>NC_140498.1:16051678-16723318 GCF_964271855.1 Acomys minous | reverse complement strand
GAGAGAGAGAGAGAGGAGAGAGAGAGAGAAGAGAGAGAGAGAGAGGAGAGAGAGGAGAGAGAGAGAGAGAGAGAGAGAGAGAGAGGGAGATGGGAGAGGGGAGAGGGGAGAGAGGAGAGAGGAGAGAGGAGAGAGAGAGAGAGAGAGAGAGAGAGAGAGAGAGAGAGAGAGAGAGGAGAGAGAGAGAGAAGAGAGAGAGAGAGAGGAGGAGAGAGGAGAGAGAGAGAGAGAGAGAGAGAGGAGAGGGGAGAGAGGAGAGAGAGAGAGAGAGAGAGAAAGAGAGAGAGAGAGGAGAGAGAGAGAGAGAGAGAAGAGAGAAGAGAGAGAGGAGAGAGAGAGAGAGAGAAGAGAGGAGAGGGAGAGAGGAGAGAGGAGAGAGGAGAGAGAGAGAGAGAGAGAGAGAGAGAGAGAGAGAGAGAGAGAGAAGAGAGAGAGAGAGGAGAGAGAGAGAGAGAGAGAGAGAGAGAGAGAGAGAGAGAGAGAAGAGAGGAGAGGGGAGAGAGATTGGCTCACTTCAATTTCTCTTTTATTTCTGCTTTAAAAGCCTGTCATAGGCTTTTAAAACCTCAAAGCCCACCCCCAGTGACAGACCTCCTCCAACAAGACCACCCCTCCTAATCCTTCCCAACAGTCCACCAACTGGGAACCAAACATTCAAAGATATGGGCCTATGGGAGCCGTTCTCCTTCAAACCACCCCCACAGCACAGGAAGAAGGCGTTGTCTTAGCACACTGTTTCAGAGGGCTAGTCCACAGTCACTATGGTCTCATGCACTTGGGCAGAACATCACGGTGGTGGGACTATGCTGCAGCGGACAGCTGCTCACTTTATGGCCGACCAGGAAGCAGGTAGGGAGGATACACTTCCAGGGCCACGTCCCAGTCATCTACTTCTTTCAGACAGACTCTGCTTTCTTTTTTCTTTTTCTTTTTTTGAGACAGGGTCTCTCTGTGTAGCCTTGACTGCCTTGGACTCACTTTGTAGACCAGGCTAGCCTTGAACTTACAGAGATCTGCCTGCCTCTGCCTCCCAAGTGCTGGGATTAAAGGCATGCGCCACCAACGCCTGGCCAGACTCCGCTTTCCACCCGCCCCCTCTCTCATTCATTCAAGATTTATTTATTATTATGTATATAGTGCTCTGGCTGCACATACACCTGCAGGCCAGAAGAGGCACCAGATCACATTATAGATGGTTGTGAGCCACCATGTGGTTGCTGGGAATTGAACCCAGGACCTCCGGAGGAGCAGCCAGTGCCTTTAACGTCTGAGCCATCTCTCTAGCCCCAGATTCCGCTTTCTAAAGCTTCCAGAACCTCCTGAAATAGCACCATTAGCTAGGGATGAAGTGTTCTAAACTTGAGATCACGAGTGACATTCCAGATTCAAACCATGGCAGTGCTCACGTACCATCTTAGTCACTACAAAACCTTTTTTTTTTCTTTTTCTTTATTTTTTTTGGTTTTTCAGAAACAGGGTTTCTCTGTGTAGCCTTGGCTGTCCTGGACTTGGTTTGTAGACCAGGCTGGCCTCGAACTCACAGCGATCCGCCTGCCTCTGCCTCCCGAGTGCTGGGATTAAAGGTGTGTGCCACCACAAAACCTTTTTTACAGACAAGGGAAGATGCTTTGCCTGTGGTGAAACCACTAGACGGGAGAACCGTGATTCTCAGAAGCCAGGGCTAGGTTCCCATGCCACACCTTGAGGCTTGAGTCATGCATGTCATGTCCTGCATCTGTCTTATATTTGTATAAGGGAGCTGGCTGAGCAAGGAACAGCAATAGGCCAGCCTAGACTCCCAGGCATCTTCCCAACCCTCATCCGTAAGCCACCAGGAGAGAGACAGGACCCTATGGGAAAGCAGGTCTGTTCTCTGGGGAGCCTGCCCCTGAGCCATTTGCCCCTCAGTGTCTAGGCAAGAAGCAGCAAGTATTCTGGAGGCGGGACAATGAGACCCAAAATCCAGCAGTGAAGCTGTTGGCCCATGGGATGATCTGCCCAGACTGTGGGCAGGCCTTGATTTGTTTGTTTTGTTCTGATCCAAGGGTTATCCTGGGACTTAGTACATAGCCTAGGTTGGCCTCAAGCCTACAGTAATCTTTCAGTCTGAGCCTCCATAGTGCTGGGATTATAGGTGTGTGCACCATACATGCCTAAGGACCTTGATTTGGATAGAGGAACATGAAAAAAAATAGAAAGATGGTGGGAGCTATAGAGAAGGAGGCACCAAAAAATAATAAAAGGTTATCATTGTTTTAGATGAGGTTCCTGTCTGAAAAAAATAGAACTTCTAGGGGCTGGAGAGATGGCTCAGAGGTTAAGAGCACTGGCTGTTCTTCCAAAGGTCCTGAGTTCAATTCCCAGCAACCACATGGTGGCTCACAGCCATCTATAATGAGATCTGGTGCCCTCTTCTGGCCTGCAGGCATACATGCAGACAAAAGAGTGTATATATAATGAATAAATCTTAAAAAAAAAAAAAAAAAGAATAGAACTTCTAAGAAACCAGAAAACAGGGTCTGGAGAGAGAGTTCGGAGGTTAAGAGCACCGGCTGCTCTTTTTTTTTTTTTTTTTTAAAGATGTACTTATTTATTATGTATATAGTGCTCTGCCTGCATGTACACCTGCAGGCCAGAAGAGGGCACTAGATCTCATTATAGATGGTTGTGAACCATCTTGTGGTTGTTGGGAATTGAACTCAGGACCTTTAGAAGAGCAGTCAGTGCTCTTAACCTCTAAACCATCTCTCCAGCCTGCATTAGCTGCTCTTGCAGAAGACCTGGGTTCAGTTCCCAGACCACATGGTGGCAGGTTACAACCACCTGTACTCCAGTTCCATGGGATCTGATGTCCTCTTCTGGCCTCCACAGGGGACACACACACACACACACACACACACACACACACACACACACACACACACTACACAGACATATAAACATAGGCAAAGCACTCCTACACATAAAATAAATTTTAACAAATATTTCTTGCTGGGTGGTGGTAGTGCGTACCTTTAATCGCAGCATTTGGGAGGCAGAGGCAGGTGGATCTCTGTGAGTTTTAGGCCAACCTGGTCGATACAGAAAGTTCCAGGATAGCCAGGGACACACAGAGAAACTCTTGTTTCAAAAAATTAAAAAAAAAATTTTTTTTTTCCTTTACAGAGCCACATAGTGAGACCATGTCTCAAATGATTACATACAAACAAGTAAGTCAGAAGGCAGACAGCTAGGTGGAGTGCTTCATGCCTGAGATCCTGGCACTCGGGGAAGCTGTGGCGGGAAGATTGCTGGGGGTTTACAGCAGGCCGGGGCTAGGCAGGGAGTTCCCGAGTCCAGGTCAGCCTGGGCTATGGAAAAAGACCCTATCTTAAAAAAAAAAAAGTCAGAATTGCCCAAAGAGGCCAGTTTCAGTCTCTGCGATAATAATGTTTCTTGCTTAATCTTTACAAACAGAGCTCGAACCAGTCAGCTCCCCTGCCTGGTGTCCACGCTCCACCTCACAAGGAGAGTGTCTTAACACCAGCCCCCCTTGGCCTTTGTTTCTGCTTTCTCAGCCTTTCCTTGTTCATAAAAACCAGGCCCCTGCTTAGCTCATTGGAACACTTTATTTCATGGAATGAAGTGTTGCCTGATTCTAGAGTCAAAACTAAAGCCAATTAAGATCATGAGACTAAGTCATTATGATTTTGTCCTTCGACAAAATTTTCCTATCGGATAAGCAAAAAAAAAAAATTTTTTTTTCTCGAGACAAGGTTTCTCTGTGTAGCCTTGGCTGTCCTGTGCTTTGTAGACCAGGCTGGCCTTAAACTCACAGCCTCTGCCTCCCAAGTGTTGGGATTAAAGGCATGTACCACCACCCACCACTGCCTAGCTGGTTAAGCAAACTTTATGATTATATGATTGATATGAATTTACACACACACACACACACACACACACACACACACACACACACACACCACACACACACACTGGTTTCTTTTTTTTTTTTTTTTTTTAAGATTTATTTATTAAGTATACAGTGTTTTACCTGCATGTATTTCTGCATGAGGGCACCAGATCTCATCATAGATGGTTGTGAGCCACCATGTGGTTGCTGGGTATCGAACTCAGGACCTTTGGAAGAGCAGGCAGTGCTCTTAACCTCTGAGCCATCTCCTCCAGCCCCCACATACTGGTTTCTTAAGACAAGGTTTCTCTGTGTAGCCATGGCTGTCTTGGACTCACTTTGTAGACCAGGTTGGCCTTGAACTCACAGAGATCCACTTGCTTCTGCCTCCCAGAGTGCAGGGATTACAGGCATGTGCCATCATGCCCCACATGAATTTATCTTTTTAACACAGCATGAATGGCAAAGACTAGGGGAGTGGAGGCAGAAAGAAACAGTCCAAGACCAGTTTCAACTACACAGCCTGCACTGCATGAAATCCTGTAGCTAGCAAGCAAGCACACTACAAGCACAGGATGAGACTGGGGCATGCCTGGAACCAGGGCACCTGAGGCAGGAGAGTTAGCAAGCCTGGGCTAGATAATATGAGACCCTGTTACCAAATAGTTTTTAAAAAGGCCTGGGAGTCAGCTGTGGTGGTACACGCCTTTAATAGCAGCACTCAGGATGCAGAGGCAGAGGCAAGCAGATTCCCTGTGAGTTCGAGGCCAGTCTGGTCTACATAGTGAGCTCTAAGATATTCAGGGCTACATAGTGAGACCTTGCCTAAACAAACAAACAAGTAAATAAAAAAGGGCTGGGAGCCAAGTCCATGCCCCCGAAACCCCAGCTTTTGAGAAATGTAGGCAAGAGTATCAGAGCTTAAGGTTATCCTTGGCTGTATAGTAAACTGGACGCTAGCCTAGGCTATGTGAGCCCCAGTCTCAAACACACACACACACACACACACACACACACACACACACACACACACACACTCACTTATGGCCACAGTCTTGAGGAGCTCAGTGGTGGGTGCGTCTCATACTAGAGCACCTGCCCTAGCACATGGGAGACCCCAGGATCAGTCTCCAATACTGGAAAAAAAAAATATCATGGAATTTATTTAGTACAGTCTTCGTCTCATTGAGGGCTGTTATGTTTACCACATTCTTAGTGCCCAGCCCAGGTCTTACAACAGCCAGCCCAATAAATATGTGGGAAAGGAACAGAGTCTGGGGGGACAGGAGGAACAGCATCACAGCCTAGGTCATCTGCATCAGTAGCCCAGTGGCTCCTTAGCACACGGGACCAGTTTACTGTGCCTCCAGCAGCCCCACTTCCCACAACCCTAAAACAAGCCCTCCCTTAGAGTCTCTACAAAACAGGGCTCTGAAAGCGGGTTGATCTGTGTGCGTGGTGGTATGACCTGTAACCCCAGAATTTGGGAGGTGCAGATCATGAAGAACAGGGGTTCACATTCATCAGTGTCTGGATAGTGAGTTCAAGGCAGCATGGGCTTATGTGAGACCCTGACTCAAAAGAAGGAAGAAGAGAGTTTGGTGGGGAAAGTGCACGCCATTTAAGCACGGGACGTCAGCGCGAGGACTGTACTTCTTGCTTTGGAGTGAGGCTGTGGTGAGCGATCTCCTCCAGGAGCCTGGCTGAAGCAGGGCCAGAGAAAGGTCAAAGGTCGGAGGTACGGCTCTAGGAACTCAACCTGAGACAGGGCGGGCGTGAGGCTGCTTGAAGAAATGTGCTACTGGGGGGTGGGGGTGGGGCACAATAAGCCAATCAGGGAGGACAGAGACTCTGCTCCAGGGACTCTCCAGCCCTGCCCTTCCTTCAAGTTAGCTGGCACCAGCATAGGTGGCTTAACCCAGAAGATGGCATAGGTCACCTAGTCCAGGATCCCCGTCACCTTCAGGTTTAAAAAAAAAAAAAAAGGCTTGGAGAGAATTAAGATTGGGTTGTGTCGCTGGGCACAGGGGCGCATACCTGTGTCCCAGCACTGGGGGAGGCAGAGGTAGGCGGATCTCTGTGAGTTCGAGTTTCTCTACACAGAGAAACTCTGCTTTGAAAAATAAAGAGTGGGTTGTATAAAGGACCCAGATCTGCCAAGTCCTTGTCCAATGCTATTCCTGTTTGTTTGTTTGTTTGTTTTTTGTTTTTTAGAGACAGAGTCTTTCTGTGTAGCCTTGGCTGTCCTGGACTCACTTTGTAGACCAGGCTGGCCTGGAACTCACAGTGATCCGCCTGCCTCTGCCTCCCGAGTGCTGGGATTAAAAGTGTGCGCCACCACTCCCTACTTGCCCAATGCTATTTCTACACCATGATCCAAAGCAAGAAAAGCCTGAGGAAGAGAAATGGGCTGCCTCAAACAGTGACTGCTTGAGTAGGGCTGAGGGTGGAGCGCAGCGGCAGAGTGCCCGCCTAGCACCGCAGAGATTTTGACAATCCCCAGTACCACAAAAATGAATGAAGAACGCATGAGGCATCTTGCTGGACTGTGAGGGCTAGTGACATAGCTCAGTTAGTAGAGTTCTTGCGCAGCAGGCGCGAAGCCCTGAGTTCCCCAGCACCACATCAGCCAGGCATGGTGATGCCCAACTATAATGCCAGCACCCGGAAGGTGAACAGAGGAGTATTGGATGTTCAAGGCTGTCCTTACCCATATAGGCAGCTCCGATTGGGAAACCTGAGACCCTGTTTCAAGGAAGAGAGGAAGAAAAGGACCAGAGGAGAAAGGGTTAATTTTCTTTCTTTCTCTGCCCCGCCCACCTGCCTCTACTAGTTATGACTCACGTAATGGCTTGTTGCATGGGACATCAGGAAACCTAACTTTGTCACTGAGCTTTGCTGTGTGACCTTGGATACACTGTTTCGGACCCTCAGATTGATCATGTGGAGCAGGAATGCAGTAGTGAGTGGTCCCACAGAGCTGACCTGGGGACAGGCTGGAAAATAAGTCAGAAAGAGCTTGGGTAGTCCATCCAAGTCACAACAAAAGGGTGACCAGTGTGTAGATCAAGCCATTCACTTAAGCCTCCGTGCCTCAGTTTCCACATCTGAAATGGGTACGGTGGGAATCAAACTGGATGACTCCGGCACAAGTCTCCAGACCGTAATCATTACTGTTACGAACTGAAGGTGACTCTCAGTGAGAACTCAGGAATGTCCCAGGTGGAAGAAAAGTATCATTAGCTCATCTAGAGATAAACAAACTAAGGGAGAGGAATGTTTACCCAACACCAGCAGCGAGACTGTGCTGGGGCTACAGCAGGCAGAACCCAGCAACAGGGCAGGCAGCTGCCTGAACATCCGTCCCTAGAGCCCAGGGGATGGCACAGCCATGAAGCCAGCCAGGCTCAGGGGCTACTGATGCACTTCCAGCTTCCCCCCTGCGCAAACCCAGCCTGTTGTCTTTGGAGCTCTAAGAGTGGAGAAAAAGAAACCCTGGGAAGACGCCCTGGCTCCAGAAGCCCCTAGGTTTTTTGTTTTTTGTTTTTTAGACAGGGTCTCTCTGTGTAGCCTTGGCTGGCCTGGATTCGCTTTTGTAGACCAGGCTGGCCTCAAACTCACAGTGATCTGCCTGCCTCTGCCTCCCAAGTGCTGGTTTTGGTTTTTGGTTTGCTGTTGTGGCTGTTTTGTCTTGAGAGTTTTTTTTTCTTTTATTCATGTGTATATAGTGTGTGCCTGCCTGAGTTTATATGCACCACATAGGTACCCGTACCTGCAGAGGCTGGAGGGCATCGGAGCCTCTAATTGGTTGTTATAGATGGTTGTGAGCCCCTGATGTGGGTGCTGAGGGCTGAACTCTGAACTTCTGCAAGAGCAGTAAGATCCACTGGGCCATTGCTGTGATTGTGAAAAACTATTATTACTTTGTGTACACTATGGGTATTGGGGCGGGGGGGCGGAGCATGCGTGTGTGTGTGTGTGTGTGTGTGTGTGTGTGTGTGTGTGTGTGTGTGTGTGAAGGCACTTGCCTGCATGTGGGTGAGGCAGAGGTTGACTTTAGCATCTTCCTCAGTGTCTCTCTACCTTATTTATTTAAAGGTTTATTTATTTTATTTTTATGTATATAGATGTTTTGCCTGCATTTATGTCTGTACACCAGAATATGCCTGGTGCCAAAGGAGGCCAGAAGAGGCCGTCTGATCTCCTGGAGCTGGACTTGAAGGCAGGTGTGAGCCTCTATGGAAGTGGTTAGGAAAGTAATAGGTAGGCTTTGAAGTAAGCTGTTCTACCTCACTTAAAATTCAAGATAGTGAGCCGGGTGATGGTGGCGCACGCCAGCACTTGGGAGGCAGAGGCAGGTGGATCTCTGTGAGTTCAAGGACAGCCTGGTCTACAGAGCAAGCTCCAGGACAGTTAGAGTGGTTACACAGAGAAACCCTGTCTCAAAAAAACAAAAACAAAAACAAATTCAAAATAGCAAGCCAGACATGATGGTGCTTGCCTTTAATCCGAACACTCAGGAGAGCAGAGACAGACAGATTTCTGTGAGTTCGAGGCCAGCCTGGTCTACAAAACAAGTCCAGTATAGCCAAGGCTACACAGAGAAACCCTGTCTCAAAAAAGAGAAAAGAAGGACGGACAGTGGTGGCACACGCCTTTAATCCCAGCACTCGGGAGGCAGAGGCAGGCAGACGGTTGTGAGTTCGAGGCCAGCCTGGTCTACAAAATTAGTCCAGGACAGCCAAGGCTACACAGAGAAACCTTGTCTCAAAAAAACCAATCAACAACAACAACAACAAAAATCAAAATAGCTGGATGGGTAAGGTGGCTCAGGAGGTAAACAGGACTTGCTGCTGAATTCACTCCCTGGAATCCACATGGTGGAAGGAGAGAACCAACTCCTGTAAGCTGTTCTCTGACCTGCACACAAGGTTACTGTGGCCACACAATGAATGAATGAATGAATGAATGAATACAATTTTAAAAATTAAAATATTTTTGAAATATCCATATTTGGGTAACAGTTAAAAAAGGAAGGAAGGAAGAGGTTACAGAGGGAGGGAAGGAAGAAAGGAAGGAAGAACGAAAAGAAAGAACATGATTTACCCATGGTCCTTCAGCTTCTGATGCACTCTCTACTGGGCAGAGGCAGCTTCTGTGGGGCATCAGCCATTTGCTCTCGGGACTTTGGCCAGCTCAGGAGAGACCGAATGCCCCTAGACCGACTGGCAGGAGCCGGCGTAGGAGCCCAGTTTTCTTGTTTCAAGCAGAAGGGAACCCAAAGCTTAGTAAGAATTGACTAATTTACTACCTCCCTAAGGTAGGCGAAGGTTCTGGATCTGTCCAGAACTTTTTTTGTTGTTGTTGTTTTGAGACAGGGTTTCTTTACATAGCCATGGCTGTCCTGGAACTCTGTAGACCAGGCTGGCCTCAAACACACAGATCCATTTGCCTCCACCTCCTGGGTGTTGCTGGGATCAAAGGTGTGTGCCACCACGACCAGGCATCTGTTTTCTTTTGTTTGTTTGCTTGTTTGTTGATTTTTCATTTTTCAAAACAGGGTTTCTCTTGTGTACCCTTGGCTGTCCTAGGCTGGCTTTGTAGACCAGGCTGGCCTTGAACTCACAGTTACACCTGCTTCCCAAGTGCTGGGATTAAAAGCGTGGGCCACCATGCCCTGCGACCAGCTTTCTTTAAGTAGTCTTGCCCGGACCCAGTGTCTGCACTGGGCAGAGGATAAAATACAAGGGAGGGGCTCCTGACCTGGCCATTTGTTGGCAGCAACCATGCTGAGGAAAAGACAAGAGAAGAGGCAGGTGGCTCGGCCCCCTGGGTAGCTCTCCCTCTGCCCTCACTGTGTTTGTAGGCAGGTGCCCTCGAGGTCTTGGCTGTTTGTGAAGGCAGTTATTGAAACGAGATCAATCTGGTCTCCCAGGTGAACCCTAACCTAGAAAAGAGACAGGAAAAGATGGAGGGGTAGCTATTAGAGTGGTGGGGTCTGGTGACACAGACAATCAGAAGGGAAGGGACATTATGACTGAAAGCTTGGAGCCGTATCCAGCGTGGAGGTACAGCCCATAGATGACTGTACTTTTAGTGAGACACTGAAAAATATCACCCAGATGGGAGGGTTGAACCAGAGAGTCATGAGGGACACCTCCCTTGTCTCTTTTACTTAATTATCCTTATTACATGTATACGATGAGTATGTGTGGGTATACGTGTGCCACCGCATGTGTGTGGAGGTCAGGGGACAACTTTGGAAATCAGCCCTCACCTTCCACTTTTCTGTTGGTTCTGAGGGTCCGAACTCAACGCTGTTAGGCTTTGAGACACATGCTTTTACCTTCTGAGCCTTACCTCCGCCACTCTCCCTTCTGTAACCCTTTCCAGCCACGAGAGCTTGGGAGGGAGTGACATCTCGAACTCTTACAATGGTCTGTAGAAAGCCTAGCCCTTCATACAATAGTGAGGCAGTGTGGCTTTGGGAAGATCCTTCAGTCCCGAGGGAGGGGCCACCATGGAGGGGATTGGTCCCCATATAAAACCGGCTTCACTCATCACTGAGGTTACCCTGAGAAGTCAGCCTCCCCTAAGAAAGCAGGCCTCCCAGACACTGCATCTTTTGTCACCTAGGCTTCTGCTGACTCCATGCCACTTAGCTCATGTGTTGTTGTGGAAGCCTCCAGAGTCTAAGGGCAGCTCTGTTTCAGAGAAACCCCGACAAAGCCCATAGTTGCGGGGCCAGCACCAGGAAGAGCTGACACACCAGGACTGAGACCGACCTGCCCTGCTTGTCCCTTTGGCTTTTGCAAACTTCTATTCTGGAGAATTCTTCACCCTTGGAATGAATTACGGTGGCTCAGCTGCACAAACAACTGTGCTTCCGTGGAGCATCTGACAGTGTAAAATGTGTGTTTGGGGGAGGATGCTTGCCTGATAAGCCCCTAAGAAAAACCTATGTACGGCAGGCACCAAGTCTCCAATGAGTATCCGCAGTTCCAATGGCCGATACACGCTTCCTTGATAGAGGGCTGAACAGGTCCATGTGACTCAGCCAGAAGAGGGTTTTCAGAGCTTATGTCTGGCTTCCTCTGGACCTTACTCCAGGCACCCTCTCTGTTAGCTGACTTTGCAACTTTTCAATGGGTTAAATCGTGTCATGTGCTAGGTTCTGTGGCTCCTCGGAGTAAATCAATGAACCAAGATGGCCATGGCCTCTGTCAGGCGGTAAGGCTAGTCTTCCCAGAGGCACCCAGAACTTCCATGTCAATCTTTTATGAGTAAATAAACCAGTGCTGGCCAATATGAGTCACAGTTTTAAAATCTGCAGGAGCCACTCTGAAGTTATTTCTTTCTGGAACATGGTCTCACTATATAGCCCTGGGTGGTTGGTGCTTGCTGTGTAACGCTGGCTGGTCTCACACTCATGGGAATCCCTGTTTGTGCCTCCCAAGCTCTGGGGTTACCGATTCACACCACTACACTAGGCAGTAGCTGTTGGTTTTGTTGTTGTTGTTTTTGGATTTTCAAGACAGGGTTTCTCTGTGTAGCCTTGGCTGTCCTGGACTCACTTTGTAGACCAGGCTGGCCTCAAACTCACATAGATCCTCCTGCCTCTGCCTCCAAAGTGCTGGGATTAAAGGCGTGCGCCGCCGCCGCCGCCGCCGCCGCCGCCGCCGCCACCACCACCTGACCTTGCTGTTACTGTTTTAAGGTCATTTTCTTTTCAGGACTTCGTGCTTACTAGGCAAGTATTTGACCCCTGAGTTATATACCTGCCCTTTTTATTGTTGTTATTATTATTACTTTTTTTCAAGACAGGATTCTTTTGTGTAGCCTTGACTGTCCTGGACTCACTTTGTAGACCAGGCTGACTTTGAACTTACAGCAATCCACCTGCCTCTGCCTCTCTGAGTGCTGGAATTACAGGTGTGCATCACCTTGTCTGGCTTTTATTGTTATTATTATTATAGGGCCTTGGTGGGTTGGCCAGGTTAGCCCCAAACTTGTAATCCTTTTTCCTCAACAACTTGAATAAATGGGATTTATAGAGATGAACATAAAACTCCTGGCAGAGGAAATGAAAGTATTTACTTACTTTTAAAAAGTTTAAAATTTATTGTTTCTGTGTTTTGTGTGTATAATGTGTGTATGTGCATGTTTATGTGCATGTATGGAGTGTGTGTAATGAAGTGTGTATGTATGTGGTGTATGTATGTGTGTGTAAGCATGCACGCCCTAGTGTTTGAAGTGTGGATGTGGGTGAGTGCTGCAAGGACAACTGTATGGAGTCTGTTCTCTCCATCCTTTTCTTCTTTCTCTTTCTTTCTTTCTTTCTTTCTTTCTTTCTTTCTTTCTTTCTTTCTTTCTTTCTGTTTTGTTTCTGAAGACAGAGTTCCCTGGCTGTCCTGGAACTCGATCTGTAGACCAGGCTGGCTTTGAACTCACAGAGACCCACCTGCCTCTGCCTCTCGAGGGCTGGGATTAAAGACATGCACCACCATTGCCTGGCTGTATTTGGGTTCTTGGGATCAAACTAGGCTTGTTGCCAGGGTGTGAAGCAAGCACCTTTAGCCACTGAGCCCCATCACTGACCTGTTGTCTTAAAATTAAAAATAATGTTTATTTTTAAAAAGATTTATTTATTATGTATATAGTATTCTGCCTGCATGCCAGAAGAGGGCACCATATCTCATTATTGATGGTTGTGAGCCACCATGTGGTTGCTGGGAATTGAACTCAGGACCTTTGGAAGAGTAGTCAGTGTTCTTAACCTCTGAGCCATCTCTTCGGGCCTCATGTTTATTTTTTATGTGTGTTGCTGAGTGTATTTATTTATGTGCACATGTGTGCCTGGTAGCATTGGAGATCAGAAGACTGTGTTGGATCCCCTGGTATTAGAGTTCCAGACAGTTGTGAGCCTCCATGTGGGTGTGGGGAAATGAACCCAGATTGTTTGGAAGAGCAGACATTGCTCTTAACCACTGAATTGTCTCTGTAGCACAGATCACAGCTCCCTGGCTTTCTGAGACATGGCAGCACATAACTGTAATTCTAGTTATAGAGAATTAGATACTTCTTCGGTAGCCTTCTGCTGTTGTTTTGAGACGGGGGTCTCATTTCACAGCCCAGAAAGGTTCAAATGTGACAATCCTCTTGCCTTACCCTCAAAAAATGCTGGGATCGAAAGTGCTGAGTCTCCATGCTTGGTAAAATTTTAAACATATACTTATCCTTTAACTTGACATATTAAAATGTTATTTCCACTCAGGAGGCAGAGGCAGGTGGATCTCTGCATTTGAGGCCAGCCTGGTCTATAGAGCAAGCTCCAGGACAGCCAGGGCTGCATAGAGAGACCTTGTCTCGGAAAAACAAAAACCAAAAGCCTACCAAAATAAAACACTATTTCAGAGGCAGGTGGATCTCTGAATTTGAGGCCAGCCTGGTCTACCAAGTGAGTCTAAGACAGCCAAGGCTAACACAGAGAAAACCTGTCTTGGGGTGGGGGGAAAAGACAGGGATGTATGTAACCCAGGTTGGCCTCAAACCAGATATGCAGCCAAGGATGACCTCAACTTCCCTCCTCCATCTCCCTAAAGCTGGGATTACAGGTATGAGCCATCATGCCTGGCTTATATTCAACATTTTTGTGCTTTGTTTTGTTTTTCTATGCCGGGTATTGAACCCAGGGCTTCATACATAGTAAGTAAGCACTCTACTGCTGGGCTACAGTGACCGGCCATTTGCCTTTTTTCTTTTTTTTTAGAGCAACTCTTCAAAACCAGTGTGTACTTCATACTCTTGGCATTGGTCAATTTGGACTGGGCACATTCCAAGGTACCCAGTAAGGCCATATGGCCAGTAGCCACCATGTTGGGTGGCACAGGCCCAGAGGTCATTAGCAAGGACTCTGAAGACAGTGTGTCTGGTTCAGGCCTGGTTCTGCCTCTTTGCCAACTGCGTGACTATGAAGTTACTCAACCTCCCTGCCTATTCATGTCATTTATGAAGTGGCAATGACAACCTTTCTCATGAGGTCCCAAGGCCTTGTCAGAAAGCTAAGTTGGGACCGAGGACGAAGCTCTCAGTTTGGTAGCATGTTGGTCTAGAATACACGAGGTCCCAAGCTTTGTTCCCAATACCACAGAAGCCAAGCTTGGTGATGCCAGTATTAGGGGAGTAAAAGCTGGAGCACTTAAGATCAAGGCCAGCCTGGGATACAACAAAAATGTAATCAATCAAAGTCAGCATCTGTAGACCAGGCTGGCCTCGAACTCAGAGATCCACGTACCCTCCTGAGTGCTGGGATTAAAAGCGTGCACCGCCACAACCAGCTATGGTTATTAGCTTAGACACCACTTTTTGGCAGGGTGGGGTGCGGGCGTTTGAGACAGGGTTTCTCTGTGTAGCCTTGACTGTCCTGGACTCACTTTGTAGACCAGTTTGGCCTCGAACTCACAGCAATCTGCCTGCCTTTGCCTCCTAAGTGCTGGGATTAAAGGCGTGCGCCATCACTACCCGGCTTTAAACATCACTTCTAAATAGACAATATCGTGTCCAGCTCAACAGATGAGAAAAGGGAGGCTCAGGGATATGGAAGGTGATGGTTCAGAAATAGGCTCCAGCTTCTCTCTCTTTTTTGTTTTTTTGAGACAGGGTTTTTCTGTGTAACCCTGGCTGTCTTGTACTCCCTTTGTAGACCAGGCTGGCCTTGAACTCACAAAGATCCTTCTGCCTCTGCCTCCTTGAGTACTGGGATTACAGGCATGTGCCACCAAGCCCGGCTCTCTTTCTCATTTTAAAATTGTATTTATTTATTTATTTGTATATGAGTGCTCTGTCTGTGTGTACATCTGTAGGCCAGAAGAGGGCGCCAGATCTCATTTTAGATGGTTGTGAGCCCCCATGTGGTTGCTGGGAATTGAACTCAGGACCTCTGGAAGAGCAGACAGTGCTCTTAACCTCTGAGCCATCTCTCTAGCACTTTACATTGTTTTTAGTTATACGTATATATTTCTGTGTATGCACATGCTTGTGCAGGTGTCTGCCTGAAGACTCAGATCTCCTGGAACTGGAGTTCCAGGTGGTTTTGCTCTGCCCAACATAGGTGCTAGGAACCAAATGGGTCCTCTGCAAGAGCAGTGCTCGCTCTTTACTGCTGAGGGGCTCTCTGTCCCTTCCTTGACAGCCTGTGAGCTGACTCTGAGATTCCACCTGCCAATTAGTGTAGAAACCAGAAGCTCCAGGGCCCCATCTGAGTTCCGCAAACTCTTCTTGGTTGCAAAGTAGATGACCCAGTACAGAGCTACTATGGAGGCTGGGTTCCTCCTGCCAGCCCTATCTGGGTGCTTAGGTTGGGCCGGTTGACCCTGTGACTGACCTCCAAAGCCAAAGCGCTTACTCAGCAATGGGCGCCTTTCAGGGTTCTGGCTTTTATAGCCCTTTTTGTTCATTAACTCATGTTCTGTCTTCCTTGAGGACACATGCATCAGCACTTAACAATTCTCCTGTCCCACCATCTCTTCCTTGTTTACCAAGCCAAACAGAAAGCTGGGGTCAGCAAGATGCCTCAGCGAATAAAGGGGCTTTGCCACCAAACTGACCACCATGCGTTCCGTCCCTGGGGATCCCTGTGGTAAAAGGAAAGAAGAGAGGAGTGTAATTACACGTTGCTGTTGTTTTGTTTTTCTATGTAGCTCTGGATATCCTGGAACTTCCTGAGTAGACTACGGTGGCCATGGACTCTCTCAGAGATCTGCCTGCAGCTGCCTCTGCAGTGGTGGGATAGAAAAGTGTGCACCACAATTCTTGGCAAGAAGAAAATTTATTTAATTATTTTTGAGACAGGGTTTCTCTGCGTAACAGCCCTGGCTGTCCTGGACTCACACTGTCAACCAGGCTGGCCTCAAATTCACAGAGATCCGTCTGCCTCTGCTTCCCAGAGTGCTGGGATTACAGGTGTGCACCACCGCGCCCAGCTCGTGAGAAAAATTTAAATGTATTTACTTATTCACTTTACGACCTGATTGCAACAATCCCCTCCCAAGAAAGAAATTTTCAGCTCTGTTTTAGTTTCCTGTGTTTATTTTATGTTTATGGTGTTTTGCCGAATCTATGTCTGTGCACCACTGGTGCCTGCAGAAACCAGAAGGTGGCATTGGATCCCCTGGAACTGGAGCCATAGACAATAACGAGCAGTCACGTGGGTGCTAGGAATTAACCCGAATCCTGGAAGAACAGCCAGTGCTCTTAACCACTGAGCCATCTCTCCAGTTCTCTTAATTTTTTTTTTTTTAAGGAGAGGATAAGAGGTACTGGGTGCTCCGCCCTCTGAGATAAGATGAGAGAGATCATGTTCTCAGACAGGAAGTAAAACCTACTGTTACTTCCTCTAACACTCTAGGATGACTGTTTCCACTACCTCTTCCCACAGCCCACTGCACGTTATCTCTCCTGAGCAAGCTTCCCTAGAACAGCCCCCATGCATCGGAATAGTCTGGTGGGCTCAAATGCTTAGCAAGAGCTGCCTGCCATTCTCCTTGCTTTGGATGCCAAAGGGTGCTTCATTTGAGACTATGTGATGGATATTCACCATGCTAATATGTATCAAGGCTCATTTGAGCTGCTGCGAAAGATTTTATAATTCAGTGCATGAGGTAAGTAGGACATGACGGTGGAATGGGGAGTTGTAAGTAAATAAACAACAAGCAAAATAAGGGAATTATGCTAGCTGGGCACACACACCTATAATTACTGCACTTGGAAAAGTGGAGGCAGAAGGATCAAGAGTTCAGAATTGTTTATCAGCAGGGCGTGGTGGCGCACGCATTTAATCCCAGCACTCAGGAGGCAGAGGCAGGTGGATCTCTGAAAGTTCGAGGCCAGCCTGGTCTACAAAGTGAGTCCAGGACAGTCAAGGCTACACAGAGAAATCCTGTGGTGGTGGCTGGGGGGCAGAAGAAAGAAAGAAAGAAAGATAAAAGAAAAAAAATCTCTTGGGAGTTTTTTTTTGTTTTTGTTTTAAATGTTTCCGTAATAAATCTACATTCCGTGTGCTAAAAAAAAAAGTGTAATAGCTTTGAGGTAGAAAGTGTTGAATATTCTGGGAATTAATAAAACCAGGGCCCTGATGTGGTGGCCCACACTTTAGCCCCAGCACTCTGGAGGCAGAAGCAGAAGCTTTCTACGAGTTGGATCCCAGCCTGGTCTACAGAGTGAGTTCCAGCTCAGCCAGGGATATATGGTGAGACCCAGTCTCAAAAACAAACAAACAAACCAAAAAAACCCAACAACAGACCAAACCCAGTGGATCTGAGTGGTGACCAAGAAACGACCTTAGCAGAGTCCTGGACTGACAGAAGAAAACTAGCTGAAGAGGGTAGGCTGGATGGTGGCGTGGAGGGTACCACTGAAGAGGAGGCCGGCAGTTCAGCAGAACAGAAAGGCTTCTGTACAGCTGAGGAAGGCAGAATTGGAAGAGAGGCCAGAAGATGAAGTGGGTAGGTTCTGAGTCACTGAAAGAATTTGAACTTTAACCTGAGGGCAAATAGATGCACCTGGTGGAGAAAAACATCTCTCAGGCACAAGCCTACCAGATCTGCCTCAAAGGTCTCTCTCTCTCTCACTGAGGGTCAAATCCAGGGCTTTGGCAGTTCCGAAGCACGCACTCTATGACAGCTCAAGCTCTCACTGTGTACAGGCATGAACCACCACATCGCATCCAGCTGTCTATGCCTTCTCTTTCTCCTCCTTTTCAGACAGGGGCTTTCGTGGCTCAGGCTGCTCTCAAGTCAACATACAATCCTCCCGCCAGCTATGTGGTACTGGGGCTGGGACCCAGGACTTTGAGGTACTAGGCAGGCCCCCTCCTATTTTTAAAAAAACTAATTTGCTGCCGGGTGGTGGTGGCACATGCCTTTAATCCCAGCACTCGGGAGGCAGAGGCAGGTGGATTGCTGGGATTTCGAGGCTGAGCCTGGTCTACAAAGCAAATCCAGGACAGCCAAGACTACACAGAGAAACCCTGTCTCGAAAAACCAAAATAAATAAATAAATAAAATAAAAAAAATAAAAATAAAAAACTAAGTTGCCAAGGCTGCCCTTGAACTTGCGATCCTCCTCCCCTGGGCACCAGCCTTCATGCTCATATCTCTGCCTGGCTGGGTTTATGGGAGGGGCTCATGCTGTTGGTTATTTGGGGGTGGTTAACTTTTGTTTTTGAAACAGGGTCTTGCTATGTATGGTGCAGCCTGACTGGCTGGCACTTACAACTCAGACTGGCCTTGAACTTGCCATCCACCACCTCAGCCTCCTTAGTGACCTTAGCTACTTCAGAGTCCCTGGGACTCATGCCTCCTCTGCATAGACTGCAGCAGTTTGCTTCCTTCCTTCCTTCCTTCCTTCCTTCCTTCCTTCCTTCCTTCCTTCCTTTGTTTTTTGGAGACAGGGTTTCATCATGTACTCTGGCTGTCCTGGAACTCACTCTGTAGACCTGGCCAGCCTCATACTTATAGAGATTCCCCTGCCTCTGCCTCCCAAGTGCTGGGATTAAAGATGTGCTCCACCATGCCCAGCCAGCAGTTTGCTTTCTTATACACAAGAGGACCACCCATAGTGGCTTTTTTTTACATCAACCATCAATCAAGAAAATGCCCCCACAGACTTGCCCACAGGCCAGTCGGATGGAGGCCATCCTCAGCTGTGGTTCCCTCTTCCTAGATGACTCTAGTTTATGTCAAGTTGACAAAACACAACAAAAACAACAACAACTCAATCCAACCAGCACTCTTAAAACTGCAGCCATTCAAAGCCCAAAGTGTGAGTACCGCAGATCACTCCCAAACCACATAGAACAAAACGCAACAGGACAAGACAGACCAGAGACTGGATTCCGGTACAATAGTGCCACAAATTTGCTATGGGAATTTTTCATAAAAGACATTAATTGAGAACTTACTTTGTCAGCCATGCTATAAGGGTTTCCTGGCCTCCAAGTTCTTCCTTTCTACTTCAACGCAATGTGTTTAATTATTTGTTTATTTTTCATTGTTGTGCTGGAGGTTGGAGGGCAACTTTCAGAAATTGGTTCCTTCCTTCCATCTTTGGCTCTGGAGATTAAGTTTAGGCCAATCGGGTTTGCATAACAAGGGTTTTTACCTGCTGAGCCATCTCACCAGCACTGAGCAAGGCTTTGCAAATGCAGGAGACCTTCCAGATTCCATGGGTCAAACTAACTTCCTGAATCACAGTAAAAGCATGGTACCTCAAGGCATTTCTGGGTCAGGAACTTTCTAGAAGGCACCTGATCCTAGGACTCACATGACCAAGACCGAGGTCAGGTGCTTTAGAATCCTTTCTGCAACAAGTCTGAAGGCAGAGGCTCAGCCAGTGCCTTAAGAGTCCAATACAGCAAGGGATGGGATAACCATTGAGATGTAACAAGAATAAATTAATAAAGTAAAAAAAAAAAAAAAAAAAAGAGTCCAATACAGCGCTTCTGTCCTGCCAGCCTCCCAGCCCACTGTGGTGGCAAGGCAGGAAGCTCCAATTCCCTATTGCACAGGACTGAGACTGGAAGGCCCAATGTAGAGCTGCCCCGCCTGACCTTATACGAAAGCACAAACACATTTAATGATGGATTCAACAAACATTAACCACCTGCTGTGTACCCTCAAGAGACTCCGGGGCTAGGCTCACCACTTAGAAGCCAGAGCCACGAAGACCTCGGAGATCATTAATCCCATCATTACAGTCGGGGAGATTGAGGCTCAAAGAGGGAAAACAATGAGTTTCAGATCACAGAGATGGACACATAGATTTTATGTGCTAATTTAAAAGGGAGTGGGGTGGGCGGGCATATATTTTCTGGTCCCTACCCACCTGAACCGTCATCCATAACCTAAGCAAAGAGGAGACTGATCTGAAACCCCACCAACATTCACAGCGTCCTCTAATTTGCTAAGGCTGGGGATTGGATGAACCGGTGACCTCAAGCATGGTGGTCAAGTGCTGTACCACTAAGCTACTTTCCACAGTTGACCCAGTCTCAGTCTGTAGCCAAAGCTGGGCTTGAACATGTGCTATCCTCCTGCTTCAGCGTTTTGGATTCTGGGATTACAGGTGTGAGCCTGGACTCACACTCTGCTTCTTCTGCATGAATGGGTTCTATGTTTTTTAAATCCTCAGTACCCAGGGCAGAGCCCGCTTTTGGTCTGGGTCTTTTTAGGGCTTGAAAAAAGAGCTGCGTCCTGAGTGCTATCTGGAGCCCTGGCCGCGCCCATCTCCTGCTCTTTTCTGGCAGCTGACTCCCCCTCCCTCCTAGGCTTGTGTCAATATCTTAGCCTGCCTGGAAAGAGGGAGGAAAAAGGGGCGGGAATGTCTCGCCCTTGAAATCCCAACCACCTTGTCATTGGCTAGGAAGCCTCCAGCCTGGCTGTGGATTGGCTACCGCGGAGGGCTTGAAATGTGGCTGAGCGCCTCGGACACCTCAGACGGACGGTGGCCATCCCAAGACGCGCCTCAGCCCGCCATGGCCCGGCTCCTCCGGGCATCCTGCCTCCTGTCCCTGCTCCTGGCCGGGTTCATTCCGCCGGGCCGGGGACAAGAGAAGTCCAAGGTGAGTGAACCTCCAGGGCGCAAGCGGTGTCCATTTGCGCCCAGGTGTCCACCGCGCGACTGGGAGAGCTATTGCTTCCCCAGAGGTTCTGGGGACCCCACTTCTGTGACCCTTCGCACCTGCACCTTTCCAACTCCAGCGGGCAGAACGAACCCAGGACGCCAGTCTTTCCTGAGTTCCTATGTTCTCCTCCACTGTCATCACGGGGTCCCTTTGCCACATCCAGTTACCTGGGACTAATAGTTTCATTCAGCGGGTTTGAATTTGGTTTTGGTTTTTTGTTTTTATCCCACAGCCAATCACAGTGGGGATGGGGCCATACTCCTGAAAAATTGCTAGGGGTGGAGTAGGGCTGATAGCCTTTTCACTTATCCCAGAGCACTGAAGGCAGAGATCAGTGATTCGAAGAGTTTTGGCTTAGAGGCGCATCCCTTTCTGGGCCTCAGTGTCGCCATCCTCAGGGAGTAGCTGGAGAGGATGGGCGTAGCTGGAGAGGATGGTTGGAAGGCTATGGAACCCACCAGCTGCCCTCTCTAGTCACAGGCCACTGGCCTGCCATGGAGCAACATACTGTGGCTAGAGAAGCCAACCCAGGCCAGGCAGAGTCGTCTGGAGCTTTGACTATCCTAGGCTAGTTGTGGCACCCTGAGCTGGAACCGGGATGGGGAGGCTGAGGGCAGAAGGCCTGGTCTGTTTATCTCCTTGGTCAGGCCTGTGCTGGGTGGGCTCTGCAGGCCTCTTTTCTTCCCTAAGGTAAGGAGCCTGAAAACAGTAGAGACAGACCCAAGGAGAAGCTGTACACACACACACACACACACACACACACACACACACACACACACACACACACACACACACACACACACCTCTGGGTAGGCTTTAGCTTTGAGTGCTTTGAGTTTCTGGATTTCTAAAATCCTCTGTGTCTTCATTCTAAGATCTTGTAAATCCACAATGCTGTTTCCAGATCCTGTCCACCTCTTAAGAGAGCCCTAAGAGTGGTTCCTGTTTTTAAGCACCTTTCTCCCCTCAGCTCTGTAATTTAAGCAAGACAGTGTACCTGTAAAGCCTTGTTTTTTTTTTCTCCCCAGCCCTGTTCCTAATCACCAGCTCAGTAGACATTTTCTAAGACAGAGACAGGACAAAGTTCAAGATTAGGGTGTGGAGTAGGGGATAGGGGTACGGGGTGGTGGACTGGGACACTAGCCCTGTGCCTTCAGTGTGTGGGGGGGTAGCCTGGGGTAGAGGGGGGCGGTTGAATCCTGACCTGGGGCTGCAGGAACCACACATGGGCTGTGGAACTCATCATAGCCTGTGCTGTCCACAGAATCAAGGAGGGGCGTGGAGTTCAGAGCGAAGAGTGAGAACGGTCTAGAAAAGCTTTAGGGTGAGGTGTGATCTTATCTCATAACCGGCTGAGGCTTGTGGCCCATCACAGCCCAGGCACACCCATCTGGTCTCCCCCTCAGAGCTAACATGCTACCGCTCTGGCTTCTGGAGACTCAACGGCTTGTCTTGACCCAGCTTCAAGACAAGGGAGCAGGGAGGGGACATGTGCAGACCCAATGTGATACAGCCACAGGAAGATGTCCTCTTGACTCAAAGGGAGGGGCGACGACAGGGGCGGCCTCTGTCTGGTCCAGTTTATGGCTGCAAAAAGGCTTTGCAGAGCTGTAGACTAACAGCTGCTGACGTGGCACCCTAGTAACCGCTGGTTTCTAGGTGACTGCACAAGGCAGAGAGCATCATGGGACCACAGGCTGCTGCTAAGGCTGGAGGGCCTTAAGTGGCCCTGAATCCCACTCCATCTTACAGTGGCCAGACTGGAATCCTGAGGAGGGGGAGGGATGGGCACATACTGCCAGAGGCCCAGCTGCAGGTCTCCTACCTCTCAGGCCTGTCATATTCACCAATGGGAATGGGACGAGTGGCCTTAGGCAGCTGGCAAGCCTGGCTCACTGTCAGCCCCATCCCCCACCAGCTCTTAACCCATTACTCCTCTCGCTCCTTAGTCTCTTTCAGTACTCTCCTCTGGTCTCCTTGGTGAAGGGACAGGGCTTTGGATTCTATGGACCCGGAGGAAGGACGGTGGCTTTTGTGGGAACTGAGCTGTGAGCAGAATCTATGGCTCACTCACCACACACCACCCTGGGCTCCCAGCATGAGCCCCATTCTCCTCCTATAGAAAACATGGCCGCTGTCATTTCTTAGGGCAGCAAGCAAACAATCAAGGCCTCTCCTTACTACACCAGGGGAGCCTCACAGGCTCTCGGCTCTCGGCCCTTGCTGCAGGTAATCTCCATGACCTGCTGACGCAAGGCTGTTCTGATCCGCCAGTAGTTTCTTTAAGTCATTTTGAGTGTCGGGGCGACAACGATTCAGTAAGTAAAATCGCTGGCATGGAAGCAGGGGGACCTGAGTTCAAATCTCCAGCATCCATGTAAAAGCCAGTCATGGTCACATGTGCCAACAATGGAGGGTGGTGGGGCAGACAGGCAGATCCAGGAACTCACCGGGCAGCCTACCCAAACACTGAGCACACACAAGCTGGGAGGGCTGGCAATATGGCTCCAGGGTGCCGATACTTGTAGCCAAGCTTGATGACCTGAGTTCGATTGCCAGGATCCACATGGTAGGAATAAACTGACTCCTCCGAGAAGCTGTTCTTTGATCTCCATATGCTATGGCACCTCCCACCCCAAACACACAAAATAAGTGAATCATGAAATATTTTCACAGAGAATGACTCGCAATTCTCTCTTTTGGCTTCTACATATATCTGTATACACAAATAGCAAAAAAACCAAAAAACAACAAAACAACAAAAAACCCCAATAAAAACATACTTTGCCTCTCCTTTAGACCAAAGCCCAAAGAATTAAAAAGGCTTGCCCAGGGCCACATAGCCAGTGAAGATAACTGAACCTAGGTCAAGGGTTTCCTCGTGGCCCCTTCTCTCAAAACTATGCAAAGGAGCTGGACCTACCATTGTTTCAAAGTTCTCAGTATCCAGCCAGCTTGAGGTTCTCTCCTCACCTGGCTGAGCGTCAGCTTGGGGTGGGGTGAAGGGGGTGAGACAACATACAGGAAGGTAACAGGGGTCGGGTCCTGCTCTTTGTATTGTGTTGCACTTGTTGAGGCAGGGTGTCCTTATGTAGTCGAGGCTAGTCCTGAACTCTTCCTCTCTTGCTTTGGCCCCTGGTGCTGTCTGCTTTTTAGGGTGGAAGTGATGCCAGCCCAGGCTTCGGAAGCCTAGGGCAGCGCTCTGTAGCCGAGCACTCAGCCATAGTACCTGGGATACTAGACTCAAGGGAAGCAGGGACTTTGCACCACAGTGCAGAGAGCTGTCAGCTGTCGCGGGTGACCCAGCAAAGGCAGCCAGACTCACCCAGCTCGTGAGGCCTGCAGTGACTTGTACTGACCTCCACTGAGGCCCCCACCAGGCTGCCTGGATGGCTCCTTCACCCCGCTCTCATCCTCCTGGAGGCAGACTGTGGAGAGAGACAGGAGGGGATACGGGTCTCATCACCCCGTTCATCTCTGCGGACTGTTCTGTCTAGCTCTGTATCTTCACCCTGGGTGTCCCAATGAGGCTTCGTGATAAGCCTTTCTGTACTCCTGGATCCTGCTCTCACACACATCCCTGCCTCCTCCTCATGCCTCAGCGTTCCGGCCCTCCAGACTGGGAGGCTCCGACTCGTTCTCAACATCTTTACACATCCTTTCTGCCCATCGTCTCCTTCCTGGCATCTCACACAGGCCTCCTCAGATTTGCCTGGACTTTTGCAGTTGCCACCCAATTCTGTTTCTCAAACCAGCCCAACCCAACTTCCTATGAAGTGACTATTGCTAACCACAGCACTCAGCGAGGACTTAGTGCAAATACTGAGTGCCTGTCAGGCCCTCAAGTGTCACAGTTAGGGCAGATGAGGAACTAGGAGAGCTCAGTTTGTGTTCTCTCCCTGTTGGGAGTCATCTGTCTCTGGAAGGTGGCAAAATATCCATTTCCTAAGCGTCTCCACCCTAATAGTTCCTGGTGTCCATCTTTTCTCTCCCAGACAGACTGCAATGGAGGCGTGAGCGGTACCATTTACGAGTATGGGGCCCTCACCATCGACGGGGAGGAATACATTCCTTTTAAGCAGTACGCAGGCAAATATGTCCTCTTTGTCAACGTAGCCAGCTACTGAGGTCTGACAGACCAATACCTTGGTAAGAGCTCCTTTATGCCTTGCTGCTTAATTTGGGGCCAATTCTGTCCCTTGGGCACACTTTAATCCCATGAGGTGCAAGGCGGGGTGGGGATGGGGGGGTGGGGGGGGGAGGGTGATGGTGACTGAGAGACCAAAGTCTGTATCCCAGGCCCGCTGTATTTCCTATCCTCTGGAGATAGTTATGTAAGTCTGATGGTCTTTGGATGTATTCTAGAAGTTCCTAGCTACCCTCTGCGCCCTAGGGCACCTCGGCTACCTTGGCTGTGTGCCTGCTTCCCTTGTCTGGAATAACAAACAGTAGCAGTGGCTGCAGCTTACTCAGGCAGGGAATGCCTCCTCTCCCCCTAGCCCGACCTGTCTGGACCCTTCTCTTGGCTTCACTCTTGAGAATGGGTCCTGCTAGCTTCAAGTTCTGGAGGGAGTTGATGGAGAGGAGGAATGGGGTGCTGGGGTGGATGGTAGCATCCATTCTTTTTTTGTTGCTTTTTTTTCAAGACAGGGTTTCTCTGTGTAGCCCTGGCTGTCCTGGAACTCGCTCTGTAGACCAGGCTGGCCTCGAACTCAGTATACATACAAGAAAGGGCACCAAGGCTCGGCATGTATAAACAACTAGGGACACAAGGCTGTCAGTGGCTGAACCTGGCATCTGACTGGAGCTCACGTCTCCTTAACATCAATGTCCTCTGTCTTTAGGACAGAGTCAGGAGCCCAAGGGAATAATCAGGCCAAAGCTTGATGGTTTCAGGGACAAATGCTTTGGGGCTAAGCAGACCTTGGCCACCTGGCTGGCACCTTCTGGAGAGTTCCTGGATTCTCAGAGAGGGTGTATGTTTCCACAGCTCTGTGCCCAGTGCTTCTGTCCAGTCCTTGAACAGTGCAGTCCATCTCCAAAGAGATGGGCTGGGTGCTGGCACCGTACCCAACTCAGGGGTTCTGAGGAAACTGTCGAGCTGGCCAGGCCCTCTCCTGGGTTCCTGGATTCCCAGAGGGAAGCGATGTGAACCCTGCCCTCCCCCCCACCCTAAGAAAGTCCTCAGCCAGTCTGCCCACCCTCAGCTCACGGACCCAGGCAGTGGGCCTGGACCACTGGCTTTTCTCTCAACCCCTCAATGCCCCAAGACTGGCGTCAGAAGAGGACCTGAGTCCCGCCTTGCCAATGACTCACGGGATTACCCTGAGAAAATGCTCCCTCCTTGGGCCTCCGAGCTTCCAGCGATCTGGAGGGTGGGTTGGGAGCAGGGTGATGAAGCGGGCTCTTCACCGGTTCTCTTCTCTCTTCCTGGCCCAGAACTGAATGCACTACAAGAAGAGCTGGGGCCGTTCGGCCTGGTCATTCTGGGCTTCCCCTGCAACCAATTTGGCAAACAGGAGCCAGGCGAGAACTCGGAGATCCTACCCAGTCTCAAGTGAGTCCTCGTGCCTAGAGATGGCAGAAGCTATGGAGATGGCAGCCACTCAGTCACTCTGCTCCCCCATCCCTACCCCAGGATGGGGTTTGTGGGATGAGAGGGAAGGGAAAGGAACCAAAGGCTATGGGTAACTGGTTGGGCAGCACACGGTGGGTAGAGAGAGTCCCAAGGCAAGTGGGGCTGTGCGGAGAAGGGACCGAGACGCTAAATACACACTGGGCCCGTGTACGTCCCAGCTAGCCCTCCCCTCTCAGTCCCTTCACCTCATCTCTGAGCCATGTGTGGCTCCTTTGGACCCACCAAAGTACATTCTTCCTAGGTATGTCCGGCCAGGGGGCGGCTTTGTCCCTAACTTCCAGCTCTTTGAGAAAGGAGACGTGAACGGGGTGAAAGAGCAGAAGTTCTACACTTTCCTGAAGGTGAGAGTGGGGTGTCTGGAGAAACCTCCCCCACAGCTGCTCGGGCCCCGCCCATGGACCTCAGTGCCAGGGAATGTCCTGGCCATTAGTCAAGTAGTCCCATGAGAGGGCTTGGCAGACCCTGTGGGCCCATCACCCGCTGTACAGATAAGGCAGCGCCCACAGGGGCATCGAGTGGCCTATAGCCTTCTTGTCACCACAGAGATGCGCAGTCAAGTGATCTAGTTCCCAAATGGGGGGCCCTTCCCTCAGAGCCAGGCAGTTTTCCTCCAGGAAGGCTGGGTGATGGGGGTGGATGGGTGGGGGTGGTGGATGGGTGGTGCAGGTGGGTAGGTGGTGCAGGTGGGTGGGTGGTGGTGAGGGTGGTGGATGGGTGGTGCAGGTGGGTGGGGGGTGGGGGTGGATGGGTGGTGGTGGGGGTGGTGGGTGGTGCAGGTGGGTGGTGGTGCAGGTGGATGGGTGGTGCAGGTGGGTAGGTGGTGGGGGTGGATGGGTGGTGGTGGGGGTGGATGGGTGGTGCAGGTGGGTGGTGGTGCAGGTGGGTGGTGGTGGGGGTGGGTGGTGCAGGTGGGTGGGTGGTGCAGGTGGGTGGGTGGTGCAGGTGGGTAGGTGGTGGGGGTGGATGGGTGGTGCAGGTGGGTGGTGGTGCAGGTGGGTGGTGGGAGGGGCCTCAAGGCAGGCTGATGCCCCTCTCACCCCTGCTCTAGAACTCCTGCCCTCCCACTGCCGAGCTCCTGGGCTCACCCGGCCGCCTCTTTTGGGAACCCATGAAGATCCATGACATCCGCTGGAACTTTGAGAAGTTCTTGGTGGGGCCGGATGGCATACCAGTTATGCGCTGGTACCACCGGACCACAGTCAGCAACGTCAAGATGGACATCTTGTCCTACATGAGGCGGCAGGCAGCCCTGGGGGCCAGAGGGAAGTAACTGGTACCCCCACCCCCAACCCCTCTCCATTCATGCAAGGGCTGGGGAGGGGCTCTTCAGGAAGGAACCCACATTCCTGGTCATTCTACACTTATCCCAGACCCCCTTTCTTGTTACATAAAAGACAAGCCTGGCTAACAGTGTGTCGGTACCACTGTGCACACAGTTGACAACTGTCCCGGTATGTGCATGGCTACACAGCCATGTATCGGCCTGCTTGATACCCAGGCATGGACCATCTGTGTGCACAGCTTGGTACTGGGGAATAGCACCCTTATTATTTTTTTTTCTAATTTTCTGTTCCAAATAAGTCCAGGAAACACCCATCCTAGGTCCAATGGTCCTGCTCAACCCTGGATATCACTCTTGGGGCCAGCATCTCTCACATACCCACACTTAAGTCCCCAGACACACCTGGGTTCACTACATTTGCCAGCCTCCTTCATCCTTCCTGAAGGGCCCAAGTCCCCAGCCCCATCCCATAGTGCTCCCGAGAATTGCCAAGACAACCGTGAGCAGGCTGGCCATGCACCCCAAGTCAGGGGTGGTGTCTCCATGAAGGAGGGGCCCGAAGCCCTTGTGGGCGGGCCTCCCTTGAGCCTGTCTGTGGGGCCAGCCCTTAGTGCATTCAGGCTTAGGCTCCCAGGCAGGGACACTACCCCCGCTCCTCTGGAGGGCATGCTATTCTCTCACTTTGTCCACTGGCATCTCTCACACCCCCCAGCTGCCCAGTAAAGGCTTTTCTGCAGCAACTCAGTCTACCTGATATTTCTTCGATGGTGGTTTCCTGGCATGGGAGGTGGGGACTGCGGAGGGAGACAGGGAGGGTGGAGGAAGGAGGAAGAGAAACGAGGCGCACAGGGTGTGCTTTGGGGCCTGTGATTTGGCTTCTCTTTAGGCCCATACTGCAGCTCTTGCTCAGCCACTGGAGCCTGACCCAGTTCACACTTGTCCATTCTCGCTCACCTTCCCCAGAGCAGTGCAGGCTGAGGGTGTCATTTCTGAAGGAGGGAAGCTAAGGCTCACCCCAAGTCCTCTGGTTTCCTGCCCAGAATCTTTCCCTCCACCCTTGGGTGCCCCTGAGATGCTAGCAACATTCTCGGGGCTATGCAGGAAAGGAATGCTGATGGAGGAAGCAGAACCAGAAAAACAACACTTCACAATCGGCCATGAGGACATGAAAAATTACCAGTCACAAAACATTGATCCTCAAGTTGGATTTATGTCCAAGAATTGTGCAAACAGCTGCCTAGCAACAGACAGCTACCTCAATACAGACCTCTGGCACCATAAACATCTAACTGTGGGGGCCGGAGGCAGCTTCAGGCTGGGCCCCTTCACCAGACATGGCTGGTGTGGCCTTCATCCCAGATCATGGTGGCTCTCAAGAGGCTGCTGTGGGTTCAGTAGAGAGCACGCTGGCAACGGAACATCCCATCGTTCTCTTCTGCTCTAGAGACAGAGCCCTCTTCCCATAATTCCTCACAGAGGGATGAGGAGGGGGGAGGCATGGGGCAGGTCCTGCTACTGAGCTTGAAGCAAAAATTACACATGCACATGAACTGGGCGTGGTCTCTGGAGAGCCTGGAACCAAGTCTCTCGAGTTCTGAGAGGAAGGGGTCTTGGTTGCACCCCACTCTTAGTATGGAGCCAGTGGCCTCAGCAACAGAGGGCAGGTCAAAGCCAGGCGAGGCCTCCTTGTCATGGCCACGAGGCAGGGTGCTGAGTATCTCATCGCATCCTGAGGAAGCTGGTGGAGGCCTCATGGGTCGAGTCTCCTTAGTCTTGCAAACAGTTCCAGGTGGGGCTGAGGACGTGGGCCGCCTGCTCAGCCCAGCCTCTGATCTGCCAAAACTTGGGCCACACAGAACATGCACATGTCCTCTACGGTCTCGGGATTCTGGCATTAGATGGCTCTGCAAGATGAAGGTGGAGCCAAATGACCCAATGCAGTCTCACTGAGGCCCCTCACAGTCATTTTCTGCAGACTCTAAATAAACAAAAGTTTTAAAGCTTCAAGATCATGTGGTCTGGTCAGTCTCACAGTCGCACACGGATGTCAATTCAGGCCTCCTCACCAGGGTAAACAGCAGCTAGTTACTGTATGCTACTGAGGGCCAGGCTGTGTCTCTAGGGCGTTCAGCATGCACTCTGCACCCAGCCCTGAGGAGCAGTCATTTGTTACCTCTGTAACAGAGGAGGGAACTAGGACAACGAGTTACAAAAACCTGTCCCAAGCCCCAGATTTCTAATGTTCTGGGATTTGAACGCAGTCCATCAGCCTCCAAATCCCAAACATAAGTACTGGGAGAGGGGTCAGCCCTGCCCACTATGCTACCCTCTAGCACGCATTAAGAGCCCCAAAAGACTGCAAAGGCCTCTGGGGAAATGGCCAGCCACTCCAGTCCCTTCTTGCAAGCACCAAGTCCTTCACCCCCAACCCCAGCCCTCCCCCTCCCCCCAGCTCCTGCGTCGTAGCCTCTGCTTGCACTGCCTCCTCACAGGACTGGCTCATTTCTGCACAACTGTGACTCTTTTTCTAGGAAGTCCCTCATCATGCTATATGGACATGGCCTCCCTGTTGTGCCCATCCACTTCTCACGATGGCCTGCTCGGAGTCCCACAGGCTCAGAACTCAGAGTGAGGACCCAAGTCTCCTCACTAGCTTGCAGCTCCAAAGTCTTAACCTCGTTAATGGCAGACTCTGTGGCCAGGTGGGGTTTTCCAAACTTCCAATTGGGTTATGTCACTGTTTTGTTTTGTTTTGGGAGGGGATTTTGTTTTTGCTTTTCGAGACAGGGTTTCTCTGTGTAGCCTTGGCTGTCCTGGACTCACTTTGTAGACCAGGTTGGCCTTGAACTCACAGTGATCCACCTGCCCCAGCCTCCCAAGTGCTGGGATTAAAGGCGTGCACCGTCACACTCAACCCATATCACTGTTTTATTTTTATTTATTTTAAATGTTTTTGGTTCTTTGAGTTTCTCTGTTTAATAGCCCTGTCTGTTCTGGAACTCTCTTTGTAGACCAGGGTGGCCTGGAACACACAGAGCTCCAGCTCCTTTGCCTCTTGAGTGCTGGGATTAAAGGCGTGCACCACCACGCTGGGCTCCATGTCACTGTTTAAAAACATCCAAGGAATCCACACTACTCTCACAATTCAGACCAGCCCTCCTATCACATTCCACAAAGGCCCACACTGTGGGGACCTCTGACACCCCAGCCTACCTTGTCCCGCTCCCTCACCCCTCCTTATCCTGGCTTCCGCAGATGCTTAAATCAGCTACTTTCCTTCACAACTATTAAAACGCCATGACTTGGATCTTAAATGTTTTGTTTTGAGACAGAGTTTCTCTGTGTAGCCCTGGCTGTTCTTGAATCACTCTGTAGACCAGGCTGGCCTCAAATTCAGAGATCCACCTGCCTCTGCCTCCAGTGCTAGGATTAGAGGTGAGTGCCACCACCAACTGCCTGGCTTTAAAAGAGAGACATTTAAGGGCTTAGTCAGCAGCTAGCCCATGGTGCTCTCACAACAGGATAGTTAGGAGGTAGGCCCCATGTGGGAAATCAAAGTCATCGGGCAAGCACCCTTGAAGGGGATGCTGGAACTCCAGCCCTTCTCTCTTCCCTGTTTCCTGTTGAACAGACCTGCTGTATCTACCATATACTCCTACTATGAGAGGCAGTACTTCCAGAGACCCAAGTGACAGGGCCAAGTGACCATGGGCTGAGACCTCTGAAATTCTGACTCAGAAATACATCTTTCCTTCATGTAAGCAGATTGTCTTGGGTGTTTGGGTGTTTGGGCCCAGGGTTGGAAAGCTGAGTAACACAGAAAACTGCCGACCAAGCAAGCTGCCGACCGAGGGAACTGCTGACCAAGCGAGGGATCAATCATCATGGAGTCTGCAATGCAGTTCAGAGCCACAGAACCCGCCGAGGCGCCAGTAAGCGAAACTAAACAGGCGGCTGTGGTGAGGTTCAGGAGCGCTCGCTACGACAGCTGTGTGGGCAGTGAGGCCAGGCTTGTGAGGTCTTGGGTGGACATGGAGACCCTGCTGGAAACTGGGCCACTTGTGCTACACTCTAGCAGGAACCTGTCAGTTTAGTCCATGCGTGGAGACCTGTGTGAGGTGGAGTGTAACAATCGGGTGGAGTGGATGTCAAGGTCACCATGTTCTGGCAGTGTTACAGTTATTGCTGGCTGCCCTCTGCCAGGTTTACTCTAAGCACAGGAGCTAAGGCAGGGCAGATAACTTAGAACTACTGTAGTAGCTTGGCTGGGAAAGAAGCACTAAATATATGCCAAGGAGGGCCCTTAAACAGAAGCAATGCAGCCGGGCGTGGTGGTACACGCCTTTAATCCCAGCACTCGGGAGGCAGAGGCAAGTGGATCGCTGTGAGTTCGAGGCCAGCCTGGTCTACACAGTGAGTCCAGGACAGCCAAGGCTACACAGAGAAACCCTGTCTTGAAAAACCAACAAAACAAAACAAAAACAAAAACAAAAAAACAGAAGCAATGCTAGCCTGGTCCTGAGTGCATGCCTTTAAGCCCAGTATTTGGGAGGCAGAGGCAGGTGGATCTCTGATTTTGAGGCTAGCCTGGTCTGCAGAGTACAGCCAAGGCTACACAGAGAGATCTTGTCTTGACAAACACCAAATAGAGAAGCAATGTGGGGTGGAGAAATGGTTCCGGGGTTAAGAGCACATGGTGAGAACCGTGTCAGGTGGCTCACAGTCACCTGCAACCCCGGTTCAAGAAGGACTTGACGGCTGACTTCAGTGGGCACCAGGACTCACACATGCACGTACTTACATACACACAAATAAAAAGAAGAAATCGTAGGCCAGCCTGGTTTACAAAGTGAGTCCAGGACAGCCAGGGCTACACAGGGAAACCCTGTCTCAAAAAAAAAAAATCTTAAAAAAAAAAAAAAACAAAACAAAATGAAACAAAAACAAAGCTGGGTGTGGTGGCGCACACCTCTAATCCCAGCACTCGGGAGGCAAAGGCAGGGGATCTCTGTGAGTTTGAGGCCAGCCTGGTCTACAAAGAGAGTTCTAGGACAGCCAGGGCTAACACAGAGAAATCTTGTTTTAAAACACACACACACACACACACACACACACACACACACACACACACACACCAAAAAACGAAACAAAACAAAACCAACAACAACAAAACAAAAACCAAAAACAACAACAACAACAAACAAACAAACAAAAACCCAAAAAGCAGCAAAGCTGAGTGGTAGTGGCACACACTTTTAATGCCAGCACTTGAGAGGCAGAGGCAGGAGGATCTCTGAGTTCAAGGCCAGCCTGGCCTGCAGAGGGAGTTTCAGGACTGCACAGAGAAACCCTGTCTCACAAAACAAAACAACCAATCAAACAAAAAGCAGCAAAGACCTTTGCCAGGAGATAATAAAAGATGTGTTGAGCCTATCTTCATAATAGAAGACTCAAAGTAAGGTGTGCTGACTCTCATCCACAATCCTAGCACTTGGAGGGTCACCAAGTGTGAATCCAGCTTGGTTTATTACAATGGACTCCCAGGCCAAAAGGCCTAGAAACATAATCCCCTCTGATGTGAGCAGAGAGCACCAGTGTGCCCTCAGGCGGGGCTGCCTAGAGAACTCCTTCCAGGAGATTCCTTTGCCATGTTCGGGCCCAGTGTCTTCAGAGGCCCTTGCCCACTGCAACTGTGACTCAAGCAGGCTCTGGCATAGTTCTAACTGGCAGTAGATGTTGGCATTGTCCACATAATAGTGGTTTGGCAGGTATGCATAATGCCAAGTGTTACTGGGTCCTGGCTTCCATCCAAATTTCAAAGGAAGGCCTGGGGATTAGGGGCAGGCAGTGTGTGTGTGGCAGGATCCACGTCCTAGTGGGCAACCCCAGAGAGGGGAGTAGGTGAAACTGTGAGGACGAAGATTACGCTGTACAGGAGACACCAGGAGTGTAGCATGTGGGTCAGCAGGGACCCACGGGCGGCAAGCAGAGCAAGCTACGGCAACAGCCCAGAGCTGTGGGATTTCTGTTTGCTTTTCTGGGTTTTAGCAGTTCTCTGGCCTGATTCTTTTTGCCTATCACACACACTCTCTCTCTCCCAAAACAGGAATATTTACTCCTGTCTGGCCCAACACTGTACACTGGAAGCGTGGAACTTTGTATTTTTGTTTTGTTTTGAGATAGGGTCATAGCCCAGGTTAGCCCTGAACTTGCTATATAGTCAAGGATGACTGTGAACTCCTGAGCCTCTTGCCTCCACCTCCCAAGTGATGGGAATATAGTGTGCGCCACCATCCCTGGCTCTTTCTGGGGAACCTGTAAGGGCTCATAGACGAGTCTGCCTTGAGACTGGGCTTTTAAAGCCATGCTAGAATAGTGGGGATCATGGGGGCTCTGGGAGGCAGCAGCCAGGGCAGAATGTCCCCAAACGCCTTGGACACCAGCCTGTGGATCTCTGTGGTGGGACGGAGCAGAGGGAAGTTGGGTCATTACAAGCATGCTCCTGAGAGGCTATAGGGGCTCCCTCCTCCTCTTCTCTTCTTTTGCATCCTGGCCGTCATGAGGTGAAGAGACCACCTCTGCTGTGCTCCCATGACACACTGGGCTCAAAGTGATGGGCTGAGGGACCAGTCAGCGACTAAAGTCTGTGAGACCTTAAGCCAAGCCAGCCTTTTCCTCCTGGGAGACTTGACTGTCCCAGAGACAGAAAGCTGAGTAAGTCATGAGGTCTTCGTGGCTGTCATTTTTCTCTGCAAGAAATCTCCCACCCTTCCGGCTTCTCAGCTAGGATGTCACCACCTCCACAAAACTCCCCTGGCCACGCTCCAAGTCAGGCCACTTGACCTCTCTCAGAGAAACCTGCTCTTCTTCTGGGCACTCACGTGTCTGCCTACGTGAGTCCTGCAATTCCCTTCCACCTCCCTCACTAGGATAGGACGGCATCTGCTTCCGCCTTTGAGCAGTGCTAGCTCCTAGCATTGGTGCCACAATGTAAACGCCTGCTTCTTCCAAGCATTTCGGCTTTCAGTCAACATCTTGCCTCTTTCAACATTATTTCAGGAAGCTGGGCCTCCATGCCACCAAGCTCACGAATTAATTGTTTCTAAAAAGTAGATCGGTGCTGGTGGAGTCCTCTCCATCAGGGAACCCACACTCACCTGGTTCTGCAGGCCTGTCTGGGGGCGGGTCTACCACTTGTGAGGTTTGATTTCGAATCCCTGTATAGAGTGGACGCCAGGTGTATTCCGGCTGTGGCTGCAACAAGACAGGTGCGTAAGAACCCACAACTGAGTCAGGTGTAGTGGCACATGCCTTTAACTCCAGCACTCTGGAGGCAGAGGCAGGTGGATTTCTGAGTTTGAGATCAGCCTCATCTACAAAGCCTGAGTTCCAGATCAGCTAGAGCTATACAGAAAAACTATGTCTCAAAAAACAAAACAATAACAACAACAAAAAACCTGGCCAGGTGTGGTGGTGCATGCCTTTAATCCCAGCACTCAGGAAGCAGAGGAAAGCGGATCTCTGTGAGTTCGAGGCCAGCCTGGCCTACAAAGTGGGCCCAGGACAGCCAAGGCTACAAAGAGAAACTCTGTCTTGAGAAAAAGAAAGAAAGAAAGAAAGAAAAAAAGAAAGAAAGAAAGAAATCCACAACCACACTCCAGAGCCATGGCCAGAACAGTCCTACATGCCCAGGAACAAAGTGCCAAATCCTAAGTGCCAATTCTGCTGAGAAAGTGGTAAGTGTAGCCGAGTCTATGCCTCCCTCCCGCTCTTGCTTTCTGAGATAGAGTCTCACTCTGTGGCCCAGCCTGGCCTCGGATGTGTGGGCTGTTTCTTTCCCTCAGCTGTGCTGGGATTACAGGCATGAGCCACCACATCTGGCTTACACCAATCTCTAAAGCATGGCGTCTACACCCGTGTTTAAGAGTGTATAAAGACAGGAGGTGACTGGACCCACCAAGGGACGAGCTGGGCACACCTGAAGTGGGGCTGTTACAGAAGGCAGGAGAAGGATAAGCAAAAAGGAGAGGAGCCAAAATAAGAGGAGGAAAGCAAAGGAGAGAAAGGAAGAAGAAAGGAGACAGAGGAGAGAGAGAGGCAGAGGGAAGGGAGGGGAATATGCTGAAGGGGATGAACCGCCAAAGCAAGCTTTGGTACCCAGCTCGGTGGCGGTCCTTCCCACCTTGCATTCCTCCTGGGCCTGCTCCCTTTAACACTAGCGGTGCTAGTGGAGTCTGGACCGCAGACAGCGCAGCCCGGGGCCAGGCCTGGACACCTGCCCACAACCACCCTGTCTCTAAGAAAACTTCTGGACAGCAGTTTCTCACTCGGCCTTCCCTTCTAGACAGAATCTGGAGGAAGGAGAGACACAAGACTCACCAGATGAAAGAGGGGAGAGTTGGGGAGTCGGGGTGGGTGCTCCATGGGCATAGGGGATGGAGGGTAGCGGATCTGGGACCAGTCCTTGAAGGCGTGGTGAGGTACCATGGCTGGCATGGGTGGGTAGGCGTAGGGATAGGCCCCGCAGAGGTGCTCAGGGTGGGGTTCCACGTGGTGGCGCTCTCCCGAGGCCTGCAAGAAAGACTCATATTTGCCTCTGGCCTGCCACCAGCTGGGAGCGCCCACCTTGGTGCCCTGTAGCCAGAACCTTAAGCTCTCAGAAGGCAAGTGAGGCAGGGACACAGGCAGAGGTCTGGGGCCCTGGTGACAGGTGACTGATAATGCCAGTTAACGAGGACTGCTCTGGTGGCACTTAACTGGCAGAATGCCAGCAGTCCTTCCCCCTGGATCAGTCAGACAGTGTGTGCTGCCTTCCCTCCAGCTGCTCACCTTCGCTTTCCTCTTCTGCTGTTTGGCTGCTTCTCTGGCCTTCTCCTCATCTTTCAGTGCTTTCAGCTGGAGAAGGGAGAGAGGCCTGATGGTACAGGTGGCTCATGACCAAGTTCAGGTCCAAGGCCTCACCACCCTGAAGGCAGATGGCTGAGGCCCAGGGTACCACTCAAGCTTGGGAAGTCCCAGGAAAGGCACTGAGGGGCACAGCAGAAGCTGGGCTGCTAGCTGTGGGGACCCCTCTCTTCCGGGGTGGCCTGCACACAGGTCAGGAGGGTTTCCGAAGGGCTTCCTTGCTAGCTGTGGGCCCCTCTCTTCCGGGGTGGCCTGCGCATAGGTCAGGAGGACTCCCGAAGGGCTTCCTTGCTAGCTGTGGGCCCCTCTCTTCCGGGGTGCCCTGCACACAGGTCAGGAGGGCTTCTGAAGGGCTTCCCTGCTAGCTGTGGGCCCCTCTCTTCCGGGGTGGCCTGCGCACAGGTCAGGAGGGCTTCCCAAGGGCTTCCTTGCTAGTGTCGGCTCCTTCTGCTCTATTACTTTCACTGCTCTAGACATCAACACTGATGGGGAGTCAGTAAGAGCCAGAACACCTTATACCTTAGAGTCAGGCCTCCATACTGTACAAAAGTCAGAGGACAAGAGACTAGCAGAGGTCAAGAGAGCAGTGGCAGTAGGGCTGGATAGAGCCCAGGAAGTCCCCAGGACCCTCTAACCCTGTAAAGCCGGGGTGGCGCTCTCACCTGGGCATTGGTCAGGGTGACCTGGGCCTGCAGCGTCTCCACCTGCTTCTTCAGCTCCTCTTTCTCTTCGTTCATGCGCTCACGGTCACTCCGTTCCCTCTGGAAGTCCTCCTCAAAGATTTTCACCTGAAGGGGATGAGGAGGTGAGGGGTGGGACAGCCTGCTGGAGGCTGTACTGTTCAGGCCCCAACTCCATGCTAATCACTGGGCTCTGGGGGGTGGGGAAGAATTGGGGGCTTTGGAGATTGGAGTAAGGCACCTCAAGCCCTAAATTCAACTCCAGAGTAATTCTGTATTCTCCTATCTCCATCTGAGCAAAGGGATCATGATAGCCAGGCCCACAGAAGGTGGACAGCAGAGCCAGCATGCAGAAGGTCCGCTGCTCCCGGGCCGGGGGTGGGGGGTGGGGTGGGGGTGGGGGAATGGGGTGGGGGGGGTGGCAGGGGGTGGGAGGCGGTGTGGTGGCAGGGGGTGGGACGGTGCACCAGCTCTCAGGGCCTCACCTGCTGTTTCAGCAGCTCATTCTGCGTCACCAGCTCCTGCTTCCTCAGGTGGCCCCCAACCCCTTCTGGGTTCCCAAAAGCTGGAGGTGGAGATGATGGAGAGGCCTGGATGCTGAGGGCCTCCTCTAGGGCCTGGGGTCAGGAGAAAAGAGACAGGACCATCAGCATCCCTGGGAGTCAGGCCATCTGAACACTCATGGAGAGCCTCTTTCTTACAGTACTGTAACTAATTGTAAGCACAGCAGCAGTGGTCCGCTGTACAGGGGCCAGCGCACTGACACCTCTTCATCATCCAGCAGGGTTAGGGTTAGGGCCTCATCCCTGTTTTACACATTTGAAAATTGAGGCTCAGAGACACACTGTGACTTAGCTAAGTGTCCTGGGCTGTTTTGTTTTCTCAACTTGACACAAGCCAGAGTCATTTGAAAAGAGGAAACCTCAATTGAGAAAACGCCCCAACTAAACTGTCCTACAGGCAAGCCTTTGAGGCATTTTTCTTGCGAAGCAATTGACATGGGAAGGCTCATCCTGCCAAGGGTGGCGCCACCCCTGGGCTGGTAGTCCTGGAGCGTGTAATAAAGCAGGCTGAGTGAGGCACGAGGAACACGTCTGTAAGCAGTACTCTTCCAGGGCTTCTACTTCAGTACCTGCCTCCAGATGCCTGCCCTGACTTCCCTCAGTGATGGACTGGGACACGCTTTTAGTCCCAGCACTCAGTAGGCAGAGGCAGGTGGATCTCTGTGAGTTCGAGGCCAGCCTGTTCTACAGAGCAAGTTCCAGGATAGACAAAGGTACACAGAGAAACCCTGTCTCAAAAAACCAAAACAAATAAGCAAACAAAGAAACAGGCAAACTGCCCACGCCCTCCACCATTTTCCTTCTTGTCTACAGAATGTTTCCATCTTCTGAGCGTCTCTTCACTGGTCACTGGTGTCCACCAACCTCGGTCACGTGCTCCTTTACAGCTCTGACCATTCATTACCCACTAGACATCAAGGACTCTCAGTGACAGATCTTACAATGCCTTCAAGAAGTAAGTGTGTGTGTGTGTGTGTGTGTGTGTGTGTGTGTGCGCGCGCGCATGAACAGGACAGCCTGCAAACAAGAGTGAGAAAAAGCTGTTGCTACCTCAGCACCACAGAATGCAGACACCAAAAAGAGATCTGGGGACAGTTTTGCTGAGCAAGTGACATTCAAACTTGGGTAGACCAGGGGAGAGTTGGGCCCTCAGAAGAGGCCACATGTACAAAGGTCACATGGGAGGCAGGAACGAATCCAGACTCCTAATGGGGCTAGTCACTTGGGGTATATGGGGGCAGGGAAGACAGGAACTGTGCCTCTGGCCATCTGACCAGGGGTCGCATCTCCTGAACTGGGGGTGCAACAGAAGGGTGGGCCCTGTAGCTGAGCTCATGGTAGCCCTCCCCCATTTGTGGGGAGGGGCCCTAGTATCTACCTTATTGAGCCGCTGGATCTCCTTTTCCTGGTAGTCCCGTTGCCGGGTGAGCGGGCTCAGCTGATCCTGCAGGTATCTGACCCTCTGGCGCAGCTCCTTGGCCTCCGATGTCAGCTGTTCCTTGTCGGCCTGCAGAGAGTGCAGGGTTGGTAAACAGGGACTCTCCAGGAGGCCTGGACCGCCTGACCCATGCTCTGACTCTCCCTCCCCTCGGCAGCCACCTCACAGTGCTTGCCTGCAAGTGACCCAGGAACAGCCTGCTGACTCTGAGAGTCTGTATGTCTTGCTCTCGAGGAAGAGACGCCTGGCAGAGCAGGAGGCCCTCAACTCTGACGCTAGCTCCCTCACCAACTGGCAGAAACCCTGGGTCTTGAACAGGGCCTCTTAAGTAAGCTTCCTAAATACTGGAGCTAACGGGATTTTAACAAAAGTCCCAGAGGGACCTCATGAAAGCTGTGAGTCCCAAAATTGGGTATAAATGTTTTTGTGTGAAATTCTCTCAGGAGAAAACCCCATCTCCACCAGATTCACAAAGTGAAGAATACCATAGTGTCTTAAGGACCTCAGGTATCTAAGCATAGAAGAGAACATGCTCAAAGACGTAACTGGGAGAGAGAGAAGCCCTGCAGCAAAGCGCAGAGGGAAAGGCCACCACGCCCGAGGGCTGGAAGCTTGCCGGCTTCTGCACCACACAGCCACAGCTGGAGTGAAGTACCACCAAACCCCTTCGCTCAGTGAGAAACGAATGTGTGTGTGGTGACTTCCTGCAGACCACACACGGAACTGGGGCCGACTTCACTGTCCCCGTTTCCATTCCATTCATGTCAAAGGAAGGAGTTTTTTTGCTCATTACACTCTATTTTATATATTTATCGTCTGCATGTGTGTGGGTATGCACATGTGGAGGCCAGGAGACATCTTGTGAGAGTCCGTTCTCTCTTCTACCATGTGGATCCCAGGATCAAACTCAGACCATTAGGCTTGGAGGCAAGCACTTTACCCACTGGCCCAAATATACTTCCCTGACTGGGACTTGAGCTGGGCTAGGCTGATGCTATTCACCAGGCCAGGAAATGATTAGTTACTTTTCCAGGGGCTAAGTTTCATGCATGCTAAATAACTGTCCTATCACTGACCTACGGCCTCAGCTGCTCAGCCCCTATTTTTGTTATTTTTATTTTATTTTTTTATATTTTTTTGTCTTTTGAGACAGGGTCTCTCTGTGTAGCCTTGGCTGTCCTGACTCCCTTTGTAGACCAGGCTGGCAGAGAACTCACAGTGATCCGCCTGCCTCTGCCTCCCAAGTGCTGGGATTACAGGCATGCGCCACCACACCTGACTCATTTTTGTTATTTTTATATTTCAATACAAGGTCTTAATTGCTTAGGTAAGCTTTAACTTTGGTTATTCTCTTGCTTCGGCTTTCTAAGAAACTGGGATTGTAGGCCTGCACCAGGATTCCTAGCTAGGCAGAGTTTAAATCAGTGGTTGGGCCGAGAGTGGTGGCTCAAGCCTTTAATCCTCACAGTCTGGAGGCAGAGGCAAGTGGATCCCTAGTTCAAGCCCAGCCTGGTCTACAGAATGAGTTCCAGGCCAGCCTAAGCCACATAGCAAGACTCCTGCCTCAAAAATAAATAAAAATTAAAACAGCGGATGGCAGTGCAGCACTAGGAGCAGGCACACCTAAAAAAGCTGTACTGTTAGCAGATTTATGTTTTGAAAAAAAGGCCTGGGAGCTGAAGGTGGCTCATGTGGTTCAAAGCACTTGTTGCTCTTGAAGAGGACCTGAGTTTAATTCTTAGCACTCACATGGTAGCTCACAAACATCCAAAATTCCAGTTCCACAGGATCTGATGCCCTCTTCTGGCCTCCATGGGACCAGGCACTCATGGGGTGCACATATAAATACGGAGGCAAAATATGCATATACATAAAATAAATAAATCTAAGAAAGAAATTTAACCAAGGTTACCTTTCTGAGAACCGGGGTCTGGGGAGGGGGTGGGGAAGTATTCCACTTAGTGTTCAGCTCATGTATATTGTGTCATGTAGCTCAGGGGACAGGCGGAGGCGGGCCAGTGCTCATCCCTTCCTGTGTGGCCTGTAGTCCACAGCCTACACACCAGTGGGTGAGCCGTTTCTAGTCAGCACTGGCTCAGGGCAGCCTGGGCTGGGACATATGGGTGATATGTCCTGCTTCCTGCTTACGACTCAGGGACAAGGAATGTTCTCGACCACAGAGTTCCCATCTGCAAGGCCAGGCTTAACCTGGAAAGGTCTTGCGCTCCTCCCAGTGGACAGGACGGAACTGCCAGGGTCCAGGGACTTGTCTTTTGTAGACCACAGAGCCTGGATATCTGGCTGTGAGTGCCATGCTAGCGCAGTCAGAAGAAAATAGTGTCTCTGCTCCCCAATCCTCAAGGGAAGGGGTAGTCACAGACAAAGCCTGGGCTTGGGTAAGGCCTGGGTGTCACGTGCTGACAGAAGGCCCTCTGAAATGCAATCTGTGTTGAATACATCTGCTTTGAAGCAGCCCGTATGCAGCTCCCATGACAAGAAAGCAGCAGCATTGTCACTAAATCTCCAAGGGCCTGGGGGCCAGGTGGCCTTTCTTCTGTCTGCTGTTTCAGGACTCTGCAGGGCCATGGCTTGTGCCAGTCACACGGGACAGAGCAGAGGCCATTTCTCTAGAGCCAAAATCAGGCCCCTTCTCTGCTCAGTCTCTGATCGGCACCCTTTCTTTGTTGTAGAACTTAACTGACCTTCACTTACGTCGAGCCTCTGACCAGGCGCCCAGCATCTCTTCTCCAGCCAGGGCAGAGCGGACTTGTCTGCCGGGTTCTACCTAACACGGTGTCTGAGGCAGGCGGAGATGACTCCAGCCAGCGCAGAGCGGACTTGTCTGCCGGGTTCTACCTAACACAGCGTCTGAGGCAGGCGGAGACGACTCCAGCCAGGGCAGAGCGGACTTGTCTGCCGAGGTTCTACCTAACACAGTGTCTGAGGCAGGCGGAGACGACTCCAGCCAGGGCAGAGCGGACTTGTCTGCCGGGTTCTACCTAACACAGTGTCTGAGGCAGGCGGAGATGACTGGATAAACTGATTCCCTCTGTCCTAGGCCCCACACTACCCTGAACTCTGAACAGCACCTCACTCCATCAAGGCCTGCTTTCATCTGTTTTGGAGCACAGAGTCTTTTTATTTTATTTTGACAGAGTCTGATATAGCCCAGGCTGGCCTCCAACTCACTATGCAGCCACTGGTGGCCTTGACCTTCTGCGTGCCCCTCCACACACTCCCATGCCTGGTTTATGTAGCACACGGGATTGAATCCAGGGTCTTTACCAGCTGAGTACCAGCTCCAGCCTGTGACATGGTCTTGCTAGATAGCTCAGGCTGGCCTGTAACTATTCTACCTCAGCTTCCTGAGTGCTGAGATTGCAGGTGCAAGCCTGCCATGCCCCATTTGTGTGTTTGTATATTAATCTACTTCTCTCTGTGTAGTTCTTAGGAGATAAGATGTTAACCGATCAGGGACTAAAGAGATGGCTCAGTGGTAAGGGCACTGGCTGCTCTTTCAGAGGACCTGGGTTTGATTCCTTGGACCCACATGGTGGGCTTACAACAATCTGTAACTCAGTTCCAAGAGAATTGATGCCCTTTTCTGCTTCTGCAGGCACTGGGCACACATGTGGTACACGGATATAAATGCAGGAAAAACACTTATATGCATAAAATAAAAATAAGTAAATCTTAAAAAAAATTTCAACTGATCAAATAGCTTTGCAAAATGCAAGCAAGAAAAAAAATGAAAAGCAATAGTTATCCCACCTTCTTAATTTTAGAAAGAAAAACAGGCCCGCCAGGTCACAACACGCTTGACTCTAAGCTGACCGTGGCTCACTGATCCCTGGGGCTCTGAGACAGCCTGGAACCTCAGAGACTGCAGGCCTAGCCACACTTGCCTCTTCCATCTCGATCTTAGATTTGGCCAGGAGGAGTTTCCGGTCAAAGTCACGCTGCTTCTGCTCACGCTCGGTCTCCAGCTCGGCCACCTGCTTCTGCAGGTCCACCAGCTTCTGGCGGAGTTCTGTGATCTGGAGGAGGGGCCGAGAGGGGGTGTGAGGGCAGGAGGGCCACAGGCAGCCGCTGTCCCACCTCAGCCTGGTCATCCCTCCTCCTGGAGCCATCCTCAGCTCCTCTCCTAGGAACTCCCTCACCTTCTGCTCATACTGCTGCTTCATGGAGCGGAAATGCTGGTCCCACTGCTTGTTCACCTCCAGCAGCTGTGGGCAGGCAGGCAGGCACTGGGGTTAGAAACACGTGGGAGGAGTGCCAGACACCCACCTCACGCCCGACCCGTTTCCCAGGTGCCCAGAGCACGTGCTGGCCAGAGCTGCAACACCTAGACACTGCCTCAGTCTCCCACTGGTCAAGAGCTCCCTGCTGCTCCCCCTTTTCTCTCCAGCTGCTAGGAAAGCAACCGAGAACACCTGGAGACGGTTACTGTGAGGCACAACCATGATTCTTTGGGGGGCAATTTAAAGAGTGTGACAATCTCAGGTTTTCACTGTCTTTAACACAAATTACTCCACTCTGAAAAACTTAATCAATGAAAATACTAAAACCAAAGGCTGAGGTGTGTCTCTGCAGGAGAGTGCTTGCCAAGCACGCATAAGACCCTAGGTTCAATCCCTGGTATAGGAAGAAAAAAAGAAGAAAAACACTTCAGACAACTGTGCAAACAAACTTAAAGGCCAATCAGCCGGACATGGTGACCACACCTTTAGTCCCAGCACTCAGGAAGCAGAGGCAGGAGGTTCTCTGAGTGTGAGGCCAGCCTGGTCTACACTGCGAGTTCCAGAACAGCCAAGACTGCATAGAGAGACCGTGTGTGTGTGTGTGTGTGTGTGTGTGTGTGTGTGTGTGTGTGCGCGCGCACAAAGGTCAGCTTAGTGTAGGACATGGGTTATTACATCATAAGGAGATAGTGTACTGCCATTAAGAAAATAAGACCCCTATTCAGATCTGGCCAATGGACAGCACATTCTCTACAGTTGTGTGGATTGCAGCGACTGCCTCTGACATGAACCCTGGTGCCCCCTATTTGGCCACTTCCCCTTGGTGGGGAGGCCTGGTGGCACTCAGAGGAAGGGGAAGCAGGCTATCTGATGAGACTTGACAGGCTGTGATATGGTCAGGTAGAAGGTCCCCTTCTGTCACAGGCCTAGGGGAAGCGAATATGGTGAAAGAGGGAGGGAGGGGGGAATGGGAAGATACAAGTGAGGGGATAACAATTGGGATGTAAAATGAATAAATTATTTAAAAAATAAAAAATTTTCAAAAGAAAAAAAGAAAAGAAGACACTAATAGATGCTAATTACAAGCTATACTCTTGACAGAGCAATTACCCAGGAAAGAAAAACAGCTCTGTATCACTAAGTAAATAAAATGGCAAATGGTGGCGCACATCTTTAATCCCAGCACTCGGGGAGGCAGATGCAAGTGGATCTCTGTTAGTTCGAGGCCAGCCTGGTCTACAAAGTGAGTCCAGGACAACCAAGGCTACACAGAGAAAGCCTGTCTTGAAAAAACAAAACCAAACAAACAAACAAACAAAAAATCAGATGTACTACCAATGACCAAATACTAAAAAAAAAAAAAAAAGAAAGAATTGGCTTATGCTGTAGATTTGAATAGATATGCTGAAATAATTTTAGAAGAAAAAATAATCTGAAAAGTAAGTAGTACGTGTTATTTTATTTTCCAGCATTAAAACAAAAAACAAAACAAAACAAAACAAAAAAACAAAACAAAAAAACTAATCAAACAAAAAATGCTGAATGCAGGGTTTGCAGGTGTAAGCTCATCCACCTAGGAGGCTGAGGAAAGAGGAATCAAGGTGCATTCAAGGCTCACTGAAGCAACTTAGTGAGGCCCCAAGTTCAGTTCCTATTACCACAAAAAAACTAAAACCAGCCTAAGGGAATGCCGTCAGTTACTGTCAGCTGCAGTTACCTCTAGGAAGATTCTTGATTCATTTTATAATGAGCGTTCTTTCAGTTCTGAGATATGAGTAAGATAAATCTAGAATATGATGTAAGCAAGCTTTCAGATGTGTGTGAAGGAAGAAGGGTGAGAAAGAAGAGCTCGTGGAAAGACCCAGACAGGCTACTGGCCTGGGAGGGAGGTGGGCAGGGGCTTGTGAGACACAGAATGTTGCTGCCAAGGGCGTGGGAGCATCCTTCACTGCTGACCACTCCCTACACTGCAGCATGTGTCTCCAATGCTGATACCGGCCACACTTACCCTGAAGTCACCCCACCATCCCGTTTACCTACGCCTTCCTAAGCTTCCCTTTTAAGTTATGTGTATACATGTGTTTGCCTGTGTGTGGGTTTGTGCACGTGAGTGTGGGCACCCACGCAGGCCAGAACAGGGATTAGACTCTCTGGGAGCTGGAGTTACACGCGGTTGTGAGCCGCCCACGAGTCATGGGAACTGAACCCAGGTCCTCTGCAAGACCAGCATGCACTGCTACCGCGGAGCCATCTCTCCAGCTCCCAAAATTCCCTCAACATTTCAGCTACTGTGCCACAAATACAGTATCCTCAGTGATCTCTGTGGTTGACAGAGAGGACAGAGACCTCCGCCATGGGCAGATGGTCCAGTGGTTTCCTTAGTAACTCTCCAAGATGATCTGGGATCAGTGGGAACCAGAGAGTCAGGTCCCAGGACAGGAGAGGGCGCTCACCGACTACCCTATCCAGCCACCCACCTCCATGCGTTGCTGTTCCAGCATCTTCACCTTCTTCTCAGTTGCGCCCAATGCCCCCACCTCGGGGACTTTACCTGCCATCACACTGGCCTGGGGAGAAAGAGAGAGAGCCTTCACCAGAGTCTCAGAGAAAACTTCACTCCCCAGCCTGCTGCCCTTCTAGGACTCCCGCCCCTGTCTCCAACCTCCCTGCTCCTCCCAGCCAGCAGCCACCAGAAGAAGTGTCACAGCCATGACCTCCTCCTTCTGGAAGCCCATGAGGAACTTTCTCCTGCACTGATGGCTGCCAGCCTCACCATCCCGTCCCCAGCTCTGTTCACACACAGCCATCTTCTCCAAGTCAGCTCAGCTCTGGACACTGCTGGTCAATCCCCATAACAACCCCAAATCCCCTGACCGGGAAGGTGTGACTATGTATTTTTAAGAGTTACTAGGAGCCAATGAGATGGCTTAGAGTGTGAACGTCACTGTCTCTATGCCTGATGAGCTGAGTTCAATCTCCAGACCCTACATGGTAGAAGGAGAGAACTGTCTGTCCTCTGACCTCCACACACACATGCAACCCCAACACAAAATGTAAACGTTTTATGGAGGTTTGCAGACATCACAAGCCCGGATGCATGTGCTAAGAACTCAGCACTGTGCAGATGTGTGTGTGTGTGTGTGTGTGTGTGTGTGTGTGTGTGTGTGTGTGTGCACACGGCATGCCACTTCTGAGTTTCCTTCCAAATTCTGCAACCACAATCTAATCTAAGCCCAAACCCAGTCTGCAAAAACAACTGGCCAGTATAACTCAAAGGGGCCAAGGTCATGAAAACAAGGACAGCCGAGCAATGTCACTGACATGAGGAGACTAAGGAGCTGTGACAACTGAATGCCATGTGGGATCCTAGGTTCAATTCTGGAACAAAGAAAGGACAGGAGTGAAAGATGTGTGGCGTCTGAACAGTGTTGCAGTGCCAAGGTTAATTCCGACTTTGGTTAACTGAACCGTAGTTACGTAAGATGGTTGATGAGGGTGTCCTGTGGCTCTGTAAGCTGGCCAGGGAAGCCAGAGGAAGGGAGGCTGGGAACAGAACGCGACACTATTTCTGTGTAAGTTTAAAATTACCTCAAAACAAAAATATTTTTAAATTAAGCAACTACAAGTATTGGGGTGACAACCACAAAACAAGGCTAGGAGTACAAATGACTGTCACCAAGGCCTCGGTGTATGATCAAGACACGGAAGCTGGTCTGCACGGGTCCTGCCAACTGGAGTCTACCCCTCGAGTCCAATCTGCCTAGTGGTCTTACTGTCCCCACTCTCACACTCTATCCCCTACCAGAGGCTGAGCAGAGGTTGGAAGCAGAGCTTGTGGACCTCTAGTGCCCCCTGCAGGCTATGCCTGGTAAGTACACCATGGCACTTGGAGAGGAAAAACATGTGTCCAGTAAGGTGGCCTCTGAGAAAGGGCAGAGATGTCTGCCCCCAGGAAGCACACTGTTTAAAGCAACAGCTAAAGGCTAGGTGTGGTGGCACATGTTTTTAATTTTTGAAAAGGCAGGAGGGACTCTGTGAGCTGGAGGCCAGCCTGATCTACACAGTGAGTTCCAGACCAACCATAGCTATACAGAGAGACCATGTTTTAAAAAATAAAAATAAAAAGGGGCCACAGTGCTAGAAAGAGGCAGGGGTGAGATGGCTTTGCTGTTTAGCTGGCCACCCCCATGTCTGATTGAGAGGTGAGAGGTGACAGAATAATCTTAATTGCATGAAGGCACATGACCTCTCCAAGACTGTTCTCAGAGATGTATGTGGAAGGGACATCCTTTCAGGCAGAAGAGGCTTTGCAAGTCATGGGTAAAGTACACTGCAACCCAGGGCAGTGAGTGCCCGGGATAATTACTGCACTACACAGTATAAAGCTGGCATCAGGACTTATGTTGCAACTGACTACAACACACTTGAGGAGGAGAGGGTTGAAAAGCATGTTCTGATAAGGACTCGGTGAGAGGAGACTGGGGGATGGTGAAAATGGAGCAAGGCACACTTGGGGCTTCTCTGTGTGGCAAGGCTGGACCTGGAGATGGGGAAGTGTGGGCCAGCACTGTGACATCCCCAGCCCACAGCCTTCCTCTCCATGCAGAGGCTCCAAGATGCAACCTCACAAGCTTAACACAATCCCCATAGCATCCCTCAGCCTGACACCTCAGTCCGGCCTGGAGTGCCTGAGATGCTAAACTGACCTTTCATGAGGGAGACCCTGACAACACAAAATGCATTGAGGTGTTAGTACTGGGAACGAGTAAGATAGTGAACCCCAACTCCCGTGAGCAGCAGCTGGTCAATCCAAGCCAGCAAGTGAGAGAAGCAGCCAGTGGAGGGCGCAGAGCCACCTGACTGCCAAGAGCTCTGAGCATGTGCCTTGGCCAGGCGTGGTGGCGCATGCTTGTAATGCCAGCATTCCGGAGGCAGAGGCAGGTGGATCTCTGAGTTCAAAGCCAGCCTGGTGTACAAACGAGTCAAGGACAGCCAAGGCTACACAGAGAAACCTTGTCTCAAAAAAAAAAAAAAAAGAGTGTACTGAGTATGTGTCTCAGGGGATGGGACCCTCCACGTGGGTGAAGGCAGAACAAAGAGCCAAGGAGTCGTCAGACCGCAGAGGCAGAGGCTGCCCCAGGAAACATGGCCTATCAATTAGAACGTCCTGCTGCTGGAACCGTGTGCCGGAGGACGGAAGCTCACTCTCACTGGGGAGCAGAGCAGAGCCGATCCTGGTTCTGGGAAGCCTAGGATACTAGAAGAACTTCCTGCCACGTACCTGCTGCTGTCCGGCCACGCCCTTCTTGCCAGCACCCCCTGTCTTTGGGGAGCTGGGCTGCCCACAGATGCCCTCTTTGCAGCTGCTGTTCATCAACAGTTTCTTGAGCTCCATGTTTTCCTCCCTGGATAAGGGACAAGTGAAGAAGTCACAATGTCAGCCCTGAGTTAAGAAGCCTGTGAAGCCAAGGACGTACTGTCACAGGCACTGCAGCAGTGTCGTGGGGAGTGCAACGAGACCAAAAGGGCATCTGTAAGCCACCCAGTGGGTGTGCAGGCTTCACGATAACCTTAACAGAATTTCCCTATGTGTAGGTTGTCGACACACATGGCTCCTTCAGGGCTTATCACCTTGTTCTCATAAGAAAGCTCTGCCCCTCTGGTTATAATCGAGTGTTCTGGCTCGGTGCTTGGAGGTCCTGAGCACTCACCAGCCTCTGCCACTCCCACTCCTTAACACAGGGCAGGCTCCTGGCTCAGAGCTGGTGTTGGCAGAACCATCCTCACACCTGTCAGTGACTCGGGTCCACTGTATCTGCTTTCACGGTTATCTTCTACTGAGCACAGGTGATGCTCCAGGTGAGGCCTCCTTTATAATTTACAGCCAGTGTGGGTGCTCACACCGGTAACCCCACCGTTCAGGAGGCAGAAGCAGGATTATGGAGCCTAAGGCAGCTTGAGGTACACACACACTGAGTTCTCTGGACTATATAGTGAGACTGTTCCAAACAAAACAAGCAGAAACGTAACTAAGCGAGAGCGAAATTCCCAGCTCATGAGCTAGGTAGTGCTAGGGACTCGGGATGATGTTTGCAACATGGACACATTCCCTCAGCTACCATTTAATTACAGAAACACCACAGAGTCAGATGGCTTCTCCCCAGGCTATTCAGCAAGACCTTCAACTCCTGTCTTCTTACCCATGAGCCTTTTCTTCAGCCTCGGCATCTTTGTCCTTGACGTTCTCCATGTGGTCCATGAATAACAGAGTATGGCTCTAAAGCCCCAACCACTGGGCTTTAGTAAATCAAGGCACAATGATGCAAAAATAAAAATAAAAAAATGGTTGTGTCCACGGTGACCTAGAAGCAAGTCCCGGCTCTAACACAGACTCTCTTGTCTAAGAGCTAACACAGCACTCTGTTACCTAGAACCACAGTGAGCAGAAACTGTCACTACCTAGTGAACGTCTAGGTCCTTGTAGTGAGACCCTTAGGAAGGCCCTGCCTCTCTCCGAGCCCACCTTCCCTCATACAGTGGGTTAGTCTGCACAATCTGAAGGCAAAGGCCTTTGAGATCCAGCAATCACAAATTCCTGTTTGCCCAGTCCTTTGACATTGTGATAACAAGCCAAACTTGCGGCTCACTTAAGACACCCCCAACTCAGTCTTGCCAAGGACAGAGAGGCTGGGGTAAACTTAGGCCTTCCCACAGGCCTGAGTCCAGAGAGGGATTCCCAAGATCCCAGGAAAAAAGAGCAGGGAATGATAGTGACCACCAGGGGGCAGGAGAGTCCTGAGCCAGTTCCAGTTGTCCCCAGGGGAGGAGGGCCGCTCTCACTGTGGTCTATACTCCTCCAAGGGAAAAGACACCAGAAGATCTGCCGTCAGAACAGGGCTCTGAGGTGTGGCCTCACCCCGGGAACTACCGTGTCACATTATCCCCCCTGCCCTACTCCTCGTCCAGTCCCGGGGACCTTACCGCAGCCTCTCAGCAGCCTGATCTCGCTGTTCCAGGCCCTTGTCTAGCTTGGACTTCAGGGCCTCATTCTCCTGGCGCAGCTGCTCACACAGGGTCTGTGGGGCAGATAAGCAGACAGGCCCGAGGGTTAGGAGGGGGCACGTCCCGAGGCATGCCGACACAAGGGGGCTGGAGCAGTAGCCAGCCCAAGCAGGACGAGACACTATATCGGCTAGATTGGAAGGACGGCTGGAAGCCAGGCCGCTAGCCTCATCCATCCAGGCTTCTCTTCCATGGGAGCCAGCAGTAAGGGTGTCTGATGGAGGATCCATGCTGGGGTGCTGGTCCTCCCAAGAGAGTGTATTTCCTGGTCTTCCTCTCACGGCTCTCCCTGTCTAGACTGCTTCTCCCTGCCAGGCCTCCCTGTCTCATGTCTCATTTGATCTCATAAAAATATTTAACTTTTTTTTTTCATTTTTAGTGAGGTCTTACCCTGTAACCCAGTTCACTCTACACCTCAGCACTGGACACCCAGCAATCTTCTTGCCTCGGCCTCCTAAGGTGCTGGGACAGCAGGTATGCGCCTGCAGCATTTGTTGAGTGAACCAAGAAACAAATCAGAGAATGAGGAGGAACTGGATCCAGCTTCCTCCACCCAGAGGCTGAGAAACAGAGCTGCTGTGGCCCTGGACAGGGACTCCAGGAATGTCCTGCTCCTGTTCCTAAGGGACGGCCACAATGACACTTCACTTGTGGTTTTGTTCTTTTTGTTTTTCGAGACAGGGTTTCTCTGTGTAGCCTTGGCTGTCCTGGACTCACTTTGTAGACCAGGCTGGCCTCGAACTCACATGGATCTGCCTGCCTCTGCCTCCCGAGTATTAGGATTACAGGCGTGCACCACCATGCCGGGCTCCACACTTCACTTGTCACATTGTCATTCCAGGCCAGAGGGCTGTCCTCCAGGTAAAAGCACACGGGGCGCAAACCAGATGCTATAAGCACAGTTATCAGCAGTCAACGGCCACCGCCCTCCACCAGAGAGCCTGTGAGCAAGAGAGCACACCTGTGAGCTTGCTTACTGTTTGTTTAAAAGATTGATTTGTTGCTGGGTGTGGTGGCACATGCCTTTAATCCCAGCACGGGAGGCAGAGGCAGAGGCAGGTGAGTCCAGGACAAGCAAGGCTACACAGAAAAACCCTGTCTCCAAAAACCAAAAACAACAACAAGAACACCCCCCCACACACACACACACAAAACAACAAAAAAGAGATTGCTCTGTTTTTACTTTTATGTAGAGAGTGTTTTGCCTGCACCATATGTGTGTAGTGTCCACAGAGGCCAGAAGAGGGCGTCAGATCCCCTGGAACTGGAGTTAGAGAAGGTTGTGAGATGGGTGCTATGTGGCTGGGTACTAAACACAGGTCCTCTGCAAAGGCAGCCAGTTGTTCTCTCCAACTTTGCTTTGTTTTTTGTTTTGTTTTCAAGACAGGATCTCTCTGTGTATCTCCGGCAGTCCTGTAGACCAGGCTGGCCTCCAAGTCAGAGACCCACCTGCCTCTGCCTTCAGAGTGGTGCAATTACACTCATGCACAACCGCCTGGCTTTGTCTTGGTTTTTGAGATGGGAGTCTAGCCACATAGCCTAGGATAGCCTTGAACTTGAGACCCCTGGCCTCGGCCCTTGGAGCTGGTATTATGGGTGTGAGCCTTCATGTCTGATTTGCTCACCCATTCTTTCACCAACTGTGTATGAAGTTCCAGGCACTGGGGCAACATGGTGGTACTATCCCTCTGCAAAGTCGGCACTCAGCAGAGAGACAAACTAAGCAAATAAACTACCCAATAAAACAGAATTGTTGCAAACTGTTAAGAGCAAGGAAGGGGGCGGGGCTGGAGAGATGCTCAGAGGTTAAGAGCACTGGCTGCTCTTCCAAAGGTCCTGAGTTCAATTCCCAGCAACCACATAGTGGCTTACAACTATCTATAATGGGATCTGTGATCTGATGCCCTCTTCTGGCCTGCAGGTATACATGCAGGCAGAGCACCATGTACATAATAATAAATAAATGAATCTTTAAATAAAAAAAAAAAAAGAGCAAGGAAGGGAACAAACAGGAGACTGGTGTAAGATGCAGGATGCCATCAGGGAGCAGGATATATCCCTGTTTGAGTGCCAGAAGATGATGCTCAGAGTGATCTTAGCCTTTGTATCATGGCAAGCTTTTTTTCTCAGGGTTCAGCTCGGAAACTCCAAAGCCTTGGTGACTTCTCAAGGAGGTCCCCTTCCCCAGCCTGGCCCTGTGGGCCCTCTACTACACATTCCCGTTGCTTCTCTAGTCTCCAGCGAAAGGATGTCCTGTGTGCTCCTTGCCATATAACCACAGCAGAATTCGCCTGCAGGGTTACACAGGGCACACTCCCTCCTTACATCAAGGTCCACTGGCAGCACGACTGAGACTGCAGACCATGACTGGCACAGGAGGAGGAGGGGTCTACCCCTAGATAGGGAGCCTTAAAGTGACAGCTCTATCCAGATGGACAGGATGCTCACATCCTGAGCAGACCCTCCAGCAGCCTCACGGTGACCATCTTTGCAATGGTCACCAAGTAACTGTAAGTGGGCCGCAGTTAGCTGCAAAGCCCTGCAAGTTAAGGTGGTCTGTGCAGTGTGGATAAGCACCACCAAACAAAGCTGACAGTGACCCATCTCCCAGATCTGGGTTCTCGATTTCACAAGGGTCCCAGGAGGGGGACACTGCTAGCTCAACTCCTGACAGGACAGAGGAGATTACTGCCTTGTCCAGAGCCATAGAGCAACAAAGACCCAAGGGCGACATAACTGCAAAGCCTGGCTTGTCCGAGCGAAGGAGTCAACCGTTGCCCCTACACAGGGAGCCTTTTGACAGGGATTTCAGAAAGGCAGCACACAGGGAGGGTGGCTAAGGGCACGAGACTTTAAAGACAACACATTAAAGCTGGGTGTGGTGGCTCATGTCTGGAATCCCAGCCCTCAGGAAGCTGAGGCATAAAGATGCTATGAGTCTAGGATCAGCCTGAGCTAAAAGTGAGATTGCCTTAAAAAAAAGAAAACAAGAAAAAAAAAAAAAAGAATTGAGCTTCTAATATCAGGCCACCGTTTGGGTTAAAATAAAAAGGACATTTTTTGAAGGCTGTTTGCCTATCTAGGAAGGAGTTGTATAAATGGCTCCTACTGCAGGGTGCAGAACCTGTGATGACACCAACGCAGGCCACAGGGTGAGCTCAGGAGGTAGAGGCTGGTGGATCTTTATGAGCTCAAGGCCAGCCTGGTCTTACAGTCAATTTCAGGGCAGCTGGTAATACATAGCGAGACCCTGTCTCAACAAAACAAAACAAAACAAACAAACAAACAAAAAAAACCAACCAAGCAAACAAACAAACAAAAAACCCAAACCAACCAAACCAAAATAAAACAACAACAAAACCAAACCAAAAAGAAACAAACAAGAACAGTGCAGTCGATACCCAGCCTGCCAGACCACACCCCTCAGATACATACAAGACCCACCTCCCAATTTCTTTCTTTTTCCACACACTTTCCTACAACTTCCTTACTGTAGTCACCACTGTGAACAAGAAGCCCCAAGTAGGCCTGGAACCCAGCACTCAGAAGTTCCCATAGTTAACCCCTGTACCCGACAAACAGCTGGTGGGGAAGGGGGGCTGGCCTGCCTCACCTGAAGGATGGACGTGCGTTGCTCGTTTTTATGCACCTTGGAAGCCAACCTGTTGAACTCGAGGGCCATGCGGCCCAGGTGGGTGAAGAGCTGGCTGTGGTCGGGCTCCTCCGCACACACACTCAGGGTGGTCTCCAGGCGCTGCAGGTGGAGCATCAGGTTGCCATCCTCTGGGGGTGGGGGCCCCAGCTCCTGTGGGAGCAAGCGGATGATCTTCACCAAGCCTAAGCAGGCAGTGCCAGCCAATTCTCCCACTGCTTCCCCATTCTTCATGACTCAGTTTCCCCTGTGGCCTCTACTCAGCCCAGGGAAAATTTCCAGTTACACAGGTTCCCTATCTGGAGCTGACTCACAGGGCAGGACCTAGGACTTCCAGGCCCCTGGCTGGCCTCACAGCAGTAAGGCCATCTTCCTCCTCTGCTCAGAGTTTTATAGAGTGCCTGAGGGTAGCCGGTTCACCCTCCCCCAGGCATGGCATCCTCTCAGCAGTGTGTGTCTGTACTCCCTCCTTTACTGCACAGCAAAGCTGACAGAAGTGAAGACAGAGAGGGTGTCCCCAGCTGTACACACCAGGGAGGTTCCACAGGACCTTCTGCCTGGAAGTGGGCCGAATATCATCTATTTCTAAGAATCACAGCTTTAATACTACAAAAAACCTCAGCCTAGTGGAGTACTTTAAGAGACAGCAGCTTGGGCAAAACAGCTCAGTACTGCTCTCTCTAGAGCATTCCTACTGAAGCCACTGCCACAGTTAATGGCCCCATCAGACATAAGGATCCCAGTGGGACCTTTCCTTTTCAGGGCATCAGTGCTGGCTCACAGCCGGGTATTAGGCCTCCCGACCTTCCCCTGCCCATGCTGTGCCAGACCCCAGGGTTCTGTGGGCCTCACTCTATACACCCCAACATCTACCCCAACGCTCACACACTTCAGTCCCTCCACAGGCTCTCTCCCCAAAATATTTCAGAGAATCTCCCCCAACACTTCAGAAAACCACCCAGCAGATCCCCCATCCCTGTCCCACTTGAGGGAATCAGAGCTGAACTACAGGGACCTCAGGGCTCAGGCTGAGACAGCGAAACACACAGACAGAGAACTTCCTCAGAGCAGCCCAGTCAGGACACGGCAGAGCCAGCCCTACAACTGGGGTTTTCTGACTGCAATCCAGGGTTCTGTGAACTCCTACTAAAGTCTGTGGCAACCGAGTGCTCGGCCTGTTCCCTGTCAGCACCAAGTTGTCAGAAAGAAGGAAAAGGGCCGCACCTGTCTCCAATTCTGCATCCTTTCTCACAAAGGCCTAGGGAGGGGTGGCCAGGGCTGCTCTCTGAAGGCTCATGAAATGCTTCCAATCCCTCAAGTTTCTCCAACTAGCCCACAAACTTCAGCAGGAGCTGGTGTGCTCCTGACTTGGCACAGATGAGGCACACTGACTACACAGGGACGTTTAACTCACAGTCGCATGCTGAAACCTTTCTGAATGAGGAAACTTTGGCTCCTCAGTTGTTTCTCAGAGTCCTCAGGGACAGAACAGGTTGAGAGACATTAAGGTCCCCGGAGACAAAACACTGAGGTCCTATCTCACACTAGCATCGCCTGACAGGATACTTCTCTCAGCACTAAAGGCTAAACGCTGGTATGAGGTGGGTTGCTGTCTGCGAGTGAACAAAAAAGCACCAGCCCTCCAAACCTTCAGGACCCGAGGCAGCAGAGACAGCAGCATCAGGAAAGGTGAGGCCATGTAACTCTGGCACAGTAACAATTGAAAAAGAACAGTAGGGCATGCCTGCCATTGCAGGGACTTAGGGGATGAGCAAGAGGCTTGCCCCAAGGTCTGGGCTACAGTGTGAGACCTTGTCTTACACACACACATATTAAAAAACAGACAAACAAAAACCAAAAAGAGCCACCAAAAAAACTGGGCTAGAGAAAGGGCTCAGCGTTTAAGAGCACCGGCTGCTCTTCCAGAGGTCCTGAGTTCAATTCCTGGCAACCACATGACGATGGCTCACAACCATCTATAATGAGATCTGGTGCCCTCCTCTGGTGTGCAAGCACACGTTTGGGAAGAATACTGTACAATAAATAAATAAATCTTAAAAACCAAAACCAAAACCCACAAACAAACCCCAAAAGAATAAAGCAAACAATAAATGGGAAAGAAGGGAGGGGTGAAGAAAAGACATGAATTTAGGGTCTCTGATGAATCTTGCAGGATTTTCACAATAGGTCTCCAAGAAGCCTGACAATTTAAGGAAGAGGAGAAGGACAACATGGTTGGGACCAAGGTGGTAAGCACTGCAAAGTAGGGATGGAGCGGCCCCTCTGAAGCCGTAGGAATGTGTGCACCCCACATGTGAACAGAAAGCTTACTCTCCAACCCACCCACTCCTGGGGGGAGGTTAGGACCTGCACAAAATGGTGAATTACTCCCCCACCCCCGCCATAAGCACCAGGCGGACCCTTTCCACACCCCCAGGCTTGGAGCCTACAGACCCACAATGCTGAGTCATCATAACGGACGGAAAGGTGATTGGTCCAGAGGCCAGCGAGGCTGGCAAGAGGCCCAGGCTTTCACAATAGTGGGGTGCCGCCTGTGTGCCCCAAGCGGGGGAAGTCACCAGCAGGGGATTTGCATATGAGAGCGAGAAGCACCCCAAGCTCTAGCCCCTCTGCATCCCCCAGGGGACCCGAGGGATCCGAGTGGCCTCAGTGCCTGTCACAAAGGGGCAGGCGACAGACAAGGGGGGAGCGGAGGATGCTCTAAGGGACTTGTCTGTCTGCTCACCATCGTGCTTCGAGGCTGGCTGCCAGCTTCAGGTGGAGAGTTCCGCTCCTCAGCAGGGACCACTTCAAAGTCAGAGGAGGCGCCCTGTGTAGAAGGTAGTTAGGGGCTGCCTGAGAGAAATGCACCCTGTCCCCAATGAAGAGAGGCAACCAGTCACACACCATTCACATGAGATCACCCGGGAACCCCAGGACTGCCATCCTCCTCCTCGTGATCTGAGGTCATACCCATGAAACAGGGGTGCGGGGTGAGCTGACCTTCAACCCCTATTATTTACTTGTTCATCTGCATGTGTTCAGGTGTACGTGTGTGTGTGTGTGTGTGTGTGTGTGTGTGTGTGTACATGCACACACACACATTCTGCTGCCACAGTACATGTATGGAGGTCAGAGCACAGGCTTTGGGCGTTGCTTCTCTCTACCATGTAGGTTCTGGGACTAGAACTCAGGTTTCTGAGTTCAGGCTTGACAGCGAGCACCTTTACCTACGAAGCCACCTCACTGGCCCAGGATTCTGTATTTTAAAATGTTTTCATGACATGTATTCTCCAAAGCCACTCACAGAGTGGTGGCATTCTCTTTTGACAGACGAGAAAACCAAGCTCAGAGAGTCAGGTAACACAAGCCAGGACTTGGCACACGTCGGCCAGAACGACCAAGCTAGCTCCTGGGCTCGGGTGTCTCTGGCTCACCCCTGAGTGGTAGCAGCTGTCAGAGCCACCACCAAGGAAGGTCCTATACCAGCCTCACCAGCCCAGCCCAGGAGAGGACTGATCTAAGAGCACCAAGGATGGGTCAACCAAAGCAAGGTGGTGGCCAGCCAACCTTGTATTTTTCCATACCTCTAACCGTTCTAAGCAGACTGTACTGGTTGTTCAGGCAGCTGATGGGCCCAAGTCCATCTGGACCTGCACTTGGCTCTAAGATGTCCCCTTAAAACTGGCCAGAGCTGGGGAGATGGCTCAGTGGGTAGAGAATTTGCTACGCCAGCAGGAGGACCTAGGTGTCCCAGCACCCATGTAAAAAGCACAGCTGGGCATCTGTAACTTGCAACCCATGACTGGAGTGGACAGAGACAAGAGGATTGCTGGGGCTTGCTGGCCAGGGGCTTATCTGCAAACAACAAACTCTAGGTTCAGTAAAGAGACTTAGGGGGTAAGGCAGAGAGCAATAAAACAGGACACCTGACATCCTCCTGTCCTCACAAGCACACACTGGAATAACCCCCCCCCCCATGCATATAACTCCCCCCCACCTCTGCAAAACCCAAAGCCCTCTTGACCTGCAGAGACTACTCAGTTTTCCCTGTCCTGAGATGGGGGTAGGACATATGGGAGAAACCAGGCCGGCTGGCTACCTAGTCATAGCCACCCTGACCCCATCTGTGGTCTCAGCCCTACTAGGCCTACACTGAGTTCCATTCATGACCTAGGAAAAGGCCCCTTTCTCCTCACCATCTGAAGGATCCCTCAAGGGACTGGCCCCACAACAGACACCAAGCTAAACTTCTCCACTGAACCTGCAGGACATGGTTTCTGAGCCTCTTGGGCAGTGTGTGTCTGTGCTCTGTTGATGAGCACATCACAGCTGTACAGCTGCCCTGCCCAGCGCTCCAGACAGATGTGCGGTGGGAGGAGCTTCAGGTAGCCAGTCAACAAGTCCAAATGCAACTTACACTGGATGGAGGCTTGGAGGCTGGCGCTGGCTTCTCCATGGAGTTTTTGGTGGTGGTGGTAGCGGTGGTAGTGGCGGCGGTGGTGGTAGCAGTGGCAGCAGGATGCACTTGGGCCTGTGGATCCTGTCCTGGAAGATCAAGACTGTGGCTAAAGAAACCCAGATGGGAGGAAGCCTGAGCCCAGCCCACAGGAAGAACACTTGATGGAAGCCCTCTGACTGAGTCCCGCTTTTGGAGATCTGGAGAAAAGGGAGGCTGTTCCTTTAAGACAAGATGATAGCTTAAATGACTGGCCTGAGCAATGGGGAAAGAGCTGGAATAGAGAACCTGCTTCCCAGATTCCCCCCCCCCCCCCCCCCCCCGAGACGGGGTTTCTTTGTGTAGCCTTGGCTGTTCTGGACTCGCTTTTGCAGACCAGGCTGGCCTTGAACTCACAGCGAACCGCCTAGCCCAGGGCTTAACACATGCTAGCTGAGCACTCTACCCACTGAGCTACAGGCCCACTCTCTGTTCTCATGACAGCCCCTAACCAGGGTGTTAGGAAGGCCATCAGCTTGGCTAGTCACTCTGTTAGCAACTATAAGACCTGGACTCAAATGCAGCTCAAGTTCCCGACTACTGGAGGCCACCACTGCAGAAGCCCTGTGAGTATCTCCTCACGGCCCTGGAGTAGACCTAGCACCAATCAGACACTGCGAATTAACAGCTGCCTGGGCCAGGGAGGCCTGGAATGCCCCTCTGACAACAGTGCTAAGGCTGACACTTCTGCCTTTCTCATCTGTCTAGCAAAGATCATGACCCTTGGAAAGAAAGGTGTCACAGATGCCTGGGTGGCATCCTGAGGGGCAGCAGCAGGAAGTGCTCAAGTCTGATGTGGGAGATTGTCTCTTGATCCCAGACCTTGCCCTGGACTTGAGACACACTGGAGTAACACAAGGTGATCACATAGGGACCAACCCTAAGTCATTGTCACCATCTCCTTTAGCAGACGCAAGCACTGCTGAAGGCTAACAGGCAATGCCAGTCTTCTCCAGGCCTCAGCCTTCCTGACTATGAAACATAAAGGGGGAGAGTGACAGAGAACTTCCAACTCCCATGAGGAGGGACAGGCTGGGCCTGCCACGTAGCAGTTGTGGATTCACTACCTATGCTGATAAAGCCCTATCGGCTAAGTCTTAGCTGCCATGGACCACTCTGATGGATCACTAATGCCTGCCGGGGCAGCAGGAGTGCTGAGCCACTGCAGTCTTCTGAGGTCCCTTATAGATCTGACCGCCTATGGGTGCTGTAGCCAAAAGAAGTGCGTGGGAAAAATGGTCTGTGTGAGAAGAGGTATGCCCCATGGTGTTCAGGGTCTGGCAGTCTGGATTCAGAGAAGGCAGGATTTCTGGAGGCTGCTGGTACCTGTGAGCTCAGCCAGAGGATCAAAGGAGCCCAAGGAGGGAGCAGGTGGTGATGGAGGCAGCTCACTGTCCTTGACCAGCTCCTCTGCCTTCTGCCGGAGCCTGGACGCTTCCATCTGAGACTCCTCCAGAAGCTCCCCTAGAGACAAGATGGAGAAACACACGGATTTACCCAACCCAGCGCATGGCTCTCCCCCATCCCTGCCCCACACCTGGCCGTGGTCTGACTTCATCTTCACCTTCGCTGTGTGGACTGTAAGTCCAAGCCTGTGCTGGCCCCCACCAAAAAAGCAGGCCAGCTAAGACGAGTCTGGCAGTGGGGCTTAAGGAAACTCTCCACCTCTGGCCTCCTCTTCCTGCCCACCTCTCCCTCCACATGTGGTCAGCCCCGTCCCATCCCCCTGCAGAAAGCGAGGGGTTCTCAAGGCGCTGGCTGCATTCTAAGCCTCAGTTTCCCTTCTGCAGAGGGAGAAAGGAAAACTCCCATCCCTCGCCCACCACCATCAGAAGTGGGTTCTGCCAAGCAGGGAAAAAACACTTGGAAAGTCAAGGTGCTAGGCCCTCCACACCAAGTTTGAACGCAAAGAAAGCGACCTCCAGACACAGTGTAAGGAGAGTGAGGAGGGAAGTCAGTGAAGGACCCACCCCCAAAGGAGAAGCATGCAGTGTGGGGTCAGGGGTGGGCAAGGAGGGAGGGAGGGAGGGCTGGGCTGGGCAATGGGGCTAGCTTGAGCAGAAGCTGGAGGAAGAGGGCCAAGGGCCCTGCTGTACTGAGCTCTGCGCCAGCTCTGCTCCTGGCCTGGCATCCAAGCCCTGGGTTCTGGGGCTGCCCTGGTACACTGGCTCTCCTCATCTCAGACACTTCACTTCTCCAAACGGGAGGTCACTCTGGTTCCAGGTCTATAAACTGGGCCTTCTACTCTTTCCCCGTGCATGCTTCCCCCTTGGTCCCTCAAAGATACTCTTTGGGGGTGGGCAAAGTCAGGGCTGGGAATGCCATCACCAGGCTACAGAAGTGCACACAGATGCCAGGAGCCAACACTGGGTCACAGGGACAGCAGCGTGAGAGGCAGAGGCACCTGCCAGCCTTTGTGAGGGAGCTGGCATTGCAGGCTGCGGGAAGAGGGCCAGTAGGGAGAGGGGCATGGTCTGCTTTACCTAACATCTTTATCCCTTGTATTTTTCCCTTCAGCCGAATATTCTCCTCCACTAGGCGTTCAAAGGTTGTGGATGCCTCTCCCAGAGGCGTGCTGCCCCCTGGGTCGTAGATCCGGTAGGGTCCTCTCCCTTCCATGAGGGCAGTTCAACCCTTGCCGTGACGACCACCTAGCTGTAGGGACAACGGCAGACATCAGAGGGCTGGCCAGGCCCTTAGGTCACCTTTTCTGGGATGATGCTCTAGTCTGCCAAGACTCCAAAAAGTAGTCCCATGACCCAGACCACCTCACATCAGGCTGGTCTGACCACAGTACCACACAGTACAGCTGTCACCTCCTTTGGTATTCGGCTTCTGAGTGTAACAGGAGCACATTTCTTTTAGCAGGCATACTGCACTATGGCTTTTATTCATTTATTTATTTTTTTAACATTTTTCAAGGCTGGGTTTCTCTGTGTAACAGTGCTGGTTGTCCTAGACTCCCTCTGTAGACCAGGCTGGCTCTGAACTCACAGAGATCCACCTGCTTCTGCCTCCCGAGTGCTGGGATTAAAGGTGAGTGCCGCCATATTGGGCTGAGTTCCTGCCTGCCTGGCCCTTCACAGTACCCACCACAACTCCAGTAATGACGCGAACACCAAAAACATACAGCACTTGAGGAACCGGATTGGTCACAAACTGGCTATGGGTCTGGGAGAGCTCCTCTCCCTCTCTTGGAGAGGAATAAAAGCCTTAAACTCAAACAGTGATCTCCAAGGTAAGGAAGAGACCCCAGCCATGTTCTAACACTCTCCACCTCTTTGGGTCTCAGGTCAGGACTGCTCTGTCCCACCTGCGCCTTAAGCAGAAGAATTTCCCATCAAACCACCATGTAGCACATCTGCGGTGAGCCGCTGTTTATCTGCTTTACTTCATTTGAAACCACCCTGCAAGTACTGCAGACTTCTGGTCCTGTGTCAGTAAAGCAGCCTTCACTCACTCATGCGGGTATGCACGCGTTCATTTGTTTCTTCATTCATTCATTCGACAAGAACGTTTGGGGTTAGAAAGGCTGGTTCTAACCTTAGGTGTTGGGTAGTAGTCTGGATGTTGGGTACCAATCTGGGGTGCTAGGCAGTAATTCCAAAGGTATACGTGGGAAGTGGGAAACTTAGGACTTGCGGGGTACTGAAACTGTCCTCCCTCAGTAAAAACTGCTTCAGTCAGGAGCCTCAATGGCCCTTTTGGCCTCCACACTGTCCACTAACGACAGGCATGTATCAGGGTTAGTGATAGTGATGTCACCACCATTTGTTAACTGCATGTTTATCTCTGACGCATTCTGTTGGAGTCTGAACGATCTTTATTTTATAAAGCAACAAAGGAGGCTGCTGAGCTTAAGCACCTCAATCAGCGGTGCCAGTGACTGGGCGTCAGACGCAGAGCTCTGCCTGGATGGGTCACAGCTCCTACCCTTGCTAGATTTACATGGTGGGAACTGATAGCTCCCTCAACACAGGCCAGAGTGGCAGAGTTCAGTCCCACTCATGGGTAGCTGCAGGCCACTGAATAGCCTCTAGCTCAGTGGTTCACAACCTTCCTAAGTGCTGCGACCCTTTCATACAGCTCATGTTGTGGTGACCCTCAACCATAAAATTCTTTTCACTGTTCCTTTATAACTGTAATTTTGCTGCTGTTATGAATCATAAGGCACATATCTGTCACACAGGATATCTGATACGCAACCCATGTGAAAGGGTCATCCAACCCCCCACAAAAGGGGGGTCAAGATTCATGTGTTAAGAACTGCTGTTCTGGCTGTTTCCTTCAGTGTAAGAACCATTAGCCTTATGCTCGGGATGGAGCCAAGGCCTTGTACACCTCTACCAACACAGCCACAGCCCCAAAGCCATCAGCCCCCTTTCACCAAGAGTATTGGTGGAACACACTGGGCCAGAAGGACAAACAAAGCTGTAACAAGTGCCCCACCCCCACTCCAAGGCAGACAAATACCAGATGAACACCCACTGCAAGAGGTATCCACACCCCTCTGGGCCCTGTGAGGCAAAGGGCAGCAGCCTACACAACCACATTGCTGGCTAGGAAGGATTTTTTTTTTTTTAACTTGAAAGGTCAGCATGTACTGCAGAGTGGCAAACAATGATGTAGCATTGAGCAAAAGGAGACAGTGTGGGTGAAGTACGGGGCAGGACTAGCAGAGAGCTGGGTGCTCAGAGCTCCAGCTGGCCGACCCGCTCACCTGTGCTTGTCACCATGTGACTGCACCTGGCTGGAGCCAGCATCTCTCCACTAGGCTAATACTTCCTGGGCAGAAGCAGGCATTACATATCTCTCTTTTCCTGTCATCAGCACAGGAAGGAAGGTCATCCCAAAGGGAGGAACAGAGTTCACAGATTGAGACTGGAGTCACCCAGAGTGGCAAGTAACTGCCTGTAGCCTGGTTTCCAGCCCCGCCCCCTCAGGTCCACAGTAGACTCAGAGTCAGCGTTATGGGACAGTTGGTGACTTTCTGGGTGGTTTTCTCAGTAGGTGGAAACTCCAGGGAAGCAGGGACCAAGCCCATGTGTGCCCAGGGCTTCTTCAGGAAGCAGTGAGAGCAGAGGTCCAATACACATCATTTCAAGGCCCAGAGCTAGAAGGGGCTTGCCCCACCTCCCAAGAGGCCATATTTAAACTGCCCAGCCAGCCCAGCCACCATTGTTGTGCACAGTGGCAAGGTGTCAGCCCAGTACTTCTACAATCGCTGTCACTGTCTCCCAGAGATGCCCAGGCAAGGCCAGGTGGCAGCCTGGTTTGCAGGGGCTGACAAGCAAGGACAGAGCTGGGCCAGGCTCCCCGCAGGGTAGCAGACTCAGGAGGAACCCAAAAAGGAGCGACCTGAGAGATGCCGGGAGGGAACCGGTGAGAGGAGACACGGGCTTCCAAACCAAGCTCTGGCCCAGTGGCCAGCACCCTTCCAGAATAGCGTCTGCTGGTATGTGAGGACCTGGGGACTCCAAGGACTAGTGCCAGAAGGGCTCTCCCAAGACAAAAAGCCAGGCAGGAGAAATTTGAAGGGAACTGCCAGAGACTAAGAAAGTGACCAGGAGCGGATGGTGTAGTCCCCAAGGCCAGGGCAGGGGACAGACAGGAAGAGCAGAGCCTGCCTTAATGTGAGGCTCCCTCTGGGCCCAAGCAAAGCCTGGAGCAAGGAGGCCAAGGCCATACAAAGGTCTGTTTCCTTGTGGGTCTGGCTGCAGATTCTCCATCCACCAGGGCCCAGCAGGAGGCTGTAGCAGCCATCTATACAGAAGCCACCATTCAGCAAGGGACCTTTCTGCAGGGAGATACCAACACCTTGCCCAAAACAGAGAGGCACTGATAAAAGAGGCAGCCAGCTCAGACCTTCTGCTGGGAGGGTCTCCCCACGACCCTCCCTGGATGAGATCTGGGGCTCCACAATGGAAACTAGAGAGGCCTGGTTTGAGGAAGTAAGAGGACCTAGAGTCACAGTCAACCAGCAAGCACAGAGCATGAAGATGAATGATACTGTGACTCTGAATGCACTGTGGCTGAGGAGCAGCTAGGGGTGTACATGGGGCAGGAGGGTGGTTGGGGCGGGAGGGGACAGTGGACCCCTATCCCTGACCCACTTCAGGAAGAGAGAGCTGGAAGGGTCAGAACCATATTAAACTCACATTCATCCCCTGACTGCCTGAGGCTGCCACGGACATGTTCCAATGGCTTAGGAGGTGGGAACAGGCACTAGGGAGGATGGGGGAAGGGCCCCCGACGACCCGCCAAGTACTTATGAAGTACTAAGTCCCAGGCATTGTTCTTTCACCCGACTGTCCCAACAACCCTGGGAGAAAGACATGATTGAGAGGCAAGATCAGCCGGGCATGGCAGCGCACGCCTTTAATCCCAGGACTCGGGACGCAGAGGCAGGCGGATCACTGTGAGTTTGAGGCCAGCCTGGTCTACAATTGAGTCCAGGACAGCCAAGGCTACACAGAGTAACCCTGTCTCAAAAAAAAAAAAAAAGAAAAAGAAAAGAGAGAGAGAGAGACAGACAGACAGACAGACAGACAGACAAGATCACCAAGCCCAGCTTGGGGACTTAAGCCCCACTAATGCCTCTGGTTTCTGGCTGTATAAGGGGACAGCTATGCCATACAGGCCTGGAGATAGCCAAGGTCTCCTGGCACTAAGGGGATGTGATGGCCCCAGCACATCACATCAAGGTGACAAAAGTCTATGTCCTCAGCAGAGGCAGAGTTGTGATATGCCAGGGGGTGTGGCCAGAAAAGAGGCAGCCTGCCCCCCTCCTCTGTTATGTGACCTTAAGCTCCTGTCTTCTGCAAGAGGAGGGAGCCTGACTAGGAAAAGGTGGGTGCTGTCCTCATGACTGAAGGATGGAAGTGACCCAAGCCTCAAGTGTTAGAGCAGGCCAGGGGGCAGAGGAGATGTACAGCCTTGGAATCAGGAAGAAGGTTCCACCCAGGCCTAGGAAAGGTGAGACACACAGGCATGGTCTTAGATACACACTGCACCCTGGGGCCTCACCTGCACCAGGCCCAGCTCTGTCCACCCTGAGCTGTGGGATGCTGGGCCAGTCACTCATCAATTCTGAGCCTCAGCTGCCACCTGCAAAACGGGACTATGAAAGCCTCCCCAGGCGAAGGTGAAGACATATAATGGTGCATCTGTACCTAGTGGTGAGGGGTTCGCACTTCACACTTTATTTCTCAAACGTGATTTACTCAACAAAAAACCATGTGTTTCCCAGTGAAATAACACAATATAACGAGTAGGTGGGACCCAGCTCAGGATGTGGCACATTATAGTTACAAAAGGGCAAGGGGACCCCTCCACTGACACCCGATCTTTGGTTTAGCCATGGATGTTCTGGACTTAACTTTGTAGACCAGGCTGGTCTCGAACTCACAGAGCTCCGCCTGCCTCTGCCTCCCAAGTGCTGGGATTAAAGGCGTGCGCCACCATGCCCTTCTGGTTGGCTTTTATTTTTATTTTGCCTGTGTGTGTGTGTGTGCGTGTGTGTGTGTGTGTGTGTGTGTTGTGTGTTTGTGTTGAGTGTGGGTGCTGATGTGTGTGCATGCATGAAGGTCAACTTTCTGTGTCATTCCTCAGGAGCTATCTACCTTCTCTTTTTGAGGCAAGGTCTCTCACTGGGACGTGCAGGTTCAATGATCTGGCTAGGCTGGGTGGTGAAGAAGTGCTCAAGGATCTGCCTGTCCCCTCCACAGCACTAGGCGTTCAGGTATGAGCCATCACGGCTGTCTGGGTTTTTTAATTTTAATTTTTAAAAAATTTTTAATGTGGGTTCTAGGACTCAAACTCAGTCTCTTCCACAGTTCAAACACTTTACTGTGCTTTCCCCGCAGGCCCCTGCTATTTACTTATGTACCGTGGGGCGGAGGATGCGACCTACACACTCTACAAGCAGATGGAGCTCCAGCTGGCCTTAGTTTTTTTAGACAGGATCTTACTATGTAGCAAACCTCAAACTCACAGACCTCCCTGTGCCTTTTGAGTCTTGGGATATAGCCGTGTGCAGCCAAGGACAACTTTGGACTCTAGATTCTCCTGTGTCCACTTCTCTGGTCCTGGATCCCAGGCATGGGCCACCATGCTTGACTGGACTGCAATTCTTCAGGACTAACAGTTCAGGATTGCTACCGCCACAGCCCTCCTTTCTGACCTTAATGGGATTATCACCTGTCCCCAGCTCTTTCCTGTATGAATTCTAAACTCATCAATCTGTCCATGAGCTTATTCAGAGACGCAAAGGCCTTTGGCCGAGGGCTGTTTGCAGGTCCAGCTACTCCAAGACATGCAGAGCTCCAGCCAAACCTGGGGACTGTGTCCTTCCAGCACACATCCCTCCCTGGGCCCAACTGCCTCTCCTTGTGCTACACTACAAAGGGAGTCCCTACTGTCCCCATGGCACATGCTCCACAGCACTGGCCTGACATCCAAGCTGGGATTTAGCTGGGTAAAAAACGATATGCATAAGGGGTGCTCTGGAGGATGAGGTAAGGAAATGAAATAGCTAGTTCAGCACCACCATGTACCACGCTGGCTGAACCATTACACACACCACCTCACCCAGAGCTGAGTGTGCTCATCGCTGCTTTCCAGCAAGGAGACCAATCCACCTGCCTAGACAGCACGTGGGAGCAGGCTCAGAGGGGTTAAGTCATCTGCCTTAGGACACACAGCTTGTTGTGGTACAACAAACAACCCAGCTTCCAGTGCCCAGGGAAGCAGGAGATGGCATCGCACAAGGAAGCATCCTGGCCCTGGTTTCCATCTGTCTGCCCTGACCTGCAGTCATCTTCTCGGGCTACAAGGCAGCAGAGGAGACAGGGTCTGCAAGACTGAATTTGGCACATGGCACATGGCACATGGCACAATGGTGCCTGCATTGTTCCTGGTTCTACTTCCAATGTCCAGGGTCCCATGTAAAGAGAGCAAAATGTCACTCCTCTTCTGCCAGCCTGTAAGGTTCTGGAACCTCAAGGTTCGCCTTGTGGCTGACCAGGTCTTGTTCCTGGCACTGCCCACCACCTGCCAATCTACTATCCTAGCTGAAGCAGGCCCTGAGGCTGGACACAACACTCAGGTGTTGCCTCGTGAACAGACACACGGGGACTTTTGCTTCCCCCCTTCCAGATACTGGGTATCTGTGGGCAGAGCCATGGCATTCACATGCGTTTCTTACAGTTGCGTCACCTATAGAAAAAATATCTGCTATAGTCAGATCGGGAATGTCCCCCAAAGGCCCATATGTTACAAAGCTTGGTCCCAGGGTGCCTCACTCTCTCCTTTCCTTCTGTTTCATGGCTGAGAAGGTGGGTGCCCTCCACCCCTCCCTGGGGGCTCCTGCCATGCTATGCTGTCTTACCACAGGCCCAAGGCAACCACAGCTGGCCATGGAGCAGTGCCCAAACCTACAAAACTGTGTGGCAAAGTAGGCTTGGCCTCCTTAAAAATCCATGGATAGCTGGATATGGTAGTGCACACCTTTAATCCCAACACTTGGGAGGCAGAGGCAGGTAGATTGCTGTGAGTTTGAGGCCAGTCTGGTCTACAGAGTCCAGGACAGCCAAGGCTACACAGAGAAACCCTGTCTCAACACACACACACACACACACACACACACACACACACACACACAAAGTCCATTAGGACGACTGTCCTTTATCAATGCTGTCACCAGCCTTTGTGTCCACAGGCCACGCTGAGAATCAAGACCTCCCATAGAGAAGCAAAGTGGAGGCTATTTTCCTGATCCACTGTGCAGAGTTTGACCTACCCAGTGAATCTCCTCTATCAAGGCTTCCAGAGATTTCTGCACCAGCCTACACAGGGGCTAGATGGCAGGTGGACCATTATGGGCTTCATAATAGTGAAAAATATCCTGAGGACCATCAAAAGGATGCTGGCTAAATAAACTAAGGTGCAGTCAATCTGTGAAACTCTAAATATCGATCAAGCCCAGGGGGCTCACTGCTTTGTGAAGACACAGAAAAAGGCCCATAAAATAAAAAGCCACGTGCAGACTATGTGTGACAGGATCAGATTTTCAGGGCTCATACTCTATCAACATGCACAGAAACAGGCTGGAAGGACCCACGCTAACCCACCACTGCCTGACAGGCCGGCTGAGGGCTACCAACTTCTGAAGTCCTTCCTTAACACTTTGTTGGGGAAATAGGATTGGTAGGGAGTGGAGGGCACAGCTTTCACCTTAGGCAGGGCTCATCCATCTTTTTTTTTCCCCCCTTTGAGACACGGTCTCATGTAGCTAGTCTGGCCTCTTACTTGGTATGTAGCCAAGGGTGACCTTGAACCCCTGAGCCTTTGGTCTCCACCTCTCAAGTGCAGGTACCCACAGAGTCCAAAGGGAGGAGAAAAAATACAGACTTCAGGTACCATACCCCAGGCCAGGAACAAGCACAGGAAAGGGCCTTGGTGTGCCCACACTCAGCATGATATGGCTCCCAGAGAGCCTGGTCAAGAGGGCTGAGCCTAAGCCAAGATCAAGATCAAGACCAAGATCAAGGATCAAAGTATCACATCAGGGGCTGGAGAGATGGCTCAGAGGTTAAGGGCACTGACTGCTCTTCCAGAGGTCCTGAGTTCAATTCCCAGCAACCACATGGTGGATCACAACCATCTATAATGGGATCTGATGCCCTCTTCTGGCTTGTGGGTGTACATGCAGGCAGAGCACTGTATACATGATAATAAATAAATAATAAAATTTTGAAAAAGTATCACATCATACTCCCAGTGCTTCTGTCACCAGTAGCCCCAAAGGGTTGGCTGGCACACCCACTGTCCTTCGTACCAAGATCTCTCCCCTCAGCTACAGCCCAAAACTGACAAGAGGCATCACCGAGCCAGGGTAGCCTCAACCATCAGCTGAGAGGCCAACCTTAGGACAAGAGGAACCAAAAAGAGAGACAGAATAGCCTGTCTCTCAGCGTCCAAATGCCATCACTGGCTTATGCAACCCTGTAACTCCCCTCTCGGAGCAAGATGCCAGCTTTTGAGAACTCTCCTTATACCAAATATGGTGGGAAGTGAATGTTAAAGAGTCAAGATTGGCTCTGCTGCCTCCCCAGGGCCCGGGTTCCTTCCTTCCTTCCTTCCTTTCTTTCTTTCTTTTTTTCTTTCTTTCTTTTTTTCCTATGGGAAATCCTGTGTGAACCAAGTAGGAACCACAGAACTATCTGTAAACTTTAACGTAAAACCCGAACAGGCGTCACAGTGGCTATGAAAGAGCTAGAGAGAAAAAGGCTAAAACACAAAGGGCAGCAAATGGCCCACGAAAAGGAACATGAATCGACACACTGTGGAGGTGTCTCGGGTAACATAACACAGCAGTGAAAGTGAACGGTGCAGCACATGCAAACTCGGATGACTCTCTTTCATAAGAAGTTGTCTTAGAATCGGACAGTGAGATAGCTCAGAACACACTTGCAACATACAAAACAGAGTCACACGTGCGTCAGGGACGCGCACATTCGTATTCAAGTTGGAAGAAACACAAGCGAGCACTGGGAAGTGGCTCAGTCAGTAAAGTGCTTCCCACATGAGCATGGAAACCTGAGTTTGAGCCCCAGAAAGCACACTTAAAGGTAGGGGTGGGGGTGGGGGTGGGGGTGGGGGTGGGGGTGTAGTGAGGCGCTTGCTTCCTGAACTGACAGCCTGAGTTGGATCTCAGGAACTCCCATGATAGGAGACAACTAACTCCTTTATAAGTTGTCCTTTGACTTTCACACGGACACACAATAAATAAATGTAATAATAAATTTCAAAAGCCAGAAGCCAAGCACGGTGGCTCACACCTGCGATCCCAGCATGAGCGCAAGGCCAGCCTGGGGGCACTGTCTGTAATCCCCGAGCTGAGGAGGTGGACACAGATAAATCCCCTGAACTGACTGGCCAGCTGGTCTAGCCTAATCGGTGAGTCCTCGGCCATGGGAAGAAAGCCTGTCTCAAAACCACAACGACTGGTGGTGAGCCTAGGCTAGCCAGGTGAAGGACAGGACTGACGGACCTAGAGATGGACAGGAGCAGAACGGGTGAGGACTAAACTGAAGGCCCTGACTCAGGGGCTCCTACACTCTACAAAAGCCAAATCTGGGTTCAGAGACTCCCCAGAGCCAGTACTCCCTCGTCTCTAACCCCACTCATCTGTCAAGGCTGAGGCTTTGCTCTGCAAACAAAGTGCCCCAGGACTCAGGGCTCAGGAACAGCCTGGGGACAAGGTTAGTGAGGGAAGGCAGCCCAGAAGGTACAAGCTATCAGAAAGGAGCCAGCCACTTCTCAGCAGTCACCCTTTCCAGTCACTGGGGTGACCGTCCCATGGAGGTCATGGAAAGAACAGGGAGCTAATTTCCTTCCGCAGCCTCATGGCTGCCAAAGTCTCCCTGCGGCTAAGGGCTAAGGACGGGACACACCTCCTGAGGGTCAGGGTAGACAGGGAGCAGAGGGGCAAGCTGAAGACATCAGCAGGAGGCACAGAAAGGCATGGCCCAGCGGGAGCCAAAGAGGACCGACCATCCAATAAACGGACGAGGAGGGGCCAACGGTTGCGTTTTTACTATTCGGAGAATTAACTTCATTTGGGTTTTTGAGATGGGGCTGGCCTCGAACTCAAAACATTAGCAAAGACTAACCTTGAACTTCTGGCTCTCTTGACACTACCTTCTTCGTGCTGGGGTGATAGGTATTCACTAACACACCTGGCCTATGCACTACTGGGGACTGGAACCCAAGCTCTCCACTAACCGAGACATGTCCTAGTCCCAACATTTGGGACAGAGCAAAGGACAAGCTATTTCAGAGAGGACTCAGCACAGAACACAGGTCAGCAGAGGGCTGCAGTTGAGTTATCCAGAAACCTGGGAAGCAGGAGGTCACTTGCCACCTGTGGTCGATTCCAACAGCCTCAGCAATAAGCTCTGCCAGTACATAGAGAGATCTCCCACTATGCTGTAGTGACACAGCCATCTCCTGGCACTAGTGAGGGGGTAAGGGGCGCAGCACCCGCCTGGTCTGTACCAGGAGCTGACACGGAGGGCTGGAGACTGCAGCAGCCTCAGTCAGCACCGGGATCTATCAGCTTGGCTGCTGCAGCCCAGCCAGTGGAGCATCCAAATGGACACCCCCATGCCTTTGGGGGGGGGGTCTTGCCTAGCCCAGCTGACAGCTCCCCAGCTAAGCATAACCTCACACCGTCTCTGCTATGTCCGCTCAGCCCCCTAAAAGGCCCAGACCCTACTCCGCACATTACCATCTTTCCAGGCCCACCCTTAGATCACCTACCTCCTCTTAACCAATTAGGTGAGGCCGAATGACTTCACACCCTAGCCACATCCATGGTGGCAAGTCTCATTCGCTGTCCCCTGGCTCCTGGTGCTGTCAGGAAGAGCTCCCGGCCAGGAGGAATCCTAGAAGGCAAAGCCAGGCCCTCACACACAGGTGTGGCCTGAACACTGCCCAGGTGAAAGCTCAGAAGGACATTAGGAAACACCCCCTCCAGCAATCCATCCTAGAATGCACTATGGAGACCAGGCTGGCCTTGAACTCAGGGAGAGATCTGCCTTCCTCTGTCTCCTGAGTGCACCAGCACACAAACAAACTTAGTTTAGGTCGTGATAAATGAACGAAAAACTGTAGTAATGTGACAGAAAGTGAAAGGGGGCTGTGTTTTGCATAGGGAGAGCAGGGAAGGCCCCCTCTGAGGAGGTGACATTTGAGCTGAGACTTGACAGATAAGGAAGCAGCAGCCATGGGAAGGGCTGGGAACGGTGTGCCAGGTACTGGGATGGCAGAAGGACCCAGCAGGAGGACGAGCTGAGCACACATACATCTGGGTAAAAGCAAGTAGCAGGGTCTGCCAAACCACACTGGGCACAGAAGGGAGCCAGTCCCCAGCGGCGGGAGGCAGACAAACAACCTTTACAGCACCATCATACTCAACCCAGGTCGGCCTGACCCCACCAGGACATCCGGGCCAGAGTACTGCAGCACTGGGGGTGAAGGAATGAGTCAGACCCATGGCTTCCTGGGGCCCCAAGGAAGCTGCTATGGGTATCCAGGGATAGGCACCCACCCCCACCTATACTGTACTCACAAGGATACTCACGTGGAGGGGACAGCATGACCACACACACACACATGCAGAACACTCCTATGTGTTGCTCTCTGAGGGACAAGATCAAATGTGTCCACAAAGGGCTCAACCCTAAATATTTTCCCAGAATACAGCCATGACGACAGTCTAAGCCAGTGGAAAAAGAACAGGGCCCTTGGTGCCAAGGGTGTAGCTCAGCTGGTAGAATGCTTGCCTAGCATGGATGAAGCCCTGGGTTCAAGCCCCAGTATGATGCAAAGCAGGCATAGCTGCGCATGACTCCAATCCCAGCACTCAGCCCTGGGTGCGGAAGGGTCAGAAGTTCAAGTTCACCCTTTGCTACAAAGTGAATTAAAGGCCAGCCTGGACTAGGAAGACCCTTTTACAAAATAAAACAAAATAACAAGAGTTTAGAACTGTGGAGATGGCTCAGGGAGTAAAGGTGTTTGTCACCGGGAGGGACAAACCAACAACCCCTGGAAGTTGTTCCCTGACCTCCACATGGGCACGGGCACCCAGGCATGCACTCCCCCCCCCACCCCCCGCCAAAGTACAAATGAACAAATGTCAAATTAAAACACAACAGAGGGCCCGGATGAAATATGAGACGACTACCAGGCCAGAAAGAATAAGTGAGGGCCAGACACAGAAAGAATAAGTGAGGGCCAGACATGGTGGGCCGCCCCCTGTAATCGTGCCCCTGTAGAGGCTCGAGGAGCAGGAGGCCAAAGTCATCTCCAGCTACAGAGTTGAGGTCAGCCTGGACTATGAGACTCTACCTCAAATTAATTAATTTCCTGAATGTAAAAACCACAAGTTTCAAAAAAAAGCTCATAAGTGTAAAATTACCAGAATTATCATTATGGGCTAGTTTCACGGGCCATTTGCTAGGTACAAAGGGATCCCGAACCTGCTTGGCTAGTTCGAGTATTCCACTCTCCTAACCCAATGTCCCTCCGTCAAGGACCAACAAGCAATTCTGAGAGTCCCCCCCCCCCACACACACACACACTGTCCACTCATGAGTCTGAATTCCCCTCCACCACACCCCTCATTGTTGGTAGCATGAGTAAGGGGCTGATCAGATCCCACTCTGACTGACTGTGAAATCAAAATGATGCATCAGGAATCCACACATTTCCCACAACGTCATTCAGCAAGGGGGTGGGGACGGCTGCTGCTGAGACTTTTGCTTCATCCACAAAAGTCCCTCCCTCCCTCTTACCAAAACAGTTCCTCACCGAGGGCACCAAATTCCCACCCACTGCCGGGTACAAGATGAATACGAGCTCAGCACAACCACTTCCACACACATGATCTCATACAGAGGCACAGAAACTTCTCACAGTGCGAGGCTGTTAAACCCAGCCCGGAGTATAAAAACCATCATTCCTAAATCATTCCCAGAAACTCACTGTATCTACCCAGCACCTGGGTGCACAAATGCCTCCAGCAGTGTGCAAAGCAAGCTCAGTAAGGATGGAGCAGGGGGCTTTACAGCCAACTCACTAGTTGTGTGATCCCGATCTGCAAGCTACCGGGGTTTCCTCACTGGTGAGGTAAAGATATAAAGTAACAATCACGGAGAAGGGCCGGCTGGCTAGGTGGCCAATAAAGACGCTGGCCGAACATGAGGACCTGAGTTCAATCCCAGGAACCCACAGGTGTTAGAAGAGAAATGATTCAGGCAAGTTGTCTGTTCACACTTTACACGCCAACAGTAAGTAAACGTAATTAAAAGAAAAAGTAACAGTCATGTTTAGAATGAATGCCACAGTTGGATGAGTTTCACACTAAAAGCTTAGATCAACTTTGGGCTGCACGCTTTTTTCATCCTCACACTCGGGAGGCTAAGGCAGGAGGGGGAGGGTCTCTGATTTCGAGACCAGCCTGTTCTACATGGCGAGCTCCAGGCCAGACAGTGCTACACAATGAGACCCTGTCTCAAAACAAACAAGAAAAGACTATATGAAAATCTACCAATCAGCGTGGGTATGGTGATTTTCGTCACCACAGTGTCTTCACAAGGCTACCCAAACTTTGCTCGCTGGGGTCCGCAAGCCGGTCCCAGGCGCGCTCAGCAACGGTGCGCATGCGCGCCCGGCTGCCACCGCGGGCTGGGAGTCTCCGAAGCCCGGCGACGGCGACGCCGACACCTTTACTGTGCCGGGACTCCCGCCGCTAGTCCTCGCGCCCCGCGCAGGTCCAAGTCTCTTCCCGCCCGCCCATCCCCCTGGCTGCCCCGCTCACCCTAAGACGAAACCTTCAGGGCCCTGGGCCAGGCTGGCGAAACCTAAGCTCCGGTCCGTACCAGGAAATGCCTGGCCCACGCCACGCCCCTGGGAAAGTCCCCGGAGACCGACGGGCCGTCCGTCCAATGGCGCCTTGCGTTTGGTTCCGGGGGGCGGGATCTGCGATGTAAACAGCCACAGTGGCTCTACTGGGTGGAGTGGCTCAGGGCTCAAACCTAGGGGGCCTCAGGGTACGTTGGGGGAACTCAGGGCGCGCTGTGGACCTCCCAGCTCCAACTTGGTCCACACACCCCCTGGGATCGCAGGAAGGCACTAAGCACCTGCAGCAAAGCCGGGGCCGGGTCTGTTCTATAGCCCAGCTGCAGGACCTGCTGTCTTGACACTCTAGAGGTTGTGGCAGGAAGATTCTGAGTTCAAGGGCAGCCTCAGATACGTGAGGCCCCGTCCCCCGCCCCCCACTAGAAAGAAACACACACACACACACACACACACACACACACACACACACACACACACACACACACACACACACACACACACACACACCAGGATATAGGGTACTATTTCATACATGCCCTCATTTTACATAAAGAAATGCCTATCAACTGGAACGTGAACAGGCACCTACTTAAGTATATGTCTTCCCCAAGGACCCTCCTTTCAGGCTTTGTGCCACCTGTGTCCTAGTTACCTCAAAGGAATGAGCAGGTTTTCAAAACAGCATTCTAGGTCACGTTACGGAAAGAAGTATGTATGTATCTTAACCCTGATTGGAGGACCAGACACAACAGGAGAGGCTGCACAATCACGCTCAGGACAGGCTGCCGGGAGAACTGGGTCCTCGATTCCATGTATCAATTCCCCAAAGGACCATGTCTGTTTGCTACCCACCTCCCCCCACCTTCCCAAGTCACCTCCTTCCTGGGACTTCACTTCCTGATCTTGTCCCAGCTCTTCAGGCCAACCTACTTAAGCCAGCACTGAAATTTCCTTTAAAAAGAAGTTTCCCATAATTTCCATTCTGATTGCATACTGTTTCCGCTGTTTCTGTAAGATATTCGGCCTCAGAAAGTTGGGCAGTTTCAACCTCCTAAACGTCCAGGTAGGCAGCCTTTAATTCCATCACCCGGGAGGCAGAGCCAATGGGACCACTATGAATTTGAGGCCAGTCTGGTTTACATAGTGAGTTCAAGGCCAGACACATCTACACAGTAAGACTATGTCTCAAAAACAAAAACAAAAATAAAAAACAAACAAAAACTGCCATCACCACCACCCACAATAGAACATTACCCAGGGACCAGTGAGATGGGTCATAGTTAGATAAAGGTGCTTGCTGACCAGCCTGAGGACCCGAGCTCAATCCCTGGAACCCACAAAGAGGGAGGAGAAAACTGACTCCTGCAAGTGGAGGGTTCTCTTGAGATGAGGGGGGAGATCCTAGACCTGTGCACCCTCCAGTGTGAGCCTCAGGTGAGGAGATGGTAAATGTCCACAATCACACCTAGAACTTTCTTATCATTCCCAGTCATCCATTCAAGGTCATCCCCCACCTTACCCTTCTAAGTACTGGTTTCTCTCCAGAACCCTGCACCATCAGAGAGGCCTTGAACCTCAGCATTGCTCAAAGCCACGCACATTGACACAACCAAACCAAGAGTGCGGGGCCTTGGTTCCCGCTGTTATCTCTGCAGTGTCAGGATGCATTTCTCTCTCTCCTTCCCAGGCCTCAAACTTGCTATGTAGCTTAACCTTCAACTCCTGGTTCTCCTGCTCCACCTCCCACGCACTGGGAAGTATAGACACACACCACCACTGCCCAGTTTGCAGAAGATAGAACCCAGGGCCTGCAGTGTGCTAGAAAGCTCCCTACCAGACTTCACCCTGCACATCTTTCTCACTTTCTTATGGAAGCTGTACTCTGTCCTCAGTACAGGCCCCAAACCCAACCCAGCCACTTACTACCCTGGTGGCCTCTAAACCCCGGGTTCTTTTCTGAAAAACTGAGGATAATTGTACACCCCCCCTCAAGTGTTTGTGAAGATTCATATGATAAAGACAGAGGCTCAGCACACAGTAGGCGGCTGAGGAATGACGGTGACGCCCCAGATGTGGGTCACATGTATTGCTAGATTTCACTGCTAAACCCAGAAAGGTAGGCTCCTTTGGTCCGATCCCTACTAGACTTGGAACGCAGAGCTGTCGGGGAGGCACGTGCCCCTAGCCTGGCATCCTCGGTCATCCCGGAGCCTGGAAGGGAGTTTCCAGGTTGGGAGATGAGTGACTCATGTAAGTGGCAACCTCTTACTCCACTACAGTGTCAACAAGCTCCCTCAGAAAGCCCCACCTGGGAGGAGAACCACACTGCCTGTATTTTGTTTTGCTTTGTGTTGAAGCAGACAGCTCCCCATCCTTTCTGCCACTCCCTCCTCTACCCCAGGGAGCCTCCAAAGAAGCCGAGGTGCACGCCTAGAAAAACATACCTTGAAAAGACTAGACATAATCACGTGGCAGAAGGAGGAAGTGGGGGCTGTGGTACGACAGCATTAAAAAGATAACAAGAAAGGGGCTGGGGAAATGACTAGGGAAGCAAGAACCCTCGCTGCACAACCGTGAGGACCTGGTGTGAGTAGGCAGCATTCGTGTAAAAAGCCAGGTGCAGCTGTACATATGCTAAACCCTACTGCTGTTGGGGTGGGGGAGAGTGGGAGTGGAAGCAGGAGGATTGCTGTGGCCTAACTGACTACTGGCCTAGCTCCAGGTTCAGTAAGAGACCCTTGTCTCAAGGGAACAAGGCAGACTGTGATAAAGTAGGGTACATGGTGTCCTCTTTGGGTCTCTATGCATGTGTGTATCATCCCACACATACGAGTACACATCAGCAACAAGACACACGTACATACACGGAAATGACATGGAGTGTATGCTAGGCCCGCGCTTTTACACACTTCATCTCCCGTCCAGTCTGTGAAGATCAGGTAGATGGATGCTCTCTGAGGTTCTTGCAGAGCTTTATGCACCCAGGCCAGGCTCGGAAGCGTCACACCACAACATCTCACCAGCTAACAGGACACAGAAGTCAGAGTGCCAGCCTCAAAAGGGTCATTAGAAAGTATCAGACCCCGCCCCCCAGTCCTGCAATTGAAATATGACCAAGAGGGAAGAAAGGTGACCATCCTTCATGGATGGAGCCACACTGAGGGCCACAGCAAGACTAGTACATACAGCAGGTATGATCCTGAGGTTTAGATTAATACTGATGCCAGCGTCTGGGCTCCCCAATACTTGCTTTTTTTTTTCCTGCTACACACCCCAACTGATGGTAAGCACAGGGGCTTGCTTGTGTGTGGGAGTGTCTGTGTGGGAGTGTGTACGCATATTTGTGTATGGTTGAGTGGGGGGGGACACACAGGTATGTGGAGGTCAGAGGTCAACCTGGGTCCATTCTTCAGGAACACTCCACCTTGTATTTCAGGGCACGATCCCTTCCTGGGACCTGTGGCTTATCAATTAGATTAGGCTGGCTGCCCAGCAAACCCTGGCAATTCCTTTATCTCTATCTCCCCCGGTGCTGGGATTACAAGTGTGCATTGCAACACTCAGCTTTTTTTCTACATGGGCTCTGGGGACCCAACCCAAGTCCTCCACATTAGTGATTGAGCTGGCCCCTCACCCCTTCTTTACTTTACAGGGGTCTCATGTAGCCCAGGTTGATCTCAAAAGACATTAAATTTCTGGTCTTCATGACTCCCTGTCCTGATTTCTGGGATGCACCCCCCCATATCTCCTGGGGACCCGGTAACTCTGTGTGTGGTGGGCAAGTGCTCTGCCTACTGAGCTAAGGTCCATTCCAGGATGGAAGCAGAAAATTGAATAAAAGAGATGTGAGCCATATTCTCTTAGGCTGGGAGACTCGGAGCTTTGGCTGAGGGAAGGTAGAACCGAGGGACTGGGGTGGGAGCAATGAACCAGTCCTGGATCCCTTCCTGGATCCTTAGCTTGATTCGACCTCGGAATACAAAGCCCTCCTGTGGATTCTAGGTACTTTCTGCTCTTGGGTGTGTGCTTATCAAGAAGAGAGCTTTGGGAGATAGTTAACCGAGATAAGGAATGTCGAACATGTGACACTGACTGAACTGGGACTCAAAGGTGATGGAGGTGATTGCCGAGAAGACCTGGGGATAGAGTCCCGTTCTACCATGCCTGAGAGCCTGGATTTGAATCCCAGAGCCTCAGAGGACTGAATGGGACGGCACACATCTGTCACCTCCACACTCAAGAGGTGGAGCCTAGAGGATCAGAAACTCAAGGTCATCCTCAGTTCCATAGGGAATTTGGGGCTAGCCTGGGATACATGAGACCCAGCCAGATGCAAAGAAAGAAGAAGGAAAAGAAAGGAAAAGATGGTATGCCAGCTGGAGGCAGTGGTGACTGTTCCCATCTCCAGCTCTACGGAGACACAAGAATCTAAGGCCAGCCTGGGCTACGAGAGGCCCTGTCTCAAAACAGCAAGAGCAACACCACCACCTCCATCAAATCACACACAACTAAAAGAGTGTCACTAAATGAACTGAGTCTGCAGTCCCCAGCTCTCCTCAGTCTAAGAAGACATTTTTAAATTCTATCTAATTTCATAAGCTTTGAAGGCTACAATCTCTCTGTCTCTGTCTGTCTCTCTCTGTCTCTGTCTGTGTGTGTGTGTGTGTGTGTGTGTGTGTGTGTGTGTGTGTGTGTGTTTGTGTGTGTGTGTGTGTGTTTGTGTGTTTGTGTGTGTCTGAGCACAGCAAATATGTGGAGGTCAGATGACAGTTTGTAGGGGTCCTTTCTCTCCTATTACCTGAGTCCCAGGGATTAAACTCAGGCTGTCAGACTTAGCAGCAAGTGTGCCTCTACCCACTGAGCCATCTCTCCAGCCCCCACTCATCAGTTCCAAAGGAAACAAAACCACTGATGGTCACAACTTATCCTGTTCCCAGGACCCCTGCCGTACAGGAATTAATGTGTGGGCTCTGAAGCCTGGGCTTTGATTCCAGCCCTGTCTCTCATGGTCTGCTCCCTAGTGTCCTAAGCCAGGCTGCGAAGGCAATAGCAGTGCCTGTTTGTGGCACACACAGAGCGAGATGGCCCTAGTGCTAAGAAGCCTAGCAGTTGTGGTCTGCAGCAGAAGGAATACGGGTCTTTCTTTCCCAAAGGACATCCTCTGCCTGCCTGGATCTCACTGCTGTGAGTGCTGGCTTTTTCTCTAGCCTTGGTCTCTTCTCTTTTTCCTTCCCAGCTCTTTCCCCTATGTTTCCTAACCTGCCTGTTATTCTCTGGTTTCTAGGGCACCATTAGAGGAGAGAAAAGGACAGCGACACCAGGGAAATTCCCAGCTCGGCGCAGGCTGGCCCTGCCAGGCTCCTCCCACAGTCTCTAGGAGTCCCCGGGTGGGTCTGTCCTTCTCCAGCTTCTCTGACCCTGGCCCTCCTGACTCCAGGTCAGAGTTGCCAATCAAGCTGCCTTCAGACTGGGATCCCAGCTTGCTCCTTGTCATCTTCCTGGAAGTGGGGCAAGATCAGCCCCTGGGGGAGGCAGACCCGAAGGGAAGGGGCAGAACGTTTCCCAATCCTGGGAAGCCCTACCAGGCCCTGAGAGCAGTTCTCCCTCCATCCACACCCACCTTCTCGTGTCTTCTACGACCTCTCCACATTCCTCACTCAGTCTGCAGCCCAGAGGCCACTGTCAACTGTCAGACCCCGCCTCTGCCCCTTGCCCTGCTTAGCCAGGGACTTCCCTAGGTTGGCCCTCTGACCAGTTTTGGAAAAACTGGACTGTTTGTGATCAAAGAAGAAGTCAGTCACTACCATCTGCCAGCCCTTGGCCTATTCCCAGGCCTTCAAGTTCTCGGTGAAAGGTTCACGCTCAGAAAAAGCCAGTGGGCCTGGAAGCAAAGAGGTCTGGAGGCAAGAGAGAGAGGTCCCTCTACCTCAGTGTCCAGGAAGGGCTCAGCCATATTGTGGCCCCCAGGGAGCAAGATGGACCCCTACTTGCCCACCTTATTTGGGTTTAGACTTTCAAACTGCCCAGCTCATCTCCCATCAACCCCCTCAAAATTCACATTCACACAGACACCCAGACCATCCCCAAACATAAACATTCCCCTAGACCAACGTGTACCAGCTCCTGTGACCCAGACACAGATGCAGACATGTCCTCTCACACACAATCCGTGAGAGAGGAAAATGGAGTCTCCCTCCCCACCTCAGAGAGAGGAATAGGACGGAAATAAGTCTCTCTTTCCTTCCCTTTGGAAAAGTTACAGACATTTGGAGGGATTGGTTGAGGAGGCAGAACAAGAATAAGGAACCAGAGATAGAGGTCGGGTGGCAAAGGAGGCTAAGCAGTGAGCAGGCGCACAGAAGCCAAGGGCCCTAGGTGGGCCCACCAAGCTAGGCTGGAGAGCAAAAGACCCCAGCTAGGGGAGAAGGGGAGGCCAGGCAGTTATTGACACACAGCTGGGAAGGTCTGGTGGCCTCCACATCACCAAGTGATGCATCCTGTCACCTATGCGGTCACACCTACCTCCCCAGGCCAGGTCACTCACCTGAGGAAGCAAGCACCGGGCAATCTGAGGATGTGCGCAGCGAGTGCGGCCATGCGTCCCTGTGTCCCTGTGAAGGCTGCTGGGCTTTCTGAGCTTCTGCAGGAAGGAGGGCTGGGCGGAGCTGACTCTGAGGCAGGAGGGGAATTCCCCCATGATGGAGAAGCCAGCCACCAGGCAGCCCCACAAGGCCCAGCTGAGGAGGCCCCATCCTGCCCTCTGGCAGAGCAGAAGGCCCTTTGCCAGCCTCCACCTGTTGCTCCCCAGGCTGCCTCGTCACTTGCCATAGATTCCAGGAAGGGGAGGGGGGTCTGGAGCAGAGCTGAGAGCCTGGTGGTTCTTGAGCTGGGCTGGGAATAAGGCAAAGGCATGTAGGTACAAGGGCATAGGCCACCGGGCCTGCCCTGCTAGGATCTCCTGGAGGTCTGTTTCCTCCTTTGTCCAACATGGGGGATTCCAGCGCTCAGGGTCTTGAGGAAATCTTCAGACGTCCCACTTACATCCTCCTGCCTTATTCCTGCCTCATCTGCTCCCACGCAGGACTCTGTGGATCCTCTCCAGAGAAGGAAAGGTTTCTACTTCCTTCCCAAAAGCTGGGTCTCATTTGGCCATCAAGTCACACCTGGAGTCCATGGCTCATCCTAAACCCGCCAGCAGCAGCCTGAGCAAGGTTCTCTGTGAAGGTTAGTCTCTAGTGTCAACTCCACTGGATTAAGAAGTCCCCAGGAGCTGCACCTCTGGGTGTGCCTGCGAGGCCTTTTCTAGCACTGTCCCATGGGCTGGGGTTCTAGAGTGAATAAAAAGGGGAAGCAGGAGAAAGTCGGTCAAGCACTATTTTCTATTTTCTCTGCTTCCTGGTCCATTAGCTCTGAGCAAGCAGCCAAATGCAACTGCCGCCACAGCCTGGAGCCACTGCCACACTGCCAGGACTTACCTACCATATTGACCGTGTCCCTTCAAACTGGGAGCCAGTGTAGACCCCGTCCTCAAGGTGCTGCTTGTCAGTATTTTTTGTTTTGTTTTGTTTTTTTCAAGACAGGGTTTCTCTGTGTAGCCTTGGCTGTCCTGGACTCACTTTGTAGACCAGGCTGGCTTTCAACTCACAGCGATCTATCTGCCTGCCTCTGCCTCCCAGAATGCTGAGATTACAGGCATGCGCCACCACACCCAGCTTTCTTGTGAGCATTTTGTCACAGCAATGAGTAAAGTGGCTGACACACTCCCTTGTTACCCACCCCCATCTCACCCACCCTCACACCCACTGCTTTGTCTGATTTCTGCTACTATACTAGAAGCCAAAAGACGTTTTGCAGATATCCCTTGTAAACTGCTGACTACGTACACAAAGCCTCTGCTGTTCACTACCTACCACAAAAATGCCTGAGGTGGGTGGGGGTGGGAGGAGGTCATCTGGGTGAGAGATACTTCCTTGGTTATTCCTAGTTCGGGGCTATCCTGTCCAACGGAGTGGATCAAATGTAAATGAATTAAACTTCAATAAAAGTGATGACTCAGGACCTGAGGAGATGGCTCAGTCGGTAAAGGGCTCGCTGCACAAGCATGAGGATCTGATTTTTCAGATCACCCGAATGAAAAAGTCTGGTGTGGTACACGCGCAATCCCAGTGCAGAGACAGGAGGATTCCTGGGACTTGCTGGTCAGCCAGTCTAGCTAAACTGGTGAGCCTAAGACCAGTGAGAGAAGCTTCCTCAAAACACAAGATGGATGGCGTCTGAGGAACACCACCTGAGGTCAGCCACTGGGCGCCACACACGTATATACACACATGCACATACTCTATGCACATGTAATAACTCAGTTCCTTGGTAGCCTTGGGCACATCTCACCATGATGAATAGCCAGGATGACAGCTGCTCCTACACATGGCTTAAGGTTTGTAGGTATGCACTACCATACCCTGTTCTGTATGTGATTTGTCAGTCCTAGAAGAGCGGCTGGTGCCTTGAGGAAGGGGGAGTAGTGTAGAAAAGAGTACCAGAAACCAGGAGAACCCCGACTGAGTACACCCAGAAGTCATTTCTCCTGTCTGGTCTTCAGTTTCTGGCTACCGTGTGAGATTGCCAGGCCATCATCCACCATCTCCGTCATTACAGAGGGTGCTGTTGGGCAGCACTGCTCTAGACGCTGAGGCATGAGATGAGATAGTTACAACGAAAATCAGGAAAGGTATGTTTTTGGCAGGAAAAAAAAAAAATCTCAGAGAGCTGTAGGTACCAAAACAAATGTCTAGTTGGGATTTGAAGGCCTGGGAAATCTTTTTTTCCTGCAGGAAGTGACTTCTCAGCTGAAACCTGAAAGTAGGCAAGCAAGAGATAGAATATGCACAGAGAAGGCTCTGTGCACAGGACTGGCAATTGCTCACCCCAAGTGCGGCATGGAGTTTTCTAGAAGGCGGAGCTGAAGATGTAGGTACAGAGGCTGCACAAAGTCCATGTGGAAGGCGAGCTGGGATGGACTTTGATGAATTTCGCTCCTGAACTGCTTCTGTGTACTCGAGGTTGGGCTTTCCCAGGGAAGGATGGAAGAGCCCCTTGGACCATTTCATCACTTACTTAGCAGCAGGAAGTGAAGGCCAGACAGAGGAAGTGACTTCTCTGTGAGTAAGTTGGGGCCTTTCTGACTCCTAGTCCAGTGCCCTATTCTACTCCATAGTCTCTTCCTTATAGTACTGGCCCCTTGTCAAGAACGGATCGGGGAGGGTGCGTATCTGTAACCCCAACACTGGGGAGGTTGAGGCAGGAGGGAGTTGGAGGCCAGCCTGGCTACATAGTGAGATCCTGTCTCAAAAAATAAATAAGGGTCTGGAGTGAAGGCTCAGTGGTTGGAGCACCCAATGCTCTTATAGAAGACCAGAGTTCAGTTCCCAGTATCCATGTTGTGAGCAGCTCACAACTGCATGTAACTCCAGTCCCAAGTGGACTCAATAGCTCTGGTCTCCCAAGACAAAGGTGAACATGTGTGCTTGCAAAAATACACACACACACAGCCAGGTGTGGTGATACATGCCTTTAATCCCAGCACTCGGGAGGCAGAGGCAAATGGATTGCTATGAGTTTGAGGCCAGCCTGGTCTACAAAGTGAGTCTAGGACAGCCAAGGCTACACAGAGAAACTTTGTCTCAGAAAAACAAAAAACAAAACAGCAAACAAAAAATCCCAAACAACAAAATCTCTCTCTTTCTCTCCCGCCCCCCCCTTTAAAAATAAAGTAAAATCTTTTTTAAAACCAGGCAAATAGCAACAACAACAACAACAACAACAAAATCCCCTCAAAACAGCAACAAGAAGTATCATGTAGAACCAGCTACCACATTGGCTGTACAGATATTTTTAACATATGGAGCCAGAAGTTGAGGCGAAGAGAGCAGTACACTTCCCTTGCCATAGACCTTTTCAACAAGCAGTAAAACTGTATGTCACCTGGACCCACTGTTCTTGTAATTGGGATAGTCTCCACAAACATGGCCGCAGTAACTGTGGAGCCTCTGTGAGTCCATAGAACCTGCCTTGAACCAGAGCCTGCCCATCAAGTGGCAGAGCTTCTTGGCAGGACATGGGGGCTGGAGGAGCTGGCCCAGCGTGGGCCCCTTGGCTGGCACGGTCAGCTGCCCCAGCCTCAACATTCATACCTCTTGCATCTTTCCAGCCTGACCTTCCCCATCTCTTTCAGGCCGTGGGATGGAGACCAAGGGAGGTGCCTGGACGGAGGACCAGAGAGCTGAGTCTGTGTCCTGGCTTTGACAGGTGGCCCCCCAGGCAAATGTCTTCCCCTCTTGGGTCCTCAGCATTTCCTAAGGAGTGCATTTCATTCAGACATCTAGGGAAGTGTGAAAATTTAAAGGAAGGAAAAGCAAGGATGGTCAGAGGGGTCAGGAAACAGTATCACTAGTGGTTCCTTTTCCCACTCAATGGAGTCTCATGTAGCCCAGGCTAACCCCAAGCTTCCTCATTATGGTCCATTTCTAGCATGAGGTGCCCTGAAAGCTCATTACTGAATCACAAATCACTAATAGCCTTTGGGCTCCTGTCTTCCCTAGCTGGCTAGGCACTCTCAGATTAGTCTCGGTTTAAAAAGGTTACAGGCAGTCTGCTCCCGGACCCTGGCCACATATCAGAAGAGGAGGGACTCTGGGAAGGCAGGGTGGACCGTGAGATAAGCTTTTGTCTCCTGACCACGTAGGATAGGTGCTTCAGAGAGGAGACAATGCTAGACACGGAGAGGACTGCTTCCTTGAAGAACTCGGGCAGGGAAATGGGATTAGGAATATAAAAACCACTGTTTTACACCACACTGTCATGCACTGCACTGTGGCTGTTTTGAGGGGATTTTGTTGTTGTTGCTGTTTGCTTGATTTTAAAAAAAAAAAGATTTTACTTTATTTTTAAGTGTGGATGTGGGTGTGTGGGTGTGTGGATGCACACATGCTCGCTCATACATGTCTTTGGAGGCCAGATTTGTTTGTTTGTTGTTGGGGTTTTTTTTTGGTGTTTTTGTTTTGTTTTGTTTTGGTTTGGTTTTTCAAGACAGGATCTCTCTGTGTAGCCTTGACTGTCCTGAACTCACTTTGTAGACCAGGCTGGCCTCATCCATCTGCCTCTGCCTCCCAATTGCTGGGATTAAAGGCGTGTGCTATCACCACCCAGCTGGAGGCCAGATTTCCACCCCCCCCCCTTTCTTCAGGCTGGTTCTGGACTTTGTAAGTTAAAGTGGGGGGTAGGGGTGTGGGGGGTGGGGAGGGACACTTGAGGTTGCTTTCACTCCTCTGAGGACTCTTATTGTGAAGTGGCGATCCTTGTTTCTCAATCACCAAGTAAGAGCCCTAGGCAACCAGTACTAATATTTTACAAGTGAGGAAACTGAGGCTTCTAGAGGTCAAGACACCCACTAATAAGAGGCACAGCTGGGGTGCAAACTCCAGTGTTGTTAGTACCCGTCCATGGGTTCTGCATCTGTGGATTCAATTTGAATGGAAAATATGCAGGGAAAACTTTGCTGCTCTGCTGCACACTGGCAGAATTTGTGCGTCACCTCTCCTACCACAGTACTGCATGACAACCTTTTACATAACATTGACATTGTATTAGGTACGATGAGTCACCCAGGGCAGTTTGGTATCCAGGAGGATGTGTGTAGTAGGTTATGTGCAAACACTGTACTTCCCTGGATTTTTTTTTTTTTGGTCAGGGTTTCTCTGTCCTGGAGTTCTCTTTGTAGACCAGGCTGGCCTCGAACTCACAGAGATCCTCCTACCTCTGCCTCCCAAGTGCTGGGATCAAAGGCATGTGCCACCAGGCCAGGCTTGCTTCCCTGGATTTTAATATCTGAGCATGTTCTCATCCCCCATGGAGACAAAGGGCTGGCTATAATGTCTCATGTCCTTACTCAGAGATAGGACATACTAGAAAAAGGCCTGGAGAAATGCTCTCCAGTTAAGAGCACTTGTTGCAGCTGGGCATGGTGGTGCTCACCTTTAATTCCAGCACTCTGGGAAGTAGAGGCAGGTGGATCTCTGTGAGTTTGAGGCCAGCCTAGGACAGCCAGGGCTGTTACACAGAGAAACCCTGTCTAAAAAAAAAAAAAAAAAAAAGCAATTGTTGCTCTTAGAAAAGACCCACATTCAGTTCCCAGCACTCATGCACACATTGTGTCTCACAACCACTGTAACTCCAGCTCTTATGGGTCTAACAACACCCTCTACTGGCCTCTCCAGGCATCTGCACTCAAGTGCAGACACACACGTATACACACCATTAATGACAAACGTACCCAGGCATGCCTTTAATCTCAGCACTCAGGAGGGAGAGGCAAGCAGATCTCTGTGAGTTCAAGGCCAGCCTGCTCTACATAGTGTGTTCCAGGCCAGCTAGGTCTGCATAGTGAGGTCTTGCCTCTAAACAACAACAAGCAAGCAAACAGACAGACAGACAGACAGGCAGGCAGACAGGCAGACAGGCAGGCAGGCAGGTTACATTTAGTGAACCCAGGTTGAATATAAAAGTTAACTCTCACAAGCTCATGTGTTGAGTACTTGGTACCCAGTGGCACTATTTTAGAAGGTTCTGGAAATCTGAGGAGGTGGAGCCCAGCTTGAGGAAGCAGATCACTTTTAGGTCTGACTTTGAAGGTCAAACCTGGTCCCACTGTCATCTGTCATCCTGTGGTGCCACCACCCCACTCTCCAGTGCCTGCTTCCAGCCTGCTATGAGGCAAACAGTCTTCTCCACACGCTTTCCCCCCATGACCTTCTGCCTCACCACAGGCCTGGAACTAGCAGCGGCAAGGAGTACAAACTAAATTTCTGAAATCACATCCAAAACTAAATCCTTCCTCCCTTATGTTGTTCACATCAGGCACGAGAGGAAAAAAAAAAAAACCAACCAGAAAATTAATACCAAAGAAATGGATTTGTTGCCATAAGCCTAAGTGTGGCTCTTAAACCTTTGGGGCTGATGTGCAAGAAGGAACTCAGGAAAGTTCTGCGTGCTGGCTAAAGGAAGCTCAGGGTGCTATTGTCAGAGCTAACGGGTGATCCGGGCAAAGCTCAGAGAACCAGAATGCTATTGGGAGTGCAGTGCAGGCGAGGCACATGTGGGTTCAGATGGGAGTGAGGTGTCTCCTGTGAGGCAGATTACAGGCCATTCCTGTAACATTTGGAAGAGAATTTGTCTACATTTTACCCACGAAATCCCTGAGACTTTGGATGAGGCTGAATGTAAAGGTGAGGGGTTAATGCATTAATCCGGTTCAGGCAGTGGCACGGTCATTGCTAGCTGCTTTCAGGCAAGTTGAGGGTGACAATTAGGGCAGAAAGTCTATTAAAACTTGTAGTTTTCAGCCCTGGTGGCACACGCCTTTAATCCCAGCACTCGGGAGGCAGAGACAGGTAGATCCCTGTGAGTTCAAGGCCAGCCTGGTCTACAAAGTGAGTCCAGGACAGTCAAGGCTACACAGAGAAACCCTGTCTTAAAAAACAAACAAACAAAACATTAAAACTTGTAGTTTAGAGCCGGGTGTGGTGGTACAAACCTTTAACCCCAGCACTCGGGAGGCAGAGGCAGGTGGCTCTCTGAGGGGCCAGCCTGGTCTACAAAGCAAGTCTAGGACGGCCAGGCCTGTTACACAGAAAACCCTGTCTTGAAAACCCCCCAAAATAACAACAAAAACCATGTAGTTTAGTCAGAAAAGTCTGTGTAAAGGTGAGACTAATGATGCTGTTGTTTCTGAAGAAATCAGCACCATTAAAAAGAAAGAAAAAAGAGGAAGTGATGGGCAGTGGTGCCCGCCTTTGGAGGCAAAGACAGGCAATTCTCTGAGTTCAAGGCCAGCCTGGTCTATAGAGTGAGTTCCAGGATGTCTAGGGCTACATGGAGAAACTGATCTAAGAAAGAAAGAAAGAAAGAAAGGAAGGAAGGAAGGAAGAAAGAAAGACAAACGAGCTAGACAATTCTGTACTGGGACTCGAAAGGAAGCCTTGAGACATCTCAACTGTTGCCCAAACTCCTCTCATTCCAGACCAGGGGTTGTAGAAGAGTACACTTATTGAAAGATTTTTTTTTCCTTCAAAAGAGAGCACCTGGCTCACACACGGTGACATCGAAGTGCCTGCTCTCTGTTATTGTATATTGGAAGCAGGCAATGCTCTCTGATTCTCCAGGGATGCACAGCTATGAGTATGCCTTGTGTCTCTGCGTAGACTTTGCCTCTGAACTTTCGGATGATGCTGCGATTATAAGACCAGGGACTCTTGGAGACAGACTGAATGCAGTTTGCATTATAAGATGAGCTGGGTATTCGTTTTGGGGGACCAGGCATGGAATGTTACAGTTTAAAATATCTAACGTCCCCACGGGCTCATGTGTTGAGTTCTTGGTCACCAGTTTTGTTGAAAGCTCCTGAATAGCCCCTGCTGTTAGGCCTGAGCCTGGCATTAGGCAGGTTTCCCAACAGAACCAGACTCTGTAGTGTAGGCTCAATTTTCTTAACCAATATATTTTTTATTACAACTTATTAACGGAGCATATGTCACTTCTAACCTGACTAACCAAACCAATAGGAAAAGAGGATTAATGAACGCAATAACAAAGCAGTAAGGATATCAGCTCCGAGGAACGATTCTCCTGGTGTAATCAGCAGGATTTCTTCTGCTGGAACCTGGAGTAACCAGAACCCGGAACCTCAGCAGGAGCCAGAGCCTGGAAACTTCCCTGGAGCAGTTCTCTCTAGGAGCGTCTTGAAGTGCAGCGATGAGCAGCCAAAACTATCCCAAGTCTCCAAAAGCGCCCCCTCCAGTTTTCGTCTCATTTATGTATCTCCTCCCAGAGTCTGTTCACGGAATCTTTTCAGCTGGCAACAATCAAGCTCCCGCACGAGGTGGTTGCTCTTCTAGTGGATTAACCTCACCTGTTCTCTCACAAGACCGTTCTGATCCCACACTTGGGATCGTAACAAAAACAGGTTTATTGCTCCTTCACTGCAGAGTAGAGGCCTAGAAGTAAAATTTTAAATAGGATCCCAGGGGTCTCTTGGGGGTTAGTATAGTTTGAGAGGTCCAAACTCTCTGGGATGAGTTTTCAAACCTTAAAGTGGGAATTCTCTATGCACAAAGTAGAGTCTTAGAAGACTTCCGAGGGGCAGAGGAGACCTCAGCTGAGGATTGCCTCCGTTGGAATGGGCGTGTCTGTGGGCGTTTTCTTGGCCGATGGTTGCTATGGGAAGGCTCAACTCTCCGTGAGTGGTGCTACCCTTGTGCAGGTGGTCCTGGGTGGCATGAGAAAGCAAACTAGCAAGCCACGAGGAGCAGGACAAGAGGCAGCACTCCTCCGTGTGCTCTGCTTCATCCTGTCTCTAGCTTCCTGCCCTGACTTCCCTCAGTGGTGGACTGTGATCAGTCAGGGTGTGTAAGCCAAATAAACCCTTTCCTCTCTGAGCTGCTTTCTGGTCAGTGTTTTATCACAATAATCAAGAACCAAATTAAGGCAAGCATCCATAGAGAAAAAGAGCATGTTTTTGCTTGGTGAAGGCCCCCAAACATCAGATACACAGCTTTGAAAAGTCATCTTATCTATCTATCTATCTATCTATCTATCTATCTATCTATCCATCCATCCATCCATCCATCCATCATCTATCTATCCACCTATCCATGTATCTGTATCTACCATCTTCCTATCAATCTACCTATCCATCTATCTATGTACCTATCATCTTCAGAGCGATCCACCTGCCTCTGCCTCTCAAGCGCTGGGATCAAAGACATGCGCGACCTCCAGCCGACATTCTTATCTAGACCTGGATCACAGTATCTAGAAGCAATAGAATCACACGCTGTCTGATACTCACTGGTTCCCACGCCCACTTGGGGTAACTGTGTCCACCCCTCAGTCTGGAGGGGAGTGCCATCCAGTTCCAAATCCCACCTAAACCCAATAGTAACAGAGAACAAACTGCCCCACAGGGGACCTGGTACCTTGTTGTTGGCTCTCTCTCATTTACATAAAGCACAGGCCTGTCTTCTGAGATAAAATCCTAAGTAGCCCAGGCTGGCCCAAAGACTCACTATGTAGTGGGAGATGATCTTGAACTTGTGGCCCAATCCTCTTGCCTCCAAGTGCTGGGATTATAGGCATGCACTGCCATGCCAAGTTTTAATTATATTTTCCCCACATCCAGTTTTATGCAGTGCTGGGGATGGGGCCAAGGAACTCACGCATGTCGGGCAAGCACTCTACCAACCGAGAAGTTGCTGAGGATGGAAATAACCCGATTCAACGGGTGCCTTAGAAAGAGACATGAAGATGGCGACAGAGGTGTCTTGAGGAGGAAGACTGGCTAGGGGCAGAGTCACCACTTGAATCCACAGCTTATTCCCCCCTACACTATGGACACACATGAGCAACCTGGTTACACTGGGGAGCTGCAAGCAAAATTTTCCTGACTCTGAACAGACAGATATCAAATCAAGTTGAGTCTACACGCACCTGTGCACCTGCTACATGCCAGACCCACGGTCGTGTCTGACTCACCTTGTTACCCAGGCAGTCTCTGTCCCTCACCTTCTTCCTCCTCTAGAAGAACAGTCAGGACTCTTACCCACTGAGCCATCTCTCCAGCCCTCCTCCTCCTCCTCCTCTAAAAAGACACCTTTCCTTGTCCTTCTAGAGACCTAGGAATGGTTATTGTGTGTACATGGAAAACAATGGGTCTGAGTTCATAAAGGAGATGTTGGGGGATGGGATCGGGTGGGGCAGGCAGGCTCTCAGCGTCAGTGTTCTCCCAGATTATCGGGGCCTGCCATTTTGGCTGGAGTTAATCAGCAACTCCCCTTCATTGCCCTCTCTGTGTCTCTTTCTGTGTCTCTCTGTCTTTTCCCTCCTCCCCCTCTGAGACAGAGTCTCATGTATCCCAGGCTGGCTTTGAATTCTCTGCAAAGCCAAAGATGACCTTCAACCCCTGGTCCTCCTGTCTTCGCCTCTCAAGTGCTGGGATTACAGGTATGTAACACCTGGTTAATGTAGTGCTGGGATTACAGGTGTGTGTATAACACCTGGTTAATGTAGTGCTGGGATTACAGGTGTGTGTACCATCTGGTTAATGTACTGCTGGGCTCATGAGTGCTGAGCAAGTGTCTTATCAACCCCCAGCTCTGGAAGTGAGCTACACCCCCAGCTCTGGAAGCTCCCCTTTTAATTGTTGATTCTGATGTAGGAGCCCTAGAAACTCAGGAACTCATGGTTGAAGCACCCTGATCTTCCATCTTAGTCCACTTTTTGTTACCAAGGAGGAACCTTCTCAGGGCTGGGGGGCAGGGGGGAGGGGGAAGGGAGGGAGCATGAGGAATGGGGGGGCGTGTCAGAGACTGGGGACATCAGATATTGGGATCTGAGAGAAGAGAGTTCATTGCTCTTTTTTCTTGGCCACAGAGCGTCACACATGATGGATATAAAACAAAAATCTAAAACTCAAAGTCACTTCAGGGAAACGGGGTATGTGTAATCCTGTCAGGCTTTGAAAACTGGGATTCAGGGATGAGTTTTGCAAAATGGTGCTTTCCAAGGAAACAGACACAAAGGGGTGTGTTGAAAGATGTTTTGTTAAAGGAGGAGGATCCAAGAACTGATGTTGCAAGGCTGTGCTGTCAAAGGAAGTGGCTTTTGAGCCCATCAGGCCTGAAACAAAGATTCAGAATGATCTTTACCGGTTCTCTCATTGGGCAGAAGAGGAAACTGAGGCTCATGAAGGGGAAGCCGAGGGCTCAGGGTGAGGCTGGGAGCTGCTGAGGCCTTAGCTGGGGCTCCCCTATCCCCACTGTCCTTTCAGTTGCTCCTCAAGTGTGTAGTGCCTTGACATCATTGCCCCAGGTCTTTGGGGGGCATGTTCCAAGGTCAAAGACTGAAGACTTAAAATCTTGTGTGCCTGGGACCCACACCTGCCAATGACAGGGGCTGCAGCCTGCGGGTGGCTGGGGTACTTCAGAGAGGAAGGAGCCGCGCGATGATGTGGCCTAACCTCAGAGAGGAAGCCTGGTCACTGGGGAAATTCCCCAGTGAGGTCGCAAGTCTATGTAAATAACCAGCTCCCATTTAGCCTGGACCTCGGGATGGGTGAGAGAGAGGAGGAGAGAGATTCCTGGAAAAAGATGGAGAGGGCGTAGGGCTTGGATATCCATCCCTAGGGGTCTAGCACCCTGCTAGACTCCTCCAAGGCTTCATCCCATTGTCCTTGTAGCATCTTCCCTGGGTCAAAGACTGGGAGCCTAAGGCTCAGAGAGCTTGGCCTTGCTTAAGAGAAAGTGTATCCCTAGTTCCAGGGAGGCTAGGTCTGGGAAAGGCGGCAATGTGACATATCATGATGACAGACTTGCTGCCACCGTCGACAAAGGTGACAGAGGCGAGGCTTGAGTCCGAGAAGCCTTAGTGGTTTCATTTTGGGTTTTCATCTCACTTGCTGGGGAATTTTATCTTGGGAACAGCCCAAAGGCATGAAGCAGGTAGTGAGTGACCTTGACTCACCTTGGGCAAATCCCAGCCTGTTGCATTTTATAGGCCCCATGGGGGCTTTCACAGACTGGCGCTGTTAACCCCTCCTGGAACACTTCTGGCAAGGTTGCCTAGAGTGGGAACATCTCTCCCACCTCAGGCCTTATGCCTCTTTGGGAAGGGAAAACCTAGCCAGGACTCCATTCCTTTCTTAGGTTTGGGGCCCCACACCACCTGCCTCCCCAGAGGGCTGGCCTGTAGGACAGAGAGCAATCCTCAGCTGTTGGATACCACACGGGGCCAAAGCGTCTCTCTGCAGGATTTGCCCATGATCAGGCGGGCACCTAGGATCAGAGGCTGTAGGTGGTACACTAAGATTGGGCAGCAAAGGAAGGGTAGATGAATGAGCCAGTGTGTGTGTGTGTGTGTGTGTGTGTGTGTGTGTGTGTGTGTGTGCAAAACAACTTTGGAAAGCTGCGCCAGGTGTTTCCCGTGTGGCCAGGGGATGATGTACTTTCTGGTGTGCTCATGGGCCGAGTCAATTTGATTATTCTTTATGTGGTCAACAGTGTGCTTCTGGGCATCTCAGTAGGCCGTATCTTCTCATAGCCTGCGTGCCCAGGGACAGGCCAAAGAGAGCATGCATCTGACACTGGCTGTCTTTGGTCTGTTTCCCTCCCCCCACCCTCCCCCCCAGGGGAAAAGCTGGCAGTGATCTGGCTTTCTGTGGGGGAATGGAACTAGGTATATATGGGAAACTGGGGAGTGGAGTGTCTCCTTCTTGCCTGGTTTTAATCAGGCCCTCCCAGGTCAAAGTCCAGGGCTCTTTTGCTGGGTGCCAGGGAGGGGTTTTTACTCTAGCTGGCAGCATAGCTGACAGATGGCGATAGCTGAGAGGAAGGGGTGGGACCATCCACGGGAGGAAATGCATGTGCTGGAAGCTTCTGAGAACAGCTGGGCCTGGGGGGAGGGGCCCACTGCCAGATAGTTGGGACATGTCCTTACACAGGCTATGGCCCTTATGGGGACTCTAGCCTCACACTGTGCCTTTAAAAGCTCCTCCTGCCCATCTTAACCCCTCAACCTCTAGATTCTAGGTTACGACGCCTGGCTTCCTACCTGTCTCTATCCTCTCCTGAATTCATAGCAGGGTGGAGGGTGGAGGGTGGAGGGTGTTTTCTTCTCTCTTCTCATCACCCCTTCCTCTCATTCTCCTTTCCCCTTCCACCAAAATCCCCTCTTTTGAGACTTGGTTAGCAGCTTCATTCATTTTCTACCCTACCTGAGACAGACTCTCTTCATTGACTATGGAGCTTAGGGATTCAGCTAGATTACTCAGCCAGTAAAGCCCCAGGGATGTCCCCCCACCCCCACCCAGGGATGCCTCCCCCCCCCAACCCCCCCACCCCCCCATCTTTACATGGGGAATCTGAACTTAGCTCCTCATGCTGGTGTGGCAAGCACATCACTGACTGAAGCATCTCCCCAGGCCTGACCTTGAACCCAGTTCTGCCTCCAGCTTCCTGGGGTTCAAACATCTCCCCCCACCCCCCAAGTCTCTAATAATCCTTTTTTCCCACTTAGCTCACTGCAGGTAGGGCACAGTGTAACGCAGTGGTTCTCCACCTTCCCAGTGCTATGGCCCTTTAATACAGCTCCTCATTTTGTGGTGACCACCCCCCTCCCGGCAACTATAACGTTTTCATTGCTGCTTCACAATTATAATTTTGCTACTGTTTTGTTTGTTTGTTTTGGTTTGGTTTTGGCTTTTCGAGACAAGGTTTCTCTGTGTAGCCTTGGCTGTCCTGGACTCCCTTTGTAGACCAGGCTAGCCTCGAACTCAGAGACCCACCTGCCTCTGCCTCCCAAGTGCTGGGATTAAAGGCGTGTGCCACCACTACCCGGCCTCATTTTGCTACTGTTATGAACCTGAATCATAATGTAACTATTTTTGGAGATAAGAGGTTTATCAGAGGGGTTGTGACCCACGGGTTGAGAACCACTGGTGTAGGGACCCAGTAGACAGGAGGGGCTGTTGAGGCTCCTTCAGAGCATGTCAGTTATAATGGGGAATAGCCAACACCCTGGACTTGGTCTTCCGGCATGGACAGTCCTCTCAGAGATGTACATATATTGGTTTAATTTCACAACTCTGAGGTAGACACACTTTTGCTGCCCGCCTCCGAGAGAAGGAAAATGGATTCCCTACCGCCAGTGGTTGACTGGGCCTGGAACCCACCATGCCTGCAGCCCAAGATGGAAGCTGTGGTGCAGGCAGAATTTCCCTCTAGCCTCCCTCCAACTGTGAAATGAGGAAGCGTTTTCTGGCAGCCCTGCTGTGATGTAGTCTTCAGGCAAGCCATCCTACCAATAGGAACCTCACCTCAGTTGCCTTAGAGTGACAGGGGAGCCCTGGAGAGGGAACAAGGTCTACCGGGAAACCTTGTCCGGTGGGATTTGCTGTGGCCTGGACTCCGGCCTTAGCTGAGCTCGGGCAAGCAAACACCAGGACTTTCCAAGCAGCCGACGACGGTTACCTCACCGCTGTCTGTCAGCAGAAGTGTGAGCAGATAGCAGGCTGTGCTCCGATCAGGGCAACCCCCTCCCAAGCCACCACTTCCTTCAGGTGTTTCCTCACGGTCCCAAAGACCAAAGCTTCTGCAAAAGGTTTTCCTCGAGGGAAAATGCACAGTCCAGGAAAAGAGACGAGGGGGCCGGGGCTGTAGTAGGCATGTTACTTAGTGGGCAGAGCGCTTGCCCGGCAGGCACAAAGCCCTGAGTTCCAGCCCCAGCATGCCATAAACTATGAACGACAGTAGTGCCTGTAATTTCAGCGCTTGGGAGACAGAGGCAGGAGGATGGGAAGTCCAAGGTCACTTTTAGTTACACAAACAGAGAGAGCTTGAGGGCTAGCCTGTGCTACGTGAGACCCTGTTTTAAAAACAAATGGGTTAGAGAGATGGCACTTTGTGGCTCTTGCAGAGGACCTGGATTGACTCCTCCTATGTGGTAATTCCAGCTCCAGGGTAGCCAATGTCCTCTTCTGGTCTCTGTAGGTACCAGGCACATATGTGACACATACACATACATGCAGGCACTCCCCCAACAGAACACATAACATTAAATAAACAACAACAACAACAACAACAACAACAACAAAGAGCAGTGAGGAGCGGGAGAGAAGGTAGCTCCAGCCTAGAAGGCTATCTCAGGGGGAGACGCAGATGCTGGAAGGGAGGGACAGTGTGTTCACTAGAGCCCAGACCTGGCAGGGACTGTGGAGTTCCCATTCTAACCGCTGCAACGCACTTCCTCTCCTCACAAATGTTGGTCGTCTCACCTGTCACTGAAGGAGATGAGGTGCCTTCTGTACCTAGACACTTAAAACCAACCTCCCACTTTGAGACGGGGTGGGGGGTGGAGGTGAGGGTGTGGCTCGAACTGCCGTGGCTTTCCTTTTCATTTAACCCCCACCACTTCTGTGCCTTGAACTTGGGCCACGGGAGCACTCTCCAATGCTATCATGGAAAGAATCAGCCGGAAGAGGCATTCCCTGAAGCCCAGTAAGGATCCGAACCATCATCGTCCGTAGCGCTAGCACCGCTAGCACCGAGCACGCGGCACAGCACACAGCAGGCATCGGTAAGTATGTGCTCATGGCTGACTTAATGAACTAATGAGGGGCTTCATGAGCAAGCTGCTTCAGATTCAGATCGGCTGGCTTCTGTACAATCTGAAGCAAGAGTACAGCTTGTGGGAGCTGGTGGGCCATGCCTGCAATCCAGCATCTGCATGAGGGAGGAGGATCAGGTTACCTCTGTCTCCATAACAAGCTTGAGGCCAGCCTGGGCTACATCATGAGACCTGGATTTAGAAAGAAAGAGGGCTGGAGAGATGGCTCAGAAGTTAAGAGCACTGGCTGCTCTTCCAGAGGTCATGAGTTCAATTCTCAGCAACCACATGGTGGCTCACAACCATCTATAATGTGATCTGATTCCCTCTTCTGGCCTGCAGGAGTACAAGTAGGCAGAACACTGTATACATAATAAATAAATAAATAAATAAATACATAAATCTTAAAAAAAAAAAAGAAAGAAAGAAAGAAAGGGAGGAAGGAAGAAAGGAAGAAAGGCTTGTTTTCTAGGTACAAGGATACCTCCCCAACCAGCACCAGCCTTAAAGATTTTTCTGGAATCTAAGAAAATCCCAACATTTCAGGCCCTCTGGGACTGGAAACAAACCCTCGTTTCTGTCCCAATAACCTCACCCTATAAACCTTGCAATCCTCCCTCCTTTGAGCAAGCAGTGAAGGGCGACTCACCTCACCTGAAGACAGAAGGGCCGATGAATGTAGCAGCATCAGAGTGTGCCTTCCTCAGTGTAGGCACAGGCTTAGCTGATTTCTTTCCTGGTTCCCACAGCTCTGTGTGTGTGTGTGTGTGTGTGTGTGTGTGTGTGTGTTTGTGTGTGTGACTAGCTTGTGGGACCTCCTCTCTCTCAGCCCTCATATTCCTTTGCTTTCCTTAGCCCATTTCCTTTGAAATATTTAATATACATATGTGCATATATGTAGTTTTCAAAATAATAACTCATAGGATCTGCCTGCCTTTGCCTTCCCGAGTGCCTTCCTCCCTTGAAGCAGGGTCTCTTATGAACCTGGAGCCCCAGAGATCATCCTGTCCCCACCCCTCCTTCCCTGCCAGTTGGGGTTACAAGCATTCACAGCCATGAACAGTTTTAAACATTATTTTTAATGTTTAGTGTATGAGTGTTTTGTATACGTGTGTGTATGCATGTATGTGTGTGTGTGTATGTATGTATGTGTGTGTATGTATGTATGGTCATTGGATCTGCTGGAACTGAAACTACAGATGGTTGTGAAGAACAGGCAGTGTTCTCAACCACCGAGCCATCTCTCCAACCTCCCCCCCACCATGTGCAGCCTTTTACCCATGTGCTGAAGATTTGAGTTCATGCTTATGCAGGAAACACCATCAGCCACTGAGCCATCTCTTCAGCCCCATTTTAAAATGGGGGTCTTGATATGTAGCCTAGGCTCACCTCAAACCTCCTATCCTCCTGCCTCAGCTTCCTAAGTGATAGGATCACAGCTGGCCATCATGACCAGCTTTAGATGTGTCTATTGGAGCGCCGTTCTTCTTCAGTCTGGGCACCTCTGTGATGCAAGGCTGACCCACTTCTTGAGGTCCAAGCTCAGAGACATCGCGGATTCACATCCTAGCTCCGGCCGCTGAGCCTGGCTCAATGCACATGGTGGCTTCAAGGCAAGTAGATGCTTGGGAGAGCGCTTCAGAGAATCCCACTAGATTCCCACAAGGCTTCGGGAGAAGGAGAACTGGGGGTTCACGTTATAGGTAAGGAAAGAGAGGTTCAAAGACGCTACAGCTCACATCTCTGAGAAAAACTCTCACTCCAAACTACTAGCCATTTTGTTAATTGTAAAATTGAGCAAATACCTGAAAACACTCTCAGCTGACCCTCCAGAGCACCTGGACTCATGCCTGCTGGAAAAAGGGAAGAGATCTGACAAGCTACATTTTCTTAGTTTTAGACTCATCCTGTCCAATCCTTCACAATAAAAACGGGGAAACTGAGGCCTAGTGAGGCCAATGAATAATGACTACAAGATCACCCAGTGAGGGAATGACAAGACCAGACCCAGAATCTCCCAACTGTCGCGTGGACGGCTTCTACCACCAATACCGCGACTGCAAAAACCTGGACGGGCCAGCCAAGGCGCTGGGGCTGAGCCCTCTGCCCAGGAGACAGCCTCCTGTCACAGACCCTGGAAAATCTCAGACCCAAGTGCAGAGCAGAAGGTGTCTGAGGGAAGATGGGCAGAGAAGCCGCCGTGGAGCTTCATGGCTTCATCTCCACCCACCTCTCCAGATGACAATCTACCGATGACACTGTGCCTCTGAGATCAGAGAGGACAATGCAGGGTTGATCGTAATGGGGATCCAGGAAGCAAGGATTTGGGGACCTGAGGCCCAGGAAGGCTGGGACTTCCTAGGCTTGAGGCAGGCTCCTACTCTGTATCTTCCCTAGAAGGTGGGGGTGAGGGGAGGAGGAGAAGCCAGAACTCACTCACAGGCAGGTGCAACACTTATTCTTAAAGGGAAATGGAGGCTGGAGGCAGTCAGAGGCCCTCACTGCAGATGGCTGGATGGGCCTGGTTTTTCTTTAGTGTGCATTGGGGAGTAGTGCACGTGTGTGGAGGCCAATGGTCAGCCTTGGGTGTCACTCCTCAGGAGCCATCCAACTTATTTTGAGGCATGGTCTCACTGAACCTGTGACTCACTGATTTAGCCTGGATGGCCCCTGGCCACTGGTGCCCCCACAGATCTTCCTGCCTCCATCTCCCCAGCACTGGGATTACAAATAGATAGTGTTGTTGTTTTTGTGTGTTTGTTTTCACATAGGATCTTGCTCTAGATCCCTGCCTGGCCTGAACTCCATAGGTACATCAGACTGGCCTTGAACTTACAGAGACCTGCCTGCCTCTCTGCCTCCTTATGTGCTAGGAGTAGAGCGGTGTGCCACCATTCCTGGCCTGTATGGGTTCTGGAGATTGAACTCCGGTCCTCAAGTTTGCACACAACTCGCTGAAGTGAACTATCTGCCTGGCCCCGTTTCTTTTCTTTTAAAAGAACGAGTAAGATCCAAGGGGTTGAGCTGCAGGCTCAGGCTAGAATGTCAGCATTAGAAGGGAAGCCAAGATATTCTGGCATCTTGTTTTTTATAGATTAAAAAAAAAAAAACACAAAAAACAAAAAACCAAAACCAAAACCAAACAAACCAAAAAGCTGAGGCTAAAGAAGGGAAGGGATGGGCCCAAGGTCTGAAGCCAAGGGTGTCTGCCGTAGATACAAACACGGAAATCCCTAGCTCAGCACGTTACCAGATTGAACGGTGACGGTTGGGAAGGTCACCACCCTATCAAATTCATCTATCTCCTTTATCCCAGCATGCTCACCTGGCACCAGCCACCACAGCCAGCCCCCCACCCCCCACCCCCAAAGCACACACATCGCTCATTTTATAGATAGAGGCTTGATATGTTTTGAGATGTGACAAAGCTCAAATCAGGGTAGGGATTACGTCAAGGGACAACAGCTAGGAAGGGCTGAGGAGGAGGTAGAAGGGCAGGAGGGGAGAAAGCGATATATGGCTGTGGTTCCCCAGCCTCACAGCCATGAGCAGGAGGGATAACAGAAGGGACCACCGGGGACCCTCAGTGGCCAGAGTGTGCCCCCAGCTGGATGACAGTCCAACCCCACCCCTCACTTCTTCTTCCTTAGTCTCTGGAGCTGGAGCCATGGCTTGGTCAGGTCACGTGGCTGGTGCTGTTGGCCACTGCTTGGCAAGGGGGGGGCCCTCTAAGACCAGTAGGCCTAGTCTTCTCCACCACAGAGAGCTAGCAAAGCCTTCAGGAAGTCTCCGGAGGTGTCACCCTGGCAAGGCAGAAAGAAAGAATGAGAAAAGAATAATTCTCGTCTAAATACCCCAGCCTCCGAGTGGCCAGCAGCCTAGGCATGCCACTCAGGACTTCAGTCACTTACACAGCTGCTGGACCAAGGCCAGCGAGACCTCTCCAGACACACCCGTGACCCCCCAGGAGTCAGCCCTTTAGGGTACAACCCTGCAAGGCATCAGTGCCTCCCTTCCTTTTGGGAGCAGCTTGGACTCCATCTGCCACCCCAGCTCCTCATGTATAGCCAGTCTTGCAGCTTTACGTAGAAGGCCCTGAGGCTTCTATCTTGCCCCAAGAAGCCAGGCACATTCCTCAGTCCTTGCTGCTCACTCTTATATGGCTAACATCTGAGAGAGAGCCAGTGAACCAAGGCCCAGGCCAGCTGCAAGGGTGGTTAATACACCACAGGGTCTGTCTGTACTCAGGCCAGGGAGCCAGACTCCCCCATAGTGGTACAAATCCCCATTTAGAATGGGCTTCTATTACATCTATATATTGGGCTTTGGAGACAAGCTCAGGTAGCCCAGGTTGGCCTCCAACTCACTATGTAGTTAGGAACGCCCTTGACCTATCTGCATCGAGGAGGTAGCTCAAAGGAAGGGTGCTCACTTAGGATGCATGAAGCCCCTGCTTCAATGCAGAGTGCTACCTCAAAGAAACAAACACACCGGGCAGTGGTGGCGCATGCCTTTAATCCCAGCACTCGGAGGCAGAGGCAGTTGGATCCTTGTGAGTTCGAGGCCAGCCTGGTCTACAATGTGAGTCTAAGACAGGCAAGGCTACACAGAGAAACCCTGTCTTGAAAAACCAAAGAAAACCCAAAACAAACAAAAACTCCCCAAAGCCAAATCAAAACAAATAAACAAACACAAACTTTAAAAGAGGGGCTAGGGGTATGGCTCAGGTATGGCTCAGTTAGTAGAGGGCCTGCCCACCATACATGGAGGCCTGGGTTTGATGCCTAGCACTGCACAAACCAGGTATGGTGGTGCACACCTGCAATCCCAGCAAGTAGGAAGTGGAGGCAGTAGGATGGCAGATTCAATGTTAGCTTCAGCTACAGAGTGAATCTAAGGCCAGCCTGGCACCCTTAGTGACCCTGTCTCAAAATACAAATCTCTTCTTGTCTTTGTTTTGGGACAGGTTTTTTTTTTTCTGTGTAGCCCTGGCTATCCTGGAACTCACACTGTAGACCAGGCTAGCCTCAAATTGTCTCTGCCTCTCAAATGTTGGGACTAAAGGCATGTGCCATCACCACTCAGCTAAATAAGAAAAATTTTAAGATGAATTGGTGTTATAGCTCAGTGGTAGAGTGTATACTTATCATTTGTTTCAGTCTCCACTACCAATAAATACAAAATAAATACTGAATTGTGTCCTTTAAAAAGTTCAATTTTGGAGCCGGATGGTGGTGGCACATGCCTTTAATACCAGCACTCTGGAGGCAGAGGCAGGTGGATCGATCTGAGTTCGAGGCCAGCCTAGTCTACAAAGTGACTCCAGGACAGCCAAGGCTACACAAAGAAGCCCTGTCTTGGGAAAACAAAACAAAACAAAAAACAAAAACAACCTCCTCCCCAAAAACAAAATGAAAAAAAAAAATTTGTGAGGGGCTGGAGAGATGGCTCAGCAGTTGAGAGCACCTGCTCTTGCTGAGGACCCAGGTTCAAACTCACAACTGTCTGTAACTCTGGTCCCAGGGGGGATCTGCTACTTTCTTTTGAACTCTGTGGTTACTGGGCACACACCCGACAAACACGCAGGCAAATACCCATATATATAAAACAAAAAAAAAAGAAGTATTTTCATAGCAAAAACAATGAGGCAGGTCTCCTTTCATTCACAGCTCCCTGGCCTACAAGGTAATCTAAGAGCTCACCGAACAAGCCCTTCCTTACCTCAATGGCTTGGTGTAGAGACTTGTCATATTTCTCAATGAATTCCCTCCGAATGTTGAGCAGATCTATCTCACTCCGCGAGACCATCACCCTGGTGAGGGTCTTCTCGTCTGTGCCAGCACCCTGGTGGAGCCGAGAAGGGGAAAGACATGGAAAACGAAGAGAGGCAGAGCAAGGTCAGGCTGCAGCCGCTGTCAGCCTGCCTGTCGCTTCCGCCTTCCCAAACCAGGCAGGCTGTTCCATCACTATATCTTCCACAGACAGTGCCGGCCAAACTCCCTTGTGTTGAGGACTGGCCCAGGCAGAGGCTCAGAGGACCTGTGTGGGCTGAGCAGGCCCCTGCTAAAACTCACATCCAGCTGGAAACTTCGGGAACTGGGGCTCGGATGATGTACCCTGCCCCAAACTCGTGCACTGAAGGCTTGGTACCCAGTGTGTTGTTTAGAGCTAGAGATTTGGGGAAGTGGATTTTAAGGTTTCGGACTTCCTCAGTGGGTCAGGACATGGATGCACACACAGTCTGGTGGCAGAACTGGGAAGTGGTGAAGATGAAGGCTTTGCTGGAGGAAGTAAGTCCTGGTGGTGTCAGAGGATATACTTTGTCCCGAGGCCCTTCCTCTGTCTTTGCTCTAGGGCTACCAGGAAGTGACAGCTCTGCTCGGCCATGCCCTCCCTGCTGTGACATTCTGCATCACTACAGGTTCACAAGCAAAGGACCAGGAAGACCATGCACTAAAGCCTCTAAAACTGTGAATGCAAATACTTTCTTCCTTTAGGTTGATTTTTTTTTCTTCCAGATATTATACCACAGAGATGAAAAGCTAATTAATGCACCGTTGTAATGAGTTAAAGTGAAGCCATGTTGGATTAGGGCCCTAAACCCACTGGGTGGCATCTAGGGCGAGCAGGCACTCAGGCATACACATGAGATGAAGGCAAGGGCTGGAGTGATGAGGCCGAACCCAAGATACAAAACGGGGGTTCTGGAAGCCTCCAGGAAGCAGGAGAGGCATGGGAAGGACAGCATAGGAAGGAACCAAACTCGCCAATGCCTTGATTTTCAGACCCGTGAGAGATTACGTTCTTGTCATCCAGTTTGCGGAAACTTGGTATGGAAGTCCTAGGAAGCTAACACAGGGTCTGCACTATATGAGCACCCGGGACCTGCTCTCCTCTCCTCTCCCTCCGGCTCATCCACTTATCAGGGATGTAGACACAGGCCAAGTTTGACTGTCCTACACCACTCTTTGTTCTTCTATGAAATAAGGGGTTTCCATGGGCTCATAGAGCTGCCATGCGGGCCAACTGTGATCAGAGAGGTGGACCCAAGACTCAGGGCTTGGGACCTAGTGAGTTCTCAGGCAGTTGGGCCGCGTCATTCTTTGATATACGGATCTCTCTTGGGTAAAACATCTTGTGTATTATCATTGCTGTTCACCCCCACCAGATGCCAACAGCAATACTCTTTTAAGTTTTGGCAACATTTGTCTGGCTATTATAAATATCCTTGGGCGGCACAGGGTGGGGTGGGGGTTGGAAGCTGGGGACAGGGGAGCAGGGAAGGAAAGGGACAAAATCACCCTTGTTTGAGAAAGACTATGCTTGGGCCAAAGGCAGATGCTAATCCACAACAAAGCAGGGAAAACAGCAGCCTGAAGTCCTCATCTGGGGAACGGTGCACATCTGAACCTGTGGGCTAGGAAAGATGGCGCTCATAAACAGGTCAGATGCCATACCTTCATGGACTTGTACAGTTTGTCGGCAAAGAAGAGAGGCTTGTTCTTGACACTCTGAACTGTGGAAGGAGAGAGAAGGGCGGAATCTGGTCAGAGGCTGTGTGCTCAGACCCTGGACAGGGCTTTCCTCTACTTTCTGCCACCAACCTACTGGGTCTACAGGCCTTTGCTAAACTTCCATGCTCAGAGGTGTCGGTTTACATCCCGCTCCACAATGCTACTTCCTTTTTCCATTTTTCCTTTCTATCTGTCAGGAGACCCATCTCTCTTGCAGTGAAGGTGCCTGCAGCTGACTGAGGTCAGCAGAACCTTTAAATGGGATTTAAGCCCTACTATGCGCTGGATGTAGGGCTGTCAGAGTGCATTAAGAGCAGGGAGAAGATGACTAAGAACCGAGTTCTAGGGTCTGGAGAGATAGCTCAGTGGCTAAGAGTACTTATTGCTCTTCTAGAGACCCAAGTGTGGTTCCCAGTGCTCACTTTGTGCCGCTTACAACTGCCCATAACTTCAACTTGAGGGGATATGACAGCTTCTTCTGGATTTGACAGGGACCCACACACATGTGTGTGGAGTGTACACACACACACACACACACACATATACACACAGGAAAAAAAAAGACACCCCAAATCAAACACCTGAGTTTTGTTTGTTTATTTGTTTCGAGATAGGGTCTCTCTGTGTAGCCTTGAGTGTCCTGGACTTGCTTTGTAGACCAGGCTGGCCTCGAACTCACAGAGATCTGCTTGCCTCTACCTCCTGAGTGCTAGGATTAAAGGTGTGCACCACCATGCCTGGCCAAACACCTGAGTTTTAAAGATGCAGATTCTAGCATCATTCTGAGCAAGGATGGGGGCGGGGGGGGGGGGGTTGGGGGTCAGGGAGCAGGGTGTGGGGTGTGTGTGGTTTAAGCAAGTTCTGTGAAACTTGAGGGCTTGGTATAAGGGTCAGTTCTTGTGTCCCACTGAAGAAAAGCAGAAGCAGAGGCAGGTTCTGTGTTCTGCCCAGGGACATGTAACAACCAAGTGGCAGTTCCTACTTTGCTCCCCTGCTTCCAATCGCTATGCTGTCCTGTCTCTCTGGTATCACTGTAGGTGGTAAAGAGCCACTGTAAGCAACACCTCCATTTATCTAGTCTAAAACAGGTTTCCTCCACATTTTAGAATTCCTGAAATTCAAGATTCATTTAGCAGGTGATAGAGAATTTGGATGGCTTCTATCGCCACCTGCTGGTAAGATCAAGCATATACAAGATACAATATTATGCTTAGCTAAGTATGGATCCATATTTATACAGGAAGAAACAAGACCCAAAAGGCAAAGAGGCCTTTTCAAAAATCAAGATCTTCCGGCTGAGAGGTGGCTCATCAGGCTAAAGTACTTGAAACCAAGACTAAAGACCTGAGTTCAGTCCCCAGGACCCACATAGTAGAGAGAACCAACTCCATAAAGTTTTCTTCTGGCCACACACAGGCTATGGTACGCATACCTGTTCACATGCATTTATGTATACACACACAAAATAGATAATAAAATATAACAACAACAACAAAAAAGAAAACCAGAATGCTCAGGGACAAGGTCTCTGGGCTGAATTTGCTCAGTGTCGTAATGTCTTCTGAGAGAAAATGCTTAAGGTGTGTCTAATGTGCTGCACATGCAGTGTGTGCCCTGTGAATGAATGCATTTTGCAAGTTGTGTATACATGCCCTGAGAATCTCATGCGTGCATATATGGTGCATCTCGTGTGTGGTATATATGTATACAAACACACTCCAGTCTTGTGGTGTGCTGCCCTTCTGGGCCTTCTTGGTCCTGGTCCTTTCCCTGAGATGTTCTTTTCTGATGCCGTTTCCCCCCTGCCCGCCACACACAATCACGCCGTGGCAGGGGAGGTGATCTGAGGCAGTGTTTAGTTCCCAATGACAGCAGCATAAGATGATGCTGGAACTAGATTCCTCTAGGGAACCTGCCCACGTTCCCAGCAGGGCCCCAGCCCCTCCCCCCTGGAGCCGGCCAATTACCGATGGCCACAAATGCGTCCTTGACGTCCCCAGACATCTCCTTCTTGATGACATGCTCTATGTCATAGTTGGTCATCTTGATGAACTCCTGGAAGACTGGCCAAGAGAAGTGAGGGAGAGGTGAATACCAGCTGGGGAGGGGCGCCTGACATGGCCACCGTACATGCTGGGAGGGGGGGTTAACAGGCAGGTTCTGGTCTTATGGCTGCCATAAGGATTGGAGCCAATTGGGCCACACCAGCCTCTCCAGGTCTGGCCAGTAGCCCCAGGCCTTGGCAAGTTCTATTATCTCAGGCTGGTGTGCATGCCCTGGAAGTAGGCCTGGACCACCCAGCGAGGCCTTGCTCTCTGGTTCTCTTTTATTCCCTGACCGGCTGGGATGGAGCTTACTTACATAACCAAATGACATCCAGGAGGCACTGTGTGCCCAGCGCAGTCAGAGTACTTTATGTTTACTGTAGGTTTTGTATCCTAGCAACCATGTGAGATACAACTAAAATCCCAATCCTTAGAGAAGGGATGGAGGTAGAGACTCACACACATGCTCCGCCACACAGCTGATAAGTGGGGGACTGGAATCAAGGCAGTCCAGTGTCAAGCACAAAGCCTGAGCAGACAGCTACATGTGAGACCGCAAAGGTCTCAGTGCGAGGGAACTTTGGGACTGCCACTGAACACAGCTGTGGTGGCCTGTCTGCGCCACCCTCTCCCCTCTCTGCTTTGTGCCTGGCAGACATCACCAATGGATCACGACAGCACACCTCAGAATCCTTAATACTGCATGCTTCTAAGGTGGAATTGCTGGCCATTCGTTATCCTGGGTGTCTCCCTGACTCGGTAAGGAGGGGAAGGGAGTTGGCTGAGCATCGGCCAGTGCTCTGGAGTCCCCTAACGCTTTACCACTGGAGTCAGGAGAAGGGATTAGGCACTTGGCTGCTCTCCTCTTTACAGAGGGCTTGGAGGCTCAGGTCAGATTTGGGGGCTCCCACTGCCATACTGGAAGGGAGGGGGGTTCAGCAGGCTCACCTCTGCGGAGGTGGGGATAGCTGCGGGTGCACAGGACCGTCATGAAGCGTGTCTCCAAGGAAGTTTTGTCTCCGCTGGGAGTGTCTGCTATTTCCTGCAGAGCCCAGTTGGGGCAAGGGTTTAGGGGGAGACATGAGAGAGTCATGGTTAGTACTTACTGTCCCTGCTGAGACTCAGAGCAGGCAAGGTGGGCTTTGGTCAGCCATCTAGGGTGACCATGGTTGGTCCCTTCTCCCCCCCAATCCTGGAGTACGGTGGCCAGCCTATCTCCCTTTGAAGTTGTCAGGACCCAGAGATGGGACTGGAGCTAGGTGCAGGGACTTGGTACTCCTATCCTGCCACTAGAGAATCCCCCAGGGGGCACATGGACATGAGTGTGAACAAGTGAAAATGTCCTAGCCAGTTTTCCCTAGTTGGAGGGGGTAGGTGGGTCAAGGGCAAACACTTTTTACCCAAGCACATAAAGGTTTCCACAATGATCTCCTAGCTAGCTGTGATCCTATTCAAATTCTCTTTAAAAACTCACTTTGGGGTTAAACATAAAATTAAAATGAGTCAACTTACAGGGAACAGCCATAGCTGGCGATAATATAGCATAAACCAGGCCAGAGATAAACAACTTAATCTTGGGAAACACTTGCTTTGTTCCTGCCTTGCCCCTCCCACTCCCCCACCCCCCCTTTGAGGCAGGGTCTCCTGTAGTTCAGGCTGACCTCAAGTTCTCTGGGAAGCTGAGGATGACCTTGAACTCCTGATCCTCCTGCCTCTACTTGCCAAGTGCGGGCATTATAACAATGCTCTACCAAACCTGACCCTTAAAAAAAAACCCAAAAAACAAAAACCCAACATAGTCCTTAAAAGGCCCTGAAGGGGAGAGAGAGAAGCTGTGAGGGAAGCCCCCAATCAATGCCCGATCCTTGCCCCTCTTAGCCCAGCCCAAGCACAGCAGGACTTGACTGAGAACAGAACACTCACCAAGATCTCAGCAGCCACCTGAGAGCGGGGAGGAGAGAGAGGAGGGAGAGAGGGGAGGGAGAGAAGGGAGGCAAGAGTCAGAGCCCAGAGCGATTGGCTGGAGGACCCTGGAGCCCCAAGGCCTGGCTCAGAGTGGGCAGAGCTCCCAAGAGACCCCAGGGTCACAGTGAAAGACTGGGAGGGATGTTGCCTCTCTCTAAGCTCTGGGCTAGAACTCAGAGTGGAAGGTAGGCCGGGAAAATAATGAATTTTTAAATGTAACTCCCCAGGGGGGATCGACACCCTTCATAACTGAGGGTAGCCTGCAGGCCCTAGTTTGTCTGACATCTGGAAAGAGGAAAGGCCCTCCAAATCCGGGAAGGGGACAGGGGCAGGCACAAATTCTCTATATAAAGAATCAGTAAGAGTCTATCACCTTAGCTCCTCAGGTCACAGAGAGAAAGGCGAGATGGCTGAGACCTGGGAGCAGGGAGCGGTGGTGTCACAGGCACCCAGCAGAGGTAGGGGCTATAAACATTCTACTTAATAATAAACAGCCTGTGGAGTGAACACTGTGGCCAGGCTGCTCCGACCCAGAGTGTCCAGGGATAAATTCAGCTAGTCTGCCTGTACCTTAGTCCTTTCCTCAGCACCCTAGCAACCAGTGTATTCTGCATAGAGCAAAATCCAAGTAAGTAAGTAAGTAAGTAAGTAACTATGTATGTATGTATGTATGTATGTATGTATGTATGTATGTATGTATGTATGTACATATGTAGTTTTGAGACAGGGTCTCACTATGTAGTCCTGGCTGTCCTGGAACTATGTAGACCAGGCTAACCTTGAACTCACAAAGATCTACCTGCCACTGCTTCCTGAGTGTTGGGATTACAGGTGTGTACTGCCACATCTGTCTGCTTCTCTTTGGAGACAAGGTCTCACCGTGTAGCAGCCCAGGTAGGCCTTATGTGCACAGCAACCCGCCTGCCTCGGCCTTCTGAGTTCTGGGATTACAGAAGGTGCCACCATGTTCAAGTCTCATTCAGCTTTAAAGAAGGTTAAGGGGGTTGGTGATGTCACTCGCTGAATAAGAGCGGCACTACTCTATCAGAGGGCTTGAGTTTGCTTTTCAGCACCCACATCAGATGGCTCAGAATTGCTCATTATTCCAGGTCCAGGGATGAGATGCCCTCTTCTGGCCGTTCCAGGCACTGCACTTATGTGCACACAGAAACAACACATTTTTAAAAAAAAGATCAGGACTGGGATGGAGGGGGCTGGGGCTGGCGGGGCTGGGGGGTGAGGTGGGGGGCTGGGGGGTGAGGGGAAGCTCAGAATAAGGTCCTGGGTTTGAATCTCAGGATCATAAAAGCAAGACTTATATGTATAATTTCCATAAGTCCACATATTCATATGTATTGTATGTACTAGTGTTTCTTTTATCTAGATGGGAAAAAAATGCTCCTATTCATCAGGAGCCATGGACATCGTGACTCTCAAGGGCCAGCTTCTGAAAAGAGTGTGCATGAGGCCAGAGCTAGGCAGCTCCTTTGCCCACCCTGAAATTTTACGACCACGTTTCCCGTTGTAGAAATACTTTATTTCATTTTGATTTAAATGTCAAACAATAATGATCCTGGTTATACGGTTTATGGGCTGTTCTCAGCTTTGCATATTTTCAACCACCCAGTTGAGCCATGAGGACATTGTGCCGAGTGAAGTAAACCAGCTACAAGCAGCCAAGCCCCTGATGTGATGTGTGCAGAGGGGTCAAACTCAGAGACAGAAAGCAGGCTGGTGCCTGCTGTGGGTTACAGGGAGCGGGAATGAGAACCGCCAGTTCACGGCCTGAGGGTTTCAGTTTTGTGAAAAGAAGTGCCGGGCGTGGTGGCGCATGCCTTTAATCCCAGCACTTGGGAGGCAGAGGCAGGTGGATCGTTGTGAGTTCGAGGCCAGCCTGGTTTAAAAAGTGAGCCCAGGACAGCCAAGGCTACACAGAGAAACCCTGTCTCGAAAAACCAAAAGAAAGCAAAAACAAAACAAAGCAAAAACAAACAAACAAAAACAAAACAAAAGAAAGAAAGAAAGAAAGAAAGAAAGAAGAGCCCTGGGGGTGGGCTGGCAGGCAGCGATGGCTGTGCACCGTGAATGTATTTGAAGCCACTAAAGTATATTCTGAAGAATGATTAATGTGGGCCAGAGAGGTGGCTCAGTCGGCAAAAGCACTTGCCATGAAAACCTGCTGAGTGTGATCCCCAGAGCTCATGCATTGCAGTGGTGCACACATCTGGAACCCCAGCATTCCTACAGCGGGAGGCAGAGAAAGCTTGCAGGACCAGTAGCAGCTTTGAGGCAGAAACAGGAGAGAGCCTGCCTTGACAGGGTGGAAGGACTCCTGAAAGTTGTCCCCTGCCGCCCACATATCGCTCCTCCCTCCCTCCTTCCTTCCCTCCCTCCCTCCCTCCCTTTTTCAATAGGGCCTTTGATAAGAGTCCTGAAACTCTCTATGTAAACCAGGTTGGCCTTGAATTTGCATGGAGCCTCCTGCCTCTGCCAGGATTACAGGCATGGTTTACTCTGTCAAGCTTAGTGTTTAACTGTTATAAACAGGAATGAGTGTATGAGTGTGTGTGTGTGTGTGTGTGTGTGTGTGTGTGTGTGTGTGTGTGTGTATCTTATTTGAATATATATAATTATTAGTTGATTACTACAGAGGGTAGGTTTCTTTCTTTCTTTTTTTTTTGAGTCAGAGATTTTTTTCTTTAGCTCTATTTTCTAAAGTTTCTATGAAAGAATACTTATAGGACAAAAACTTGCTAGTTGTCAGAAAATGAGCTGACACTGTCCCACGATCTGCTCCTCACTCACGGAGATGCTCCTGAGCCTGTTCGCACAGGGCGATGGTCCCTCCCTCCAGTGCCTCCTCCCTGGTTCTCTCTCTCCCCTTCCCTTGCAAAGCACTTGCTGGGCCAGGACCACCACTGCCCCATTAGCATCCAAGGCAGACCAGGCACTAGGAAGTAGCGTTCCCTAGAGATGAGGTCAGGCTTCTGGATGGATGCTGGTGAAATGTAAGATCAAAAGCCCTCTGCTGCACCACAAGGCTGCTCACGAATACTAAATAAACACCTGTTGGCTGTGTGTATGAAATGTGGGCTCAGTAAGCGACAATGAGGTTATTTCATGACTAGCTTCCACGAATGTGCTCGAATATAATTGAAAACACACTGTTGCCTGGGACCCCGAAGCTTCTGACAGTGATTCCAGAACAAGACTGCGCAACTGGACCACATTTCTAGTGCAAGGACCCACCAGCTGTCCAGCACAGGCAGTAGGAGTCTTACCTGGGCATCTTCCCGGGCCTGGTTCCTGTTTTCTCCTTCTTCCTCTCGGTTGCCCTGTCACAGGACGGTGGAGAAGTCAGTCCCCAAACATGCCCCCATGCGCAGCCTTCAGTCACCCAAGGTCTTGCTCAGTCACCTCCATGCGCAGCCTTCAGTCACCCAAGGTCTTGCTCAGTCACCTCCCTGTACCCCTTTATCTTTTGCAATGCAGAAACAATTCCAGGGTAGGTTACGTGGCCCCTGGGTATAGGACCTCAGTGACAACACAGGACAGGGTCACCTGTGTGGCTTTGTCCTGTAGGAAGAATACCTTAAAAGTTACAATACCGGTCATCAAAAAGAACTTCTCTAAGATGGCGGCAAGCCAGCTTTGAAAAGGGGACAACAGGCAGGGCGTGGTGGCACACGCCTTTAATCCCAGCACTCGGGAGGCAGAGGCAGGTGGATTGCTGTGAGTTTGAGGACAACTTGGTCTACAAAGCAAGTCTAGGACAGCCAAGGCTACACAGAGAGACCCTATCTCGAAAAAACAAACAAACAAACCCAAAACAAAACAAAAAGCAGAAGAAAAGGGGACAATAGGCTGGGTGGATGGTGGCACACACCCTTAATATCAGCACTCAGGGAAGCAGAGGCAGGTGGATCTCTGTGAGTTCAAGGCCAGCCTGGTCTACAAGTGAGTTCCATGACAACCAGGGCTACACAGAGAAACCCTGTCTCAAAAAAAAAAAAAAAAACAACACACACACACACACAACAAAAATAATCCTAGCACTGGGGAGACAGAGGCAGGTGGATTGCTTTGAGTTCGAGGCTAGCCTTATCTACAAAGTGAGTTCAGGACAGCCAGGGCTACACAGAGAGACCCTGTTTCGAAAAACCAAACCAAACCAACCAACCAACCAACCAAAACAAAAACCACCACAACAAAAGTAACAACAGAGATTTGAAGCTGAACCCTAAGGAGGCAAATGGGAGTGGGGTGGGGGTGGGGTGGAGTTGGGGTGAGTCCTTTCTTGTAGTCTGTGGACGAATGGGCCCTAGAACTATGAATCCGCTCACCGTGGCCAGAGAAATGAGGATCCTTCTGAAGTGGCCAGATGTGTCTGAGCTCAGGGCATCCTCCAGGGATTTGTGATAATCTGAGATAGAACAGAGGGTGTGAGTAGCTGCCGGCTTTGGGGGGGTGGGGTGTGTGTGGGGGGGAGTAAGAGTCACACTAAGTCACATCAGCTGGAGAGGTGGGGTCGAAGGAGTCTGTAGTCAGGTCTACAGGGCACCCGGCTATCTTCCTGCTGGTTTCAGGCGGCAGCTGGTACTGGTGCTGGTCCTTCCACACCCCTGCACCAGCTCCCCATCTCTCCCATTCATTACCTTCTCCCTCATTAATTAATTATCCATCCATTTTGTTGCCCTGTTGGGAACTACACCCAGGACCTTGTGCATGCTGGACAGGGATCTAGAGCTACACCCCTAGCCCCAGCCATCCAATGGAAGCCCCTGACTTCCCCTCTCTCCCATCCCTCCCACACAGCAGCTGCTGTACCCCTAAGTATATCTGGGGACCTTATTACTAACCCCCCCCCGTCCCCCTCCCTCACTTAAAACGCCTGTTGTTTCAAAGCTCTACAAGAGGAAAACTGTCCTCAGATCTGACCAGAAACCATGGAGATTTAGAATGAAAACACAGGGTTACTTGATTAAAGCTAAAGACTTTAGAGAGAATAGACGTGTAGGCTATGCCTAGGCAGGGGAGGTCTTTCTGAGGGTGGGTCTCCGCAACAGTTCAGGCCCCAGGCCCACGAAGCCACCGTCCCTCTTGACAACAGGGTAAATGGGTTCTCTCTCTCTCTCTCTCTCTCTCTCTCTCTCTCTCTCTCTCTCTCTCTCTCTCTCTCTCTCTGTTTCTCAAGACAGGGCTTCTCTGTGTAGCCTTGGCTGTCCTGGCCACACTTTGTAGACCAGGCTGGCCTCGAACTCACAGAGATCTGCCTGCCTCTGCCTCCCCAGTGCTGGGATTAAAGGCCTGTGCCACTCTCTCTTTTGCCCAAATTCTATCTAAATTGTCATCTACCACCAGGACTTTGTTCTCTCGGGGCAGTCAACTTTCCCTAGATGCAGGACAGGGTACACCACGGGGCTTGTTAAAGCTCATAGAAGGACTGGGAGATACCTTAGTAGTCAGTAAGAGCTTGCCACTCGGGCATAAGGACCTGAGTTGGATCCGAAGACACACGTTACAAAAACAAAACAAGAGGTGGGCACGGTGGCACACACCTTTAATCCCAACACTTGCGGGGGAGAGGCAGGTGGCTCTCTGAGTTCCAGGACAGCCTGGTCTATAAAGAGAAACACACCTTCAAAAAAAATCAAAAAACAAAACAAAACAAGGCAGGTGTGGTGGTGTATATTTGTAATCCTAGAGCAGATAAGGGGGAGAATAGATCGCTGGGGCTTGACAGCTGGCCAGTCTTGCCAAACTGGCAACGCCTAGGCCAGTAAGAGACCCTGCCTCAAAGAGCATGGTGGGGCCAACCAGATAGCTCAACAGGTAAGGGTGCTTGCTGCCAAGCCTGACGACCTGAGTTCGATTCCTGGAACTCACATGGTAGAAGGGGAGAGCTGACTCCCACAAGTTGTACTCTTATCTACATGCACAAATAAAATAAGGATGGGCCGGCCCTCCCACACTCACCCTCCTTGTAGGCTTCGTTGATGGCCTGGATTTCGGCATTGGTCCGAGTAGCCAGGATTTCGATTAGAGCCTTTTCATCCGTGCCGGCTCCCTATAGGAAGTCCACACAAAGGCTGCAGTTCTGACCTTGAGTGCCAGGACCCCGCCCACCCCATCCTCTAGTATGAGCACTCTACCTCCATAGCTTTTTTCAGCTGCTTAGCATCATAATGGGCGGGCGGCATCATGAGCCCCAGAATCAACCTTGCCAGGTCTCCCGAGATCTCAGACTTCAGGTCAGCCATTAAATCCTGCCAGGACAGAGCCAAGGTCGCACCAGTCTCAGATCCACACAGAAACTGCCACCGTCTTTGACTGTGGCCCCACCAAGCCATCTCACACACGCATCACTCACTGACCACCAGGAACTGGGGGAACAGAGTGACCCAAGGCTAGAGCATTCCAAGATGCCACAACCAGGTGTGTGAGGCCGGGGGTGTCTCATTACTATGAAGACCCTGGAGTCCAGTTGTACAGAGCTCGGAGTGACAGGCCTAGCTTTACTAGGGAAGTGTGAAGATGTGGTACCCAGACCAGGGAGGAAGGACTCTTACCCGGCCAAAGTGAGACTTGAAGGTCTGCCGGATCTGCTGCCGCTGGGCGTTGCTACGGTGTGTGACGATGTCAATGATGGTGGCTTCGTCAGTTCCTGGGTCACCAAAGCCACATACCTCAGGGGAGGTTCTGTAGCTTAGCTTTCCCAACATCCCCCCCCCCCAACACTGATAGCTCCTATCAATCCTTGTCAGGATAAAGGCCTGGGATGGAGGTCCTGACCCTGGGTGGACACCTTGCCCCCCCAGGCTACTTGCTTTCTTCTGTCATGCCACTGGATGGGATAAAACTACCACAAGGAAGGGGGAAGGCAGTGGGTGATGAGCACCCTGTTGGCAGTTGGGGTGGCAAGCAATGGGTTGAGTTCTAATCTCGGCTCTGGCAATGGCTGCCTACCTTGGGGAGGTTTCTTTCTTTTGGGGACTCAGTTTCCGTATCTCTAACATGAATAGGATTGAGGAGCTCCTAAGGGATCCTTCCAACTCTGCAATCTCAGCACAAGTAGTGACTATTTCCTCTGTCTTCAACTCCCTGCCAGTGGCTCCTAGGTCCCTCTAGCATGTTGGCTGAAGGCATTGGGGTACCACCAACCTCGGGCCTGACACAGGACCTAATTATCTAATGTCTTTCCCTCCCTCCCTCCCTCCCTCCCTCCCTCCCTCAGTCTCTGTCTCTGTCTGGTCTGGTCTGGTCTCTCTCTCTCTCTCTCTCTCTCTCTCTCTCTCTCTCTCTCTCTCTGAGACAGGGTTTCTCTGTGTGATGCTGGCTGTCCTGGAACTCACTCTGTAGACCAGGCTGGCTTCTGACAGAGATCTGCCTCCCGAGTGCTGGGATCAATGGCATGTGCCACCACCACTTGGTGGGATCTAATTTTCAAAGCATTGGCCCCTGTAGCCTCACAGTTACAGAGATGCTAGGCAGACATTGCTGTCATGAGAAGAAGCATGAGACCCCTAGGGAGCAGCTGCTGGGCACGTGGGAGGAAGACAGCAGAAGCCACTCCACCCCAAACCCCAATTCTCCTTCTCAGCAAGGGCTTTTCCAAGCACAGGCCCAGCTGGGTGCAGGCAACTGAGTATCTGCTCCTATGGTGGCTCTTTCCAGTGTCAGCAAACTCAGCCTGGAGGAGCCAACCATTGGGGTGCTGTTAACCCTGCACGGGGGGGGGGGGGGGGGGGGGGGAGGAGAGGGGCTTTGGGCTCTCAGATCAACGGACTTCAATTTACACACTGGGAAAGGGGGACCCAGAGCTATTAAGTACTTGTTCAGAGTCATACTGTGTCAACACCCCAGTCTTGATGACCAGTACTTTCTTCCACACCTGCTCCTGCTCAGAGGCTTGGGGGGGGGCAGACACCTTGATGTCCAGGGAAGACTACTACCAAGCTTATTCCAGACCTGCTCCTACTCTTCCCTCCCACCTGAGGCAGAAAGAAGCTCCCACAAAGTGCTCATCCTGCAGAGCCTAGCTGGAGGCTTCGTCCCCCCCCCTGCCCCCCCCCGCCGCAACCCCCGGACTCTTACTGTGCCCCCTCCCCCACCCGAAGGCCTTCTCCAGTCACCCTTACCAATTCCCTTCATGGCTTTCCGCAGGGCCTTGGCATCAGCATCGGGGTTGAAATCATTGGCTGCGCGCACGGTCCCCTTCAGCTGTGAGAAGGAGAGAGTGGCTCAGCAGGTGTCTGGAGGCCCCTGGGGAGCCAGGTCCAGAGAGGAGCATGCAGAGTGAGTGGCAGGGGCTTTCCAGACTGAGTCCCCAAGCCAAGCAGCCTGGGGAAGGAGGCACAGCAGACAAGGCTCACCCAGGCCTGAGAGAGCAGAGAGCAGGCCGGAGATGGGTGAGTGCTGGACAGAGAACAGGGTGGCTCCTGCAATCGGACTTGGCTCTGTCCCAGCTCTGGAGGCTGAACATTCCATTGGGGGCCCCTGCACACCCCACCCACCTTAGCCTGCTACAGCCATGGCTCCCCATGAGGAGGCCAGAGGACTCAGAAGCAGAATCATTTCTGGATTTTAGTCATGACTGAATGACGTTCATGCTGCTTTCCATATTTGCTACTTCTTAATTTACTTCTTTTTAAAATCTGCTTAAGTGTTTTTTTGTTTTGTTTTTTGCAGTTGTTTTATTTTGTTTGGAGATAAGATCTCTCTATGTAGCTCTGCTTGGCCTCGAGCTCACTCTATAGACCGGGCTGGCCCCAAACTCAGAGATCTGCCTGTCTCTGCCTCCCAAGGGCTGGGATTAAAGTGCATCCTCATGTCCAACCTTTGCTTAAACAGTTTTGTTTAGAATAATTGGAGGAGGGGTGTTTGACACACTAAGCAACATCTCAGCTCCAATAGATCTAATTTGAAGTACATTTAAATACTTGTAAAGGGCATTTTTTGTTTTGCATTGTTTTTTCAAGGCAGAGTTTCTCTGTATAGCCCTGAATGTCCTGGAACTTACTTTGTAGACCAGGATGGCCTTGAACTCAGAGATCTGCCTGCCTCTGCCTCCCTGAGTGCTGGGATCAAAGGTGTGTACCATGATTAGCTTTATGTATATACCACATGACTAGCTTTATGTATATATTTTATATATTTTGTTGTGCTAACATGTGCCTGATACATAACAGACATTTAAAACATGCTGATCAAATTTATAAATAGGTGAAAAGTAATTATTCAATAGCAGCAATTAACTGAAAGCCTCATGCTGACTAGGCAAATACTCTCCTACTGAACTATAACTTTGAGATAAAAATAATCTCACACTTTATATACTATCGAAATTAGAAAGAATGCATCCTATGTCATTAACAGATGATCACTCATAAAAATAAAATGTAATGCCTGCCTCCACTCAGGTTTAAGGTCACCGGATTTAAGATGTTATTGCTTGCCAAATCCAGAACTTTAGGCTAGCTCCTTTTGCTCTCTGTGTAAAAGGGCAGCCACCTCATACAGCACAGATGTGGCATCAAGCTGGTTTCTCTTTACTTATCTGAAAGGCTGGTGGAACTGAAAAGGACTATATGTTCTCTTTGTGAGGTTGGGTGTTACTTAATGCCTTGGGAGGCGCCTCCACCTGCCAGGCCAAACTCTTTTCTCATGTAACCTGATCTCTTATAGCACCAGCGTTTGCCTTCAAATTTAGGGAATAGACTATCATATAGCTCAAGAGGCTTTAAGCTACCAGGACTGCAGTGTCTAACCTTATCGTTTGAAAGGTTCAGGTAGAAATGCCACAAGGGGGGTGAGGATGCAGAAGTATCTAGAATAGTTTGCCAGGACCCTCTGTGAAGCCTTTCATCCTGTCCTATGTGGACCCCCAGGTGTGAGGGTGCTCAGGAGTACACCCCTGAATCCTACAGTAACACACCTAGGAGGGCCCCCTGCTCTCAGCATGATAAGCCCACTGCCAGGTCCAGGATGCAGAGGCCCCCATGGAAGTAGCCAGGTCTCACTGAAGGAAGTCCTGTTAGCGGAGAGTGGGCAGAACACTTCTGGGGGCTGTTAGAACCAGTGCAGGGAATCTGAAAGCTTCAGATGTAAGATGCCTCAGCTCGGGTTGGCCACCAGGGGGCAGCTGGGAGCCAACCAGAGCAGCGGGAAAGGTGCAAGCAGAAGGGGAAGCCAGTGATAAGAGGTCAGGCAGGAAGTGGGGAGGGTCTGACCTCGACTCGGGCCACTGCACTAAGTTCCCACATCTGATAGGCCACCTGTGCTGCCTCCGGGAAGAACTGGCCAGCGGCACTGGAATGGAGGGGTTCGGGGAGAGGATGGGAGGGAACGTCATCATGGGCAACACCCCACACTCCCAGCACACTCTTACGCCCAATACACACATACAACCAACACACATACAATAATACAACCAACTATCACAGACATACAACCAACAAACACACAATACAACCAACTACCACACACATACAATCAACTATCACACATATAACCAACATACATATACACACTCAACCAACACACATACAACACAACCATCACACACACATACAACCAACAAACACACACACACACAACCAACACATACACATAACCAACCAACACACACAATCAACCAACACAGGGTGAGATACCAACACACATTCTAACACAAAGACACACAGGAATACTTGGTGAGACAACAATGTGGACCTCAGTACATGCACACTAACACATACACACCCCAACACTAACACAAACCCATCTGGCTTTATTTCTTCTCTAGCCTGAGTTCATTGGAAGACCCTTTAGTTCCGTGATTTTTCTGTCCTCCCTGAGCTCTCTCCAAGCCATGTTGCAGGGCTTTCCCCAGCAGCCTTGTTGGTCCAGGCACAAGTAGGACAGTCCCTGACCTCCTCTTTCTTCCTTACACCTTGGGTGACTTCTATGCAACTCTCTTCTCAAATAAGCCAAGGACAGGATATGGCTGCATCATTCCTGTATCTCTTTTTGCTAGGCACCTGGACATGTGAGGGGCCAGTGTGTGCAGCATGGGATTTGTGGCCTCTGTAGCCCTGAGCGTAGTCAGCAGGAAGCTCTCACGTCTCTTCCTTACCTGACCACTGAACCCTGGAGAAGGAACTCCAAAACCCCACGGTTTCCTCTGTATAAATCTGATTGTGCCATAGCATAGTCGCTTGGTTTAATATTCCAGGAAGGGCCCCTGTAGCTCACCTGCCACCTCACCTCTTTCCCATGCTGTCTTGGGAACGCCATGGCAGTCATGGGAAGAAGCCAGGCAGTTCTCAACCCCAGGCTTTCTTAGGGTTGATTTCTCAAGACCCACGTCTCCTGGCTCCTCCCCCTTTCACTTTTTGAGACAAGGTCTCACTACTCAGTCCTGGCTGGCCCCCAATTCGCTGCATAGATCAAGCTGGATTCCCAGAGATCTGCCTGCTTCTGGTGTGTGCCACCATACCCAGCTTAAATCCCCTAGATTCTAATCCCTGGTCCAGACTCCAGACTGACTTCCAAGTTCTCAAAGCAGAGAGTTCCATATAGAGTGTCCACTCCTTGTACAGACACACAGACCCCAAAACAGCAGTGATCAGAATGCTGAAGGCCACTGTCCCCCAGGCCCAGGCTCATGCAATCTACCCATCCGCAGGGGCTGAACAGAGAGTCAGTCAGGCCATCTTTCCGTCCTGGGCCCGGGAAGCTGCTTACTCGTCATCTCCTCCACACAGCTTCAGCAGAGCCTTCTTGTATTCACCAGAAGTGTCGTTCTGTGGAGTGGAGAGGAGGAGAGATGAGCTTGAGCCTAGACCTGGTTCTCCTTGGACAAGATGGGAGGCAGAAGGTTCCTTCACACCAGGCCCCCTCCCCTCCTCCTGCCTGCAGCAGTTGAGGCCACTGTTCACACCAGCCCCCCTCCCCTCCTCCTGAAGCAGTTGAGGCCACTGTTCACACCAGCTGCCCTCCCCTCCTCTTGCCTTCAGCAGTTGAGGCCACTGTTCACACCAGCCCCCTCCCCTCCTCTTGTCTGCAGCAGTGGAGGCCACTGTTCACACCAGCTTCCCCTCCGCACCTGCAGCGGTTGAGGCCACTGTTCACACCAGCCCCCCCTCCCCTCCTCCTGCAGCAGTTGAGACCACTGTTCACACCAGCCCCCCCCTCCCCTCCTCCTGCAGCAGTTGAGATCACCAACAGCGTGGTGCTGGCCACTGTCCAGCAATCAACTCTCTGGGAAACACAGGAAGGACCAAGTCTCCAGTGTGTGTCTTTGGACACATTTCCTGTGGTATAAATACTTCCCAATAATTAAAATTTGCTGCCATGGTGACTTCACTAAACATAGAATTCTGAGATGCTGGCTGTTTTCCCTGGCCCTGGCATCCCACTGTCCCAGGTGCAGGACTTTCAAGGGAAACACTTTATGGGAGTAGAGTTGCATGAACAGACCCATAGGGAAAATACTCAAAATCAAATACTTGATCAAGCCATAGTTGCTATAGACGGCTTTTCCCTTGGCTTTGGAATGGACCTCAAACTATGAATAGCTGTGAGAAGTTCCACAGTAAAGTCCCTGTGTGACAGAATCTTTGCTTATTCTAGATTCTTCCCAACTTATTTCCCCATGGAATTTCCAGTGCACGACGCCCATAAAAAGCCCTCTTTGGACACCATTTATAAGTACAAACTGGATTTTTCCCCCCTGTTGGTGTATAAAACTATTACATCTGATGATCTCTTGGTGAGGCCTCATGGGATGGCCTCCCCTGAGGCAGTATTAATCACCCAGCAGGCTCCAAGGTTCTCTAATGCTCACTTGTGTTCTTTAATGAACATCTCTGCAGAGACTGTGCACACCACCCCCACTGCCCCTGGGACAGCATCCTGGCCCTTAAGTCTATTTATAAACCCTGCAGGATCTAGCTATGTCTTCCTTTTTTTTTTTTTTTTTTTTTTTTAAGACAGGGTTTCTCTGTTACACAGAGCCCTGGCTGTCCTGGACTCTGTAGACCAGGTTGGCCTTGAACTCACAGAGATCTTCCTGCCTCTGCCTCCCGAGTGCTGAGATTAAAGGTGTGTGCCACCACCTCCCAGCCCACCATGTCTTCCTTTTAAAAATCTCCTTCTTCTTCTTCTTCTTCTTCTTCTTCTTCTTCTTCTTCTTCTTCTTCTTCTTCTTCTTCTTCTCCTTCTTCTTCTTCTTGGTTTTTCGAGACAAGGTTTCTCTATGTCATCTTGGCTGTCCTGGACTCGCTTTGTAGACCAGATTGGTCTCAAACTCACAGCAATCTGCCTGCCTCTGCCTCCCAAGTGCTGGGACTAAAGGCGTGCACCCCACGCCCAGCTTATTCTTTTTATTAATACTACTACTACTTGCTTTTCAAGACAGGGTTTCTCTGTGTAGCTCTGGTAGTTCTTTATTTAGTTTTTTAAAGTTTTATTTATTTTTACTTAGGCTTGTATGCATATGTACCATGTAGGTGCAGTGCCTGGGGAGGCCAGAAGAGAGTATTAGATCCCCTAGAACTAAAATTAAAGATAGTTGTGAGTCTTTATGTGGGTGCTGGCTGGGTCCTCTGCAAGAACAGCCAGGGCACTTTAACAGCTGAGCCATCACACCAGCCTCCCCACTTTGCTTTCTAGCTGTTTCTGTCACCAGCTCCTCTAAAGCAAGAGCTCCTGGAATGTTCAAGACCCAAGTGCAGAGGTTCCCAAGACCTGGGTGGTGGTGGAAGCTCTCTGCTCCCCTCCACACCGCCCCCTAAAGGCTGCTCACCTTGATCATGCTATACAGTGATTTCTCGTACTTGGTCCGGAAGATCTCCCGAATGTCAAGCATATCCAGCTCGCTCCTCGAGACCATGATGCGGATCAGGGTGTTGTCTCGAGTTCCCAGGCCCTGGGAGACATGAGGGCATGAGGGACAGCACATGGAGGCGTAGATGACAAGAGAGACCAATGTGGGTGGGAATAGTATCTCCATAATAAAAAAAAATTCAAGCCAGGTACAAAGAAGGCAGATGGTGGCCTTCACGTTAAAGCTCTGCTGTGCCTTGCCTTGTCATAGCCCGAGTCTTGTCCCTTCTTATGTTGTTGCCCCAGTTGACCGTCCTCATCTTCCCTCAGCAGTCTAACCTCACTGTGGCACCGGAGCAGGGGGCGTGTCTGACCATCCACTCTGCCCATAGACAGCCCGAGCTCCTGGATCTCTCGTAGCACATGTCCATTTACTCTGATGTGCCACGGAAATGCCACAGGTAGGTGTGTGTCATATGAGTGGAAGCCTGGGAAATGCTGTCCTTGGTAGCTCACCTAGAGGGAAGCCAGCTGCCTAGTCATAACGATCAGCATTGTGAATGTGGAAATATTACTGACAGAAGCCAGCGTGTTTTCTAAAGTGGTCTGATATGCGTAGGAGTATTCTGGTTTGTTACTTATTTTTATGGCTTAAATTCTTTTAGAGAGTTCTTTTAGGGCTGGAGAGATGGCTCAGTGGTTAAGAGCACCTACTGTTCTACCAGAGGTGCTGAGTTCAATTCCCAGCAGTCACATGGTGGCTCACAACCATCTATAATATGATCTGATGTGCACCGTATACATAATAAACAAACAAATAAACAAAAAAGATTAAAAAAAAGAGTTGTTTTATTTATCCATCTACCTGTATATATGCCGTATGTGTGTAGGGGACTGCAGAGGCCAGAAAGAGCAGGGGACCCCTTGGGTTAGAGTTATAGGTAGCTGTGAGCTTATATAGGTGCTCTAAGAACTGAACTCAGGGCCTATGGTAGACAGCAAGTGCTCCTAACCACTGTGCAACCTCTCCAACTCATAAAACCCTTGGAAAATGTGTGGAAGTCAGGGACAGCCTTTGGCAGCCTGTTTTTACCTCCCACCATGATGGTCCCAAGGACTGAATTAAGTTATCGGGCTTGTCGGCAAGCATCTTTACCTGCCTGCCTGGTTTTGTGCTTTAGAGGCAAGGTTCAGGATGACCTTGAACTACTGATCCTTCCACCGCACCATCCTAAACTGTGGGATTGCAAGTGCGCACCACTTCGCTTAGCTTTAATTATTATTTTCTTTGAAGTATGGGCTGCCGGCCCACATGAGGTGGATTAGGGGCAGACTGCCACTAAACCCTCTTACTGGTCATAAAGGCGGGACAGGTGCACAGGCGGCAGTGTGTGACCAGGCTCTGGAGCTCACAGGGCATCCTCCCCAGGCTGATCTCAAAAGGGCTCTGCCCTGGTTAGCTTTACCTATCAACACAGTCTAGAATTACCTGTGAAGGGGTTTCAGTGAGGGACCGTTTAGATCAGACTGGCCTGTGGGCACATCTAGGGGTTATTACCTTATACAAGTTATTTTTATTTTATGTATGTGTATGAGTGTTTTGCCTGCATATATCTGCGCACCACACCCATGCCCAGTGCCCATGGAGGAGGCTGGAAGAGTGCATACGGTCCCCTAGAACAGATGGTGTGAGTTGCCATGTGGGTGCTAGGAATCAAACCCAGGTCCTCTGGAAGAATAGCCATCTCTTAACTAATGTGTGGGGGTTGATTGTTGGCTGATGTAGGAGGGCCCCGCCCACTGTGGGAGCACCATTTCCCATGCAGGTGGTCCTAGGCCATATAAGAAAGCTAGCAAGAGCCGGGCGTGGTGGCGCATGCCTTTAATCCCAGCACTCGGGAGGCAGAGGCAGGCGGATGGCTGTGAGTTCGAGGCCAGCCTGGTCTACAAAGTGAGTCCAGGATGTCTAAGGCTACACAGAGAAACCCTGTCTTGAAAAAACAAAACAAACAAACAAACAAAAAAGATAGCAAGCAGCTTTCCACCATTAGTTCCTGCCCCAACTTTCATCAGTGATGGACTGTGTCCTACAAGTATAGGCTAAGACATCATGAAGTTGCTTTTGGTCAGAGTCTTCTTTGTTGTTGTTGTTGTGTTGGTCTTTTTTGTTATTTTGCTCCCCCTCCAACCCTGGCTTAGAGTATTTTATCAAGCAACAACAATCAAACCAGAACAGGCTCCTTCTGGCCACAGGCCACCTAGGATTTGGTGAAATCCCAACAGTCTTGAGTGAGCAGGCAGCGGCTTCCTCCCTTAATCTGGTTCCCACTAACCCCACTCCGTACCTTCATGGCCTTGAATAGCCTTTCAGCAAAATATTCCGGGGTACTGCGGATGCACTTCACTGGGGAAACAAACAAACAAACAAACAAACAAACAAAAAACAAACAAACAGGAGGGAAGAGGGAGAAGAGGAGGAATTATTCCTATTACCTCAGAAAAGGGAAGGCATGACCAAGCTGAGACAGCTTCTAGCTCACTCCTCCCCTCCCCTCTGTTTCTAGCCTTGGGTCTGCTGGGAAGTGCTTTTTTTTTTCCTTTTCTCTTTCTTTTTTTTTTTTGGGGGGGGGGGAGGGGCGCTAGAGTTCGAGACAGAGTTTCTCTGTGTAGCCTTGGCTGTCCTAGACTCACTTTGTAGACCAGGCTGGCCTCGAACTCACAGCGATCTGCCTGCCTCTGCCTCCTGAGTGCTGGGATTAAAGGCATGTGCCACCACCGGCTGGCTTGCTAGGCTAACTCTTAAAATACCAGCCGAGCCAAGACCTCAGGTAAGTCTGGACATCCTCCTGCCTCCATTTACCAGAGGAGGCAACCAAGGCCTCACTACTGGGTGACTTGCTCCAGCAGAAGTGGGATGTTATCGAGAGGCCCTGAGTTTGAGTCTGGACTTATCAGCTTGTGGCTTCCTTTATGAGCGAGGCAACCCCGGTGCATTGCAAAGCCATCCCTTGACAAGGGACCCGCACTCTATGCCACCCAGTTTCTTCTGCTAAGTGGAGATAGTGGTGGTGCAGGCTTCTGCCCTCTAAAGACTTAATGCAGCATGGTGCCTGGCAAAGACCTTCCAAGGTGACCCTTATTCCAACCCGAGGTAGGTATTTTCTACCCTTGTCACACAGGACAAGGACATCAGTGTCTAAGGCTGACTTCCTTCCCACTTCTAGCCTCAGCCATGCTGCTCAACCAAGCCTCTAACCCTATTTTTATATAACTCTGTGCCATGGAATCCATTTCCTATCCCCTCAATTCTAGGATGACATCCCAGACTCCTTTGCGGCCCCCAGGACATACCCACGGCCAACATCAGCTTCTCAAAGTCTCCAGACAGCTCCCCTCGGATACTGGCTTCAATGGGCTTCCCCGTGGTCTTCAGATACTCATCAAACACTGAGGGAGACAGACAGACAGACAGATGTGGCATCTACCAGTGTTGCCATGGCAACAACAAAGGAACAGAGACTTTTGAAATGGATGGCACAATATCCAAGAATCAAATGCTAGCAGGAGGCTGGGGCTGGTACTTTGGTGGGGTGGCTGGGAGGTCACATGGTTGTGTCATGTGTGCTGTGTGGGACTCTATCTTGAGACATGGCTAGTACTGGCCGGATAATGACTTAGGTAAGCAAGTACACAACCCCCACACAACAGGGCTAGCATTTGGTTTGGAGCCGGCGTCGCTCCTGTGCACCATCAGCAGAAAAGGGAAAGAGAAAGGGGTCCTCAGCCTCACCTGAGGAGGTACTGCAGTTTTCCGGAACTCACCCAACCGTAGGTGCTGTTTGCTCCGGTTGCCCAAGATATAAATGAACTGGGCCTCATCTGTTCCCCATTTCAGTTCCCCTGCCTCATACAGGTCCTGAGAAGGAAGAAGTGAGTGAGAGTTAACAGAAAGATTAGGCCTGGGCAGACAGGATACACTGTCTAAGCCACTCGGAACAGCAGCTCCATCCTGAACACAGTCGTTCCTGGTGACCTCTTGACCTTGGCACCTTCCCATCTTCCATTCTGTGGAAGCTCCCACTCAACCTTTATTGCCTGTATCCCCGTCTCTTCCAAAGATACCCCTGTGGTCTGTCAGAGAGATGCTCCTTCCTTCCCTCCCTTTCCAAAGCTCCCAGTGTGTGTGTGTGTGTGTGTGTGTGTGTGTGTGTGTGTGTGTGTGGTGGGGGATGGTGTCAGAGGGTCAACTTGCAGAGGGGGGCGGAGTTGCCCCTCAGAAACTGTCCACCTTGGTTTTACCCCAAATGGTTTACCACCATTTCACCTCAGAATACTCTGAGACTTCACACTCTGTGTACTCACTCTGATACCTAAATCCTTGTCCCGAGGAAGCCTTGTAAAGACCACACTGAGATAATCAGGTGTTTCCAGTGCTTGGTACAAAAATCTTCGTCTCTACCCAACCCCAAGGCCCCTCCCCCTCCCATAAGGCTCCAGGCTGGGCCATGGAGACCTCCATCAGCACCATTTACCTGGACATCCTGTTGGACCAAGTCCTCGCTCACAACATCATCATTCTCCCGGGTTCCCTGGATGGAAAGACAAGGGAATGTGTATTTCCATTGTATGGAGCCGGGGGTGGGGGTAGGGGAAGCAGTGTGACTGAATCAGAAGAAATGCCCAACGTTAATTTTGTAGAGAGCCGTAGGAAGCCTCTCTCTGACCAAATAGGAGTCCTGGGAATGACTAAAGTCCTTTTGATACCTAATACCTCCATCCCAGGGCAGCAAACAAAAGCCCAGTACTTTGAAAACAGAGCCCCAGATGGCAAGGCCACAGGTCTTGGCACTTTCCAGGTCACTTTATGACAATAATGCCCAAGGAGTAAAAGATGGTACAGCGTCTTACTATGTAGCCTCGGCTGACCCAGCAGACTCACTATGTTGACCAGCGTGGCCTAGAATGTACACTAGTCCCTCTGTCTCTACCTTTCCAATGCTGAGGTGGCATACATGAACTGCACACACATTTGTATGCTAACATTAGGGTCCACCACTGCCCCCTAACCCAAGAATTTACTCAGGAGAATTCGGGACTTGGATCCTAAGCCGCAAAATACCAATCTTCCTGATTCTTTTTTTTGCACTGCCCAGGCCCGGGGCTCCACCCAACAGAGGTAGCTTAGCAACAGGAAGGTGCTTGAAGGGAACTGGGCTAGCCATGCAGGCCTTTACTCCTGCCAATGCCAGGTCTGCGGCTGGCCTCTTCCTTTGATCTTGTGTACTTTAGGGACTCAAAGCTTTCAACTAGGGGGCTGGAGAGGTGCCTCAGAGGTTGAGAGCACTGGTTGCACTTCCAGAGGTCCTGAGTTCAATTCTCAGCAACCACATGGTGGCTCACAATCATCGAGAATGTGATCTGATGCTCTGTTCTGGCCTGCACGTGTACATGCAGATAGAGCACTCATACACATAAAATAAATAAATAAATAAATAAATAAATAAATAAATAAATCTTTTTTTAAAAAAAAAGCCTTCAACTCTCCTGGGGACTGTGGCAGAGCTGACATATCTACAATCAGTGCCACATCGCTGTTACTTCTGAGATGTGGAGCCAATATCCCGGACTCTAAGATGCAGGGCAGGAGTGTCCTCTCCAGACCGTGTTACTTTGAGAAGGGGGCAAAGGTCATGCCTCCCCAATCCTGATAATTCCCTGGCTGGTTAATATGGAGGGTAGACTGTTATGGTGACATGCTCTCCAGCCTCTGCAGGCTTGCTGTAGCGAAAAGGTTTTATGCATCAAAGGAATCCAGAAATCTGACCACAGAATAGAATCTTTCCATTTCTGAATATTGATAATTAATGTACAGTTGTTCTTTAAGATGTTAATTACAAACTGGGTGTGGTGGCGCACACTTTTAATCCCAGTACTTGGGAGGCAGAGGCAGGCAGATCGCTATGAGTTCAAGGCCAGCCTGGTCTACAAAATGAGTCCAGGACAGCCAAGGTTACATAGAGAAACCTTGTCTTGAACAAACAAAAACAAACAAAAAAAAGATGTTAATTACATATATATAATTACGATTGTATGTCTGTATGTGTGCATGAGTGTAACTGCATGCAGTGATCAGAAGTGGGTATCATGTCAGATTCCCCCGGAGCTGGAGTTCCAGGCCGGGGTGAGTTGGATGCTGAGGAACGAACCCAGGTCCTCTTGAAGAACAACAAACTCTCTTAACCACTGAGCCATCTTTGTAGCCCCCATGTTTTGTGTTTTGAGGTCTCAGGTAACCTCTTTGAATTCATCTTTTTGTTTCCATCCACTCAGTGCTGGCATTATAGGCATGCACAACCATGTCTGGCTGTTTTGTGTGTTTTTCAAATGCACGATGTAGAAAAATGAAAGAAAAAACATCCAATACAGCAGGCTATATTCAGTCGAGGTGGTGTAGTTTATAGCCTCTTTAGAGGCCCTTGGGTAGATCACAGGATCAGATCTTGGCTGGAGGTGGGCAGGGCAGGCAGGTCCCTATGCATGCCTGAAGAAGCAGCCCCAGAGCTGGGTGTGGTGGTGCACACCTTTGATCCTAGCACTTAGGAGGCAGAAGCAGGCAGATTGCTGTGAGGTGGAGGCCAGCATGGTCTATGAAGGGAGTCCAGGACAGCCAAGACTACACAGAGAAACCCTGTCTTGAAAAACCAAAAGAAGAAGAAGAAGAAGAAGAAGAAGAAGAAGAAGAAGAAGAAGAAGAAGAAGAAGAAGAAGAAGAAGAAGAAGAAGAAGAAGTAGTCTCAGAGGGAGGCAGGGTGCATGAGGAGGGGGAAGGAGGCTGTGAGCGAGGCATGTGTGTCTCTGCAGGCCACAAGCCTGTGTAAAGTAGGATGTTGGGACAGGAATGGACAGAGCCCAGACTTCAGAGCTGTCTCTCAGGCTCCAGCCACTTGTTTGAGAAGCAGCGTAAGAAACTTGGGGAGAGCTATGGAAACGGGCCTCGGTCTGCACGCCGACCCACCTGGAGCAGTACCACCAGCATCTTCTGGAAGTGGCCGGAGGTGTCTCCGATGATGTCAGACTCCAGGTCCCGCTCATAGGCTGTGGAAATAACATAAGGGCTCTAATCTCATCCCCTAAAGCCTCCAGGATCCAGAACGGAGGTCTTTTGCTCCACGTCCCCACCACCCGTATGATTAGCTGCTGTTACAAACCTCCCATCCAATCTGCATGGCTGCTGTGGTGGCAAGACACATGCATGGATGGATGGTGCGAGATGGATGGATGATGGGTGGATGGATGATGGGTGGATGGATGCACGAGAAGACAGATGAATGATGGATAGATGGGGTCGGGTAGTGAAATGCTGGGAACGGATAGGTGGGTGGGTGGATAACAGGTGACTAGCGGAACGGACAGGTCAGAAGGAAGGTGGGTGGCTAGTCAGTCTTGGTGTCTCCACCCTCGCAGTCTGAGTGTCCTTCCCGTCCATCTCACCATCTTTGTATGCAGCCACCAGCTGGTGCATCTGCTCATTGGTCCGGGAAGCCAAAATCTCAATGAGGCACTTCTCATCTGTGCCAATGCCCTGCAGGAGAGAAGGAACATGTGGGGCGGGGCATAGTGGGAAGCCCTTAGCCACGAGGGGACCCCAGAGCAGCCTGGACTGCGGCACCGTCTGTACTCAGGGTGTCTTTGGCTCAGCTCTTAGGCATCATTTGGGAGATGCCACACTGAGACTCAAGACACGGGTTCAGGTCCCACCTGTACCACAGCTGTCACGACTTCTCCTTAAGAAAGCTTGGGACTAAAGATATGGCTTAGCAGCTGGGTGTGGTAGTGCTTTGATTCCTAGCACTCAGGGAGCCAGAGCAGGCAGAACTCTGTGAGTTCTAGGCCAGCCTGGTCTACAAAACAAATCCAGGACAACCAACGCTACACAGAGAAACCTTGTCTTGAAAAACCAAAATAAATAAATAAATAAATAAATAAATATGTATATATTAACATTTATAATACCTCCAGCAGCAGCAACAATAACAATGACTTCATCTTTCTGGCCACATTTTTCTCATCTATACAATGGAAGCTCTTTGTTGTTCTGCCAAATTCTAAGGCAGACTGCAGACTGGGAAGGAACTAACTTCTCACATGGCCGAGCGCATCCATTCATGAATGAATCTATGTGTGGGGAGGTCATAGACTTTATAAGCTATAAAGTGCCAGGTATAATCAAGGGCCTTTGTGTACATTTTTTAGGGTGCTAGGGGTGAAACCCAGAGCTTCACCCACGCAAGCAGGCATTCTACCATTGAGCCACACACCCTAAATCAGGGGCTTTGTGTGTGCGGAGGTCAGAGGTCAACTTCAGGAGTCTTCTTTTATTGCTCTCCACCTTAGTTTTTCAAACAGGGTCTCTTACTAAATACAGAGCTTGCTGTTCTCCTCAGACTGACTGACCAGTTTGCCCTGGAGATCACCTGTACCTCCTTCCTACAAACACTGGGATCACAGGTGCTGGCTTCTATGCGAGTGTGGAGGATTTGAACTCAGGTCCCCGCACTTACCCACCGAGCCACCTTCTGCCCCAATCCCTAGCTTGCTTTTTTTTTTCCTGTAGCCAAGGCTGGGATCTCACACTTTCCATCCTCCTGCCTCCACTCCCCAGTGCTGTGATTACAAACCAGCCCTAAGGCATCTAATCAAGGGCTTTTTGCCCCTCTTCCTAGAGCACATCCCTCTGCCTTAAGCAGGTAAGTCTCGCTCATACCTGACCAAGCAGCTCCCGCCTGCAATGTCCTCCTCACCCCTTCCCACCTAAGCCTCTGCCGGCGTTTGGTTCAACCTGGTCCTCTTAGACTATGAGACTTAGGGTATCAGACTTAGGCCCGGGGTCTGGCAATGGTGAAACGTTCACTGTGCTCTCAGCTTATGTTATGCCGGACAGCATTGGTCTCCGCATCCCCGCTTTCTCGTGCGTGCTTACGGCCGCGCTTCTCACCGAGATGGCGTCTTTAATCTCTTTGGCGTCGCAGTAGGCGAGCGGTCTCATCAGGTTCACTATCAGACGCTCGAACTTCCCTGTTAGCTCATACTTCAAGTCTGCGATGAGGTCCTGGGGGTCGGGGAGCACCATGGCAGGAAGAAAGGGTGAGTGAGCATTCTCTCTGCCCGGCCCAGGGCTTTGTCATCCTGCGGAATCCTGCTCTTGGGAGGAGACGCTACCATTGCCCCTTAAAGAAGACACTTAGACCAGTGGTTCTCAGCCTTCCTAATGCTGTGAGCCTTTGATACAGTTCCTCATGTTGAGGTGACCCCCCCCCTCCCCCACAAACCACAAAATGATATTTTGTTGCTCCTCCAAAGCTGTCATTTTGCTACTGCTGTGAATCATAATGGAAACAGTTTTGGAGACGGAGGTGTGCCGGAGGGGGTCACGGCCCACAGGTTGAGAACCACTGCGCTAGAGACTTTGGGTCCCTGCCCCAAGTCATGCCGCTAGCAAGTGGTGTCCCCAAGTCATGCGGTGGGCTATGCAGGTTCAAGCCCTCAGCACTGCCTTCCCCTACCATGGACTGTCCCACTGTCTGTCTCTCCCAGAGTCTGGGAGTATAAGAGTGGCCACGGCACAGGTCTGCTTTCTCAGTGTAGGCCCAACACCTCCAAGAGTGCCCAGCGTGAGGTACTCATGAGGGACAATAACGGCAGAAGAAGAGCCAACGCGTAGGCAGAGCCTGGAGAAGAATGCTGGGTGTGTGTGTGTTGGGGGGGGAGGGATCCTGAATAACAGGTCAGAAAGTGTCCCTTCCTCAGTGGCCCTCCGGCCGCCATACTTACCTTGCCGTAGAGGGACTTGTAACTCTGGCAGATCTCCTGCCTCTGCTTGTTGCTGCGGGACGTGATCAGCTCCAGGATGGACTCCTTGTCGCTGCCTAGAAGAGGCGAGGGCGCCTGTCGTTAGTGACTATGACAAGGCGGTACCTAAGTGCCTTCGAATGGTGGTCCTTTCGTTTGTCTTCCAATAAAGCGCCATGATGCAAGCTGAGGAGCATGCCCAGAGGTATGCGTGTCATTTAAAGTGAGCATGCTGGGGCTGGAGAGATGGCTCAGTGGTTAAGAGCACCACCTGCTCTCCCAGAGGTCCTGAGTTCAACTCCCAGCAACGACATAGTAGCTCACAACCATATATAATGTGATCTGATGCCCTCTTTGGCAGATAAAACACTCATATACAATAAATAAAGTACAAAACAAAGTGGGGCCAGGCAGTGGTGACGCACACCTTTAATCCCAGCACTTGGGAGGCAGAGACAGGCGGGTCACTGTGAGTTCGAGGCCAACCCGCTTTATAAAGCGAGTCCAGGACAGTCAAGGCTACACAGAGAAACCCTGTCTCAAAAAAGTAAAACCAAACCAAATCAAAAAACCAAATCAAACCAAACAAAGTGAGCATGCTTGGGACTGTCGTCCTACTGTGAGCGTGCTCAGGAGTGGGACTATGGGTGTGTGATCTGTACAGGCCTGCATTAAAATCTCCATGCTTGGTTTGTTCATGGACATCACTGGCTTGGAAATGATGGCCAGGCTTTCTTGCCTGCTGCAGGTAATAAATCTCTTTCCACTCAACTAGATGCAAGTCTACTGCATTCAGTCATATTGTCACCCTACTCCATCTGTCCCCAGGAATCCCCCCATGGCTGTGTCCTTGTGGCTCCCTCAGGACTCAGCAGAAACCATCTGTGCTCAACAAGGAGGTGAGAGCAGTGGTTCTCAACCTGTGGGTCGTGACCCACACAGGCACCGTATGTCAGGTATTTACGTTACGACTCATAACAGTAGCAAATTACAGTTATGAAGCAGCAAAGAAAATAGTTTTATGGTTGGGGGGGTGTCACTGCAGCATGAGGAACTGTTCTAAAGGGCCATAGTACTAGGACGGTGGAGAAATACTGGTCTGAAGGAAACTCTAAGTGCCCACGGAGAGGGCTCATTTTACTCATGACGCCTGCGCCTGCACTCAAGGGTTCCCTGATCGAGCTCTCTGAGACACAGAGACAGGTAGGGGTTTTCACAAGGGCTGACAAACCACCTGACTTGGAAAAACCCAGATGCCTTAATACCCAGCATAGTGTTCTTCCAACTGCGGACAAGCAAAGGTAGCAATATACACAATTTCAGGTCAGTGGGCACCCTGAACAAAAGGAGTTACCAGGAGGGTGCCATCTGACCAAGGTTCCCAGCTATGCTAAGTAGGCCTGATCCTTAAGCTCGGGACAGGGTTTCTCTCTGTAGCCTTGGCTATCCTGGACTCACTTTGTAGACCAGGCTGGCCTCGAACTCAGAGATCCACCTGCCTCTGCCTCCCTCGAGTACTGGGATTAAAGGCGTGAGCTACCACACCCAGCCAGGCTCCAGATCTTTATCTCTCTTTAGTGGTTTGACATATTTTATTGTAAATCTATACAATATAAAAAGAGGTATGAAACAATGAATTAAGTAAGCTAGTCACACAGCTCAGAAGCAGAGCACTTATCTAGCACAATCCTCAGCAGCTCAAACAAAACAGACCTTACGGTTGCGACATCCCGGGCTCCTCCCCCACCCACAGCTGTTGAGTAGCCTTCTGTGCAAAGGAGACCATCTCTCGGGGACGGAGGAGGAGGAAGGCGCTTAAGACTTAGAAGCTCATGAAATTTACAAGGCTCAGAAGCTCAGGGACCATACATTGGACCATAAGGCCCCTCACCTCTAAGACGGTAAAAGCAGTGACCAGTGGCTGCGGGAGAGTCCACCTACAAGCTGGGCAGAGGCCACTAAGGTTGCAGCTCTCCTGAGTTGTCACCCATGACAGTTTTGTGGCTGTTTTGGGGGTAACTCATGCTACTGTAAGTAACCTCAATAAACACACTGGCTCATCAAACTGGAACAGTTTCTTGGTTTTGTTCTTGGTGCCCTGGCTGGGTAGATCACTGTCTCTTTGTGCTTCTCTAGGGAAAGTCATAGTGTGACAGCAAGCGGCTCCAGGGTAGGCCACACGTGGCCATCTTCCATGCACCCCCCTCCACGCAGGACCCACTTTTGGCTACCCGACACCCACCGAAGCCCTTCATGGCTGTGTACAAAGCCTCGGCATCCTGATTTGCATCGAAGTCTGGGAAGTCATGGACGGAGCCTCGGTACATGGCACCCTGTGGGGAAAGAAGCAGAGGTTAAGTTTTGACCTTTGACCCGGACCCTGGTTGCAGAGGTAAAACAAGTACTGAAGAAGCAGAGGTTAAGTTTTGACCTTTGACCCGGACTCTAGCTGCAGAGATTAAAACAAGTACTGAGGTCGCTTGGGAAGGGTGTGGCTAACTCTTCAGGACTACCTGAGCCATTACTCCAAGGGAGGGCTGCTTGGCCAAGGCTAGCAGTCCTTCATCACCTAGCACCATCAGGAGAGGTTAAAAGCCTGGCTGAGTGGCAGGCTGGAAGTGATCCCTCTAAGTGACAAGAGCTCCACCTGTGGTGTGGCAGAGTGTGTGGTTGATGGAGATCTGAGGTCAGAGGTCAACCATAGGTAGTGTCTTGAGGTGTCATCTACCTTGTTTTGGGTTTTGTTTGTTTGTTTTGAGATAGGGTCTCACTGTGTGAGCCTGGTTGGCTTGGAATTGCTATGCAGACCAGGCTGGCCTTGACTTCAGAGATCCCCCTGCCTCTGCCTCCTGAGTGCTGGGATTAAAGGCATATGCCATCATACCCAGCCCTATTTTATCTTTTTCTTAAGAGTGGTTAAAAGTTTATTATTAGTGTATTGAGAGGGTGGGCATGTGTCTGCCATGGTGCACATGTGAGGGTCTGAGAGTCCCCCCTTCCTCCTTTAGGTGGGTTCCATTGAATAAACTCAGGGTCTCAGGCTGGTACAACGAGCATCTTTACCCACTGAGATCTTGCCAGACCATTCATCTTATTTTTGTTTTTGTTTTTGAGCTTGACACAGGGTCTTTCTGCATAGCCCTGCCTGTCCAGGAACTCACTGTGTAGACCTAGCTTGTCTCCAAGTCACAGAGACCCACTTGCCTCCACTGGGGTTAAAAACATGTACCACCACCTTCCTTTTTGAGACAGGGTCTCTCAGTGGCCTGGGGATCACATATCATAGGTGGCCTTGGCATCGAGCCCCAGGGACCCACCTCTGTCTGCCTCCCCTGCACTGCTATCATCAGGGTGTGGGCGGGTGGGGGAGCTAGATTCTGGAGCTTGAACTAATGTTTTACATAACAAGCACTTTACTGAGACATCTCCCTAGCACTCTTGTTTTTCATAGCACTTTACAGTTTACAAAGCTTTTCATCTCCATTACTAAGATTATATTAGCAACTGTGGGGGTGTTCAAGGTTAACTGAACCCTGAGAAGGAGACCCACAAACCCCAGCCCTCTTCCCTGTTCCTCTCTGTCCTCGGCTGTACAAACCTCACAGGGCTGCTCTCAAGTTCAATGCCAAGAAGAGCAATGGTCCTGGGGGGCCCAGTAAACTGAGCCGTGAACTGGCATCTAAGGACAAGCTGGCAGGGTCCTTGCAGGCCAGGAGAGGAGGGCAGACAGCCAGGAGACCTCAGACATCAGATCTAAGCTGAATGCACAATGGGTCACTTCATGGAAGAGTCAGATGTGGGTCAGCCATACAGTATGGAGAAGTAGAAGATCTGAGAGAACGACAGGGCAATTCTAATACACAAGGGGCCATCACTGGGCAGGCACACGGCATGTAATCTGTGCCAGGCCCTAGGCCAAGGGCTGAAGATTCAGGAAGAACAAAGACCTAATTTTATTGAGCCCCTCACCCAGGGGCAGAGATAAGCCATATATAAACATCTAAAGAGAGATGACAGAAAAAAACAGCTAAACCCAATACCAGCTCCACAAAGAGACTAAAAAAGGTTCTGTAGATGGAGGAGCAGCTGGAAGAGGAGGAGTAGCTGGAGGAGGAGGAGCAGCTGGAGGCCAAGGAGCCCCCAGATTGTGCCTTCAAGGAGTGATACATAGAGATGCAAAACAGGAGTCCTTCCATAGTCCTATGTCTCCTAATGGCTAGCTACTACCACAGGACCCACCCAACCAGACATCTGTCTGCCCTCTGCCTTTGCTCACAGAAGCTGGCTCTTCAGAGGTATGTGTGTGTGGGTGCAGGGCTGCTATTTAAAGCTCTCAAAAGGCGAGTGACCAGAAAGGGACACAGCCTTCTTCCCGCCATTCGTGAATCCCCTGCAACCCGATCTCAGCCCTGGGCAAGGAAAGGGTAACAGGCCAGATGACAGACCAGGAAGGGATGGCGCATGCTGGCCCTACCTCCCGCCTATCCTCCCTCTGGTCTCTTCAGCCCTTCTGAAGCCAGCCACATTTGCATTGGCACAGTGCCACCCTGGATAGTCTGATCCAGGGACCTGAGGTCCGGTGTCAGGCCTGGTCTGTGCATGGCTCATAGACTGACCAGAGCAGGCCCTCAAGTCCCTGTTATCAGAAAAAAAGGCAGTGCCCTGCTAGAATTTTACCTAAGTGTGTGGTGTTTCTCTATATATCCTGGTTTAGCAATGCCACAAAATAATTATCGGCTTCTAGGGTGGAGAAAAGGGGGCCAGAGGGGCCCAGAGTATCTGTTTTGCAAAGGATCTTAAAGACTTTTAGTCTAACCTTCCTCTTGAGCTTTTTTGTTTTTTGATTTTTTTTTTCTTTTAAATATAAGGTTTCGTATAGCTAAGGCTGGTCCTGAACTCACTATGTAGCCAAGGCTGACCTTGAACTCCTGATGGACCTGCCAGGGCTACCTGAGTGTTGGGATTACAGTATGTGACATCACATCTGGCTCTTTGATTCTTGACTCCACAGGACAGGTGCTGTAAAGAATAAAATACAACTGCATAGGAGGAAGTGGATCCTCACACCCGGCACAGACTTAGCAATGGAGACCAGAGAGGGCTTTAACTGGAACTCAGTTGAAAGAAGGTATTTTCCCCTGACGCAGAGAAGTCTAAAGAGGGATGCAGGCAGGGGAGGGCAGTTGACTCCTTCACATGGACTCCTTGCACCACTGCTCAGCACGGGGGATGGGGGGTGTTGGGGGTGTTGGGGGGTGGGGGTGGGGTAGCTGGGACCAGCGCTGCAGTGTCCAGCTTTGAAATATCTCCCTGGGAGCCAGGTCCTCTGGGGTCTGCCTGGGGAAGCCAGCAGTTGCCATGGTGCTTCCTCCCCACATGCCTGGACCCACATGTCCGTCATCTCTCTCTCTCACTCCCAACCTCCTTGCCACTGATCCTGGGGCTCACTTGGAGAGGAGGGCAATGTACCTTCAAATTCTGAAGAGCCAAAACAGAGAGGACCAGTGACACGTGACCAGCTAGCATGTCAGAGGCCTGATTGGGAAGGCAATGGTGGCTGGTTTTAGTGAGCCAAGCTTTCTCCCTCTCTGATGGATGCCGGGATGATGGTGTGGCAGGTCATAAGGGAAGAAGGTGTTACCCTCACATAGCCTGGGGCTCCCTCCTCAGCTAGTGACACCCACCTGCCTGTCCTTGAAGACTGCACCAGCTGCCTTCCTGCTGGGCTGGCTGATTTTGGGGACTTGTTCCTCTTTGTGTTAGGCTGACCCACTTTCAAGTTACAAACGGGCATCGGCGCTCCACCATGCCTACACCCCAAAGGCCTCTCTTACACGGATTCTTGTTTCTAGGGAAACTAGAGCCACCCACTTATCCATCTGTCATTCATTAGCATACCCACCCACCAGTTTACCTATCTGTCTATTGACGCTGCATTCTATCCTTCCATCTGTCTGCTCTGTCCACATACCTGTCCATCTGTCTATCTCTCCATCTCTCCTTCCATCTACCCACCAAGCTACCTATATATCTATCCACCCGCTCATCCATCCACCCGCCCATCCACCCACCCATCCACCCACACGTGCATGCACCCATCCATTTCTCACTGAGAATCTGCTAAGTGCTGAGAGCTCAGACCTGCTTTTAAAAACTCACAGTCCAGCAGGGAGATGTACATTAGCACATGTGACCACAATCCAGTCAGTTAAGTACAGCACAGGGGCTGGATAAGAAACCCTGTGAAGGCTGGGGCTGCATCCACCCCACTCACTGATATATTTTCAGTCCCTAGGACAGGACCTAGGACAGGGTTCTCAATCTGTGGGGAGGTGTTGAATGACCTTTTTCACAGGGGTTGTATATCAGACATCCTGCATATCGTGTGTTTATATTACAATTGATAACAGTAGCAAAATTTACAGTTATGAAGTAGCAACAGAAATGAGTTCATGGTTGGAGGTCACTACAACACAAGGAAGTGTACTAAAGGGTCACAGCGTTAGGAAGAACCATTGGCCTAGGACATCTGGGCACACTTCAGTGTTTGCTTCCGAAACACATGTGTGGATTACAGAGGATAAGTGCTCAGAAGATTAGAGCTGACTTCCTGGAGATGATGTCTGACTTCCTGTGAGTTCTACAGGATGAGGAACAGCTGCCCTCCACCCTGGGGAGAGAGGCTGTGGAAATTACCACACCAGTTTGAGGCCAGCCTGGTCTACAGAGGAGACATAGTGGAGGCCTGGGATGCGGTGAGAACACTGGGAAAGGAACCCCAGGTTACAGTGCTTAGGAGCCGATGACCAGAGCCTGTAAACTCAGTGACGGATACAGCAAGCATGAAGCAGAGGATAAGGCTGACTATTTACTGCACGTATTGTCCTTGGTTGGTGCAATAGTTCGAGCAGACCCGCCTGGGTCCAGATGTTCTTCTTGTAGGTTTCTAGGACCCTCTGGGTCCTTCTATTTCCCCATTCTCCCACACTTCTCTCACCTAGAGTCCCAATAGGAGGTCCCCGCATCTATCCCAATCTCCTGGTAAGTGAAGACTTTCAGGGGACATCTCTGTTGGGCTAGTGTCCAATTATAAGTGAGTATATGCTATGTGAGTATCCAGATCTAGCCAGGGGACAGGACATTCTCCACAGTTGTGTGGAGAGCGAGGACTGACTCTGACATGAACTCTGGTGCCCCATATTTGACCACTTCCCCTTGGTGGGGAGGCCTGGTGGTACTCAGAGAAAGAATAGGAAGGTTACCAACATGAGACTTGATAGGCTGTGACCATATGGTGGGGAGGAGGTCCCCTTCTGTCACAGACCTAGAGGGAGGGGGAACGGGAGGAGACAAGCAAGGGGATAACAATTGAGATGTAATCTGAATAAATTAATAATAATAAAAAAAAAGAAGATGGGTTGAGAGCTGGCTGGTTTGGGCACGCCTCCTCAGTCAGGACCTGGGCAATGCAAAGCTTTTGCACCTGGCATTGCTGTCTCTGTCCATTAAACAGAGATGCTCCTCAGGCTGCTTTCTCCAGGGTTTGTGTTTTTGTTTTTTGTTTTCATCCTCCAAGAAGTTTAACTATGTAACCCATCTTCTGTGTAGGTTAGAAGCATTCAAGCAGCAGCAGCAGCAGCAGCAGTTTCAAACTGATGCCTGCCTCAAGGTCAATAGTAGGGATGCCTTACTTGGCTGCTGCTGCGATAAAATACCTTGAACGAAAGCAACTTAAGGGAGAGGGGGCTTACTTCGGCTCATGGTTCAAGAGCGAGGTCCTTCATGATGGAGAAGTTGGGGCAGCACCTGGTCACACCGCTTCCTTCCACAGTCAAGAAGCAGAGAACACTGAGTGCTTGTGCTTAGCTCACTTTCTCCTTTTCGTACGGTCTAAGACCTCAGCCTAGGGAATGGTGCTGCCCACAGTGGGTAGGTCTTCCTACTCTCAAGTAAACTTATTAAGATAATCCTCCAAGTCAGGTGGTGGTAGCACACACCTTTAATCCCAGCACTATGGGAGGCAGAGGCAGGTGGATCCCTGTGAGTTCGAGGCCAGCCTGGTCTACAGAGTGAGTCTAGGACAGCCAGGGCTACACAGAGAAACCCTGTCTCAAAAAACAACAAAACAAAACAAAACAAAACAAAACAAACAAGAAACCCCAAACAAACAAACAAACAAACAAAGATGATCCTCCAGAGCTGGGTATGGTGGTACACCTCTTTAAGCCCAGCACTTGGGAGGCAGAGGCAGGCAGACCTCAGCCTGGTCTAAACAGTGAGTTCCAGGCCAGCCAGAGCTACATAGCAAGGCACTATCTCATTTTTAAGATGGGGGTGAGGATGGAAGAAGGAAGGAGAGAGAGGAAGCATCCTCCCATAGGCATACAGTGAGGACCATTTCCTAGGTGGGTCCAGAGCCCATCAAGCCAACACCTGAGATTAATTGTTGCAGGAGACGTGTCAGAGGCAACAAGTGCCAAGATAGATTCGGAGAAGGTTCCTAAAGTTCACAGTCAGACGCCCAAGGTCTCTACGACCATAGAATTGAAAGCTGCCTAGAGGGGCTGTAAGGAGACAAGGGGCACCTGCCCAGGCTACAGGATAGAAGACAGAGCGCCAGACATGTTTCCCTTCCTACGGTGGCTGTTTCATATCTGCCCTTCTTCCTCCATGGACTGAAGATGAAACAGTCAATGTGACACTGGGGAAAGGATGGCTAATGGCCCACACAGGCTTGGCTACAGTGCTCACGGAGAGGCAAGCTAAGTGAGGATCATGTAGCTCTGCACAAGGACAGAAATCTTTTCAGGGCTTACCTGCCAGCCCTGTGATCCAAGATGTCACACGGCCATGGGCACTGTAAGCAAAGTGGGGCTTAGCCCCGGCCGTTATCATAAAGAAACAGTTCCTCAGAATGGCCTGGGCTGAGCTTCCACAGGTCATGACTCGCCCCATTGTGGGAAGTTTACATTCCTCAATGCCACCTGTGCAGCTGCCCAGGCCACCTGTAATCAGCCTGTCACACCCTCTGCAGACAGGATCCTCCCAGAATGGAGGGAGTGAGGAGAAAGAGCTTTTCCACCCTGAAACATGTAACAGGCCCTTGTCAGGTGGTGAGTAGCCTAGCCCCACCGCCACCCCGGGCTCCGCCCTGTGAGGCCCCACCCTGAAATATTTAACAGGCCCTTGTCAGGTGGTGAGTAGCCTAGGCCGGCCCCCCCCCTCGGGCTCTGACCTGTGAGGCCCCACCCCGGCTGCTACAGGTGTGGTGGACCTCCTTAGAACACAGACAAACATCCCCTAGACAGATGATTGGCACATAGCCAGCTCCGAAGCCCACTTCATCCTGCAGGTGCTAGGGTCCAGGACTCTCTCACTCTCTCTCTGTCTGTAAAGTTGTTGTTGTTGTTATTGTTATTATTATTATTGTTGTTTCTCTGTGTAATAGCCTTGGCTGTCCTGGAACTATTATTATTATTATTATTATTATTATTATTATTATTATTATATTATTATTCTGGTTTTTCTGTGTAACAGCCCTGGCTGTCCTGGAACTTGCTTTGTAGACCAGGCTGGCCTTGAACTCACAGAGACACACCTGCCTCTGCCTCCCTTCCTCAAGTGCTGGGATTACAGGAGTGCACTACCACGGTCAGCTTGCAAAGTGTTTTTATATTCATTATTGCATTCCAACCCCAAACCTCACTATTAGTTGCCACAGAGGCTGCCTTTGGGTCCCAAGCTCATCTCTTTGGAAGGTGACAGGAAGGAAGGAGCGGTCATCATGATAGAAGGAATCCAAAGAGAGTGAACAGTGTGTGTCTATCTGCAAAGGTGTGTGCCTGTGCGTGCGTGCGTGAGTGTGTGTGTGTAACATGACATTTCATAACAGTAACAAAAGTACAGTTATGAAGTAGCAACGAAAACAATGTTATGGTTGAGGGGTCACATAGCATGAGGAGCTGTGTTAAAGGGTCACAGTGTTAGGAAGACTGGGAACTTCTCTCTTCACACCTTCCCAGCACTATCTTCCACAACCTTCTCTCTACCAAGGCTGTTGCCGGCCAAGCCCCCAGGGGCTACCTTTCGTCCCAGCTGCACAGCATTCCCAGTTCTGTCCTTCTGACCCTGCCAGTCTGCCACAGACCCCTCTTGTTTCCCAAAACCTCGTAACCCAAAGGGTCCCCTCCTGCTGGCCCAGACCTCTTTCATGTCCCACCAAAGCACGGTGCAAGGGTGTCCACTTGCACCAGGACAAGAGGGACCCCCTTGGACCTAGCCACCCTGAAACTTGCTTGCAGAGGTTCTATGAGCCCTAACCCAGAGCTCTGAACCCCAAGTCTTGGCTCCACTCATCTTTCGGCCTGACCAGTTTGCTTGAGTCATTCAGAGGTGCCTCTCAGCTCTCTGCCTCTGCACACACAGGCGGCGGGAAGCAGCCAAGGCTCCCCTGCTGGAGCTTTGCCTACAATTATAAATACTCTTCCTGATCAGCCTGATTAGAGAGGCTGCGTGACCAAGCATGCTCCTCGGGGGCAGGGGTGGGGGTGGGGGTGGGGGAGCAGAGCAAGAGCTATTTTGAGGATCTATCTGTCTTGCATCATATAAACGCTATTCTCTGCGAGCTGTGACTCTGCCTGGCTCGTTGGGTGTCCTATCACAAGGATGGATGAAGGGAGATTGGGTTCAGCCACTGGGTAAGAGCTCTGCTCTATGGATAGATGGAGACATTCTGGAAATGGAGCAAGCGACAAGGGGGGCGGTCATCTGGGGGTCCTTCATCTTATCCTCCCCTCCCAATGCCAGGTTTGCACGGTAAGAGCAGCTAATTGGGACCTTTCTCAGGCATGCTCTGACAAGGTGGGCCCCTCATGCTAACCTTAGCCCCAGACGAGAGAATGTTCCCTTTGCTCCAGTGGTCAGACTAGGGTTAGAGTCTTTCTGGCCAGGAAAACTTAACCCCAGTGGGTAGGACATGGAGCACACCTCTCCCGGGCGTAAGCGACCTTCATTAGGATTGCCCATTCCCCTTCCTGGGGCTACGTAGTTCTGGGCCATGTCGCTAGGCCTAGCCAATGAGGATAAAACCTGGAGCCATTAGAGTCAGTTACGCTATTGTATCCTGGACTACGAAGATGGAGGAACCGAAGCCCGGAGGTGCGTGATGCCCGTGCTAGGCAACAAAGACCCTCTCAGGAACCAAGGTGCAATTTAGGAAACGCTGCCCATAGAAACAGAATCTTCCCTCTACCATCCAAACTCTTGGATCCAGCCGGTCCTGAAGCCCCTGCGCTTCCCAGTCGACTCACTCACGCCCTTCTGTACTTTGGATATTGTGTTATCATCATTGGTGTCTTGGTTATGAAGAGCTATGAGTTTAGAGTCGCCTCTGCTCCTTTTGGGCTGAAGGTGCCAGGGGTTCTCTGAAGGTACCTAGGATTACCTAAAGGCATCAGGGGTTATCTCAGGGTATAAAGGGTTATCTCAAGGTACCTCAGCTAGCTGAAGGTAGCAGAGGTTAGCTGAAGGTACACTGCTTAGCTGAAGGTACCTGGGGTTACTCTGGCCTACTGATGCTGGGGTTCCCAGGCCCAAGGGCAGGGCCTTGAGGAGGAGGAGAGACCCTTACCTGTGCTATTTTGGCCATGGTCTCAGGTTCTGCAGCAGAAACCACTGTGGGAAGAGAAAGAGAATTTAAGAGATGTTCCCAGTACTCTCTGTAGCTCTTCCTTCTTTGCCCCTCAGTTGACAGTGGCTAGAATAGATAGTGCATGGTCAGTCACAGCAGGGTGGGGAAGGGGCCTGGAGGAGAAGGAAGGCTGGACATGACCTAGCACTGAGGCAGGCAGTGCAGTGTGCCTGTTCTCTCCCTTAATCCTTCCAGGACTCCTTACAGGCAGCAAGTGCCCTTCATAAGAGAAGGGAGACCATGGATGGGTACCACATCTGACCCCAAATCAAACCACGTAGGCCTCCAGACTCCGGAGCCCCCGTGTGCGCCTGCGCTCTGTGCCCTCTTTCCAAGCCACCGAGAATGGCTTCCCAACCGGGCCTCCCTGGCATGCGAATGGGAAGAAGCAGGAATTCCCGGGTGTCTCCTTGAGGACATCATCTCAGCTTGGGTCTGTTGCATTCATCCACCGTCTGCGCCAGCCAGCGATGCCCTGCACCCTGAGACCACAGCTGGACCTATGCAAGATTGGACAGTCCCAGGTTCACAGTCCCAGTGATGAATGCACACCCTGAGGATTGCAATAAGCATCTGGAGGAAAAATCACGTGCAGGACAAGAGGTAACAGGATGTAACCCTGGGGGGCCAGTCAGACATCTCACATGGATGCCCAGGTAAGAGGCAACAGAGAGCTCCCTATTGGAGCAGACAGGAGGGAAGTGACATAATAGCCAGCCAGTGCCTGAGGCTACTGTGAAGACCAGGACTTTACTCTGATGGAACAAGGCCATCCCCATCGTGGGGGACTTAAACAAAAGGGATGAAATATCTTATTGAAACTGGGTACGGGCCATGAGCTGGAGGGGTCAGGGACAAGAGCTACAATGAGGGAGAAAGGGACAGAGGTATGTTATAAATAAATGAAAAAGGAGAAGGGAGTTGGGTGCAGAGCTGAGCTGAGCTGTCGAGCACTCAGCAGAAAGGCAGGAGATGCAAGTTAAGCAATCAGGACCACAGTATTCCAGCAGAAGTGGCTGGTGCAAGCTTAAAACAGCTCCATACCGCTGAGTCAGAGTAAAAATAACTTACTTGCAAGGAATAAACTAGGAGAGAATGTGGGACCACAGAGACCTTCAGTCAGTAATCTCCAGCCCTACACATCCCCCAACTTAAGAGAACACTCTCCTAACACTTGTTAGTTATGTGCTCGTTTGAGTGCAGGGTTGTGCTAAGCACAAACTGCCTGGCAGTGCTGCTGGGGGATGGGAGCTGGGTGACTTCAAGCACAGAGAGGAAATATCAGTGGTGGTGCTGTCTATTGCAGTGGAGGGAAGTTGTTCAGTTTGCTTCCCTGTCATCACCACTGTGGGAGGACTATCTTCCTAAAGTCAGCAAGGGGGCAGTCATCTGATGACGCCAGGGGTGGAGGACCTCAGACAGATCTGCCTGCAATCACAGGCTCAGCTGCAGGAAACCCTGCTGTTGCCCTGGCAACCAGGGGCCCCTTGGTATAAAAGTGCAGCTCTCATCAGGAAATGGAAACCTCACTTGGGAAGGTGTGACATCTAGGATCCGGTCCAGAACCAGCTCTGGGGTTTCCTCAAGCCTGGAGGCTCAAGGGGCAGCGGCAGGTAAAGGGAGCCCCAAAACAGCCAGAGACCCAGGGAATGAATAAGGTCCAGAAAGTGAGTTGACATGGGGGAGGGAAGGCTGAGACTTGTCACTAGAAGGCTGAGGCACTTTCCTTTGGCCCTGTTGCTGGAAACTTCAGCAGCTGGCTGGCGCCCAGGCCCATCTGGACAAGAGCCCCTTTCCACAGAGAGCTCGCTCCAAGGAGGGGCCCCCGCCATGCCTTTGGGGGAAAACTCCAATGGTAGTTTCTGTGTGCCTGTTGGGAGCCTGTCTCCTGTGCATGCAGAAAGTGAGCATCTTTGATAATTTAAGTGTTCAGATTGCAATTCAGAGGGTCAACGGGGTCCTTTCCAAAGGGAAACCTCAAGGCTGAAGAACAGAGGTTAGCTGTCTGAGCACTGGGACCCTCCTGTAACAGCCTACACACCACAGAGCCTCAGGCTGGCTGCACAGCCACTGGCCCACAATCCCAGCTAAAGCCTGACCATCTGTCCTCCAAACCTCTCTCTAAATGGCTAGGACTCAGGCGACAGCCCTGCCTGAAAGTCCCAGGTCACAGCAGGCTTCCACACAGCTGAGGAAAGACCCAGCTTATATGATTCCTGCTGGGTTGCCTGGGTTCTCTGGGCCTTAGTGAAATGAAGTCAATACACAGTTGCCATCTTCCACATTTCACTGATCGGCAGATCTCACGGCTCCTTAGGCCTCCCTCAGTCTCTAAGTTTTACCAACTTACCTGAATTAGGTTCTTGAGATTGATAAAAATGGCTTCTCTCCCCTCAGAGGCCTAAGTCTCTTTTGATCTGAGCTCCCAAGCAATTGGCTCATTCCAGGGACCCCTTCCCTTTGGGCAGTGATCTGGATGGCTTCTTCCTGAGTGGCCATCATCACCGCTGCCTTGCCCTGTAGCTTATGACTATTGTAGTCTTCTGTTGGGGCAGAGTCCTAGTGAGTGGCCAGGGCCACCATGTCCCCTGAGCTCTGACTTACGCAAGCTGTTTAAACCGAATCTTAGTTTGTACATCTGCAAAGACATATTGGAATTCCAATGTGAACTATGAAACAGCATATAAAAATGCTTAGTAAGACTATCTGGCACACAGAGGGGGAAAAAAAAGCAGTAAATGGTCATTCCTATTGGGATGAGTTTTATATGGCCATTGAAGTCAATACCCCCAGGTTCGGATCCTGCAACTGCAAATGCCCACTTCAGGACTTTGAGACAGTTGTGTCACTTCTCTCTGCCTCAGTTTATCTCAAAAACGGGAAAACTGTAAGTTAGGATATTGCAAGATTGTACGCAAAAGCCACCCGTTTTGTGGGAGTCTAAAATAGCCCACCTGAAAGTAATTAAAATTTTATTTTAGGTTTCTTTATTTTATGAACATTTTGCCTGCATCACATGTGGGTCTGTGCTTATAGAGGTCAGAAGAGAGCATCAGGTCCCTGAAACTGGAGTTACAAATGGTTGTGAGTCACCATGTGGATGCTGGGTCCCCTGCGAGAGCAACCAGTGCTCTTCAGCACTGAGCTGCCTCTCCAGGCCTGCAACAGTAACTTAAAATGTTTCCTCTTGTTTATGCTGATGTGTATGTGTCTCCCAGATGAATGAGCAAGCATGAATTGTGGTGGGGGAGGAATCAGAGGAGGGGTTGGATCTCCCTCGCACAGTGGTTCTCAACCTTCCTAACGCTGCGACCCTTTAATGCAGTTCCTCATGTTTGTGGTGATCCCCAGCCATAAAATTACTCTCACTGCTACTTCAGAACTGTAATTTTGCTGCTGTTATGAACTGTAATGTAAATATCTGTGTTTTCCAATGGTCTTAGGTAACTCCTGTGAAAGGGTTAGTTGACACCCCTGCCCCCCCCCTCCAAAAGGGATCACAACTCACAGGTTGAGCACCACTGTCCTAAGGGCTGGAGTTATGAACGTTGTGAGCCAAACGATCTGGGTGCTAGGAACCAAGCTTGGAGAAACCTCTGGAAGAGTTGTAAGTGCTCTTAACCACTGAGCCTTCTCTCTGGCCTCAGATTGCTTGGTTTGTTTGTTTGTTTGTTTGTTTGTTTTTGATTGAGACAGGGTCTCTTGTATGCCAGGTTAGCCTTGAATTTATGTGTCTTCAGATGATCTGACCTTCAGGCTTCCGCCTTCCAAGGGCTGGGATTACGTGTGTGCAAACTGTGTCTACAGTACTGGAGACTGAACCCAGGGCCGGCTTCCAGCGTGCTAGCAAGCCGCCTACCAACTGAGCCATGCCCACAGCCAACCAAATATGTTTCTGTGGCGTATGTCAAGTTGGCATTCAGAGGGAGCTGCAGATTTCTGCAGCTAGAACACAGGCTCGAAGGGGCTGCTTTTGTAGGAAGCTGTTCACTGCTGCCCACATCCGGTACAGGCAGAGGTATTTCTATGCTCCCCCTGTGTGTGTGTGTGTGTGTGTGTGTGTGTGTGTGTGTGTGTGTGTGTGTATGTGTATAGAAAGATCTTATCTACAGGAGAACATTAGAGGTCTGATTGGCCCAGATAGAAATAGATGCAGGGCACCCCTGATCTGAGACTTTATCTGCATTATAAGCCTGGGCCACTTCTTCCCTCACCCCCACCCCTTTGTTTACCTCACTGGAGGGCTCCACCATCCTGCCCCACTTTTTTGATTTTTGTTGTTTTGAGACAGAACCTTATTATATAGTCCAGGCTGGTCTGCAATAGGATACGCTCCTTCCTCAGCCTCCTGTGTGCTAGGATTATAGGTGTTGCACCCCCAACAGCTCCCTGGCCTCTCTTTGAGTGCCGGGCAGTAGTGCCTGTACATATTAATGCATGTGCGAATAAGCTCATGGTTGCGTTTTTTTTCCCCCTCCTAAACTTTAAAATTTCAATTCATTTCAAAGATAAAAATAGTTAAAACTGTCAGGTAGAACCAGGAGCATCAGGGCACACCTTTAATCCCAGAACTGGGGAGGCAGAGGTGGATGGATCTCTGTTACGTTCAAGGCCAGCCTGGTGTACAGAGTGAGTTCCAGGACAGCCAGGGCTATGCTTCGAGACCCTGTCTCAAAACAAAACAAAACCCGGCCAGTAAGAAAGTTTCACAGGTGAAAGTACTTCCCATGAGGCTGGCGTGGTGGCGCACACCTTTAATCCCAGCACTCGGGAGGCAGAGGCAAGAGGATCACTGTGAGTTCGAGGCCAACTTGGTCTACAAAAGGGATTCCAGGACAGCTAAGGGTAACAGGGAGAGACCCTGTCTTGAAAAAAAACAAAAAACAACCCCCCCCAAAAAGAAAAGAAAAGAAAGTGTTTCTTATGCAAGTCTGCTGACTTGAGTTCGATTTCTAGAACCACATAAGGATAGAAGGAGAAAACAGACTCCACAAAGTCGTCCTCTGACCTCCACATGTCTCTTTCTCTCCCTCAGAGCACTAATAATAAAATCTATTTTTAGCGGGTGTGGTGGTGCACACCTTTAATCCCAGTACTGGGGAGGCAGAGGCAGGCGGATTGCTGTGAGTTCAAGGCCAGCCTGGTCTACAAAGCGAGTCCAGGATAGTCAAGGCTACACAGAGAAACCCTGTCTCAAAAAAAAAAATAAATCTCTATTTAAATGATTGAAATCTTAGGACAGCCCTCCATCTATCTGTGTGTGGAGGGAGAGGTGGGGCTTGAAGGGTCGTAACCAGCCTCCCTCCCTAAGCTAGGGATATCCTCCACTGTTATTTATCCATCCAGCCTTCTAGAACTTAGACCAGTGTTCCTCCATTCCAGCTTTATTAAAACAACCTGAGGACCTCCCCCTACCCCCCCCCACCCCCTCACCCCCGCCCAAATGACCAAAGGCCAACGAGAGATTGATAAGGTTTCAGGGCCAGTGCAGCCAATAAAGTGATTGGTTTCTGCTAGATTCAGCTGTTACCTCAACTGGGAAGCCAGGGAGATCTCCCCTCCTTGGAATGCCCACAGACCCCACGTTACCCCTCCCTTGACTGCCTTGTGGTCAGCCATTGAGGATTTGCTACTCGTGCGTAACTGGAGGTCACTGGCCTCTTGTGCACTGTGGGGGAATTAAAAAAAGAATCTATCTTCAAAGAAAACCTTTCAGGATTATCTGATTCTAGTTTTTCTGTCTTCGGGCTCTTTATAGCTCAGCAAGTTGCAGGTGTCTACTGTTCACGCACAGCAATTCCACCATCCCCCCTCCCCACCCCCACCCCCGGGTGGAAAAACCAGTTTTGCCTCTAAGTGCATACTTCTTTCCATATAAAGGTGGCTATTGATTCCATTTTGAGCTGGTTACTAATATCTGTTCGGACTAGTCATTGATTATAAATAGAATACAATCTTAGGCAAAGGATCATTTTTTATTTTATTGCATGTGATTCATGGCTTGGCCCCTTTTGGGGACATCACTGCATCAGCTATTGTGCCTGCTGTAACCCTCTGAAGAGGTTAACCTCTGCGTCCAGCCAGAGTGGCACTTCCTAAAGGCTGCATGGAGAGGCCAAGAAACCAATCAATCCTTCAAGCATGCTTTTCCTCAAGAGCACAAACCCCTCACTCTGCTCACAAAGAAACTAAATCTAAGATCTAAACTGAAATCCTGGCGTCTCCGTCTTCATCTGGAGTCCGCCTGTCTCCTTTACGCTGGCTGAAAGTACAGAGCTAAGCACCGACCTGACCCTTTCCTCTGGCGTCACCTTAGATCCCTGAAGTACAAGATGGTCCTGTAAAAGAGGACAGTCGGTCCATGAGGGCGAGCTCTGCCTTGGGGCAGGAATAGCCAGCCAATAGGAACCAGGCTGAGCTCCTAAAGCAATGGCATTGAAGAGGTAAGGGGTTCTGAGAGCCACCGAGAAGAACCAGAACCAGAACCAGGCCAGGCCAGAACCAGTTGACTGTGCACATCTCTTGCCTTAGTTCCAGACCTAAGGCTCAAGTCAGTTTCCTGAAAAATGGGCTTGGGCTGGAGAGATGGCTCAGAGGTTAATTCCCAGCAACCATATGGTGGCTCACAACCATCTATAATGAGATCTGGTGCCCTCTGCTGGCATGCAGGCACACATGGGGGGGCAGAGTACTGTATAAATAATAAATAAAATCTTTTAAAAAAAAATGGGCTTGGTGTCTCTGCCTCCCTCAGTCTCAACTTGGTCACATTGAGTAAATGTTCTTTTAACATTTTCCCCACTATTACTGGTCTCTGACTGGTTTATTGGGACCAGGAGGCTGAGCCTTGCTAGCTAGAGCTTCAGAAGCCCAGCTTTACATGATAAAACTCCAGTTACAGAGGTTTTGAGAAGTCCGGGGGGGCGGGGTGGGGGGAACCACTGACCCAAACTACTTTGTTCCCGTGCTGTGGCCAGAGGGGAAATGACCTGAGAAGTTGAGTAACTTGTCTTGGTCCATAGAGAAAATTACTGATTAACTGGGGACTCGTGAGAAAACAAAACAAAGAGCTGTGAGCAACCTAGGCTCACAGGTGGGAGCTGGGGCTAGGACAGAAAATGGGATAGACTATGCCCGGGACTCTGGCCTAACAACTACAGAGAAAAAAGAAAGAAAGAGTACAGATTATGATAAACTTTTTACCACTTTTCCCCTCCCAGACAGGGTTTCTGTGTGTAGCCTTGGCTGATCTGGACTCCCTTTGTAGAGCAGGCTGGCCAGCCTCTGCTTACAGGGATGCGCCACTGTGCCTGGCTTTACCTTTTGTTTGTTTGTTTGTTTGTTTGTTTGTTTTTGGAGGGAAGCACACATGTGCTGTGGCATAGCTTATGAGAGCTGGTTCTCCTCTTCCATCACATGCGTCCTGAGGCTTGAACTCAGGTCATGAGGCTTGGTGGCAAGAGCCTTTACTTGCTAAGCCATTTCACTGCTCACTTCTCCACCCTTCAAAACCACTGTTAAAACACCATAGAAAAGGTACTTGTGGTAGGTTGGGGCGTAGCTCAGATGGTAGAGTACCTGCCTGGCATGCCCAAGGCCCTGGGTTTGATCCTTAGCACCCCATGAACCAGGCATGAGAGTGCATACACACAAGCAATCCCAGCACGTGGGAGGTGGAGGGTTACAAATTCACCGTCAGCTACATAGCAATTCCAAGGCCAGCCTGGGCTACGCGAAACCCTGTCTCAAAAACACTTTCTGTTCCCCCAGAAAGTTTTGGTGCCTCCTGGGGTAAGTCTACTATAATACTTGAAGGCCGTGGTCTTCAAAACTCCCTTTCAGGGTGGGTATGTAGTTCAGTGTAGATTATTCCTCTAGCATGTGTCAATTCTGGGGTTCCATGGGGTTCCATTCCTCCCTCTAAGGAAAGATAAATTCTTTCTCCTTTTCTTTTTCATTTTTCCCTCTTTTTCTTTCTTTCTTTCTTTCTTTTTTTTTTTGAGACAGTGTTTCTCTATGTAGTCTTGGCTGTCCTAAACTCACTTTGTAGACCAGCCTGGCCTCGAACTCACAGCCATCTGCCTGCCTCTGCCTCCCAAGTGTTGGGACACCAAGTGCGACACCACGCGGGCGGCTCTCCTCTCAGACTCCAGCAGCTACAATCCTCAGCAGAAACAGCACCCCTGCCTTGCCCCACCCCCACCCTCAGACACTCAGGTTTCTTCGAGAGCAGTTTTTTTTTTTCCAATCCTGACCTACAGTCATTGATCCCCAGCTGGACAGGGCCCCAGGCATTCATCTGGCTGCCCCAGAATCAGAAATGGTCTGACTTGGGTTTGAATGCCATGTGAGGTCACTTTGTGAATGGCCATAGGTCTAGTATCTCCCAGGGGCCAGGCATCCTGAGATCAAAGCCCCAAGGTTATTTAGAATCTATGTGGTAAGCTGCGAAGGGCCTGAGTTCAAATCCCCAGTACCCAGGTAAAAGTCCTGCCCAGTAGCCAAGCCTACCATCCTACTGCAAGGTGGGAGACAGAGACATGAGAATCCGTGATAACTCAAGGGCCAGTGGTAAACAAAAAGAGAGAGACCCTGACTCATGTGGAAAGTGGCTAGGCATGCGAGGAGCCCGATGACCTGAGTTCCATCCAGGACCCACAACATAGAAGGAGAAAATCAACTTCCGTAAGATGTCCTCTGACCTCCACATGCATACCACAGCACAAAAGTACATACACAAATAAATATATACATGTAAATAAAAATATTTTAAAAATAACTCATATGGTTATACTCAAAGTGTAAAAAATAAAAACAAAAACAAGCAAACAAAAGGAATAAAGACTAAGTAGTTTTTGTTTGTTTTTTAAGACAGGGTCTCTCTGTAGTGGATCAGGCTGGTATCAAACTCACAGAGATCCAACAGCCTCTGCCTCTGCCTCCTAAGTGCTTCGATTAAAGGCAAAGGCATGGACTACCACGCCGAGGAAGAATGAAGGCAAGATGAGTGTGCATAAGAGGACCTTGCACGGAAAGTTTGTGCACAGGAGTGCTGTGCTAGGGCTTACAACTATCCTTTAGTTTTCTTCTGAGATGGGACCTCCTGTATCCAACTTTCTATTATAGCTCAGGGTGACTCTGGACTGTGAATTTCCAGATCCTGCAGCCTGCACCTCTGAGTGCTGGAATTGCAGATGCACAGTTTATGCCTCCCTGGGGAAGAAACCAGGGCTTCCCCTGTGTGAAGGAACACGTTTCTAGCTACTAGTTTACATTTGAGGGCTAGACTGTCTATCTCTGTAATGGTCTGACACCAGCATCTAACAAAGCAAGGGGTCTCCAAGTCTGCTCAGCTGGAAGGGGTCCATCAGTGACAATGATGTCTTTAGGGCACCAGTCCTGAGAAAGAGGAACCCGAGGCTCAGGTAGCCTCCTGAGCACCACCACACCCTTCTGAGGTTACCACAGCAGCACTAGCTTCTCCACAGAGAGTACCCTACAGTTTACAAGACACTTTCCAATCTGCAGGCTCAGCACCAGAAAAAGAGATCAGTCCTTTTACAGATGGGGGAATCTGGGCTCAAAGAAGCCTGGGGCCAACGCAGCTCTGCAGGGTCAGTGTCAGTGGGGGCTTCCCAGGACCCAGGAGAAGGTATTCCAAACACAAATGGAATGCAGTATGTAAACAGAAGAGGCTGGGTTCTAAGCCAAGAAGCAGCAAGCTAGGCTACAACCCTCATTTCCCGTTCTCCATATGGGGAATCTGTGGAGACCATAGCCAGGAAGTCTCTTGAAGGAGCTGGCTAGAGGTGCCCGAGGAAGGAATCAAGGTGGGGAGATGCTCAGCTTGTGGGTGGAGGTGTAGAGATGGGGCGGGGTGGGGCCCGGTGTCCAGGCTCCTCTGGGAGCTGCAGTGCAGATGTATGTATGGTTTCTGGCAGCTCTCCAGTGCTGCAGTCCCTCCCTCCCTGCCCCTCCCTCACCCTAGCATCTCCACTCTCAGGGCAAATCCATGTGCTGTCTGGAGACAGCTGCATCCAAAGGCCAGAAACAGCAAATAGGTTCAGTATCCCAGGAGAGAGAGAGAGAGAGAGAGAGAGAGAGAGAGAGAGAGAGAGAGAGAGAGAGAGAGAGAGAGACCCATGGACAAAGGACAGGAAGTAAAGGAACATTGTGAGTGACAGTCACAGCTGCAAGGGGATGAAGGCCTTCTCCGCCCTCCATGCCCAGCCACACCCAACTCCCAAATCTGAGAACAGTTGAATTGGCGGGTGGAGGGGGGGGGGGTGCACACCGGAAGTGGCAGTCACCTCAGCAGACTGCTGTGGGGAACAAGGGCCCAGAGAGAAAAGAGATCCAACCAAGGGCCCCAGGCAAGCTGCAACCCATGGACGTGGGAGAGGATTACCCAGGGTCTTCTGGCAGGGCTTAGGGCCTGAAGCCAGAACATCCGAGTGTACAGGGGTTGAAGTGATTGCAGACGAGGCAAAAAGGCTGGGGAGTCAGGCTATCCTGTCTAAGGGCGGGGACAGCAGCTTCACGGTGTGATCTGACTAGGAGAGGAGGTGGAAAGGAGGGCAGATTCTTGGGGGGACACCAGGAGCCCTTACAAATCCAGGAGCCATATGCCCAAATTTGGAAGTGTCTGGGAAGACCCACCAGAGTTTAGACAAAAGGAAAGGAAAGGAAAGGGAGGGAGGGAGGGAGGGAGGGAAGGAGGGAAGGAGGGAGGGAGGGTGGGAGGGAGGAAGCAGAGAACAGATTCACTATCCTAAAGGAGCTTTACATGCCCCAAACCTGTACTCAAGACTCCCCAACCAGCAGCCAAACCAACTCACTTTCAATAGGACTGTTTACCTCGAAAGAGGAAGGGGTTATCAGCACCTGGGAAAGGGAGGCTCAGAGAGGGAAAGCGACTGGCTCAAGGCCACACTACAAGCTGGTGGTGAGATGAATTCGCGGTCAGTAAGAAGCATCTAAGGCCCTGGAGCATTGAGAAGGCTCCGGGTTGACTTAGAATAAATAGAAGAAAAAGCGGGGCCTCTGCATCCTGCTAAGAGCTTCCATGGCTCCCGGGCCGGACCGGACCGGACTGGACCGGACCCGGACAGGTGAGCTGCGCAGTGGGGGCTGGTCCATCAGAACCCTCGGGATAGACCTCGGTGGGCAGCAGAGAGCCTCTCTCCGGCACCACACACCATGAGCCGAGCTGTCTGGCGCGCAACAGACGGTTCCATTTCTAGAGCTCTCCAAGTTGGGGAACTCACAGCCCCCCTCCCCATGGTCCCTAGATCCGCGTCCCTTTGTCTTCCCAAGTTTTTCCACTAGTTAAGTTAAGGTGACTGGGCGCCCCCCCCCCCCCGCCCCGGCCTTGGACCACACCCTTGGCGGGGCCCGGGCTCCACCAGCTCCCCTCCCCCGCAGGGGCGATGTCACCTCGCGCCTGCACCTCGGATTCTCTCCTGGGACACACTAGGGTGGCCGCACCCCGGCAGGGACCTGGCCAGGTGCTTGTCCCTGGTCCCCGCAGCACTGGACTCTGTGCCCTGAAGCGACTCTGCATACTCACCGCGCTTGGGAGGCCTTGGGTCAGAGCGGACAGAGACGCAGCTCGAAGCCCGTTAGCCCAGCAGCAGCCGCAGCGCAGGCTGGGCGCACGGTGGTGGGGGACACGTGGCGCTCAGGGGCCAATCGGGTTTGCCCGCTGCCCGCTCCGCCCCGCCCCGCCCCACCCTGGGTGCTTCACTTTTGGAGTCTGGGTGTCACCAGCTGCAGGGGAAGGGTGTCAGGGAGGGCGCCCTCCGGGAACCCGAAACCTCCTACCTGGGTCTGTTCTGACTACAGTTCTCGCGCCTCTAGAGGAAAAGTGACTAGGCAAAGGCCACGCAGCCATCCAGAATTAGAAGTCACCTTAATGTCCTGTTCTGGACACTTTCTCCTACATTTCTTGCCACTCACCAAAGCGTTGTTGAGAAATTTGAGGCTTTCCAAAACTCAGACCTTACCGCACTGATCAGATTTCACACTTTCCTGCCCTATCAGGTCACAGGTACATTCACCTGCTTTGCATGGAAGGAAAAGCCAGAGGAGACAATACCTTGGGCAGGGCCACACAGCTTGCAGATTGTGCGGTTGGGCAGGTGGCTCCAGAGGGATTCCTTGCCCTTGGGGAGTGAGTTCTGGTCGAAGAAGGACCTAGAAGGAGACCAGAAGCTGTGGTCCAGGTCTGCGTGGAAAAGCTGCACAATCTCTGAGAGTCCCTAGGAAACAGATGGTCTAGCTTTAACAGAGAAGACACCTTCTTCCCCCCCACCCCCACCCCCACCCCCCCACCCCCACTTGGTGGCCACAGAGCGGACAGCAAACTTGTTTGCCAACGGGCTCTTCTCTGAGTTTCTTTAAAGGGGCATCTTCAGGGGCCAGCAAGCTGGCTCAGCAGGCAAAGGTGCTTGCTGCAGAAACTGGCTTTGATCCCTGAGACCCTTGTCTGGCACATACTGACCGACTCTGATTTAAAAAAAAAAAAATTAAAGTTGAAAGTTAAAAAAAAGGGGGCTGGAGAAATGACTCAGCTGTTAAAGGCTAGACTCACAACCAAGATATATCACACACACACACACACACACACACACACACACACACACACACACACTATCCTCGAATCCATCACTAGTTCAGAGTGTAGTGAGCCCCTAACAAGACCTAAGTGGAAAATGTGTCCTCCATCTTTTCATCTCACCCAGTGAACATTTATTGATAGAGTTGCAGGCTAGAGCAAAGTGAGCAGGTGGGCCTGGCTGCCCTGCCCTACCCCTGGGACCTTCCAATAGATGGAGGCTTAGGTTGTTTTATGGGAAGCCTGGGGCCAAGGTGGAGGAAACACATGGGACCTGGCAAGTTGGGAAGTCTACCTTCAGAACAAGAATTGAAGAACAGGAATTACACAGCTACAACTTTTGAGGAGAGCAGGCTCAGCGGGGGAAGCAGCTCATCAGCAGAGCCCGTGCCCCAGCCCTGAGAGGCTGAAGCAGGAAGATCAGGAGTTCAAGGTCACCCTCCACCACATACACCTTCAAGGCCAGCCTGGGCTACATGAGGCTGCCTCAAAACGTGCAATAACGGGGCTGGGTTTTGTGGCTGGTTTTATAGTTTTTGACATGCACAAAACCCTGGGTTGAGTTGCCAATGCCACATCAAATTGGACTTAGTGGCGCACACCTGTAATCCCAGTGCTCAGAAGGATCAGAAGTTCAAGGCCATCCTCAACCACATAGCAAGTTCAAGGACAGCCTAGGACACACACGGACTCTCTCTCTCTCTCTCTCTCTCTCTCTCTCTCTCTCTCTCTCTCTCTCTCTCAGAAAACCAACTAAGTAAATAAATAGGAATAAGAAAATGAGAGAGGTGGTGAGGTGGTGGAGGAAGAAGACGGAAGAGGGCTGGCCCTGCCAAGGTGGGGTCAGTAGTCTCCTTGCACACAATCACAACTGCTGTCATATACTGGGCATTTCCATGAGTCACAAGGTTGTATACTCCCCCACCCCCTTGTTTTAAATGAGTGTATTTGTGTGTGCATACACTCACCTTTGAGCCCAAGCGCCATAGCATCCATACAGAAGTCAGAGGACAACTTGCAGGACTTGGTTCTCTCCTCCTTCATGCAGGTCCTGGGAATAGAACTCAGGTCTTCAGGCTTGGGGGCAAGCTCCTTTACCTGCTGAGCCGTCCTGCGGTCCCTGTAGACCCTTCAATTACAATGTCATATCTAATCCCAACATTTCATTGGTTGGATATTTATTTTTATTTATTCAGCACCTACTATGTGCCAGGCTCTATTGCAGAAGGTTTATCAACAAACCAAGGTTTCCGCTGTCACAGAGTCTGCATTCCAGCTCACAGGAGATAGGTACACCATAGCAAACATGACAGCACGTGAGCAGGGACAAAAACTGTGGACAAAGAAAGGGGAAAAGCTGACAGATGTAGTGCTTAGTAGAGTGTTTAGCAAAAGCTAAATTAGGTTTGAGAAAGACGCGGAGGAGGAGATAAGTCAGCAGAACCGAGCAGGCACTTGTTGGAAGAATCCTGGCCAAGGAAATAGCAGTGGGAAAAGGGTCACAGCGCTTGGGGGACCAGAAGGGCTCCTGGGTGTCGAGCCCAGCAGGAGGCAGAGATGGAGGTGGTGTCTACTCATGAGGGCCTGGAGTCCTTGGGATGGGAAGATGTGGGGGGCGGGGCGCTGCTGCTGGGCGAGAGGGGACGAAGGTTTAGTGCACCCATGGCTGTGTAAACGCTGTGTCTAACTCTGCCATTTCGTGAATGCAAAAAGCCAGTATCTTCTCAGCAGCCACTCCCCATCTCTCCTGAAGCACCAATTTGCTTTCTCCTCCTCAGCCCTTCTTATCTTTCTCCTTCTCCTCCTCCTCTTCCTCCTCCTCCTTCACTTCTCTCCTTCTTCATTTTTGGTCTGTTGGGACCAGGTCTCATGTGTTTGAGGCTGGTCATGAACTCCACATGGAGCTGACAATGACCTTGAACTCCTCCTCCTCCTCCCTCGCTCCCTCCCTCCCTCCCAAGTGCTAAGATTACAGTGGTGAGCCACCACACCTCCCCCCACCCCCTAGATTCGATCTCTATCTCTCTGGAATTTTTTCTACCCACTTCATTTAAATGAGATGATACATATGTTGCCTTTGGGGTGTGGCCTCATTTGGCATGCTTTAGTGTAACAGGGCCCCAGACCTTAGCATAACTGACTCCATGATGGAAGTACCAAGGCTATAAAACTCAGCACGTAGACAGCACACCTGACAAAAACGAAAACAAAGGCCTAACCCATCAGTGTCCATTCAGTTCCGGGAAAGTCTCTAAATGTGCTAACCTTGCTTTTTGGCTTCTGTAGTTCTGCGTCTGGCTAACTGTTCTTGTTAACAGAAGTATGTCAACCCAGGACACGGTTTTTTGTGCTTAAAAAGCACATCCCTCACTGGGATTCCAAACACCCAGGGTAGTCACCGGCCAGCTAATAAGGACTTTCTATTGGCTTAAACCCATGTCTGAGCAGTCTTCTCTGGAGGATTCCCCTACAACATTAGTTCATCTCCACTGTGGCATGTGTCAATACTTCCTTTTATGGCTGAATAATAGTCTGATGTTGGAGTCTGCTGAATTTTGCCTTTCCGTTCATCTGCTGGGGGCTTTAGCTCATTCTGACTCTCTGGCTATGGTGATTGAGACACTATTAGCAGCTGGGGACACTTACTTGAATGCCAGTGTGTGGGTTCCCTAATGTGTTTACTCGGCGTGAAACTGACTTGGCTGTGTGACGATCTCTCTTCCTCTTCACAGCGCTGGGAGATGAAGGCAGGGCCTTATGTGTGGAGGCAGCACTTTCCTGTTGAACTACATCCCTCCATGTTTAATTAAATAGGGCTCTGTCACATACATATTTTATAACGTTTAGAATTGAAATATCCAAGTTGGCCGGGTGTGGTGGCGCACATCTTTAATCCCAGCACTCGGGAGGCAGAGGCAGGTGGATCTCTGCCAGTTCAAGGCCAGCCTAGTTGGTCTACAGAGTGTGTTTCAGCACAGCCAAGGCTACACAGAGAAACCCTATCTCGAAAAACCAAACCAAACAAAGCCAAACAAACAAACAAACAAACAAACAAAAAGCTGGTTCTTTTAGGTGCAAAGCTGAAGCCTTAGTTTGGGAGCAGAGGCACAGAACAAGAGATTGCTGTGAGTTCGAGGCCAGCCTGGTCTACAAAGCAAGTCTAGGACAATCAAGGCTACACAGAGAAACCCTGTTTTGAAAAACAAAACAAAAAAAAAGAAGAAGAAGAAGAAGAGGAAGAAGAAGAGGAAGAAGAAGAAGAAGAAGAAGAAGAAGAAGAAGAAGAAGAAGAAGAAGAAGAAGAAGAAGAAGAAGAAGGCGGCTAATTAACATTGCCATTCCTTGGCTGAACGCTTTGCCTTTGCTTCTTGGAATCAATCCTGAAAAAACAATTTGAATTATGGGGAAAACTTTGAGGGCAACAGTGTATTTTTTTTTTTAATAAAAGTTATAAAAAGGAAGCCCCCTCGGTAAGTAAGCAGGTGTCGCAGCCTCATGGGTTAATGGACACAAACGCGGGAAGGAAGAAAGCGCCCAGATAGCACCATGTTGGCGGCATTCTCCCAGCCCTTCCTCCACAGACTGGCCCGTCCAGAGGAGTGTGTCTGGGAGAGGGTGAAATGCATGACTCAGACCAGAACAATGCACGGAGATTGGGGATTTCCCCAACTCTGTGTTCTGGGCTTTAATTTACACTCTGGTTAAAGGAAGAGAATCTTCCGGGACTACCTGGAGAAGTGGAAGTGGACAGATACTGCCACCTGCTGGCTAGATGCTGGATGGCAGCGAGGCAATGTGGTGACCCCCAGGGATCCTGTCCGATAACAATCCAGGCAGGCCTTCGAGGCTCCTTTAAGGACCTGCAAGGGAGTTAAGAATCTAGGGGGCGTGGTGGCACATGGCTTTAATCCCAGCACTCTGGAAGCAGAGGCAGGCAGATTTCTGGGAGTTTGAGGCCAGCCTGGTCTACTAAGTGAGTCCAGAATAGCCAAGGCTATCACAAAGAAACCCTGTCTGGGGGAAAATACGTTAGCTATTTTCTTATCACTGTGACCGAATACCTCACAAGTAAGCGACATTGTAACGAGAAAGGATTTGCATTCACAACGGATGCAGCTCATGCCAGGGAGGAGCGTAAGGCGGCAGGAGTGTAGGGCAGCTGGACCCAGTCTGGACGCAGAGAGAGAAATACTGGTGCTATGCTTGCTTTTTCCTTTTGAAAAACTATTCATTTGTTTTATGTATGAGTGCTCTGTCTGCATGTACACCTGCAGGCCAGAAGAGGGCATCAGATAACATTATAGATGGTTGTGAGCCACCACATGGTTGCCAGGAATTGAATTCAGGACCTCTAGGCAGAGCAGACAGTGTTCTTATCCGCTGAGCTATCTCTCCAGCCCCTTGCTTTTTCCTTTTTATCCTGTGCAGGGCTCCAGCCATGGGATGCTGCTCCCACTTTCAGGGGGTTGGTCTTCCCATTTCGTTAAACCTTTTGGACAAGCTCACAGATACACCCTCAGGCGTGTTTCCGTGGTCAAGTTGACAATGAAGATTAACTATTACAGTGTGATGAAAATATGGCATATGGAGTTGGAGAGATGGCTTAGAGGGTTAAGAGCTCTGGCAGCTCTTCCAGAGGACCTGGGTTCAATTCCCAGCACCCACATGGCAGCTCACACTGTAACTCCAGTCCCAGGTGGTTTGATGCCCTCTTCCGGCCTCCTCCAACACCAGGCAATCCTGAGATAGAAATGCACAGGCATACACATGGGAAAAGCACTCATACATGTAAAACTAACTAACTTTAAAATGCTATAAAAATTTAAAAGATGGGCTGGACATGATGGCACACGCTTTTAATCTGGAGGCAGAGAAGGGCAGATCTCCATGAGTTCCAGGTCAACCAGTACTACACAATGATAGCCTGTCTCCAAATAAAATAGCATCTTCCCAAACTCCCAAATGTTATATCTGAGCTGGGCATGCTGGCACAAGCTGATCTCTGTGAGTTCAGGGCCAGTTTAGCCTACATAATGAAGTGAGTGGCAGGTCAGCTAGCATAGTACATAGAGAGACCCTGTCTCCAAATAACAACAACAACAACAACAACAATGACAACAATAATAATAGCAGTAGCAGCAGTAATAATAGAGGGATAACTGCAAAGGGCATACGCTATGAAGGGGCCTTGTAGACCAGGCCTCCAGCTGCTCTGATATCAGAAAGCAATGTGAGTGCGTGGGCCCAGAACAAATGGACTTTATGAACACTCTTGGGCTATACTGTAAAACATTTTGCCAGGTGTGATGGCACACAGTGTAATACCAGCATTCAGGAAGTGGAGGCAGAAGGATCAGCAGTTCAGGGTCAGCCTGGGAAAATGACATCTCACCCGGAAGTTCTTCAGGACAGTAAAAAGCTGTCACCTCCTATGACGATGCCTTCTGGGACACTCCTGAGGAGTCGTCTGAGGGTCCTCCTAAGGAAAAGTCATTGCTGACATGTGCTCGGTGGGCTGCGGATATGGCTCACTGAGCATAATCTTTACTTGCACAAACTTGATGACCCGAGCGTCATCCTAGGGTTCTATAGTAGGAGAGAAGCGATGCCCTAGAGTCACTCTCTGGCCTCCACCCACCTGCTGGGGTATGTGTGAAATGCCCCTAACAATAATAAACAAGTAATAGAGCTAATGTAAGTAGCTATTGCTCTGTGAACTTCTCTCTTTTAAGGGGAGTTGCTGGTATCTTGGGGGTCCAGGTCTCCACACTTTTCTCAGTTTTTTTTTTTTTAGACAAGTTTCCTCTGTATAACAGACCAACCTATCCTAGAACTCATTTTGTAGACCAGACTGGCCTTGAAGTCACAGAGATCCACTTGCTTCTGCCTCCTGAGTGCTGGGATTAAAGGTGTGCACCACCACACCCAGCTTCCAGATTTATTTATTTAATTTATTATTATGTATACAGAGCTGTCTTCATGCACACCTGCAGGCCAGAAAAGGTATCAGATCACATTATAGATGGTTGTGGGCCACCATGTGGTTGCTGGGAATTGAACTCAGGACCTCAGGAAGAACAGTCAGTGCACTTAACCTCTGAGCCATCTCTCCAGCCCCCAGACTTATTTTTATTTTATGTGTATGCCTGTTTCATATAAATGAATGTCTGTTCGCCATGTGCATGCAGTGCCTGTGGAGGCCAGAAGAGGACATTGGATCACCTGGATTTGGAGTATGAGGGGGTTGCCAGTTACTGTGTGGGTCCTGGGAATAAGAAACCTGGGTCCTCTGCAAGAGCAGCCAGTGCTCTTAACTGCCGAGTCATCTTCCAGTCCTGTAAAAGGGTTTCTGTTGTTGTTCTTTTTGTGGTTTTGCTTTTGTTTTGTTTTTCCCCAGGTAGGATATCAACTATGTAGTTCAGGTCAACCTTAACTTTCCATTCTCCTTCTACTTACTGTAGTGAGAATTTTGGTTTCTTAAAAAAAAAAAAAAACAATTATGGGGCTGGAGAGATGGCTCAGAGGTTAAGAGTACTGCCTGCTCCTCCAAAGGTCATGAGTTCAATTCCCAGCAACCACATGGTGGCTCACAGCCATCTATAATGAGATCTGGTGCCCTCTTCTGGCATATGGGTGTACATGCAGATACAACATCATACACAAAATCAATCAATCAATCAATCAATCAATCAATCTTAAAACTCTGTGTAACAGTCCTGGCTACCCTGGACTTGCTTTTGTAGACCAGGCTGGCCTCAAACTCACAGCGATACACCTGCCTCTGCCTCCTGAGTGCTGGGATTAAAGGCATGTGCCACCATGCCTGGCAGGGAACATGTTTTTGTTTTAATCCCAGGTGTGGGATATGGGGCTGCTTCAGATTGTCCACAGCAGCTGATTTGTCTCGTGCTCTGGCAGGTGTGTGATTTTTGCCAGCTGAAGATGGTTTACGTTCGGGATTCTGGGAACTCTGCAGAGGGTTAATCAATACCAGAGCCCCAGGAGAGAGAGGCTCAAGACTAGTGTGCCCCCTGCTGTTCCTGCTGCTGTTGCTGGTTGAAGATGTTCTGCCGATGATGCAGAGCAAACTCATCCCAAAGGAAGCTGACACCCCTTAATCAGCAGGAAGTAGTCTAATGATACCGACACCCCTCTCCCCTCTGACCTTCTTTCTCTCCTACCTAGTGTTGGAGGGTTGGAAGGGATAGGGATGGTATAGGGAGGAAGGAAAAAGAACCCAATAAAGTGACCCAAAAGCCAGGCTACAATTGGCTCCAGTGTTGAGATGACAGAAATGCACCGCCATGCCTTCTGAGATCCATCACGTTCTGACACTTTTGACATCTGGCTGAGGTCTATGGATCTGCTGTACCCTTCCCTGTGTGAACTTCCTCCCCCTGCTATTTCTCCTGAGACAGAATCGTATTCTTGCTACATAGCTCAGGCTGGCCTGGTACTCACAATAATATCCTTTTTTTCTTTTTCTTTTCTTTTTTTTTCCGAGACAGGGTTTCTCTGTGTAGCCTTGACTGTCCTGAACTCACTTTGTAGACCAGGCTGGCCTCGAACTCACAGCGATCCGCCTGCCTCTGCCTCCCGAGTGCTGGGATTAAAGGCGTGCACCACCACCGCCTGGCTCACAATGATTTTCTTGCTTCAGCCTCCCAAAGTGGTAAGCCGCAGGCTGCCACACGCAGCTAGTGATTTTCTTTGTGGTTCCTCATTTTCCTTCCTTTTGCCTCTTCTTCAGTTGTGTGCTCTTGTTCTGGAGTTACCAAGCTCTTATGTGTTAGTTCCTCAGAAGCCACGCTCAGGAGCTCTGCAGCGCGGACCAAGCTGGCCTTGAACTCACGGAGATCTACCTGCCTCTGCTTCTCTGAGTGCTGGGCTCATAGGCGTGTACCACCACCCCTGGCTTTTACACAAGATATTTCAATTAGAATTTTAGTGGGTCTCAGAATGTAAAACTACCTACCTAATACCAGTGGTTCAAAACTTCTTAATGCCATGACCCTTTAATACAATCTCATGTTGTGGTGACCCCAACCATAAAATTATTTTGTTGTTACTTCATAACTCTAATTTTGTTACTGGCATGAGTTGTCCTGTAAATAACTGATATGCAGGATATCTGATATGTGGCTCCCCGCCCCCACCCCCAAAAGGGCTCTGAGACCCACATGTTGAGAACCACTGTCCCACACTGAAGAAACTATGAGACATAGCATGTAAGACAATTGTCATGTCTTGACCAATATGGTTTGAATATATGTCCCCTCCCCCCATAGAGTCACATGTTTTGAAACCATGTTCCCCAGGTGGTGGCGCTGTTTGAAAAGATATTGGAACCTTTAGGCCTCTTCCTTGCTGGAGGAAGTACATTGATAGGAGTGGGTCTGGAGGCTTAACAGCCTTGCCCTGGGCTTCCTGACTGCTAATGGCACGTGACAAGTGGGCCTCATGCTCCTGCCTCCATGATGAACCCTGAAAGCCTGAGCCCTTCCTCCCTTAAGTTGCTTCTGTCAGGGCATGTTTATCCTAGCAACAGGGAAGGAACTAAGACAATAGAGATTGAGACACATCCTCACTGAAAAGAACGTGAAAAATATAGTTTTATTATTATTTTTTTTAACAAAAAAAGATTTAATCTTCACATTAAGACCTTAGATAAATATAATTAAAGATATTAACAGTGCTTAGCTCTACAAGCAAATTCAACCCTTTATCCAGCTGGATGTGGTGGCACGCGCCCCTGTTCCCGGAGGGCCCCCCCTGTTCCCGGAGGGCCCCCCCAAGGCTGAGGCACGGTAAGGTGGAGTTCAAGGTTAGGATATGTGTTGAGACTTCACTGTGTTCTTCAGTTTTTCTCTGAGAGGTACGGGCTTGCTAATAAGAACTTGACAGGCCAGTGAGTGCTCAGTAAAGCTGATGAGCTGGGATTTTGTCAAACAGGTACAGATGGCTCCAGCTGCCACAGGAGAGGTCTTGGGTGCCCTCATGAGGACAGAGAAAAGGGGAGAGAGAGAACTCTATTTGTTTGTTCCCTAAGGAAAGGCATTTCTTGGGGGGTGGTCCTGGCGGTCCAAACTTCCCCATCAGCATCGTTGGCTACACACATCTCTCCTTCCCACCTTGTCCATCCCGGGAGAAGAATGGAGTGACTCTTGCTCTTTTCTCCCCAGAGTCTTTGGAGGGAGCCGTGAGTTTGTGAATCACGGTGGGCCCAGGCCCTGCGCCTGTACACCGAGGACAGAGAGGTCTCTTGAGATGTGGCAGAGGGCAGGATAAGATGGAGGGTGTGATGGCCCCAAGGGCTCAGATGGGTTAGTGGCTCCTCCGTCTGCTGCAGCAGTGGCCATTCTGTGACTCCTTTTCAAGGTCCTGAAGTAGATCTTTCCGGAACTGCCTGTGGTACGGACAGAGCAGGGGTTGCCTGAGGGGGGCAGCTATTGCTTGAACCAACCCGGTCCTCCAGGAAGTCTTCCTGAGGCAAGTCATCATCTTCCCCACACCCCTCTGCCTGCCTGTATGTGATTTTTCTCTGTTGATCGAGTGCTAAATCCTTACGGTGGGGCTATGGGTGGATCCAGGTTGAACATCACTGCATAGTTGGGTCACTTTGGGTGACATGGAGTTTCTGTTTCCTCATCAGCAAACAGGGATAACAGACACCCCCTCTCTTAGGATCCAGAGGAGGATTCCACCAGGAAATGTGTCACGCATTGAACTGCCCATGGCACGGGACATTAATGCTCACTTACAAAACCTCAGAACCGATTTGTTCCACGCGCATGCCTGCTCAGATGGATTGTTTCCTGTTTCCTCTTTCTCATGCTAAAAACCTGGGCTTCCTGATCGCCAAGGAAAGAGGAGTCACATTCCCCAAATCTTTGGGGGCACTTGTCAACCCAGTCCCCAGGCTCTTTCATGTCCCACCCAGCTAGAGATTTTAACAAAAGGTTGGGGGAAGGGAGGAAGGGGTCCGGCTACCTTGACATGGTCAACCTGTTCCCAGCTTGGAATTGCAGGTCCTCAACCTCCTGCCGCAGGGTGGTGTTTTTCAGTGCTAGTATCAGGTTTTTTTCTTTCTGTAACACACCAAGAAGGAGCTGAGAATGGAGTGGCCCACCCTCTCAGCCCAGGGGATGTCATCACTTCCCACATTGCTTCATGCTAGGGGACCACTCACTTTATGGGGCAAGACACTAACTGGGAACAAGGTTAGAGTTGAGATGGACTGTCAACTTGACTTTTGCTATTGAAGAACGTTAAAAACAAAAAACCAGTGCTGGTAAGATGGTTCAGTAGGGGCTAAGTGTGTCAGTAGCTCTCCCAGAGGACCCAGGTTCAACTTCCAGCCCCCACAAGGCAGCTCACAACTGTCTGTAACTCCAATTTAGGGGATCTGACACCCTCACCCAGACAAACATGCAGGCAAAACAATCAATTCTTATAAAAAATTTTAAAAATAATTAAAAGTCTGAAAAGACAATAAATAGGTGTAATTCTACCTAATGTGTGTGTGTGTATGTGTGTAAGAGAGAGAGAGAGAGAGAGAGAGAGAGAGAGAGAGAGAGAGAGAGAGAAGAAGAAGAAGAAGAAGAAGAAGAAGAAGAAGAAGAAGAAGAAGAAGAAGAAGAAGAAACAGTGCTGGTAAGATGTTCAGTGGTTAAGAGCACTGGCTGCTCATACAGAGGACTGGGTTTGATTTCCAGGACAATCTGAGTTTAATTCCAGTAACTCACATAGCGAAAGGAGAGAGCTTGCTCCTGCAAGTTGTCCTCTGAACTCCGACACACGCATGTCACGGCATGTACCCACCCACCCATTAATATATAAAATCAATAAACAAACAAGTAAACCTAATAAACCCCCAAACAAACCAATGCCACAACCTGACAGGATCTAGGGTGATGCTGCCCCAGGGTTCTGAGACCCCAGTTCGGAGGTTTTCAAAGGGCCCTACTTCCTTAGGCCCCATTGGCAGTGTGACAGCTGCCACGCCTCCTGATGAGCCAGGCTGCCAGGGTGGGTAGGTGGTGGTGGTGGTGGTGGTGGTGGTGGTGACAGCAGGCTGTACTGCCCTAGTTACAGCAACTTGAGGACCCAAGAAAAGATGGGAGTCAGGCGACAAGGAGCTGTTGCCTAACCCAGACCAGACTCTTGCAGGAGCAGCAGAGCCAAGCTAGCAGAGGCTGGGTAGGGGGTGGGGGTAAACTGGGAAATGCCCAGAGAGCAGCGGCCTGCTGCGGCCCAGGGGCACTGACCAGCATCTCCAGGAGGAAGAGCTGCTTCTCCAGCTCATGAATTCGCTCATTTTTCATCTCAATAACGTGGTGCAAACTCTCCAGCTCTTGCTCCCAGAAGGGGCCGGGGCTCCCATAATCCTAGAGGACACAGAAAGACCCTGTCAACCAGCGTGGCTCTCCCCCTGCTCTCCACCGCTTTCCATTCCTGTCAGAAACTCACTGCATTGGTCTTGTGTGACCTCTTCCTTTTCACAGCCCACGGAGCATTTTTCTGCCCTTCTCTCCTAGGCATGCTTTGAGGCATATGTCTGACAGGCACACAGCTAGAGTTTATTTTTTCTTTTTCTTTTTCTTTTTTTTTTTTGAGACGGGATTTCTCTAGGTAGCCTTGGCTGTCCTGGTCTTACTTTGTTTTTTTGTTTTTTTGTTTTTCAAGACAATGTTTCTATGTTATCCTTGGCTGTCCTGGACTCGCTTTGTGGACCACAATCAGAGCCATCTGTCTGCCTCTGCCTCCAGAGTGCAGGGATTAAAGGCATGTGCCACCATGCCTGGCCCAGGATTTACTTTGTAGACCAGGCTGGCCTCAAACTCATAGAGATTCACCTGCCTCTGCCTCCTGAGTGCTGGGATTAAAGGCCTGAAGGATCACATCCAGGCCAGCTATAGTTTGGGAGGCTGACAGGTTTGCTAGCTGCCTCATACAACTATGTGCTATATCTGTCTGTCTCTCTCAGTATGATCTGAGAAGCCTCTTGCTTCTGCACTCTTGTGAAGGGGAATGCATCCTCTTTGAAGCTTGCCCTCTGTGGTTGCCTGCCCACGACGACCTTCCCACAGCAGCAAGGTTAAAGACCTGACAGTGTTCTGTGCCTACCTGGATATGGTTCTTATAGAGTTGGCTAAGGAGGGGCTCATCCACCTTATTCATCTGGGCTTGGATGGCCTGCTGTGGTGAGGCCAGCGTAGCACAGGTGTTCTGGAGAAGGGAGCAGGAGGGAGACAGTAAAGATCCTGATCTGTCAAGGTGATTCTCATTATTTTAATAAAAAAAAAGGGGGGGGGGCACTGGGATTCTTCACTGTGATTCTGGCACACACCACACACTGCATAGCACAGGAGGCTGGATCCACTGCTACGGCCTGAAACATCCCAGAACCACCTCTCACCACACAGCATTTAATGGCTCCCACCGTGAGGGCCGATGCTGATTGATAACTGGACCAGATCTAGCATCACAAGATCCCCGGGCATGCCTGTGAGAATGTTTGTAGACCAGGTTAACTGAGGTGGGGAGAGCCACTTTGAATCTGGGTGGCACCATGCCATAGGCTGGGGTCCTGGACTGAGTGAAAAGGAAAAAAGCAAGCTGAACACCAGGGTTCGTCGCTCTCTGTTTCCTAACTGTGGCTGCGACGTGGCCAGCTGCTGCATCTCAAACCGCTCACATGCTTGCGGGATTGTGCTCAGTTTGATGTCTCTACCCTTATATAGCTTAGGACCCTCTGACTCCCCTGTGTGGTGGGTAGTGCCCACATCAGGCTGGATCTTTCCACATCAGCTAGCTTAATGGAAATAATACCCAGTAGGACATCCCAATGCAGACAATTACTCATTGAGACTTTATTCCCGGCTATTCTAGGTTATGTCAAGTTAACAATGAACAAGAAAGCTGATGGGTTGGAGATATGGCTCAACGGTTAAGAGCACTGGCTTCTTTTCTAGAGGATCCGAGTTCAGTTCCCAGCACTCACATGATGGCTCACACTGTCTATAGCTCTTTCCAGTGGATCCAACAACCTTTTCTGACCTCTGAGGGCATCAGACATATAGACAGAAAAAAAAAAACCATATGCATACAATAACATAATAAAATACATTTATTAACCTCTCCCCAAAAGCAGCCATAGGCCAACCTTAATTGCAATCCAAGTCCCCTTAACCAACTGTTTGGTCACCACATCAAAGGGTCAGGGCACATGGAAACCAAGCACGTTGGTCCCCATAACCTATAGGCATCATTTTTGGCTGCTTTGGGGTTCCTTGTGGCTTCCTTGCAATTTCTCCACCACCCACACCCAAGTGGCCAGGCCCTTCTCACCTGCAGTGGGGCTTTGGCCTCTTGGACACAGTCACTAAGAGTATCTTTCTCTGGTGCACAGGATGCCTTCGAGACTGTCAAGAAAGGAGATCTCTATAAACCCAAAGCCTCTGTCAAGTTCCATGAGGTCTAGAAGGTTCGTGCTGCTCTCTCCCAGGCTGGACAGGAGCTGAACTGTCAACTGGATACAATCCAGAGTCACTTCCGAAGAGGGTACCTCAACTGAGGAATCGTGGAGGTCAGAGTGGCCTATCGTGGATCTTCTAATTGATGTGGTAGGGCAGATGGCCTGGGCTATGTAAGAAACTAGCTAAGCATGGGTAAGTGAGAGCCAGAGCATGCTAGCAATCAGCATCCTTCCGTGGATCCTGTCTCCAGGCTCCTGCCTTGAGTTGCTGCCCTGAGTTCCCTCAATGATAGGGTGTGACCTGGAAGCATAAGCCAAATACACTCTTTTCTCTCCAGGCTGCTCCTGGTGAGAATGTCTTATCACAGTTCTGGGAAGGAAAGCAGAAACGGAGTCAGGGACATTCTTAGGGCTCAACAAATCCCTGGGAAACAGAAACGTCTTCTCCTGGGAGAGAGTGAGCCCTACCAGAGCTGGAGGGCACTCACAGGTCCCTGAGGCTAGGATGCAAGGATCCTGCAGCAGGCTGAGGAAAAGGCGGGCAGCAGAGGCTGGGCTGTGAAATCACAGACAGGACAGAGCACCAGTGGCAGGAATGTCCTGCCTCCTCTTCTTCAAAATGGAACGACTGTGGGATGATAACACAAGAAGCTCCACCAGGTTGTCTCTAAGGGCAAGATCCACAGGAAAGAGACGAGCTGGGTCTTCCCAGATGGGCAGGACAGAATTCTGGAGACCAGCTCATCCCACAATGGGTCTGGTTAGACTTACCTAGACATCCCTTTGGGTAAATTCCCAGTCTTATTTTTTCACTCAGAAATCGTCAATCAATGACCAGGCAGAAAAATGCAACAGGGTGATGGGAAAGGGGAGATACCTACAGCCAAAGGGGCCGTGGTCACAGAGGAGAGAGCTCATAGCCAGATATGACGGTTTACACCTGTAATCCCAGTAGTTAGAAGGCCGAGATAGAGGAATCATCAGAAGTTCAAAGCCAGCCTAGGTTAGAGAGTAAGACTTATCTCAAGAAAATCACCCTGTCTCAAAACAAAAACAAACAAACAAAAATACCCCAAAAAAACCCAAACCTAAACAAAAAAGCAAACAACAATAACAAACAAACAAAAAAGGAAAAAGAAAAGAAAGAAAGAAATCAAATTTAACAGGTGTAGTAGCGCATGCCTTTTATCCCAGCACTTGGGAGGTTGAGGCAGAAGATTCTCAGTGAGTTTGAGGCCAGCCTGGACCTTCATAGCAAGTTCCAGACAGGTTAGAGCTACACAGTGAGACCTTGTCTCAAACAATGACAACCACCATCAGCAACAAAAATGCCAAATACATTTTAGCTTGAGTTAAGGTCTCACTGTGATGATCTGAGTCTGATCCCCAAGACTCAAGTGGTAGAAGGAGAGAACTGACTCCTACAGGTTGTCCTCTGACCTCCACACATGTGCTATGGTATGCGCTCACCCATATGTACAGACAGACAGACAGACAGACAGACAGAAATTCTGACTGCTGGGAAGATCTGATAGGCATTTCCCCTGGGCTACATAGTGGGTCACTTTGCATCTATGTATTTATTGTACTGAATATTATTAAACCGTGTAGGTAGAGAAGGTGGGTTTTAGAAAGAGCCTGGCAAAATGGACAGGTGCTGAGCTTGGTGGTGAGCCGCCCTCCAGGGTCTCTAACTCTATTGCCAAAGGTTCTGCAGCAATGTCACAATGTTTCAAGGGTTTGGAACTTGTTCAGACCTCTGTCCTAGTTACTCTGTTTCTGGGAATGAAAGAAGAATCGAATGCCAATGGAGAAATAAGTCTTCATGAAAAAGATCACTTTTAAGAACCAAATCTAGATTTCTAGACTCCTAGGAAATAAGCAACCCTATGTGTGTTGTGTCTAAAGTTCTTTCTTTCTTTTTTTTTATGAGACAGGGTCTTACCTTGTAGCCCAGGCTGGCCTCAAATTCCCTGTCATCCTCCTGCTTCAGCCTCCTGGAGTGTTGGGTTACAGGCATCCTTCATTTTTGGTACTTGGTAACATGCTTGCTACAGTGTTAAATGAAAAACAAACAAAAACAAAAACAAACCAACCAAACAAAAATTCAGCAAGGGCCAGAGAGAGGCTGAGGGTCAGGAGCACCTAGCACTCTTATAGAGGACCAGAGTTCAGTGCCCAGCACCCACATAGCACGGCTCATAATCTCCTTTAATTCCAGCTTCAGGGAATCGGATGCCCTCTTCTGGCCTCTGAAGGTAATGCAACACATGTGTATAACACACACACACACACACACACACACACACACACACACACACACACACACACACACACACACACATTTTAAAGAACAAGATATAAAGTTTGCACATGAACTTTAAATGATCATGACAGCTTATAAGAGAAGTAATTTGGAGCCAAGTATGGTGGCTTACGCCTTTAATCCTACCACTTAGAAGGCAGTGACGGGCAGATTTCTGTGAGTTCAAGGATAGCCTGGCCTACAGACTGAAATCCAGGATAGCTAAAGCTACATAGTAAGACCCTGGCATGAAAAAAAAGAAAAAAACCGAACCAATCAGCAACAAAAACAAAACAACTCCAAGTAATTCTGGAGAAGGGTCAGGAACTTGTATGTTTATTTTCAGGGTCAATTTCAATGTTGCTAAAACATACATAACTTCCTCAAAGTAGCTAGACAAATGTCAACGTTGTGTAAAAAGATGTCACCCAGTTAATAGGGAAATGCAGATCAAAAGCCCAATAAACCTGGCATGGTGTCACACCCCTGTGACCTCAGCTCTTAGGAGGCCAGTTGGCTTAAAGATATTCAGTCTCTAATTTAATGAAATCTAATTCCAACACTCAGGAGGCTGAGGCAGGGGATCACTGCTAACTGGAAACCAGGCTGGGCTACTAGTAATTTCCAGGCCAGCCAGGGTTACACAGTGAGATTATGTCTCAAACAATAGCATACAAACAAACGAAACAAAAGTCAAAAGACACACACAATGAGATGCTACCTCATGCCGACCATAGTGATGACAGCGACGGACAAACAATACACACTGGCAAGGCTTTGGAGCCACTGGGACCCTCACACCTTACGGGGAAGAGCATGGAGTAGGACCACTGCTACGGAAGAGGTGGAGAATGCCTCCAAAGGTTAAGAATAGAAATACCGTCTTCTCCTCCTACATGTAAAGTGGGGAGAACTGAAAACACCCGATGAAATGAATGCCTGCTCTAGTGGTACCATCCCTAGCTTGAATATCCATGATGAGTGAGTAAAGCAATGTTATGTCCATTCAGTGGAGTATTACTCATCCACAGGAAAGAAATGGAGTCCAGATGTATGTTGTAACATGGAAGCATCTTGCTGGGTGAAGTAAGCCAGGCTGCTGATGCCATTTATATGCGTCTGATGCCGTGAAATCAGGGAAGAGGTTAGCAGTAGCTAGAGCCTGGTGGGAAGGAAATGAGTGACTAGTGCTGGGTGTTTCTTCTTTGGGGTGAGGAGAATGTTCTGGAACTGAGTGGTAGTAATGATTGCGTGCATTGTAATTGCACTAAAGGTTACCAGTGTCACAGATACCAATGTCATGTGTATATTTTACCAATCTAAAAAAGTAAATATACTTTTCAATTCTAAGTTTTATAAAAAGTATGTATGTGACAGAAACCTATTTAATTGAAAAACAGGTATTTGTTTGTTTGTTTGTTTGGTGTGTGTGTGTGTGTGTGTGTACCTGTCTGTCTGTGTGGGGTATATGTATGTACATGACTTCAGTACCTGTGGAAGCCAGAAGAGAGCACTTGATCCCATGGAACTGGAGCTACAGGTGGTTAGAAGCTTCTAGATGCGGGTGCTGGGAACCAGACTCAGGTCCTCTGGTAGAGCAATGCACATGCTCAACTCCTGAGTCATCTCTCCAGCCTTTGTTTCATTTTTTTGAGACAGGTTTTGCTTTGTATCTCAGTTGGCTTTTAACTCACTCTGCTGCCCAGACTGGCCTTAAACTTACAGTGGTCCTCTTCCCTTTAGCCTTGTGTGTAATAGAATTTCATGGCCATGAGCCATGCTTGGCTATCCTAGACATCATTTCTTTTAAATTTGTGGTGTGTGTGTGTGTGTGTGTGTGTGTGTGTGTGTGTGTGTGTGTGTGTGTGTGTGTGTGTATTGAACATAGACACATGCAGAGGTCAGAGGTTAACCTCAGATGTTGACCTTGTTTACCACTGATTACATTAGGCTAGCTAGCCAATGAGATTCTGGGAATTCTCCTGTCTCCACCTCCTATCTCACCACTATGAGAGCAGGGATTATAACACTGGGGTCCATCTTTTTATGGGTCCTGGGGATCTGAACTTGGGTCCTCACACTTGTGCCACATGCGTCTTACCCACCGAACCATCGCCCAGCCCACTCTAGCCACAACTTTTAGGCATCATCATTGTAAGGATAGAAGGTGGTTATAAAAATTAGTGATTTCATTTGTCTAGGCTTTCTTCTATTCTCTGATCCTTCCCTTTTTGAGTCAGGGTTTGGAATAGCCCAAGCCGACTTCTACTTTGTGTGGAGCATAGGCTTGCCTTGAATTCATCATCCTCCTGGTGCCACCAAACCACTGGGATTACAGGTGTGTGCTGCTACATCCACCTAAGGTGGGTAGACTTCCTGCAGATGCTTGTAAAATGAAAGAAAAATGGGCGTGATGGGGAGGATGCTCAAAGGAAAGCAAAGCATGGTGACAGGATGTTAAAGGCGCACCCCAAGGAAAATCCCAACACCTCTCTGGATCCAAGGGCCCCATGAGGAACCTTCTGGGGCCTCTCAATTCTCACCTTGCCCAGCTTCCTCATGCCTTCCTTCCAAGATCCTTCCCTTCTTGTCCAGTGTCTCCAGAAGTTCTGTCTCTGTCTCTTCCACCTAGAGTAAAGAGTAAGGTCAGGAGTAAGACTGAACGGGCTAGCCAGGAGTGGCGGCACATGCCTGTAATCCCAGGCAGAGGCAGACAGATGGCTGTGAGTTTGAGGCCAGACTGGTCAACAAAGCAAGACCAGGACCGCCAAGGCTACACAGGGAAACCCTGTCTTGAAAAAACAAAAACAAAAAAGGGATCAGATGGGCTAAAGCACACTGTTACTCCATGCTCACCACATATAGCCCAGGACTACTTAGAGAAGGATGATCAGCACCTTATCTCCTCTCCGACTGACAGGACAGATGGTGAGGCAGGACGGACGTCCCCTGAGACATAGCAGAGCCCAGAGGTCCTGTCCTCCTTAGCTCAGGTAAGTTACCAGAGGGCTGTCTAGGCAGAAAGGATCTTGGGAGTCTTGCATTGCTGATGTTCCCTTGGGGCAGGACAGACCTCTGCTAGTCCACATGGGGCACCCCTCCTACTCGCTACCTCAAGTTCTAAAGGCTACAGGTCACTTCTGCCTTTTGCTGTCAGGCCCCTGATCTGTCCTCTGGGGCCCCCTGAGTCAGGGACCCCAGGCAGGCTTGCAGAGGCCAGGAAACAGGAGCCCCCTTTCACTCGCAGCCAGCTTCACTGTCCCACACCTGAGATATGTGGCAGTTCTGTTGCACTTGGAGGGCACGACTCACACAACATACTTCTCTCACAGTTCTCCCAGGAGAGCCTGTGTGCCCAGGGGCAGCTCCTTTCCCATCAGGCACTGGTGCCCTCGCCTACAAATGAGTCTCACAGTTAAGGATCCTGCAGGTCAGGTGTGGCGCCAGCAACATCAGGACAGTTGTGTTATCAAAACACGCTACAGCCCCACAGATGCGCGCATCTGATGCACCTTCTTAGAAAAGGCAGAGGCTTCTGGAGAGTTTACCCAAACAAACAACAGTATGATGTATCCAGGGGGCTCTTGGAGAATGTGAGTCCCTTTCTTCCTGGAGCTGAGGCAGCGCCTTCCTTGTCTACAGTTCCCCCAAGCTTGTCTGACTAAACCAAAAGAGCCCAGCAGAAATTATTTTAAAAAAGTCTCTTCATGGGGTTGGAGAGATGGCTCAGTGGCTTAGAGTTTTTGTTCTTCCTGAGGACCTAAGTTCTGTTCCTGGTACCAAAACGAGGTGTGGGTCTGTAATGGCCCAGGGTTAATGGGGGGAAGGATGGAGGAGCATTTCAACCTCGGAAGACAGCTGTGCTCACCACTACACAGAGTTTCAACCTCGGATACCTCATATGAGGAGGGCAGGCTTTGGCTCCCTCCCCTCCCCCAACCTGGCACCAACCTGCTCCACTATCAACCCCAGTAAGAATTTACTACCCTGACAGTTATCAGGCCTGGCTCCTTGTTTGACCTTAAAAGGCTCCCCTCACCTCCTCTAGCCCCTGAGTACGCAGATGAAGTGTCCCTGTTCTGGCCAACTGTACATGGCCACCCAAGGTCTCTTGTCCCAGAGACCTTACCCAGCTCCCCAGGGGCATAAAGACTCCCTTTCCACCCCACACCCCCCAATAAACTGAGCCAGTTCTCTGAGGCTGTTCCTGGGGTGTGTGTCTTCTACACCCACATATACACTGCTGGCCAAGGCCCTCCATTGCACCCACATGCCCTGGCTAAACCCCCCTCCCCCAACCCACCCTTTCTAATCCAGTCTGGTTCACTGCACAATGCTATGGGCGGGCTATTCCAAGTGGGAGGAGCTGACACAGAGAGGCAATCTGGTAGGTTCACAACCACCTGTATCTCTGCTCCAGAGGATCTGATACCCTCTTCTGGCCTCTGCAGACAGCTGTGCATGTATGTGTGTGCTCATGCACATAAAAATCAATATTATACTAATTAATTTATTTATTTCTGGTGTGTATGGGGTGTGTTGAGGTCAGAGGCGTCAGTCCTCACCTCTGACCTGGTTTGAGACAGGGTCTTATCTCTGCTGCATCCCTCCAGGCTAGCTAGCCTGCAAGATTCCAGGATTTCTCCTGTCTCTGCCTCCCATCTCACCACAGGCGGTCTGGGGATTACAGATGAGTGCCACCAAGTCTGTCTTTGCGTGGGGTCTGCATGCATCTGAACTCAAGTCCTCACGATTGCACAGCTTTATCCATTGAGTCTTCTCCCCAGACCCTTATTTTAAATTTTAAAGTAGAATTTATTGGGAGTATTAAGATGATTCTGTGGGTAAAGGCTCCTGCCTCTAACCTGACCACCCGAGTCTGAGCCCTGGGACCCTCATGGTGGAAGGAGAAGGCCAACATTTGCTGGCTGCGGTCTGATCTGCACACGGGCCCCTTCCCACACACAAATAAGATAACTAACGGCTGAGCCGTTTTTATTTTATATGCATTGGTGTTTTGCTTGCATATTTATCCATGGAGGGTGTCGGATCCCCTGGCGCTGGAGCCACAGACAGTGTGAGCTGCCATGTAGGTGCTGGGAATTGAACTTGGGGTCCCTCTGGAAGAGCAGCCAGTGAGTGCTCTTAACCACTGAGCCATCTTTCCAGCCCTCAAAATAAACTTTAAAGCCAGACATGGTGTGACATTTACCTGTAATCCCAGTACTGGGGCAAGTAGAGACAGGAGGTCCAGAATTCTAGGTCAATTTTGGTTACAATACTGAGCTTGGGGCCAGCCTAGGGTACACGAGACCCTCTCAGATCAACAACAAACACACAGAAGCCACCCAGTTTGATGAAGCAATCAGTCCCAAACTATGCAGCTTCCTTCGCAGACGTTCAACATGTCAGAACTTTGGAGTCAGATTCTGAGTTTATTTCCTGTGTATATAGTTAAAGGCAGCCAGTTGGATACTGGTGAGAAAACACTTGCACACCTGCATAAGCTTGTCCCCATTGCTTCAACAGTAAGGGAGGAAACTGAGGCAGAAAGAGGGGACGGGCTCAAGACTGAGCTGGGAAGGAGGAGCAGGAAGTCCTGGGCGGGGGCTGCTTGGGTTGGCCTTGACCCCTGACTAACACAGCCCAGTCATTGCATAAAACTTCCTGCCATGCTTTATTTCTAGATTCTTCTTTAAGCCTCTGATCTCACACTTGTTATCCATTCTGGACTTTCAGAACCCTTTAAACATCTCCCCGCATGCCAGACAAGTGTTTTACCAGCGAGCTACACCCCAAAAATGTTTCATAAATCACTTTACATTTTATCTAGCAAGTATGAGTCTGTGTGTCTCACACATGTGTGGAGGCCAGGGATCAACCTGGGCGACCACATCTCTCTCTCCACCATGTGGGTCCTAGGGACTGAACTCAGGTCATTAGCCTTGGCAGCAAGTGCCCTTATTTATTTGTTGAGTCATCTGCCCAGCCTGCTTTATTTTTATTTATGTACATGTGTATCTATTGTATGTGTGCATGCCACATACATACGGCTGCTTCAGGGGGCCATAAGAAGGGATTTTATCCCCAGGAGCTAGAATTGCTGGCAGTTGTAAGCCTTGAATTATGGATGCTGGGACTCGAACTTGGATCCTCTGGAAGAGCAACAAGTGCTCTTAGCTGGTAAATCATCTCTGTAGCCTCTGTGCTTTTCTTTTTCTTTTCTTTTCTCTCTCTCTCTCTCTCTCTCTCTCTCTCTCTCTCTCTCTCTTTTAAAGATATGGTCTCATTAGATGCTGAAAAGGATTTGACAAAATCTAATACCCCTTTGTGATAAAGTTTTAGAGAGTTCAGGGATAAAGGGACATGCCTAAAAATAATAAAGGCAATATACAGTAAGCAGATAGCCAACATCAAATTAAACGGAGAGAAGCTCAAAGCAATTCCAGTAAAATCAGGACAAGACAAGGTTGCCCACTCTCTCCAGATCTATTCAATATAGTACTTGAAGCACTAGCCAGAGCAATAGACAATAAGATCAATAAACTGGAAAGAAGAAGTCAAAGTATCGCCACTCACAGATGATATGATAGTATACATGAGAAAACCCCCAAATTCTACTAGCATGGTGGTCACGCCTTTAATCCTAGCACTGGGGAAGCAGAGGCAGATATCTGAGTTCAAGGCCAGCCTGGTCTACAGAGTGAGTTTCAGGACAATCAAGGCTACACAGAGAAACCCTGTCTAGAAAAACCAAAAAGAAAATAAAATAAAAATTATACTAGGGAACTCCCTGATATATACTGTCAGTGAAGTGGCTGGAGACAAGACTAACTCAAACAAACAAACAAACAAACAGTCGCCCTTCTACATACAAATGATAAACAGGCTGAGAAAGAAATTAGAGAAACAACACCCATCACAATAGCCCCAAATAATCTAAAATAATCTTGGTGTAACTCTAACCAAGCAAGGGAAAGACCTGTATGACAAGACCTTCCGGTCTATGAAGAAAGATATTGGAGAAGTCATGAGAAGATGGAAAAGGCTTCTCACACTCCTGGATCAGGAGGATTAACTTAGTAAAAATGGCCACCTTACCAAAAGCAATCTACAGATTCAACCCAATCCCCATCAAAATTCCAACACAATTCCTCACAGACCTTGACAGAACAAAACTCAATTTCAGATGAAAAAACCAAAAAACCTAGGACAGCTAAAACAACTGTGTACAATAAAAGAACGTCTGGAGGTAGCAGCATCCCTTATTTCAAGCTGTCCTACAGAGCAATAGTGATAAAACCCACATGGTATTGAAGTAATAGCAGACTGGTTAATCAATGGAATCCAAGCAAAGACCCAGATGTAAAGCTACATACTTACAGACACCTGATTTTTGAGAAAGAAGCCAAAACTATACAAAGAAAGAAAGAAAGAAAGCATATTTAACGAATGGTCCTGGGCTAACTGGATGTCTGCATGTAGAAGACTGCAAATAGATCCATATTTATCACCCTGCACAAAACTCAAGTCCAAGTGAATCACAGATCTCAACCTAACACCAGATACATTGACCCTGATAGGAGAAAAAGCGGGGAATAGCCTTGAATGCACTGGCACAGGAGACAGCTTTCTGAACAGAACACTGATAGTGCAGGCCCTAAGATCGACAATGAAACTGAAAAGCTTCTGTAAGGCAAAAGATACCATCAATAGAACAAAACAGCAGCCTTCAGAAGATCTTCACCACCCTCACATCCAACAGAGGGCTAATTCTCAAAATATATAAAGAACCAAAGAAACTTGACATCAACAAACCAAACAATCCAATTTTTAAAAATGGGGTACAGATCTAAACATAATTCTCAATAGAGGAATGAATCTCAAATGCCTGAGAAACAAATGTTCAACATCCTTAGTAATCAGGGAAATGCAAATCAAAACGACTCACATTCCATCTTACACCTATCAGGATGGCTAAGATCAAAACCACCAGTGACAGCTCATGCTGGCGAGGATGTGGAGCAAGGGGAACACTCCTCCATTGCTGGCGTGAGTGCAAACTTGTACAGCCACTTTGGAAATCAATATGGTGGTTCTTCAGAAAACTCAAAATCAATCTACCTCAAGATCCAGCTATACCACTCCTGGGCATATACCCAAAGGATGCTCCCTTCTGCCACAAGGACATTTGCTCAACTGTGTTCATAGCAGCTTTATTGTAATAGCTAGAAACTGGAAACAACCTAGATGTCCCTCAACCAAAGAATGGATAAAGAAAATGTGGTACAGCTGGGCGTGGTGGCGCATGCCTTTAATCCCAGCACTCGGGAGGCAGAGGCAGGGGGATTGCTGTGAGCTCGAGGCCAGCCTGGTCTACAAAGCGAGTCCAGGACAGTCAAGGCTACACAGAGAAACCCTGTCTCGAAAAAACCAAAAACCAAAAAACAAAACAAAAAAAAACAAAAAAAAAAACAAAAAAGCAAAAACATCATGAAATTTGTAGGCAAATCATCCTGACTGAGTAACCCAGACGCAGAAAAACAAACAGGGTATGTACTCACTTATAAGTGGCTATTAGCTGTAAAGGATAACCATGCTACAACCCACAGACTCAGAGAAGCTAAGTAACAAGTGGAACACATGGAGGGAAAATAGAATAGATATTGTGAGTGGACGGGGAGGGGTGGGGACAAGGACAAGAGTGATCAGTGGGGGGAGGGTGGAAAGAAAGAACACTGGGAGAAACAACTAAAATGGGAGGGGGCATTTCAGGCCAAGATAGAAACCTAGTGCAATGGAAACTCCCAGGAATCCACAAGGGTGGCCCTGCCTAAGGCCCCTGGCAATGGGGGATATAGAGACTAAAGGCTGGATGTGCTGGCGCACACCTTTAATCCCAGCACTGGGAGGCAGAGGCGGATGGATCTCTGTGAGTTCCCGGCCAGCCTGTTCTACAAATCAAGTCTAGGACAGCCAGAACTACAAGAGAAACCCCATCTTGAAAAATAGAGAGAGAAGAGGCAGGTGGATCGCAGTGAGTTCGAGGCCAGCTTGGTCTATAAAAGTGAGTCCAGGACAGCCAGGGCTACACAGGGAAACTCTGTCTCAAAAAAAAAAAAAAAAAAAAAAAAAAACCAAAGCAGAGAGAGAGACAGACAGACAGACAGACAGACAGAGACAGAGACAGACAGAGACAGAGATAGGGACAGGGACACAGAGACAGAGATAGGGACAGGGACACAGAGACAGAGACACAGAGACAGAGAGAGACAGAGACAGAGACAGAGACAGAGACAGAGACAGAGACAGAGATAGAGACAGAGACAGACTAAAGGCAGGACTTCCAATGGAGGGATTGGAACACCAATCTAGCCACAAAACCTTCAACCTACAATTTTCCCTGCCTACCAATGTGCTTGGGTAAAGGTGGTGCAGAAATTGTGGGAGTGGCCAAACAATGACTGGTCCAACTTGAGACCCATGCCATGAGAGGGAGCCTATCATTGGCACTGCCTGGAGGGGTCAGGACCCAGAGGCTGGATAGCTGGGAGATCTAGGATACAACAACAACAACAACAACAACAACAACAACAACAACAACAACAACAAAAAAGGTCAATGAAATGACTCCTAATAATATTCTGCTACACTCATTGACTGATACCTAGCCCATTTGTCATCAGCGAGGCTTTCCCCCAGCAGCTGATGGAAATAGATGCAAAGACTCAAGCCAAACATTAGGAGGAGCTCGGGGAATCCTGTGGAAGGATTATAGGAGCCAGAGGGGTCAAAGGGCACCATAAGAAAACCTAGAGTCAACTAACCTGGGCCCCTATGGACTCACAGATTCTGAACCAATAAACAGGGAGCCTGCATGGGTCTGACCTAGGCCCTCTGCACATGTCACAATTTTATATCTTGTCCTTCTTGTGGGACTCCTAACAGTGGGAGCAAGAGCCATCTCTGACTCTTGTGCCTACTTTTGGGACCCTTTTCCTCCTAACGGGTTGCCTCATCCAACCTTAATATGAGGGGAGGTACCTAGTCTTACTACAACTTGATATGCCATGTTCGGTTTATATCCATGGAAGGCTGGTCCTTTTCTGAAGAAGAGGAATGGATGGAGCGTGTGTGAAGGGAGGGAGGGACTGGGAGGAGAGAAGGGAGGGGAAACTGCAGTCTGAATTCAATATAAGAGAGAAGAATAAATTTTTTTAAAAACTTAAATAAATTATGATCTCATGTAGCTCAGGCTGGCCTTGAACTCATAATCCTTCTGCCTCTATACCTCCCAAATCCTCTGACTATGGGAGAGTACCACCATGCTTCAGCTGCAGTTGTATTTAACATCTAATCTTTTGTCTCAGCCAGAAGAGATGAAAAGAGGTGGCCATAGCCACATGACAAAGGGGTTTCAGACCTAACGTTCACTAGGTCTCCTTCAAATGTGCAGGCATCATCGTGGGTCATGCGGTGAGACAGGTGGATGGAGTGGCTGTAACTTTAAACCATGCCAGGCCCCAGCTTAGCCAAAGAGACCTTGAGTGTCTTGAACAAGCTACTAAAGATTAGCAGGAAGTCAACAGGCCAGAAGTGATGTGTCTGCAAGTGGTTCTGGTCTGTCTCTCACAGTTCATCCTCTAGAATTAGTTGAACAACCCAATCCGACCGTGCTGTGGGCATAGAAGGGCACTGAATCCATCAGTGTCATGACTGGCTCTTGTCATCACTTAGTAAGTAAGCATGGCTGCCTGCTCTGTGTGACATACCCCAAAGCAAATGCTCCAAGATCATGGGCTTCTTTCCTTTTTTATTGTTTTTTATATACATGTACTTATTTTTATTTTATTTTATGTGTGTGTGTGTGTGTGTGTGTGTGTGTGTGTGTGTGTGTTCATGCCACAGTGCATGTATGGAGAATAGAGGACAACTTTGGGGAGTCAGTTTATTCTACCATGAATCCTTGGGGGTTACTAGTCTTGGAGGCAAACACCTTCACCTCCTAAACCATCTCACCAGCCCCAAAGGCTCATTTATTTAAAAAAAATAATAATTCAAATATGTATTTAGCTCTCTCTCTCTCTATCTCTTTTTACCTCTTTCTACTCTCTCTCCTCTCTACCCCTCTCTAGATCTGTCTACTTCTATCTTTCTCTCTCTTTCTCTCCCTCTCTCCCCATGTGTGCCTCCAGAGACAATTCCTGTATCTCTTTATTAAACCTCTTAGGTGGAAAAAAATATGTATTTATTTACATATTTATCTATTTAATATGCATGAGTGTTTTACCTGCCTGGTGCCAGAAGAGGCCAGAAGAGGGGATCAGATCCCCTGAGGCTGGAGTTACAGAAATTGTGGGTTGCCTTGAAGGTTGCTGGACTTGGCCCTGTGTCCTCTAGAAGAAGAGTTAGTACCCCTAACCACTGAGCAATCTCTCTGGCCCCAAAGGTTTTCTTCTTGGTAAATGGATTATGAGATGTTAATAAAAATAGCTGAGGTAGCCAAGCAAGGTGGTGCACGCCTTTAATCCCAGCACTCGGGAGGCAGAGGCAGGCGGATCGCTGTGAGTTCGAGGCCAGCCTGGACTATAGAGTGAGTCTAGGACAGCCAAGACTACACAGAGAAACCCTGTGGGGGGGGGGCAAGCCAAGGTAGGGCAGGTGAGACGGATGGCTCAGTGGATAAAAGAGTTTTCTACCAAGCTTAACAACCTGAATTCAATCCCAGGGCCCACACAGTGACTGCCCTAAGTTGTCCTTTGTCCTCCACTTGTGTGCCACTGTGCACACACACAATGGTAGAACCTACAACGTCCAGCACAACCCAAGAGCTGAGACTGCAGGAGGTTCTTGCTTTGTGTCTGAGAAACATGGCAGGCATGGGGCCTGCAGAGCTGTGGAGAGGAAAGGGGGTTACTTGCTTATGAGGATGAGGGCAAGCCTGGAGTCGTCCTTACTATCCTGTTTTCCAGCCACCAGCCCAGGACAGTATAACAGTCAAGTGCCTAGGGCAGCGGTTCTCAACCTTCCTAATGGTGCGACCGTTTACTACGGTTCTTCATGTTGTGGTGACCTCCCCCAACCATAAAATTATTTTTGTTGCTACTTCATAACTGTAATTTTACTACTGTTATGAGTTGTCATCATGTAATATCTGTTTTCCGGTGGTCTTAGGTGATCCCTATGAAAGGGTCGTTTGCCCTGAAGGGTCATTTGACCTGAAGGGTCATGACCCACAGGTTGAGAACATCTGCCCTAGGAGGAGAGGATGCCAGCACAATTGCCCCCTCCCATCAGTGTGCTCCCTGGTCTCATAGTCCCACTGCATGCAGGGAAATGTCCCCCTATCAAGATTATAGGGTGCACAGGGTAGGACATCTGCAATTGGAAAGTGCAGAAGCCAGCCTCATAGCCCACATAAAGGCCTGAGACTCTAATGGGGCCGATTATCACACAAAGCCATTCACTCATCTAAAAGAAGTAGAGCCAAGCTGGGTGCGGTGGTACACGCCTGTAATCCCAGCACTCCGGAGGGAGAGGCAGGCAGATCCCTGTGAGTTCGAGGCCAGCCTGGTCTACAAAGAGAGTCCAGGACAGCCAGGGCTCTTTTACACAGAGAAACCTTGTCTCAAAAAAAGCAAACAAAAAAAGGGAAGTAGAGCAGGGCGTGGCAGTACAGGACTGTCATCCAAGGAGGCGAATGTGGGTGCGTTTACAGGAGTCTGGGGCATGTCAGGTTCTTGGGGAAAGATCCTAACCCCCTGTAAGTTCAACCACACATACACACATACATACACACACACAAAACAAAACAAAAAAACAGAGTTAAGAACATGTATGAGCTCAGAAGGCATGTCACCAAAGAGGTTGATCTCAAAGGCAATGATTCCTAGGGATTTTTTTTTTCTGAGTCAGGTTGTTATACAGGGTAGCTCAGGCTACCCTCAAACTCACTAGATGGCTGAAGATAACTTTTAACTCTCTTTTCAATACAGGGTTTTTTTCTGTGTAGTCTTGACAATTCTAGAACACACTTTATAGACCAGGCTGACCTTGAACTCAGGTTACCGCCTGCCTCTGCCTCCCAAGTCTGGGACTAAAGGCATGTGCCACCACCTGGCAACTCTGAACTCTTGATTTGCACGCCTCTACTTCCCCAGTTCTGGGATTACAGGCACATGCCACCACACCCAGTTTTATGCAGTGCTACAGGTAGAACCCAGGAACCTGTGCATCCTAAGCAAGGACTTTCCCAGATGGGTCGCGTCCCCGGCCCCTAACTCCCAGGAATGTTTCTAGTGCATTTTAGGTTGAAAAGTCTAGCTGTATAGCACTTGAGAAGTGTGGCTGAACCCCATCAGTCTTTTAGAGAGCTCTCCGTATGGATGCTTGCCTTGGATCCATCCCGAATGATTTATGGGGCATTATTGGCTCAGAGGCTGTGTGAGAGCCAGTGCTGCTGTGTTGGTTGAAACAGAGGCTGTGTGCATGCTGGTGTGATGTGTCAACGATGGCTGTGGCAGAAGGCGCAGGGACAGCTGCTGCATGACCAGGCAGGCAGCTCCTCTCATGTTCCCTGACTAACATGCCTTCAGCAACACCAGGGGAAAAGGTCAAATGTGCCCTGTATTTCTTCTGCCTGGGACACCCCTTGCACATCGCAGTTATCCAGTGAAGGTCTCATTTTCTACCCACCTTCAAGTCCCAGCCAAGACACCATTGCCTTCATGACAATTTCTGACCTAGAGACAAAGTCACTGTGCCTCAGGTTAAGAGGGGAAAACAGGAAATTCATAACTAGCAAAGGTGGAGGGCTGTAAAGAACCAGCGCCCATACACAAACCGGCTAAACAAGGAGGACAATGGCCAGGACCTTAGGCAGCCATTCAAATAAAAGTTTCCATGAACAATCTCGTGTGGGGAAATGTCCCTGGAAGAGCACCAGAAAATAATCATACGCAACAGAGACCCAGATTTAGGGCTGGAGAGACAACTAAGCGGTTAAGCACGTTTGCTGGCTGCCCAGAGGACCAGAGTTCAGTTGCCAGGACCCATGGTGGGCAACTCACAGTCTTCTGTAACTACAGCTGGGGATCTGACAGATGTGTGTGCAGGATACTGCATGTGGCATGCATTCTCTTTCTCCCCTTTCCTCTCTGCTTTCTCTCACACTCTTACACACACACACACACACACACACACACACAAATCTAGAAAACCAGCCAACCAACCAAACATTGCTCTATTTATAAATATAGTCACTGTCAGTTATATGATATATGTAAAAAGTCAGGCTATTTCCTTTTATGTTTTTTGGTTTGGTTTTGGTTTTGGTTTTTCAAGACAAAGTTTCTCTGTGTAGCTCTGGCTGTTCTGGATCTCTAGACCAGGCTGGCCTTAGACTCACAGAGTTTGTCTCCAGAGTCCTGGGATTAAAGATGTGCACATATCCGTGCCTGTCCCCCACCCCAGTTTAAGCTGATTTTTTTTTTTTAGTTTTTTAATTAATTAATTAATTATGGTTTTTCCAGTCAGTGTTTCTCTATGTAACAAATGCTGGTTGCCCTGGACTCACTTTGTAGACTAGGCTGGCCTTGAACTCACAGAGAGCTGCCTGCCTCTGCCTCCTGAGTGCTGGGATTAAAAGCATGCGCCACCATGGCTGCCTAAATTTGTTGTTGTTGTTGTTGTTGCTGCTGCTGTTGTTTTAAAATATCTTCTTAATCCTTTGAGAATTCCATCCAGTGTATTTTGTAAAAGTTTTTTCTTAGTAGTGAGCTTGGGAGCAATTTCCAAATTTCTTCCTGCCTTCCTAAATTTTGAAACTTAGTCTTAAAAGTGCAAATGATCAGAAGAACCAGATTTCCATAATGGACTTGTAAATGCTTGCTCTTCGGGGCTTGTGTCACCTTTACTGTTCTTACTCAAATGGCATCTGGCCTCTGCTTGAACCTTTCTAGTAATGAGGAACTCACTACCGTCTTTTTTTTTTTTTTCCCCTAACCATTTCCAAACAAGAAATGGAAATCTGGCTCTCTGTAGCTTCTCTCAGTGGCCATGTTCCTTCATCCTAGCTCAGCAGAGAACAGATTTTTCCCTCCTTGACACCAGAGGTTCCAAGGCTAGCTGTGGGCTGCATGTCCCTGCACCTGTCCACCTAAGCAAGCATTATGTCTGTTGTCCTCACAAACTCCTTTGCTTCAGTGAACCAGAGGCAGTGACCTTTAAGCCACAACTTTAATTCTATGTCTTGCTGGGCAGTGGTGGCACACACCGTTATTCCCAGCACTCGGGAGGCAGAGGCAGACAGATCTCTGAATTTGAGGCCAGCCTGGTCTACAAAGTGAGTTCCAGGACAGTCAGGGCTACACAGAGACACCCTGTCTTATAAAAAAATAATCCTAAGTCTCACTTGCCCATTTGAGGGTGCACCACCTGCCACTCAGGCCAATGGGCTATTTAGTACACTAAACCTTTCAACATCTTTGTAGAACAAACATAGACAACACAGAAGTCAACGTTGGGCCTACCTTACACTGAGCCAGAAAGGCCAAGTCACTGGCAAGGCCACTCAGTCTATCTGTGAACTGAGCAAGACCACAGGAGCTCATACACCAGTGCAATGGGCACACAAATGTTTGCTAAGTTCTTTAAAATTACATTGTTATGTATTTTTTTTTTTTACTTAAAGCATTAGGGCATAAAATAAGGGAGCCTACGTGGAGGCATGAAGTTTTTGTTGTTGTTGCCCGCTTTTTGTTGTTGTTGTTGTTGTTGCTTGTTTTTTTGAAGCAGGGTCTAACTGTGTAGCCCTTTCTAGTCTGAGACTTTTTTTTTTAAGGATTTATTTATTTATTATATGGTACTCTGTCTGCATGTACACCTGCACACTAGAAGAGGACATCAGATCACATTATATAGGTGGTTGTGAGGCACCATGTGGTTGCTGGGAATTGAACTCAGGACCTTTGGAAGAGCAGACGGTGCTCCTAACCTTTGAGCCATCTCTCCAGCCCTAGCCTGAGACTTTTTATGTAGACCAAGAGAGCCTTGAACTCACGGTAGCTGAGGATGAGCCTGAGCTTCTGAACTTCCTACCTTACCTTTCAAGTTCTGGGGTTAGAGGCATCTACCACTGTGCCCAGTTTATGTGGTGCTGGGGATGGAAGCCAGAGCTCCACCCACTGAACTACAGCACCAGCTCCTATTCCCAGGATATTAGCAGGTCCCGAGATAGCAGTGACCTACCCTCTTCACCACGTCTACAGTGCCCTGTCAGTCAAGCCACAGAGCACAGAGCTCATCAGCTCCTTAGATCTATGCGCCAGAGGTACTAGGGAGGTCTTAACCATCGAGACCCTGCCCCAAGCCTGGGGAGCTCTCATAAAGGCTTGGCGACCTTCCCTGCCACCAGCCACCCCACTCTGCACAAACCTTACATCCTGGGCTTTCTGGCGCTCAACTTCCCTTAAGCCCTTGGCTTTGATTGGGGGAACTCCTGCCAAACTTCCCCACCCAAGAAGCCTTCCTCCAGTCCGGGGAGGCTCTCCTGCTGCGTGCCAGGCTAAGCCTTGGCCTGCCTCCCAGTTAGCCCTCATTGCACTCCTCAGCACCTGCTCCGTGTGCTGCACAAGGCGGCAGAGGGGCGGGAAGGCTAGAAGGCATGTGAAGAAAGCCAGTCATGTGCGCGTGTGTGCGCGCGTGTGTGCATGCGTGCCTGTGTGCGTGTATGTATGTATGTGACAGGCTCTCTCTATGTAGTCCTGGCGGTCCTAGACTCGATTTGTAGAACAGGCTGGCCTCAAACTCACAAAGATCCACTTGCCTCTGCTTCCTGATTAAAGTTGTGTGCCACCACACTCAGCAAGTCTTATATATACGTGTGTGTGTGTATATTTTGTTTTTGTTTTTCAAGACAGGTTTTTGTTTTGTTTTGTTTTGTTTTGTTTTGTTTTGTGCAGCCTTAGCTGTCCTGGACTCTCTTTGTATTGTAGACCAGGCTGGCCTTGAACTCACAGCGATCCGCCTCCCGAGTGCTGGGATTAAAGGCATGTGCCACCACTCCCTACTCTTCTCTATTTTTTTTTTTAATTAAGAAAAGCATTAAAAAAAATTTTTTTTTATGTGTATGGGTGTTTTGTCTGCATGTGTCTGTGTGCCACATGCATGCAGCTGCCCACAGAGGCCAGAAGAAGGTGTAGGATCTCGTGGCTCTGAGCTTTCAGATGGTTGTGAACTGTCACGTGGGTACTGGGAATCTACTCTGGGTCCTCTGGGAGAAGGACCAGGACTCTGACCACTGAGCCATCGTCCCTCTGGAACCCTGCCTCCTAAGAGCCATCTGAGTCCCATCCCTCCTCTCCGAGTCTCAGGGTCCACTCCTGTAACGTGGGGATGCTTCATTTCATAGCTCAGCCTGGTTCCTAGGGCCCTCCTGAAGCACAGCAGGAAGTGAAAATGCTCAGGGTGAGTCACTATTGCGGCCTGACCCTTTGTGGCTCTTGAGCTTCTATTCTGGAGCCCCATCCCCCAGGGGTCTTGCCAGCCTTCGTGGGTGGACTGGGTGCTCAGGACTTGACACCAACATCGGAAAATAAGCAAAAGCTGCGACCAGGAGAGGTAGGTACAGGTGGAAACTTAGCCAAAAAGGCAGCCCACTGTCCTGCTAACAGGCATCATGAACAACTGACCCCAGCAAGCCCACACAGGTCTAGGGCAGACATGCCAGGCTATTTGATGCAACCAAGGTAAAGGACTTTGTAGCCTTCGAGAAGCCACTAGAAAGTACGGTAGGCCATGCCTATTATTCCATCATTGGGGAGGCTAAGGAACACTGAAAAGTTGAGGCCAACCTGGGCTACGTATTGAGACCTTGTCTCAAAAACTAAATTTTAAAAACGCTGCCTGGTGTAAAAGGGCAGGCCATTTGCGAGGGAGAGGCCGCTGGATTACTAGTGTGAGGCCAGCCTGGGCTCCACAAGACCCTGCCTCAACAAAGGGGGCCGGGGAGAAAAAGAAAACAAAGACTAAAAAGAAGTCATTGGAAGTGCAGGAGAGGGTTCAGAGAGAAAAGAGAGAGACTGACAAAGCTCGGGACAGAGAGACAGAGATGATCGAAAGACTAAAGAGCTGACGTTCACTGCAAAATTAGTCACTTTCACAATGGGGACTGATCAAGTTCAAGGGCTGGCCACCCCCACCCTGGGTGGAGTGATTGGCAGAGTGTAATTAGGACAAAGGACTAGGACTCCAGGGTCCTTTTCCCTTCTTGGGGCCTCCTGCTGCCCTCTGTGGACATCGCCTTGTCCTCCTGAGGTTTCTCAGACCTCAAGGGGGCAGAAACCTGAGTCAGTCTCTTGGGCCCTAACCCAGCTTCAGGCCCCAGAGGGAGGGACAGGAAGGGCGGAGAGAGCCGCAGGAGACAACAGATTGCCTCCCTCTTTGGCCCCTCCCATCCACCCAAGGGCAGCCCACGCACTGTTCTGAACCCTGCAGGAGGCCTCGACCCGTTTCCCAGGCTCTAACGGGTACAGTGATCCGAGGCGAAACACGTTTAAGAGGCAGACTGTGTCTAGCAACCCTTGGGGCACACCTGGGAGTTTAGGCTTCCAACAGGTCTCAGGTGATGCTGTAGCTGCGAGGCGGTGGACCACTCAGAGACTCAAGGCTCACAGTGGTCAAGAGTCCATTCCTCGTCCACACAGTGATAGCCCCACACTTAAGGCCACCTGCCACGGACACGCCAGTCACTTCCCCGCCGGGACAGCCGGTTCAGCTGTAGTTTGTCCGGGGCTGAATGGGTCAACGGAGCACACACACACACCCGCCTCCCCCCCCCCCCCCCCTCAGCCTCCTGCGCGCACCCGGGTCTCCGTGCCAGCCCCCAACTGTTGTCCATCCGGTGTCCTCTGCTGTCCCTATGAGCGCCCCGTAAGGTAGACCTCCGTGTCCCGGCACCAGTACCTTCTCCTCGTGCTTGCAGCGTCTGGGTCGGCTGTGCCTGCAGCCCATCCTGCTCAGTGCGTCCCGCCGGCTGCGACTCTCAAATGCCCCGGAGCTGCAGCCTCGCCGGCTGCCGGCTGCGCGCCTTAAATGCCGGAAGAGCAGGGCCTGCGCGGGGCCGGGGCCCTGGCCGGGGCTGGGCCAGGGCAGGTGCCAGCGGCGCTCCACGCCAGAAGCACCTGAGGTCGAGGCCGTGGCAGCAGGGATCCCGAGGAGCAACAGATGTTTCTCAGGATCCTCTGATGAGAAAGAGCTGTGAGGGAAAAGAATGAAAACAGCTAAAGGCGGCATGGTGGCACACTCGCCTGTAGCCCTAGTTCTGGGGAGGTGGAGGCAAAAAGATCACAAGTCCCAGGACAGTCTGAGGCATATAGGGGGTTTGCGGCCAGGCTTGGCTATATGATACCCTGTCACTGAGCCAGTTTGTTTGCGCAAAGCGAAGGGGTTGGAGAGATGTCTTAGCAGCTAAGAGTACATATTGCTCTTCCACACCGGGTGCCTCACAACTGCTTTACTCCAGCTCCAGGGCATCTGACACTCTCTTTTAACCTCTGAAGGCACTGGTGCTGTCTGTAACCCCAGCACTGGGGAAGCTGGGCTGGAGCATCACTATGGGTTCCAGGCCTAGGCTACAGAGTAGAACCCTATCTTAATAATTAAAAAGAAAAAAGAAAGAAAAAAACCTGCTAAACTGGTCAGTGGGTAAAGGCAGTTGTCTCCGAACCTGACCAGAGCTCCATTTCCAGGACTCACACCGTGAAAAGAGAACGAATATGGCTGAGGTAAAAGACTAGCCCACAAGTTGGAGGCCAGTCAGTCTGTGCTACAAGAGTGAGACCTACAGCGGGTGTGGTGGCGCACGCCTTTAATCCCAGCACTTGAGAGGCAGAGGCAGGCGGATCGCTGTGAGTTCTAGGCCAGCCTGGTCTACAAAGCAAGTCCAGGATAGCCAAGGCTACACAGAGAAACCCTGTCTCGAAAAATCGAAAAAAAAAAAAAAAGTGAGACCTTGTCTCAGAAGAAAATTAATTAAAATTATAAAATGGGCTAGCAAGATGGCTCAGTGAGTAAAGATGCTTGCCACTAAGCTGGTGACCTGAGTTCAGTTCCTAGACCCACATCGTGCAGAGAGAACTAATTCCTAAAATTTGCCCTCTGATCTCCATATGTGGGCCATGCAAGTGTGCATGTGCACAAGCACAGACCCTCCCCCGCTCTCTCTCAATGGAATAAAAATATATGTTAAAGAGTGACAATGCTAGTACAAGGCCCAGAGCCCAGGCAGAATGCTCTCCCAAACCTGTCTTTTGTAACACCCCTGCAAATAAATGGCACCCACTTTTATTGTGAGGCTTCCGGAAGGCCAGGTCGATAGCTTTTCTTAGCTCACGAGATCTGTGACAGGCGTGCTCTTCTCTCCTTGGGACAGACACAGCAAGCTTGCCAGCAGACAAGTCGGATGCAGCAGGAATAGGGACAATGGGGTCAGAATCTAGGACAAGGAACTCCTTCCTATCTGTCTTCTCTGAGCTACTCTCTGAGGGTGGGGTGTGGGATGAAGATAATAGCTTTGAAAATCAGCGCTCCAGAATACCGGGCGCCAAAACCAGTGTCAGGCAGGGCCACAAACTCTCTGAAAGGTGAATTCATGGAAGAGAGCCAGCCGGGCATGGTGGCGCACGCCTTTAATGCCAGCACTCCGGGAGGCAGAGGCAGGTGGATCACTGTGAGTTTGAGGCCAGCCTGGTCTACAAAGCAAGTCTAGGATAGCCACGGCTACACAGAGAAACCCTGTCTCAAAAAACAAAACAAACAAACAAACAAACAAAATAGAAGAGACCCAGTGCGACGAACAGCACAAGGCCTCTCAGAGCAATGATCCTCCAAAGAGCATTAGACAGAGTGGACCTGCAGTCCAAACACCAGGGAGCTGAAAGGGGGTGGGGTGGGGGGGGACACGAATCACTGGGAGTTCCAGCAAGCCTGGGCTACATAATGAAACCCTGTGTCTTAGTCGCTGCTCCATTGCTGCAAAGAGACACCATGGCCAAGGCAACTCTCATAAGAGAAAGCATTTGACTGGTGCCTTCTTACAGCTTCAGAGGCTTAGTCTGTTACCATCATGGCAGAGAGCGTGCAAAGACACTGCAGTAGTGGCTGAGAGTGCTGCCTCCGGATCCACAGGCAGCAGGGAGAGAAAGAGACAGAGAGAGAGAGAGAGAGAGAGAGAGAGAGAGACAGACAGAGAGAGACAGAGAGAGAGAGAGACAGAGAGAGACAGAGAGAGAAAGACAGAGAGAGAGAGAGAGACAGACAGACAGAGAGAGACAGAGAGAGAGAGAGAGAGAGACAGACAGACAGACAGAGACAGAGAGACAGGCACACAGAGAGACAGAGAGACAGAGACAGAGAGACAGAGAGACACAGAGACAGAGACAGAGACAGAGACAGAGACAGAGAGACAGGGCCTGACAGGGACTTTTGAAATCTCAAAGCTCAGCCCCAATGACTTACCTCCTTCAACAAGGCCACACCTCCTAATCCTTCCTAAACAGTTCCACCAACCACATGTGGGCGTGTGGGGAGTCATTCTCATTCAAACCACCGCGGAGATGCTTATTAAAGTAGCCAAAGCATGGAGCAGGTGAGAAGGCTCAGAGGATCAGAAGGGGCCATCAAGCCAGACACTCAAATCCACTCCCCAGGACCCACATGATGAAAGGAGAGAACGGACTTCCCCCGGAAGCTGACCTCTGACCTCTGACCGCCACATGTGCATCACGGTACAGAACACCCTAGTGACTGACCTACCTTGTGGTGCTTTTTTGTTTTCTATTTATTTCAAGATGTTTGTTTTTTAAAGTTATGTGTGTTTTATATGTATGAGTGCTTTACCTGCATCTATGTGTATGTACTGCTTGCATGCCTGGTACTCATGGAAATCAGAAGAGGACATCAGGTCCCCTGAAACTGGGGATAAGAATGGTTGTGAGCTTCGTGTGTGTGATGAGAACTGGACCCAGGTCCTCCACAAGAGCAGCAAGTGCTCTTAAAAAAAAAATTTTTTTTGAAAAAAATTATAGAACAAACATCGTTTTTGTTTGTTTGTTTGTTTTGTTTTGTTTTTCAAGACCGTTTCTCTGTGTAATCTTGCCTGTCCTGGACTTGCTTTGTTTTGTTTTGTTTTGGTTTTCCAAGACAGGGTTTCTCTGTGTAGCCTTGGCTGTCCTGGACTCTTTGTAGACCAGGCTGGCCTCGAACTCACAGTGATCAGCCTGCCTCTGCCTCCCAAGTGCTGGGTTAAAGGTGTGCGTCATTACCATCCAGTACAAATATCTTTATTACATGAGCTATGAGAGATGGTTTCTTTGCCTTTCCAGGCTTTGATCTTTCACAGACAGTACTCCAGTTCCTTGCCCTCTAGCACATAGCCATCTGCTCTGCCACACTGGCCTGGTCTTGAGGCAACACAGGTAAGAAGTGTGCCCTGCTGGAACTGCTCCTCCAGAGGACTGCTGATTTGGGCATCTTTTTCCCTCTTGTCCTCATATTTCTTCTGAATTTTCTTTGATCATTTTGTTTGTTTGTTTGTTTGAAATCTCTTCCTCCTCAGGGGTCAGCTTGTCCCCTTCTCGTGGCCTAAGGGCAGCGCATGGGGACTCATACCACTGTCCGTTCGAGTGCTGTCAATAAACAAGATGCAGTTCTTCACCAGGGTCTTGACGTGGACAAGCCTGTCATTGGATACATTGTAGATAACATCAGTGATCCTTGTTTTTTCCGAGTACAACATTCAGAGCCTCAGGAAAAGCTCCCCACATCCCAATCTCAGGGCACAGTGCTTCTTATTGTCTTCTTAAACTTGGACTGTGTGTATGTGACGAGGGCCAGTCTTAGCGTCAGCCCATACTCCCTGGTATTGTTGTAGGGCTTTCTCTCCATCGCTTAGAGTTGGCTGGAAAGAGCACAGGAAGTGCTCTTAATTGCTGAGCCATCTCTCAAGCATCTTCCTGTCTTCTCATGAAAAGAATTACAGTTATCATAATAGTCATAATAAATATAATATTATTATAATGATAAACGCAATGCTTTTTAATAAATATAGTAATATTGTGTGTGGAGGGGGTCATGGATCAACTTGAGGGAGTGGGTAAGTTCTTCTGTCACGTGAATACTGGGGATTAAACTCCGACAGTCATCAGGCTTAGGATAAGTTCTGTTACCCAGAGAGCCATCTCACTGGCCCAGGTTTTTTTGTTTTTGTGTTTGTTTGTTTGTTTGTTTGATTTTTGAGACATATATCCCAGGCTGGCCTCAAAATCACTATGTAGCCCAAGAGTACCTTGAGCCCCTGCTCCCCCTGCCTCTGCCTCTTGAGTGCTAGGATGACTGACAGGAGTGGCCATCACATTTGAATTCCAAGTCTTCTACGTTTTCAACAGAGGCTGGGAATTTTTCATGTATAATGTGAGACAGTGGTCTCTTTTGTCTTTTTGCTTTGTTTTGTTTTTCCAGACAGGGCTTCTCTGTGTAGCCCTGGCTATGTCCTGGACTCACTTTGTAGACCAAGCTGGCCTCGAACTCAGAGATCTGCCCGCCTCTGCATCTCGAGTGCTGGGATTAAAGGCGTGTGCCACCACCACCGCCGCCGCTGCCACCGCCTGGCTCTGTCACTTACATACACATCCCTATCTCTACCTCTGTCCCTACTATGCAAGCTGAGGAAAAAACTTGAAGGAAGTGTCATGGCATCTGTCAAGATGGACAGATGACAGATGGGGCATGGACAAACACCATGGAAGCAGAGAGAATGACTAAGTCTGTCTGGGAGCAGGAAGGTTGGGCAGCTGCCCCAGCATGTGGTGGCTGCACAGGGCTCTGCAGATCGAGTATCGGTTCTTATCCTCCATATGGGACAGAGCATTTCTTTCTTCCTTCTTTCCTTCTTTCCTTCTTTCTTTCTCCCTCCCCCTCTCTTTCTCTCTTCCTTTCTTTGCTTCCCTCTTCCTCTTCTTTCTCCTCCTCCTTTTTTTGTTTTTGTTTTTCGAGACAGGGTTTCTCTGTGTAGCCTTGGCTGTCCTGGCCTCGCTTTGTAGACCAGGCTGGCCTCGAACTCACAGCGATCCACCTGCCTCTGCCTCCCTGGGATTTACAGGCCTGTGCCACCAGGCAGAGCAGGAAAGAGCATTTCTTAAGCAGTTGCTGTGAGGCATTTTCAGGGGCTTCAGTGGCTTGGTGTGGCCAGAGTGCTGGGTAAAGGAGGTCTGTGGGGCAGACAGGTGCAGGCTCCCAGTGGCCTTGGTGACATGAGCAGGCTGTTCTGACTTTATCTTCTAGGCAAGGGTGAGGCACATCAGATGGGAATTATGCAAGGTCACTGGGGAGGAGGGGACGGAAAGTGCTGGCTGTGAGTGGTGGAGCAGTTGCTTGAATTGCTCAAAAGGGAGGTGGAGAGGGTACAGAAGGACTGTCTCCCCAAGGCCCACTCAGACCCCATCTTGGGTCCTGAGCCCCCAGAATGTAGGCTGCCAAAGCACTTCTCTCAGCTCTCAGCCTTGGAGGAGCAGCCAGGCAGGATATTGTGGTTACGGGGCCTCTGGTTACAACGCATTTATTAAAACAAAACATTGTAATATCTCTTAAATCAGGGCCCTGGATAGGATCCAAGGACAGTAGCAGGGACCAGCCCTGTGGGGTTGGGGTGAGATGTAATTTTTTTTTTTTTTTCCAGACAGAGTTTCTCTGTGTAACCCTGGCTGTCCTGGACTTGCTTTGTAGACCAAGCTGACCTGGAACTCACAGTGATCCACCTGCCTCTGCCTCTCGAGTGCTGAGATTAAAAGCGTGCGCCACCGCCCTCTGGGAGAGATGTCATTCTTTTTTAAAAAATATATTTTATTAATTTATTCATATTACATCTCAATGGAGAGTGGGGTCTGACTTTTACACAAACTCTGGTGTCCTATATTTGACCATGCCCCCTGGATGGGGAGGCCTGGTGGCACTCAGAGGAAGGATGGCAGGCTACCAAGAAGAGACTTGATACCCTATGAGCATATACAGGAGGAGGTGTATATGCTCAGAGATGTAATTCTTAGTGAAGTAACTGCACAGGGAGATAGCCTGGCATCCTGAGTATCTGGGAAGGCCGGGCAGGATTGCAAGGAAAGGAAACACAATCCTGCTTCTCCAAGGCGCTTTGTATGTGTACCCGGTCACATGTGTGCCGACATGTGGGAACCAGAGGGCAACCTCAGCTGTTGTTCTACAAACACTTTCCACGCTGCTTTTTGAGGCAGGCTCTCTGACTGGCCTGGAGTTGGCCAAGCAAGCGGGGCTGGTTAGGATCTGCCTTTCTCTACCTCTTCAACACTAGGATTACACTATAACCCAGCATACCCAGATTTTAAAAACATGTGTGCTAGAGATGGAATCCAGGCCCTCACTCTTGTGTGGCAAACTTTCCTGACCTTTTTGTTTTATTTTTTAACTTTTAAGACAGGGTCTTCTGCCGGGCGTGGTGGTGCATACCCTTAATCTCAGCACTCAGGAGGCAAAAGCAGGTGGATTGCTGTGAGTTCGAAGCCATCCTGGTCTACAAAGTGAGTCCAGGACAGCTAGGGATACACAGAGAAACCGTGTCTCAAAAAAACAAACAAACAAAAAACAAAACCAAAACAACAAAAACAAAAACAAAAAAAACCCCACAAAAAAACAAAACCCAGGGCCTTACGATGCACACGTGGATGGCATAGAATGCACTATATTGGACCAGGCTTTCCCTGCCTCCTGAGGGATGGGATAGCAGCCCCACACCACCACCAGACGCCTTTGCATCAGCGACATTTGATGGCAATGAGGCATCTTCCAGGCTGTCTGGAAGCTCTAGGAGCAGAGAACAGAGGGATCAGGAATGTGCTCCCTCAGCTCCCCCCTCCCCCGCCCATCGCCTGAGACTATCTAAACTATTACTGATTCAGGGGTGTGGTATAAGAGAGTGATACGCAGATCATCCTTGTTTGTAAAACCATGCAAAGGGCTGTTTGGGGAGGGTTCCCAGGGAATGGATCATCAGAGCCATTTCATTGTGGGCAGGGTTTTGTGTTTGGTCCCTTTTCAGAGGTAGCTATTTCTCCTTCTGTAAGTCAGAACTGGGCTTCAGAGAACTGCATTGTTAGGGCTAGGGAGATGGTTCAGGGTAGAAAGAGAGGTTGTGCCATGTAAACATGAGAGGGTGACCTCCACTCACATTGTATTAAGGTGTGTCTCCGTATATCCGATTGTTTTTTTGTTGTTGGGTTTTTCTTGTTTATTTGTTTGTTTGTTTGTTTGTTTCAAGACAGGGTTTCTCTGTGTAGCTTTGGCTATCCTGGAACTCACTCTGTAGACCAGGCTGGCCTGGAACTCACAGAGACCTGCCTGCCTTGGCCTCCCGTGAATGCTGGGATTAAAGCATTACTACCACCCAGCCTGTATATTTGATTGTTAACTGCTGCACCGGCAGTGAGCTAAATGCTAACAGATTCTGGTGTTGCCATTACTATTGAAGACTTTCCCGTTTCAACGTTGTGTAGAAATTCTTCTCCAAGCTGGGTGCGCTGGGATGGTGCATGCCTGTAATCCCAGCACTGGGGAAGCAGAGGCAGATGGATCTCTGTGAGTTCAAAGCCAGCCTGGTCCACAGGACAGCCAAGGCTACATTGAGAAACCCTGTCTTTGAAAAAAAAAAACAAACAAAAATGGTTCCCCATCATCTCTTATTAGTCAATAAAGAGCTGAACAGCCTATAGTGGGCAGGAGAGTTAAGGCAGGACTTGCAGTCCCAGCTGGAGGTTCTAGATTGAGCAGAGGGAGAGAGAGAGAGAACAAAGTCACTGGGCAGGTAATTGGGCAAAGCCTGGGAGGTAGGCCACGCTGAGATAGTCAGGTTAGACTAGACGAGTATCTGCCCAGCTATAGAGCTTTAAAGCTTATGAATAAAGGTAACAGGTCTCATTTGGGAGTTAGAGTGGGCTTAGGGAAAAAAAAAACACCATTAAGTCAACACATGAGGATGGGAGTTTTCTATTGCTGTAACAAACACCATGACCAAAAGCAGCCTGGGAGGAGAGGGTTTGTTTGGTTTACATTTCTAGGTAACAGTCATAAAGGAAGTCAGGGCCTGGAGGCAGGAACTGAAGCAGAGGCCATGGAGGAAGCTGCTTACACGGCTTGCTAGTTGCTTCCTTATAGGAGCCAGCGCCCCCGGCACTGGGCTGCACCCTCCCACATCGAGCAGTAACCAAGAAATGGTCCGCACGGACTTGCCCACTAGCCAATCCAATGGCGGCGTCTTCTCATTTGAGGCTCCCCCTCCCCACGTGACTCCAGCTCCTGTTACATCAACATCAACAACAACAACAACAACAACAACAACAAACTAACCAGCACACACGAGAACGCCTGGTGACCATAACCATCTGCCTGTAATATTAGAGCTTAGAGGCTGGACACAAGGGATCCTTAGGGCAAGCTGGCCAGCTAGACTAGCTGAATTCAGTGGACTCTGGGTTCAGGTGACAGACATTGCTTCAATAGACAAGGTGGAGAGAGAGTAAGAAAGACCTCGTAGTGTGAGGAGGTTTTTTCCTTCAGTCCTTAAGCTCCCAGAATAATGACGCATGGGACTCATTAAATATTATACAGATACCTAGGCCATATAGCTAGGCTCTTCTCTGACCAGCTCGTAACTTAAAATAATACTTATTTATACTAATTTACATTCTGTCCTGTGGCTCGTAACCTGGGCTCAGGCACCATGGATCCATCTTCCTCATATCTTACCAGCTGAATCTTAAGCTGGCTGTATCCCAGAATCCCTTCTGCCTTCTGAAAGTCCTACCTATTTCCTGCCTCAGCTATAGGGTGTAAGTTTTTTTTAACTGACAGTTGTTACATCCAAACAATACATAAGAGATTCCTTCTACAACACCTGATGTCGCCACCTTTGGCGTCCATATGCATGTGCACTGACATGCATACATGGGAGCAAGCATCCACGCTTTACATGCACACACACACACACACACACACACACACACACACACACACACATGCATACACAAATAAGTACTAGAAATCTGCTGTGGAGCCAGGCACAGTAGTGCAGGCCTGTAATTCCAGCACTCGGGAGGCAGAGGCAGGTGGATCTCTGTGAGTTCGAGGCCAGCCTGGTCAACAAAGTGAGTCCTGGACAGCCAAGGCTACACAGAGAAACCCTGTCTCAAAAAACCAAAAATAAATAAATAAATAAATAAATAAATAAAACTGCTGTGCAGCAGAATACTCCATTGTGCACTTAATTTTTTTTTTCATTTTTGCTTTTTTTGAACAGGGTTTCTCTGTGTAGCCTTGGTTGTCCTGGACTCACTTTGTAGACCAGGCTGGCCTCAAACTCACAGCGATCCGCCTGCTTCTGCCTCCCTGAGTGCTGGGATTAAAGGCGTGCTCCACCATGCCTGGCTTGTGCACTTAATTTATATGATCTTGAATATTAAGTGTCCTTCCTATAAAACAAAAATAAAACCAAGCCCCCAGATCAAGGCAGAGAAAAAAATGATTAGACACAAATTGTAGGACTTGATGTTGCCTGTAGCCTTGATGCGGTGATTTGAGTGTGGGCTTCTGTGCATACACTACATGAATACAGCTTTTGTGTACCAGTTACGCCTCAGTAAAACTTTTTCTGCCAAGCAGTGCTGGTACACACCTTTGATTCCAGCATCCTGGAGACAGAGGCAGGTTGATCTCTGAGTTTGAGGACACCCTGGTCTAAAGAGTTCCAGGGTAGGCTACGCAGAGAAACCGTGTCTCAGAAAAAAAATTTTTTTCTTTTCTTTTCTTTCTTTCTTTTTTTAATTTTAAGATTTATTTAACTTATTTTTTTATGTGTATGGGTTTTTTTCCTACATGTATGTCTGTGTACCGTGTGCATGCCTGGTGTCCTCCAGGCCAGAAGTGAGTGTTAGGTGCCCTAGAACTGGAGTTTTAGGCGTTGTGAACCAGCCTGTGAGTACTGGGAATCAAACTCAGGTCCTCTGGAAGAGCAGCCAGTGCTCTTAACCATGGAGCCGTCTCTCCAGCCCCCATCTTTTCATTTTAGACAATGCTGGTGACCGAATTCAGCGCGGCAAGGAAGGTTCAACACAGTACGTGCTGACCATGGCCCTCACATGGGGACTGACCCGGAAGTGCTGAAAGCTCCTGCAGGAGGTGGAGCTGAGCTATAACCCGCAAGGCCTGTCACGCAGCTAACCACTTCCTTCAGGCCTCACATACTGAGTGGTCCACAGCATCCTGAAACAGGGATGGGGAACACGTTTTTCAAACATTTGATCCAATGGGGACATTGCATATTCAAACCATGGCAGCCTCCAAGGATAGGCTCCTTTCAAATGGGTCCCACTTCCCACCCCCCCTCCCCTCCCAATAGGCAGATTAAGAAGCCACCAGTGGATTTTTATCACTGATGAGGTCAGAGCCTCATGTTCTAGTAACTTCCCCCAAATGCCCTTCTCTGCACAAAATGCTGTATGAATACACCAGTCTTTGGAAGAAGATTCCGGATACATGGCTTTAATCTCCATCACCATCAGTGACTGAAGATCTACCTTGATGGGCTAGATTCTTCATTGACTCAGTCACTTTTAATTATCAGCACCAACCAGGAAGATGGGACAGGTTACTATTTCTACTACTCCAAAGCAGCATTCTGGTCCTGGGGCTCTGACTCAGTTGGCAGGGTGCTTGCCTAGCACGTGTGTGTGGGTTTACTATGTTTGATTCCAAAGAAAGAAAGAAAGAAAGAAAAAGAAAGAAAGGAAAAGAAAAGAAAAGAGGGAGTGGAGAGGGGACAGCTTGGGTTTTAAGACAGTCACTTAGAGTCATCCAAAGGATTTGAACCCAGATCTGTAGTATTCCACAAATTACGCCCTAAACCACTAGAATAAGAAGGGACAGCACCCTGTAGTCCTTTGAGTGTTTCTTTGTGGGATCCTGGGGGAAAGAGGAGAGCCAAGTGTCAGTGGAGAAGCAAGCCAGGCAGCCGAGCGTCATGGCACTAAGGCTGCTATTTCTAGCCTTCCAGAAAGGATGGTGAGGGTGGGGGTGGGGTGGAGGTGGACAGGGCAGAGCGATGGTAAGAGGAGCTGGAGACCCCTCTAGCCTGCAGCCTCCAGCTCACCCTGTTGCCCGATGCCTAAATAAGGTTGGTGCTCAGTGTAGGCAGCTAAAAATAAACTCTCTGCTCCCCCTCCTGCCTGGCGACCTCCCCAGCCCACAGGGCTCCTGGTAGTAGTGTTAATCCCAAGCATGCAAGGAGAAAGACCAATTCCACAACTGACCAGTCAAAGCAAGCTTTATTTTAGAGGTGCACCCTAAGCCTTGGGCTAGTTTTGCGAGGTCCCCTTTATGATGAAAAGCCATGAGGTTAATAGAAAACAGCCGTGAACCTGTTTACAGGGGTGGGATAGTTGGCTGTTAGAAAACATACAATGGAAAAGTAAAAATAAAAGCAAAAATAGCTGGGCCGTAGTGGCGGCACATACCTTTAAATCCCACCACTTGGGAGGCAGAGGCAGGCGGATCTCTGAGTTCAAGGACAGCCAAGGCTACACAGAGAAACCCTGTCTGGAAAAGCCAAACAAACCATCGTTTGTTTGTTTGTTTGTTTGTTTGTTTTGTTCAGGAAACAAAATTTTACTATGTAATTCTAGCTGGACTTTAACTATCTGTACACCAGAGTGGCCTCGAACTCACAGAGATCTGCTTGCCTCTGCTTCCTTGGTGCTAGGATTAAAAGCCTGTGCCACCATGGCTCAGCTGAAACAGAAACAACAATTCCTTCTCCTTCTCGGTGTTGTTGTTGTTCTTCTTCTAATTCTTTGTTTGTTTCTTTGTTTTTTTTGAGACAGGGTTTCTTTGTGTAATCCTGCCTGTCCTGATCTTGCTTTGTAGACCAGGCTGGCCTCGAACTCCCAGAGATGTGCCTGCCACTGCCTCTGCCTCTGGAGTGCTGGGATTAAAGGCGTGAGCCATCTCATTCTGCTACTGGTTTGTTTATTTTTATCCCTGTGTATGTATATATGTGCACAGGAGTCAGAGGAGGTCGAAAGAGGGCATTGGATCCCCTGAAAATGGAGTTAGAGGTGGTTGTACCTGCTATGTGGGTGCTGGGAATTGAACTCAAGTCTTCTGAATAACCTGGGCTCATAACCAAGGAGAAACCTATTCTTGTAGGACATGAGGACTAAGCAGTAATATGGCTCCTTAACAGTGTGGCTCTTGTTCTGGTTTTACAGTAGGATTGGCTCTTCGAAGCCTGTCCTTGCCAGACCTGTAGAAGAAAGTCTCACTGGGAACCAGAGGCAAGAGGACCAGGACCCAAAAACACGAGTTAAGGGTCTCTTTCCCTCACTGAGATTTTTAGGGTATGTTTGTCCCACTATCTATTTTTAGTTCATGAAGTCTTTCATAAAGTTTGCAATTAGTCGCTCGCCCTTAAGTTTGGACAGTTCAGGTAAGAGTCCTGATTTTCTTAGTGTTGGGGGAAAAAAAAAAAAAACCTCTAAGACCTGTGAGTTTCTAGAGAAGGCAGGAGTTGGGCCGTGGCGGCCTCTGCTGGAAGTGGAGTGTACTGCAAGTGGCTATGAGCCGACTTGACTCCCTGCAGGTCAACAACAGCAGAGGTGAAGCTGCTCGGGTTCTGTCCTGCAATCTCAGCCGAAAGCCCTGGTATTGCCATGCCTGGCAAACACGTGGGGAATGAATGAATGTATACGGCTCCGGAAACTGTAGATGACTCTCAGAGAGGACTCTGTTGGTTGACATTGATATGGTCTGTCTTGGAATCCAGCTCTCAAGGCTTAAGAAGTGACTTCTTGATGCTCAATCCAGCTTTTTGTAAGAACAGCTGGGTCTGGGGTTTCTCTTAACAGGTAAGAATGAGAGCTAAAAATGAGGGAAATGGTAACCACTGCCCAGGGGCACATGCACCCCCACACCTGTAAGCACACTCATGCTCATGCTCATAGTCACTTGTGTATACACACACACACACACACACACACACACACACACACACACACAGAGACAGAGACAGAGAGAGACAGAGAGGCAGAGACAGACAGTCAGAGACAGAGAGAGACACACACAGAGAGACAGAGAGAGTGAGGGAGAGAGGGAGGGAGGGAGGGAGAGAGAGAGTGAGAGACAGAGAGAGAGAGGGAGGGAGAGAGAGAGTGAGAGACAGAGAGAGAGAGAGAGAGAGAGAGAGAGAGAGAGAGAGAGAGAGAGAGAACCTCAGCAAGCAGAGAACTAGGAAGAACTGAGATAGCCCTTCCTGCCTGTTGTAGTAAGCAGAGGAGGAAGAAGAATTGCCTGATGGCTTTATTTTGACAGATACGGTGACTCACTCAGGAATGGGGAAGTCCGTTTAAGACTGACACGCGCTACTGCAGGATCAAAACACTGTTCTAGTCCACCATAATAGTCATAGCCTACACTACCATGTCAAAGAAGAGAGTAGCAATGTGGCTCATGGTAGAGGCCAGCACGACAGGCCTGAGTTGGATCTCAAGCCTTGCCTAGAATAGAGTGCAGGAAGCACCCAGGTCTCTCACCCCCCAGCAACCCCAGAGATGAAAGCTGGGGGATAACGAGCTGTCCCAGACCACCCCAACTCCACCTGGACTACATTAGACCATACCTCAAAGTAACAAAAGAAAACATTAGATCCCATACTGAAAGGTTAACAAGAGGAAAGCACAGGCTGGGGATGTAGTGCAGCGGGGATACTGAGGCCAGACGAGATGCTTGGAACCTGCTCCTCTAAGAGGAAGCAGTGACTCCTTACCTGGCCACAGTAACCAGTAAGCTTGTTGGATGACAACTACCCCCAAAGGGGAGGCCGTACCCCTAAGCAGAAGTGGTCAGCTTGTAGGAGCCAGACTGCCTTGAGATGATCATTTTGGGCCACCTTGAAGACCCAGAGCTGACACAATGACAACTCCTTGCCCATGATGCCACCCATCCCAGCTCTTCTTCTGCTTATATCTAAATCTCATTTAAGTACCTCCCAAATGGACTGGGGGCCACTGGACCCCTCTTCCTAGTGCGGCCACACTGACTAAATCTGCTTTTCACTGTGTTACTCCTTTTGTTGCTTGTCTGTTTGTTTGTTTGAGACAGGGTTCCTCTGTGTAGCCCTGGCTGTCCTGGAATTCACTGTAGACCAGGCTGGCCTCAGACTCCACCTGCCTCTACCTCCTGAGCACTGGGATTAAAGGCCTGTGCCACCACCCAGCATGTTACTCTTTTCCTAATTGGTGAGGCAGGTGGCAGAGCCTAGGAAGTTGGGGCTCCTAGAGTTGGGGGTTTTTGCCCTAAAAACACTAGCTGCAAGACCCCGACTCAGGCGTGGAGTGATGGCTCAGTGACTGAGAGCAGTTGATGTTCTTCTAAAGGACCAGAGTTCAGTTCCCAGCACCCACACTGCGAGGCTCACAACTGCCTATTGTAACTCCAGTTCCAGAGGATCTGGACAACCTCTTTTGCCTGCTTGGGCACCCTCGTACAGGTGGCACTTCCACTCCCCCATCTGCATAAATGAAAGTGAGCCTTGAGGACAATTCCCTGAGCTGGGCAGTGGTGGTGCATGCCTTTAATCCCAGCACTTGGGAGGCAAAGGCAGGCGGATCTCTGTGAGTTCGAGGCCAGCCTGGTCTACAAAGTGAGTGTAGAACAGCCAAGGCTACAACAGAAAACCTGTCTTGGAAAACAAGAACAACAAAAACAAACAAACAAACAAACAAACAAACAAAAAACCCAAACCAAACCAAAAACCACCCAGCCAAAAAAATAAAAATAAAAAAAACCCAAGAAAACCACCACCAACAACAACAACTACCACCACAAAAACACAAAATGTAGTCAAGTATGTCCTGAACTTGGGATCCTCCTAGCTTCCTGCTTCTATGTCCTAAGTGCTGACATTATAGGTGTGACTCACCTAGAAAAGGTGTTTATTTGTTTGTTCCCCCTCCCCAAGCTTTCTCTATGTAGCCTTGGCTATCCTGGACTCACTTTGTAGACTAGGCTGGCCTCGGACACTCACAAAGATCTGACTGCTTCTGCCTCCCTGAGTGCTGGGATCAAAGGCATGCACCACCATGGCCAGTTCAAGATGTTTTTTTTTTTTTTAAATGTGAATTATTGGGCTCTATCCAGATTGCTTCATGACTCGCTGCATTTTTTAATGACATCATGGGTGATCTGCACACACTTGTCTTCTGTAGACAGTGGTTCTCCAGATTAGGAAGCTGTTGGAATCTTCTCAGGGAACTAGAAAAGGAGCCAATCTATGGTTTCCACACCAGGATACAGCTTGGGCAAGGGAATTGGCTGGGGCTTCCTAGGTGACGCCCGAAGTAAGTATGATGGTATCAAGGAAGGTTCTGGTGAGATGGGAGTTTTTGTGAATCAGTGTTCCTTGGAACAGTCACCTTCTACCATGGCAGCTATTCCCAATGTTCCTTCCCCACCCTGTCCAGCCTGCTCAACCAGTCCCAAGCCTGCTCCCAGGGGCACCATCAGGCTGCTAGTTGCTCTCAGGGTTCAGGGTGTTTTTGAGATGAGGAGGGGCTCCATCTCCTGGCTGCTTTGTTGTGGCCCCCAGATGTGGCTGAGCTCAGGGACCAGAACTTTGGGTCCTGCTCCTGAGTGATCTAGCACAAGGCTATCTGTTTCTGAGCCCGTGTTTCTTTTTTCTTGTAAAACTGGATAGTTACAAGATATCTCACCAAAATAAGTCCTAGCAGTCCTCCCTGCCCCTACCCCAGACCCAAGGCCTGCTCATGCCAAGCAAGTGCTCTACTACCAAGCTACACTCCAACTCTGTTTTAGTGTTATAAACACACACACAGACACACACACACACACACACACACACACACAGACACACACACACACACAGACACACACACACACACAGAGAGAGAGAGAGAGAGAGAGAGAGAGAGAGAGAGAGATGCACACACATCCCACACACGAATGAATGAATGAATGAACGAATGAATGAATGTAACAGAAACTCTGGAAACAAAATAACCAAAAACCACTTAGATGGCTGAGTGTGTGTGGTATGCCCTGTCTATAACCCAGTGCTTAGGAAGTTGAGACAAAAGGATTGTTTTATGTTCCAGGCTAGCTTGGACTACATATTGAGTTCTAGGCTAGCTAGACTATATAGTGAGACCTTGCCTTAAAATTGGGAGTGGGACCAGGTGGTGGTGCACGCCTTAATTCCTAGCACTAGAGATGCAGAGGCAGGCGAATTGCTGTGAATTCGAGGACAGCCTGGTCTACATTAGTGAGTCCAGGACAGCCAGAGCTACATAGTGAGACCTGTCTCAAAAACAGCCAAACAAAACAAATGCACAATAACAACAACAACAACAACAACAAGGCAAAATGGCTCAGTGGTTAAAAGTGCTTGCTGCCAAGCCTAACAACATGAGTTTGGTTCCTAAGAGCCACCTGGCGGAGAGAGTTAATGCTCGCAAGTTGTTCTCAGACTTCTCCATGTATGCTGCGGCACACAAAAGCCGCGACACCTGCCAATAAATAAAAGACAGGTGGGGAGAGGGGTGGAGGAAACATTCTTTGGATTCTCGCAGTTGTAAGAAGATAATTATAATCAACATTGTCTGGAAAGAAGATAAAATCCGAGGCTGGAGAGATGGCTCAGTGGTTAAGAACACTGCTCTTCCGGAGGTCCTGAGTTCAATTCCCGGCAACCACATGGTGGCTCACAACCATCTATAATGTGATCTAATGCCCTCTTCTGACATATAGTTGTACATGCAAATAAAGTACTCATATACAACAAATAAATAAAATCTTTAAAGAAAAAGATGTTAAAAAAAAAAAAAAAAGAAGATAAAATCCAAAACAACAACAACGACCAATCAGCACCTGGGCCGGAGAGATGACAGAGTGCTTAAGGGTACTGGCAGCTCTTGCAGAGAACCTGGCCTCGGTCTCCAGCACACATATGGTGGCTCACAGAGATCTGTAACTCCAGGTCCAGGGGATCCAGTGTCTCTCCTGAACAGGCACCTGGTGCACATGCAGACACACAGGCAGAACACTCAGAGACATAAAATACAAAATAAACCAGACAACAGTAACACTTTATTTCCCTGACTTTGCCTGAAGTCAGAGACGTCAGAGTTACCCTCACCATGGAGAGAACTCTGACTGGGAAAGGTAACCGTTGTCCAAGTCCTGGAACTCACTATATAGCCTGGGCTGTCTTCAAATTCTTGGCAATCTGCCAAGCCTCTGGAGCGCTAACATTATAAATGTACACCAGCACATGACTGAGAGATAAGAGCTGTTGTCTAATCTTAAAAGATGAGGTAAAGACATCGAGTAAAAGAAGCTGGGCATGGTGGTGTGCATGCTTTTGATTCCAGCGGGAGAGAGATAGAGGCAGGTGGATTTCTGTAAATTCAAGACCGACCTGATCTACATAGCAAGTTCCAGGCCAGCTGGTGAGACTGTGTTTCAGAAAACTAAAAACCAGACCAAAACAAACAAACAAACAAACAAAAAACCCATGATAAAGTGAAAATTAGGGAAAATAGAGGTAAGGAGGCTGAGGAGTGCTGGGTTGTTAGTGGCATGCGCCACCATGCCCAGTGTGTACGTTTGTGTATTTCTTTTTTGTGGGGCTGTAGATTGATCCTAGGGCTTGAGGCAAGTGTATACCACTTCCCTGTACCCTAGCCCTGTTTTTTAAAGCATTTGTTTGGTTTGTGGGTTCAGGACCAAACCTAAGTTTTCAGGCGTACTAGGTAGTGCTCTACCATTGGACTCCATCCCCCAGGTCCCGTGTGTGTTAACGAGGGAGTCCCACCTCTGGAGATGTAGAAGGCTGGAGTCTGGCCTGCAGCGACACTCTGAGTATTACAATGTGCAGCCCTGGCTGGAAGCCATGGCCTGATTGTTGGGACACTGGCTTTCAGTTGGGCTAGTCTCTCAATGTTTCTCATTTTAACCAAGAAAAGGCAAAGTCGATACCCTGAGAGCCATCTCCTCTGATGCAGGAAGGCAAATGCCCTTACTTCGTGTTACTTTAATGGGAGTGTTTTGGTCTTTTAGGGACTCTTGCTTGGTATCATCTTGTTGATTTCTTTCTTTCTTTCTTTCTTTCTTTCTTTCTTTCTTTCTTTCTTTCTTTTTTTCAGGACCGCACCACCACTGACCATCTTCTTGTTGACTTCTTGCTACTGCTCATCACTAAGACTCCGGACTTGACGAGGATGCGGTGTGTGTTGGGGGATGTGGGCAGAGGCTTCGCATTGTCTAGTTGTCAAATCTGCCAGTGAATAGATGATAGCGTATCACTGAATCCTCTTCCTTAAGGTTGTATTTATTTATTTACTTGTTTATTTAGTGGAATCATGGCCTCACGCATTCCAAGCTGGCCTAGAACTCCACAGGGAGCTGAGGTTGATCTTGAACTTCTGATCTGCCTGTTTCTGCTCCATACATGCTGGGCTTACAGGCACGCACCGCCATGCCTAATTTATGTGGTGCCAGGATGAAACACAGGGCCTTGTGCATACTATGCAAGCAGTTTACCAAATGAGCTACACCTTCTCCTTCATCCTTATGATTTTTAGAACCTCATTTTGCAAACGAGAAAGCTGAAGCCAGAGAGCTAAGGCCCCTGCCCCACTCTCTTTCCGCGGCAGGCGGCAGGGCCAGAGTGAACGCCTGGCGAACAAGCCTGTTCCGTCTCTCCTTCCATCATGGCCATGGCTTTGCTTTCCAGTCGCTGTGCCTGTGGCAGCATTCTAGAATTTCCTCAAGGCAATTCATCGGGAAGGTAACAGCTATACAGATCTGAAGAAATGTGTCCTCTTGTAAGGACCAGACAGACTTCATTTTGAAAAATAATTTCCATTTTGTGTTAAACCTAGCCAAGGGCTGAACCCAGATTCCAGAAAAACCAGAAATGAGTCTAAACAGAAAAATATTCCCTAGCAACACAATCAGCTCACCTTGGGAAAGCCCAAATATACTCTCTGCTGGTCAAGCTGACCAGCAGGTGGTCTGGCACATAGCAACAACCAATTAGGGGAAGCCAGGCCAAAGTTCCTAACGCTCCTGTGACTGCTTCAACCAGTCTTTTCTATAGATCAACTTGCCCTACACCTGTTACCCAACCATGAAACGCCAAGGCTTGTAACTCCCTGCTTGCAACTTTTCTGCCCAAATGCCATCCAATCATATACTGCAAAACCCATTTCTTTGTCTAAACTCTGGTCTACAAAGTGAGTCCAGGACACCAATGCTACACAGAGAAACCCTGTCTCAAAAAACCAAAACCAGCCGGGCTTGGTGGCACACGCCTTTAATCCCAGCACTTGGGAGGCAGAGGCAGGCGGATTGCTGTGAGTTCGAGGCCAGCCTGGTCTACAAAGTGAGTCCAGGACAGCCAAGGCTACATAGAGAAACCCTGTCTTGAAAAATAAATAAAAAAATAAATAAAAAGAAAAAAAAACCAAAACCAAAAAATAAATAAAATAGTAACAACAACAACAATGATAATAAAGCTAGGGTGTTGAGTTGGTGAAAGACAGGGGGCATGGTGGCGCATGCCTTTAATCCCAGCACTCGGGAGGCAGAGGCAGAGTGATCACTGTGAGGTCAAGGCCAGCCTGGTCTACAAAGTGAGTCTAGGACAACCAAGGCTACACAGAGAAACCCTGTCTCGAAAAAACCAAAAAACAAATAAGTAAAGTCCCAGATATTGAGAAATTCCTTTCCTTTTTTCCCCTATAACTTGAGACCCAGAGAGGTACAGTAATTGCATTCTTTTTCTTTTCCTTCTTTCTTTTCTTTTTAAGACAAGGTTTCTCTGTTTAGCCTTGGCCTGTCCTGGAACTCACTCTATAGACCGGGTTGGACTCAAACTCAGAGATCTGCCTGCCTCTGCCTCCCAAGTACTGGGATTAAAGGCGTGCGCCACGCCCTTCCTGCTTATTGCATTCCCTTAGCATAGCTCCTCTCCAAACTGTCCATGTCATTGGTTTAGGACCATCTTATCTGATGAGCATTCTGGGGGGGCTTCAGACTGCTCCCTTTTCTTTCTTTCTTTCTTTCTTTCTTTCTTTCTTTCTTTCTTTCTTTCTTTCTCTTTTTTAATCAAGACAAGGTTTCTCTGGGTATCCTGGACTCACTTTGTAGATCAGGCTAGCCTCAAACTCAGCGATCCTCCTGCCTCTGCCTCCCGAGTGCTGGGATTAAAGGCTTGTGGCGCCGCCGCCGCTGCCGCCACCACCACCACCACCACCTTTTCTAATGATGAGCTCAGAAGACTGCTTACAACTTCCTAAGGTTCAAAGTTTTCAAACCCGTGGCAGTCACCGGCTAAGGGGAGAGATGTGCCTAGAACTTCCTGCTTAATCTATGACTATGAGAAGTTCCAGGTGCAGCTCACATTGAAGACAGACCACAACAGTTTATTTCTTTTGGAAGAAAGATAGGGAAAAAAAATCAGGGGAGATAAGAAGGAAAAAAGAACTCCTTTGCCCAGAATCTGGCAGAAAAACAAGAATCCCAGCACAATTAACTGTTGCTTAAGGCTCCCACCACCCCTGATTCTGAGTCATATGTAAGTGTACAATTTTCCAGCAGTTTTACTAGAAACTCCCATTTTCCAAGAAGCACATGCACTCAGCCCCCTGTGAAAATTCATTGGTTTCTGTGTTTAACTGACCTGCTCGGAACCCTGTCCAAGGCTCCTCTGGAGTCAGTTTGTAACCTTAGTTGTTTAAGAAAGAAACAGGGATGAGGGTCCCAGAAACCCTGGAGCAACGGAACTCCAAAAAGCTTCCAAAGTCTTGTAGATATCAGAATGAACGCGAGTCTTTAAGAAGGCCACACACATCTACACTCCAGTGCCTCTAACTTTGTCCAGAGCACCACTTTGTCTCTTAGGTCTCATGCTTAAGTCTATATTGAGATATTTTTAATAAAACCAAGCCGGGCAGTGGTGGTGCATGCCTTTAATCTCAGCACTCGGGAGGCAGAGGAAGGCGGATCACTGTGAGTTCGAGGCCAGCCTGGTCTACAAAGCGAGTCCAGGATAGTAAAGGCTACATAGAGAAACCCTGTCTCAAAAAACCAAAAAAGCGAAAACAAAACCAAGACAAAATCACCAAAAAGTCACAAAATAGCGTGCACGGAAGCAGGAAACTGGCAGAGAGCTTTGCATTTCTGTAGAGAAGGACCTGGGAGGGACAAAACTGAGCCACTGGGTTCCTCAAGATAACTTCCAGAGTCGTTGAACAAATCCCAGCGCTTTGCTCCGCCCCGCCCCAGACCCGGGCACCTACCCTTGCGTTGAACCCCGTTTCTTCTGCATTCAGCCCCTCCCTCGCGCTCGGCCCTGCCCCTCCTGCATCTTAGCCCCACCCCCGCAGTCCTTTCCCCGCCCCAGCCCCGCCCTAGGCCCCGCCTATTTCGCAGAGCCCTTTTTATCTTCAGCGCTCAGCTCCGCCCCCTTCCTCCGCTGGCTCTGCCCCTGAAGTAGGCCGTTGATGGTGGAGCTGAAGCGGGCGGTACTGGGGCGTGGCCGGAGAAGTCCCGCCTAGGGCCTGCAATCTCGGAAACGTAGGGCGGAGCGCTGTGCGCTGCTTGGCTTTGCATCAGAGACCTGCAGGCTTTAAAGGCACCCGTGAGTCGCAGTGCCTAGACCTCCGCTGGACCGTCGCCATGCATTGTGTACCGCTGCTGCTCTTCCTGGCCTTGCTGCTCGCAGGCCCCGTCGCCCCTGCGCGCCTTGGCCCGAAGCGTGTAAGTGGTCCCTGGAACAGGCCCTCAGCTGCAGTCGGGGGCGGGGGTGGGGGGCGATTGGTCCAGATTGTCCTGGAGGGTCTTCGCTCCTCCGATTCGTCCTGTCCCATCCTTTCTCGCTGCAGAGCAGCGATGCGAACGCACCGGGCTACAGGCCAAGGATGTCAGCCTGTGACTCGCTGCATTCTCTTTTCCTGTTTTCTGCTCCGCTCTGAGGTCTTGCTGGTGGGAGGGTTGAATCAGGCTAGGAGGTTCAAACTTGCCCACCAGGTGACTGAGGTCCAGCCGCGTGATCCCGTTCCTCCTGGTTGTGAACCACTCAGCACCCTCCACCCCCACCCCCGCGTCGCTTAATCTTTCCCTTCCCTGCCTTTTTTCTGCTCCCGCTCTGCAGACCGCTGGAAAAGGGAAGTAGGGAATAGCCCGGTCCCGTTGCCTTTTGCTGTGGTGGAAAGATGCAGGTCTTCCAGACTCACTCCCTCCTGCCACCTTAGGGGAGGTTTGTCTAAGACCAGAAATGGCTGGGTAAAGGAAAGGGATGGGGATGTAAATGGTAGGTGCCTGGCTACTGATTCCTTTTCTCTTGTGGACGATCTAATCTTACAACGCTGTCTGTAAAATAGGTGTGGTGTCAGTGCAGGGTGAGGGCTTTCATGAATGGGGTGTTTGCAGAATGCCAAAAGAATAGTGCGGTTGAGGCTAGTACGGCCTTGGCCTGGTTTGGTCCAGAGGCAGGAAGACTGTTATTTGTGGAAGGAAGGACCTTTGACTTCATTTGCCCAGAGGCTAGTCAGCTTGTCCCTTGTCTCTTGGTGTGCTCTTGTGGGCTGAAAATGCTAGTCTTGGCTCCACAGCTGGCTTTGGGAGGTGGAGCCCAATTAAAGGCTCAAGGCGAGGGGAGATCTCTATTTTCTTGTATGCTTTGCCTTGTGGGTACCATTCCAGACTTCAGGGGCTCAGACAGGTGATTTGGAGGGATTCAGGCTTTGTAGGCACCAACCTCCTTCTGGCTATGAGGGGACTTTACTTAAGATCGCTTAGTGAGTGACACTTTTGAGCCTTACCTGCTCTATGTTCTCTGGGGGTTTATGGGATAGAGAAGGCTGTGGAGTGCCCAGTGAGTGAGGGATCCTCTGGAACCCTGGGCTCCTTTTGGATCATTGCCTGGTCGTCTGACCCTGGGCTGTGGTGACTAGGTAACAACAGACTGACTGACTAGCTCTGTGCTGGGCACACAGTAGGCACTTACTAGACTCCATGTCGTATAGTGGGTGTAATGTATTACATACCTACTGTGTGTTGTGGATTGAGCTTTGTACCTTTCCTCTTTTTACTTATTTGTTTGTTTGTTTGTTTTTTGAGACAGGGCCTTTGTAGCCCTGGCTAGCCTAGAACTCCAGTATGTAGCCAAGGATGACTTTGAGCTACTGATCCTCCTGCCTCCGTCTTCCAATTGCTAGGGCTGTAGGCTTCACTGTCATGCCCAAGGAGTTTTCCTAATGAGCTTGATCTTTGAATAACTTATAAGGATATTTACTGTGTATTTACTTAATTGCCTTTGTTGGCATCCCACATTAGCAGTATGTGCTTGTTAAAACTAAGAAGCCAGAGTAGGTCAGTTACTGTGAACTAAGCCAGGCTTTATTTAGGGCTCATCAGTTTTCCACGGATGTCCTCTTTCTGTTCCAGCACCTGCTCTGGGGTTCCATATTGTCACCCCTGTCACATCTTACTACTCTCCTCAGGCCTGGGGCGGAAAATTTAAATGAGCTTGGCTGCCTTTAGGAGCTAAGTCTTGTTGCTTTCTGTGTACAGACATTTTACTCTGGCCACTTTAAAAAAATGAGGAAGTTGGGCCTCCCGGGGTTAATATGCCCAAGGTGTCTGCTAGTGAGAGCGGTAGTGGTTGATCTGTCCCTATGTTACGTCTATGTAGCCACATTGTTCCCTGTTACATTCTGGCTTGCTCTTCCTGTGTCTTGGTCTAGGCTGGGGATGGCATCTGTTAGGCACCGCTGGTCTCTGTCCTCCCTTTTCCCGTTAGCCTGGACTCAGCTGCTGGAATGCCTCACAGCCGCAGCTGCCCAGGCCCAGGTTACTACTTAGCCATTCTTTCGCTTGGCCTAATGACTGGGCCTCTCGTCCCCCGCCAGGCCCACCCTTCTCTAGGCGCGGTGCTTTCTTTTGAAGGTGTTCTATTGCCCCACGGCCAGTTGCTCTCTTTGACCTATGAGGGCTTATGCTCTCCTCGCAGCTTCAGCGAGGTCCCTTATTCAACATGCCTGACCTGTTGGCCCTATCTGTAGTGCTGGAACCAGCTGAGCTCCTACCGCAGGGCCTTTGCTTGTGCTCCATGTATGCCGGTGGCTGACTTCTCATCCAGAAGGAACATCTTAAGTGTCACCTGTCACCTACCCTAAGTAAGACCCGAGTTACTCTCCACATCACCTCCTGGCACTTAGATTACAGTGGTCCATCCATCAGTCCGTCCGTCCATCTGTCCACCCATCCATTCCTCTTATCCAATCCTTCCTTCCTCTCTCTTTCTTTTTTCTTCCCCCTAGTACTTGGGTTTGCATCCAGGGCCTCAGGCATGATAGGCAAGCGCTGTACCACTGAGTTAACACTGCCAAGCTTGGGTAACGCTTATTTACATTAGACTGTAAGCTCCACAAGGCAGGGCAGGACTGCTTCCTATGGTTTGTGTAGTCCTTAGTCCATGGCCTGAAATAGTTGCTCCACAAGTACTTGTGGAATGAAGTTTGAGCAAAACACCTGCTGGGACCTATCCTAGCCCCGCCTCTCTTAGTCACAGTGCGCCCTGTCATTCCAGGGAACAGAAGCCCCGTGCCAAGAGGCATGGACATGGATTTTAACAGGCTTACAGGCTCATGGAGTTGATGGCAGGAAACAGACAGGGGGTGGGAGCGGATACTGGTGGGGGGAAGCACATGGCTGGCATTTAGTGAGCCATCTCATGCTTGGTGCGTGACACTGTGTCATGAGCTCTTACATACATGCTGTCGTCCGTGCAACAGTTCTGGGAGGAAGATATACAGTGCCTCCGCTTACAAGATGTGGGGATCAGGAGACTGTATGCCTGCCAGGCTGGAATGTTAACCCATTCCTGAGTGGTACCCCAAAGCCATGCCTGTCCTAGCCTCTGTAATGATACACACACACACACACACACACACACACACACACACACACACACTTTTTTTTTATCCCAGGCTGTCTGTGAACTCACTGTGTATTTAAGGATGGCTTTGAACTTCTGAGCTGCCTCTTGTCTCTACCTCACAAATGCTGGGGTTACAGGCAAGTGACCCATGCTGGTTTTATATTGGGTTTTGGTTGTTTTGTTTTTTTGTTTTGTTTTAAGACAAGGTCTCACTATATAGTCCAAATTCAAACTTCAGATCCTCCAGCCTCAGCCTCCCCAGTGCTGGGATTACTGGACCATGTCACCAAGCCTGGCTCCTTTAGTGTTGTAGTCGATCATATGGGTGATTGACTCTGTGTCCCTTTTTCATAGGACAGAAAGAGCCCTTCAACTTGAACTTGGTGTCAAGTCACATGCGCACACGCTTGAAACCCAGCTTAAAACATTTGGCCCAGGACAGTGCCGCGCCTCTTGTCATGGGGGTCACACGGCTTCTTGTGTCTTTATTGCAAAACTAGGCGGAGAGAAGCTGTGGTCTAGTGTGGCTCAGGCGTTCTCTCTGGGTCCAGATGGACATAGATGGGTTAAGATGGAGGCCAGGGTGGGGGTGCAGGATTGGCAGGTTTCCAAGGGCCATGTGTGGGTAATGACAATGCTGAGGGTCCTTGTAGGTAGTCTTTGGTGCACTTGAGTATTTTTGAGAGGGAGGAGGAGACAGGAGAGAGGGGTGCAGAGAGAGAGAGAGAGAGAGAGAGAGAGAGAGAGAGAGAGAGAGAGAATGGATTCCAGGTCCTGAGGTTCTGGGGCCTGGTAGGCAGATGAATTGTCACCCAAGGGCTCACGGAGGAGGATTGGAGAAGTGCCTCTGCAGAGGAGTGGTGGGTGACTCAGGTTGGGGTTATGGCGTGGTTCGTGACAGGGGAGTAAGAATGTCATTTCCCGGGATTGCTCATCAGTGAGGGACCCCCTGTGTTAATTCACTCCCCATTGTTACTGGCCCTGGATTGGACATGGGGTGGGGCACGAACAGGCTCACGTGCGTGGAGTACAAGGGTGACTGTTCCAGAAGCTTGTCCTGTGGTGGGCTCCTAAAGCTGGCTGGAGAGAAATAGGTGCCAGGGGGTGGGAGTACAGGGAAGGTAACCCCAAAGCTAGCTGAGTTTAACTCCATTTTAGAACAGACCATGTTATGTACTCATTGTCTTGTATACAATGTATCTAGGTGATTACCAGTTTCACATTCCCCTCCAGTTGTCCACCGTGTCTGCCTACCCTTCTCATCTCCTCTTCTTCCTTTTAATAACCTACTGAATCCCATCAGTGCTGCATGGTATGAACATGCCTTAGGTCATGGGCATCTAATGACTCCCCCTCTCAGCAGCCACCAGCTGCCAAGACCTCCTTAGCTAGGGGTGGGCCCTTCCTCCCTTTCCCTTCCTTCCTTCCTCCCTTCTTTCCTTGTAGCCGTGGCTGATCTAAAGTGACCACAAACATTCCATCATCTGGCCTTAACCTGAGTGCTCACATTATAGGCTTGCACCGCCACACCCAGCTAAGTCTCCCCTGCCGTGCCCCAAGCAGGGTCTTGTGTATCCAGACTGGCTTGAATCTGACCTTGAATTCCTGCCTCTACTTCCCAAGTGCTGCCCATGCTACTACACTGGGTTTGTGCAGTGCTGAGGATAGAGACTAAGGTTTCCAGTTTGCCAGCAAGAAAGAATTCTACCAACGGAACTACATCCCGGCCCCATCAGTTCTGAAGTTCAAGGGCTAATGTAACAGGCCTTAGCCTCACACTTTGGGAGGTTGTCTTTGGAGTCCTGCCTGAAGAATGGGGCAGAGTGTAGACTGTCACTAGGGGGAATGAGCAAGCCTCCGATGTTTCTGTGCCGAGCCCTTTCTTTTCCTCAACGTCTCCCCTTGCTGTCTGGTTTGTCCCTAGCCTTCCCACCTCGGCGGCTTCTCCTGGGACAACTGTGATGAAGGAAAGGACCCCGCAGTGATCAAAAGCCTCACGCTCCAACCTGACCCCATTGTTGTTCCTGGAGATGTGATTGTCAGCGCTGAGGGCACGACCAGCGTGCCCCTGACTTCTCCTCAGAAGGTGAGCCCCGCCCTAGGTGGGAAAAGGATGGGGAGAGGGCAGCCAGCAGGCACTGTGGGAGGTGGGCGCTCATGGGTTGTGAAGGATTTCAGACTTCACAGACTTACCCGGGTTCATAGAGTCTCAGGGTAAGGGCACGGAGGGGGAAACTCAGGAGTCAGCTGGGAATCACCCACACTTGTGCTTGGATATGATGGCCCACTGGTCACCATGGTCTCCTTTCTGTGTTGTTTTGTTGCATAGTCAGTAGTCAGGGACCTAAGGCCATTTTATTTTGTTTTGAGACCTCGTCTCACTCTATAGCCCAGGCTGGCCTTGCCTGTTTCAGTAGGATTATAGGCATGAGCCACCACACCTGGATGGACATGTGGTTAGTGTAAATGCAAGTGAATTTGGGTGTAGTGGCACATGCCTTTAATTCCAGCACTTTGAGGCAGAGGAAGCAGGCAGCCTGTGAGGACATCCTAGTATACATAGGATCCAAGGCAGCTATAAAAAGAGAGAGACCCTGTCTCAAAACAAAAAAAACATAGACCACTTCCCAAGCACTTGTAGACCAAGCTGGTCTCTAACTCATAGCGATCTGTCTGCCTCTGCCTCCGCCTCCCTGAGTGCTTGGATTAAAAGCATGAGCCATCACACCTGGCTCTCTTCCACCCGGCTCTCTCCCACATTTTTGTGGGTTCTGGGGCCGGAATTCATATCGCCAGGCTTATATGGCAAGTACCTTGACCTACCTGCTGGCTCAGATGCACAATTTTAAGGATCTTTTGATAGACAATGCCAGAAGGTCTCTGAACAGTCAACTAGGTTTGCAGCTAAAATATTTGCATTTTTTCTAACATGTATCTTTTTTGTTTTGTTTTGTTTTTGTTTTTGTTTTTTTTGTTTTTCAAGACAGGGTTTCTCTGTGTCACCCTGGCTGTCATGGACTCACTTTGTAGACCAGGCTGGCCTTGAACTCACAGCGATCCGCCTGCCTCTGTCTCCTAAGTATTGGGATTAAAAATATGCACCATCATGCCCAGCTTTCTTTTTCTTTCTTTCTTTCTTTCTTTCTTTCTTTTTTTTTTTTTTTTGACACTAAGAGTCTAGGAGTCTTTGCCAATCTTTAGTGTCATCCCTCATGAGTGTAAGTGTTCACTTGCTTTTTATATTTATTTGGGACTATTAGCTTATTCCCACCTATTGCCCATTTTTGCATGTTTTTGTATATTTTCTTATGGCATAGTGAAGGCTTCTTGTGGAAGCATTTATTATAGTTCTTTACTTTCTAGTTAGAATCACCGCCTCTCTAAGATGTTATTATGTGCCCTGCAGTCTCTTTCCAGCCTACACCTATTCCGGAACAAGCTTTGATCATTTAAAACATTGTTAGGAGCTGAGCATGGCAGTGCGTGCCCATAAATTCTAGCACTTGGAAGGAAGTACAGGACACTCAGGAGTTTTGGGCATCCTTAGTCTCAACAGACTGGGCTGTCGGGCTCAGTCACAGTTCTTGTGTCTTAGGCATCTCTTGAGCATCTCTGAGTTAATCAGTAGCGTGGGTGATGCTTTGCTGAGAGCCTAGCACACAGTACATGCTCAGTTTGTGCTGGCTCTTGTTGACTTGACAATCACTGTCAGTTTTTCCACAGCCACTTAGGCTAGAAGACCCTGGGTAGCTCTCAGTGCCTCTCCACACCTGCCCGTGGCTTCTCCTTGCTGGGCCTGTGCATCTTCATCAGCTGTTATCCAGAAGTAGGATAAGCCAAGCCCTGTGGATACAAGGACAGGATTTGTCCAGATCAGAATGGCCGACTCACTGCCTACAGGACTGAGTCTGCCAATGTGGCCCGAAGGCCGTTTCTCTGCTCTCTGTTGACTCTAGAGTGTATGGGTGCGTGCACATGTGTGTATATATATATATGCCTTAGCGTGTGTGCATGCGTGTATGTGGTGGCCAGAGGTCAATGTTGGGTGTTCCCCTCAGTCTTTCTCCACCTTAGATGGGGTCTCACTGTTTCTGGAGCTCATCACTCCTCTAGGTAGCTGGCCATTGAGCTCCAGAGTCTGTCTGCCTCTGCCTCTCCATGCTGGGCCTGTACCACTGCGTCCAGCTTTTACCGGGGTCTTGGGATCTGAACTCAGGTCCTCATGCCTGCGTGGCAGGCACTTTACCAACTGATCCATCTCCTCGGCCCTGGTTATTTTAAATCATGTTTTGTTTGTTTGTTTGTTGTGTATGACTGGCTGGCTGAAGTTCCTCTTTGGGACTTAAGTGCTGGGCTGGTGTTGCCTTCCTCAGGGGCAGAACCAATTAATCCTCAGACCCAGACCCTCTGGCTGTTCCTCATCTGAGGAGGAATAGACTTGCCCAGAGAAGGCAGGCAGGCTGAAGGAAAGGTAACCTGCAGTCAGAGTGGATTCAGGTTTGCAGAGCAGGCCAGTGAGGCAGGCACTTCTAACCCTTGTACACTGTGGAAAACTGTAGCTTCCGTACTGGGGAGATGGCTTAGTTGATAACTGCTTCCTGTGCGGGTATGAAGACCTGTTTTCAACCCCAGAGAGCCCAAGTAAAAAGCCATGCATGATGGGCTGTGTGTGCACTTGTAACCCTGTACCTGAGGAGGTAGAGATGGGTGGACCCCTGGCAACCCAGCCTGGATGAGTTAGTTAGAGACCCTGACTCAAAAATCAAAAGTAGATGATGCCTGAGGGACACACACACACTCTCCCTCCTGTACCAATCACAGGAATCGCGCGTGGAGTGCCGACTCCCTTCTTGTCCACTCTGCACTTTTCCCTTGCTGGCTTTGGTGGAACACAGATATGGCTCTGAGAGGCAACTGACCCGCATGGCGACCGATATTGTTAATCTTTCTGTATGTGCCTTGTGCAGTCAGGCTGATTGCCTGAGGGTCCTGGCTGTCTCCCCTTGGGCAGCTGGGATTTGGGTTTCTTGGCAGTGGGAAGCACATTCTGGATTTCTCATCCCACTGGGTCTGGGGAGGTCATTCACTGCTTGTAACACTGCAGGAAGGACCGTAGACCAGTCTCAGAGGAATCTCCCTATATATGTCCATTGGCTTGCTTTCGCAGTGTCTAGATATGTAGACCGGACTTGAACTTGCAGTTCGCCTGCCTTTTTCTCTGGGGTACCATGATTTCAGATGTTCACTGCTACGCCTACCTACATTTCCATTGATAACTCTGTCCTCTGTGGTGCAACAGAAAATATGAGTCAAGAACAATCAACATAGTTAAGATTGGACTTGGACGGCAGGCCCACCCAGGGGATGTGGCACAGTCATCCGGCTAGTGTGATGACAGTGTGTTGGTTCCTATCATTGGATAGTGACAATTGGAAGATGCTGTGTGGGTCAGAGAGAAGGGACATTCACGCTTGATGGTCAGTGTCCCCCACTACATGCTCAGGAAGGGTGAATACTGGGACTCAGCCAGCCAGAGCATCCCTCCAGCTAAACCTTCTGTCCCCCCATGTTACCCTGGAGCAAGAGACAGAGGGGAATCACTATAAGTTCAAGGCCAGCCTGGTCTACATATGTAGAGTCTCCAATGTAAACGTACGGGGCGGGGATTACTTTGAGATTGGTCCGTGAGCCTTTTCACAGCTGTTAAGGGATGAAACTTCAAGAGGCAGCAGGTGGAATGTGTGCCCTGGAGCTCACACTGTCACCTTGGCCAAATCCTGTGACAGGTGGAGCTCACTGTGGAGAAGGAAGTGGCTGGCTTCTGGGTCAAGATCCCTTGTGTAGAACAGCTAGGTAGCTGTACCTACGATGACTTCTGTGACCTGCTGAACCAATACATCCCGCCTGGAGAGCTCTGCCCGGAGCCTCTGCACACCTTCGGGCTGCCGTGCCACTGTCCCTTCAAGGAAGTGAGTACTTGGCGTGCTACTCTTGGCGGTGGCGGGGGTGGGTGTGGGTGGGGGGATGGGTGAGGGGGACGGGCAGAGAGAGAGAGAGAGAGAGAGAGACACTATAGCTCTAGGCTGTAGGCTGTCAGCAGTTGGCCACCCTCACCCGGGTTCACTTCTTTCCCTGCAGGGCACCTACTCACTTCCTGTCAGCAACTTCACAGTGCCTGACCTGGAGCTGCCCAGCTGGCTGAGCAGTGGCAATTACCGCATCCAGAGCATCCTGAGCAGCGGTGGGAAGCGCCTGGGCTGCATCAAGATCGCTGCCTCTCTTAAGGGCAGATAGCCTGGCGGCAGCCACCACACAATGAAGGGGCAACAGGAAGACATGCCTCTTCTTCCGTGTTCTAGGGCCCAGACCTGTCCACCTCTCACTCTGTTCTCCTATGATTATGTACCCTTTCCTGCAAATCAGTGGGCAACCTGACCTGGGGGAGGAGGGACCAGGCTGGGCTGTAAGCCATGCTCCTCCCCGCCCCTACCGACTTTCCAAGAGTTTCTTTCATGCCCAAGGCAGTCAAGGAACGGGAACCAACATGTTCGGGAATCTTAACTTCACACTGACCTAACCTGGGCCCCCTGAAGTTACCCCCACCTCTCTTCTTTTTAGTCACCGACTTAAAACCAGAAGAACAGTATTAACCTTTCTCAGTCCATCCAAAACCTCTCCTCCAGCAAAGAGGCCTAGGTAGTCAGTCACTCTTAGTCTGTCCCCCATTAACTCCTGTGATTAACTGCATTCTCTTCTCAGCTTGCCTGGCCAACACCGGCTCATGGATCCTGGGCAGGCAGGCAATGTGTGGCACAAACCTGTGGGAGTTGTTCCGGGCATGCTCTATTAGGCTCGGCGGAGCCCAGGGGCCTTGCAGGGCTAAGCAGAAGATCCAGGGAGCCAAAGCAATTGCTTCTAGGCATGACTCTCACTTTTTCTTTTTTGGTATGACACATACAAGGAGTGGCATTCCTTATACTAGACAAGAAGTAAAGCCAAAACCCCAATAGCACATTTGCTCTGGTGCCAGAGGGCCAGGGTCTGGAATGGCATATTTAGTCCTAGGGAGATGCAGTAGGTGCCATGTAAGAAGGTTGCCAGATATTCATACTATCTTTTCTCCCTTAGGCCCCAAACCCAGACTTTTATATGAAATTTTAGACTTTTTAACTATTGGTAACAAATTGTTTTTTATATACTGTGTAGTCCATAAGGGGCCACGTGGACTTGTCTGGGGACATCTGGTTTGCAGGTGGCTGTTTTCTCACACCTGTTCTTCTCAGACATCTGGCACCATCTCTTCCCTCTTCAGGGTCAAGCCTGTGGTGCCTGGCCTCAGAGAGGCTCAGCCCGCACTAGAGCAGGTGTACGTGGCCTCTGAGAGCTGGGCACTGTGCCAGCCTCAAGCCCTCCACCAACAGGATATAGAGGCTCCCACTGGAGTGGGCCACCTAGCAGCCTCCATGTGGAACAGGAATCCCGTGAAGAGAGTGGCCCCCCACATCAGGACGCACCGTGACAGCTTCCTGAGCCTGGAAACAGCTCACCCAGGTTTTGGACTGAAAGCCTAGGCTGGCAATAAATCTTTTTAACTTGCTGTACTCCCTCCTTTTCTTGGCTGCGCACTTCACTGAGCATGGCTGTGTGTTTTGGAAGTTTGTTTGTGCCAGGGCTGTTGCTGGGGAAGGACTCAGTGGGTGGTACAAGGGAGTCCAGGCATCTCAAAACATGAATGCTTGTGTTTGTCTCGGCAGTGGCTGGGGTTTCTGCCTGGCTCTGCTTCACTGAGCCTGAGCTCTCTGGGTATGTATGAGGTGTGCTTTCACTTTCCTTAGCCTACAGTTTCCCGCCATTTTAGTCTTAAAGATTTGCCCTACATTTTTTTCTTTTGTGGGTGTGTGGGTGTGTGAGTGTGTGTGGAGAGAGAGAGAGAGAGAGAGAGAGAGAGAGAGAGAGAGAGAGAGAGAGAGAAAAGAAGAAGAAGAAGAAGAGGAGGAAGAGGAGGAGGAGGAGGAGGTGGCAAGGGGACAGACAATCTTTTCACATTTTGTCTGAGACAGGATCTCATTAACCTGGGACTTGCAAGCCAAGCTAATGTCTGGCCATGGAGTCCTAGGTATCCACCTGCCTCCACCTTACATCTCATTGGGATTACAATTGTGTTCTACCATGTCCAGTGTTTTACATGGTTCTGGGGATCCGGACTCTGGTCCTCTTGCTTGCAAGGCAAATATTTTACTGACCGAGGCCCTCTCCCCTGTATAGTTTTGGGACAGGGTCTCACTCTAGCCTAGACTGGCCTCAAACTCCCTAAGGACAAACCTTCAGGATTATAGGCCTGCAACATCAGGCCCAATTCTCTTTAGATTTCCAGTTTGCGTTCTGCTTTTGGTTGTTGGTTTTGCTCGGTGGTATGGGATAGTCTGGAACTCAGACCTGCTGCTCCAGCCTCCTTGTTGCTGAGTTTGGCCATGGGCCACCAAATCTGCACCCAAAATCACGTTCTGAACAGAGCCTTACTAGCTCAGGAAATCTTTTTGTATATGTCATACTTGTTAAAATGTGCCTTCATGTCTCTTGTGGGTTGGGGGTAAGATTTAAGGGTGACATCTCAGGTCATGGAACAATGTAGAAGATGTGTTTTGAGGCCAAGAAAGAAGGGAGCATGCACTTGAAGAAAGTATTGGCACACCGGCCTCTTGTTTCTCTCTGCTCCCTGCCCAAAAAACGAGGTGAGCAAGCCTGCATATATCCCACGATACCCTGCTTCCCAGGCCTGTATATACCACACTGTTGTACTACTCTGATTTGCCACCCCCCCACTCCCCCTACCTCTCCACTCCCCCCACCCCCCAACCAATACTGAGATTAAAGGTATATGTTACCATGCCTAGTCTGAAAGGTGGGATTTTTTGTTTTGCTTTGCTTTTTCGAGGCAGGCTTTCTCTGTGTAGCCTTGACTGTCCTGGACTAGCTTTGTAGACCAGGCTGGGCTTGACCTCACCTGAGTGCCGGGGATTATAGGTTTTTATGTTTATTTTATGTGTGTGTGTGTGTGTGTGTGTGTGTGTGTGTGTGTGTGTGTGTGTGTGACCATGTCTGGGTTCCCCCCCCCCCCCATCTATCCGTCTATTTACCTAGCTATCTATACAGAGGTAATTTTTGAGACAGGGTCTCATTGTGTAGCTCTGGCTAGCCTGGAGCTCGCTGTGTAGACCAGGATGGCCTTGAACCCCACAGAGATCTGTCTGCCTCTGACTCCTGAGTGCTGGGATCAAAGACATGAACCCCCAACAATAAAAGAACACAGGAGGCAACCTGAAAAAGCGTCTGATGACTTAAGCCTTGGGCAATTTGAGTAACAGAAAAATGACCATGCATTTGAATTTTTTAAATATATTTTTCCTTTATTAATTTATTCTTGTTACATCTCAATGGTTATCCCATCCCTTGTATCCTCCCATTCTTCCCTCCCTCCCATTTTCCCCTTATTCCCCTCCCCTGTGACTGTTCCTGAGGGGGATTACCTCCCCCTGTATATTGAATTTTTTTTAAAAAAATAAGAACACAAGCTAGAGTCCAGTACACAGTGGAATCCCAAGGAAAAACGGAAACAGAAAAAGATCAGCAGCCTCAGGAGTGAAGAATCCATGTGGATGCTGAACTGGGGAGTGAACCAGCACAGAAAGCACGTGTCTGCAGTGTTTAAAAGTCTTACCTAGCAGGGTGTGGCAGCTCATACCTGCAATCCCAGCCCTTCTGGGGATTTTAAATTTAAGGCCAGCCTGGACTATAGTTGAGACCCTGTGTCAAAAATAAACGCCCTATAAAGTGAACCATTATTGAAGGACATATAACGTCTCTCTGAGACTCTCTTTAGAAGTGTGATGTCTCAATACAACCATGATCAGACAGCCCTGAACAGCTCTTCAAGGTTGTCAAGGCTCTGGATAATAAGGAAAGATCTAGAAACAGTCACATACCCGCAGAGAATGGAATATAAAGATGTGCTGTGAGATGCTCGTTTCCATGTTGGGTTAGAGTAGCATTATTCCCTGCTGATGACACGGTCCTGGCTGTGGCTGTGGTGGTGAGTATTAGCATTAATGACAGGTAGTTAAGTTTCTATTCATTTCTTTTGCATTTATTTAGCGTGCATGTGCCTGAAAGAAGAGAGAGTATTTAGGTGCATGCGCCATGCTGCATAAGTGGAGGCCAGAGGATAACTTCTGGGAGAGAGTTTCTCTCCTAGTGTTGATTGGGGATTCCACCAAGGATGTTAGTTTGGACTGTAAACTACCTTTACCTGCTGAGCAATACCAATATCCATATAATTTAAGAATTATTATTATTTAGCATATTCAACATTTTTCTTTCATATTTTTTCCATCTCTGTGTAGCCCTGGCTGTCTTGGAACTCATTCTGTAGACTAGGCTGGGCTTGATCTCACAGAGATCCACCTGCCTCTGCCTCTGCTGAAATTAAAAGGGTGTGCCTCCACTGCCCAGCAACTATTCCATTTCATTGTTGCATTTTCAAATAAAATGTGTTAATTCTTCTCCCTTCCCCAGCCCCATGAACCATTCCCCTTTTCGTAAGTGCCTTTCCATCTTTACGTCACATGTGGTGATTTTTTTTTTTGAGACAGGGTTTCTCTGTGTAGCCTTGGCTGTCCTAGACTTGCCTTGTAGACCAGGCCTTTAATCTCAGCACTTGGGAGGCAGAGGCAGGCGGATCTCTATGAGTTTGAGGCTAGCCTGGATTATAGTGTGAGTCTAGGACAGCCAAGACTACACAGAGAAACCCTGTCTTGAACCCCCCTAGGCAGGGTTAACTTTGCACACCTGATCCTCTTGCTTGCATTTTCAGAGCATGTACCACCACACCTGGTATGGTTTGTATCTTTAAATTTAAAAAATTAAAAAAAAAATAAAGTCTCACTATGTAGCCCAGGTTGGCCTCAAAAATCAAAATCTTCCTGTCTCATCCTCTTGATTGCTTCAGTTACAGATGGGTACCATTATGCCTACATTTCCCTCAAGAGCTTGCATGGGCCAGACCCAGACCCCCTGCACATATGTAGCAGTATGAAGCATGGTTATCATGTGTGTCCCCTAACAACAGGAGTAGGGACTGTCTCTGACTCTGTTGCCTGTGGATCCCTTCCCCTAGCTGGGCTGCCTTGTCTGGCCTCAGAGGGAGAAGATTTGCTTAGCTCCTGCTGTCACTTGAGGCTGGCCTCGAACTCAGAGATCCGCCTGCCTCTGCCTCCCAAGTGCTGGGATTAAAGGTATGTGCCATCAAGCCCAGCTGTTGCATATCTGTAATTCCACTACTGCGGTGAGAGACAGAGATAGGAGACTCTTTGAAAGCTCATGAGCTTTACACACTTACTTGCTCACTTGAAAAAATAAGCAGGTTGTTCTATTTATTATTCTGTTGCTGTAAAGAGACACTATGACAAAATGGCTACATTTATTTGTTTGTTTGTTTATTTATTTATGGTGTTTAGAGACAGGGTTTCTCTGTGTAACAATCATGGCTGTCCTGGAACTCTCTTTGTAGACCAGGCTGGCCTTGAACTCACAGAGATCCATCTGCCTCTGCCTCCCATGAATACTGAGATTAAAGGCATGCGCCCCCATGCCCAGCCAAGGCTACTTTTATAAAAGACAACATTTAATTGGGGCTTGCTTACTGTGTTAGAGGTTTAGACCATTATCATCAAGATGAGGGGGTGTGATGGCAAGCAGGCAGACATGGTGCTGGAGAAGGAGCTGAGAGCTCTATCTACATCCTGGTCCCTAGTCAGCAGGCAGAGACAGATAGCTCGCTCTGGTATGGGCTTCTGAAACATCAGAGCCCACTTCCTCTTACAAGGCCACATCTTCTCCAACAATGCCACACCTCCTAATCCTTTTCAGAAAGTTCCACTCTGGCGCTCAAACATTCAAATTTATGAGCCTCAGTACACGGCTAATAACCATACAAAGATTTCTAAGTGTTTAAGTCAAAGAAAAGAGTCATGCAGTGAGTGAGGAGGCATGTCACAAGCAGAAACAGGCTAGACCTTAGGCTTCTTGCAACAGACACTTAGCTAAGTTAGGAATGCAAGGGGAAAGCTCTAGAAGGAATTTAAAAGAGTCACTAAAAGCCTAGGTGGTGGCTTGGCTGGGTCTCCATGCTCTGGGCCCAGTCCCAGGGCTTGCCTGTGTTCACAAAAGAGCCTTGTTCTGTGGTGTTACTTTTGTTTTGTTTCGTTTTTGTTTTTTGAGACAAGGTTTCTCTTTCCTGGATGTCCGGAAACTCACTCTGTAGACCAGGCTGGCCTGGAGAGTGTCCTGACTCAGCCTCCTGAGTGCTGGGATTAAAGGCAAATGCCACCACCCCTGACTGTTCACCCCGGTCTTCTGCTTGCCAGGGAAGAGCTTTGCCCCTGAGCCATGCCCCAGTCCCTTTGCCTTCGCATTCTATTTTGGAGACAGGCTCTCACTAAGCTGTTGCTCAGGCTGGCCTTGAAGGCCTGTGCTAGCCCAGGAAGACTTTGAACCTGTCACCCTCTTGCTTCCTGTGCAGCTGGGATCACAGGCCTGCACCTCCATGCCTGGCTGCTCCATGTGTCTCTCCCCAGCTTTGGCTTGCTGATAAGTCCCAGTTCCCCGGCAGCAGCTCTAAGTCTGGAGGTAGGATGGCTTTTCTAGGTTAATCATTTTATTCTTGTGGGATGTGTATTTCTAATGTTCCACTATTTTGTGTCGATCTTTGCCTACGCAAAAGCCACTTGGGACAAATGCCCAGGAGTGCTACATTGTGTTAAGACTTCCACCCTACAAAATTGTCCTTGAACAAGAAACAGAGTAACAGTGTGCATTCCCCTTTGCAGAGTGCACTGTCTTTGAAACCAACCCCCTCTCCCCCAGCTAAATGTTGTTTTAAAAAGGAGGTCAATAATCCTTGCAGAGGAAGAAATCTCTTTCTCCACAGAAGGAGGGAGAAAAGAGAAGAGTTGGGAGGAGAGGAGGGGAGATGAAGGGAGGTGAAAAGAGGGGAAAAGAAGACAGGGAAGGGGAGGGAAAGGAGGAAAAGAGGAGGGAAGAAGGAAGCCACCTGAAAGATGAACATGGAATGAAAATGTCCAAAGACATGAGCTTTAATCCTAGGCTCTCTTAACAGGGTAATAAGTTAGTGAGAAATTGTTTTCACATGTTTGGGGGAATAAATTTTGATTCTTTCTCACAAGAAGAACGTCAGCATCGAAAACGTCTTTAATAAGCAACTACTCCAACCTTTCATTTCACAAACAGGAAACTAAGACTGCAAGTGGGGAAGGGGAAATTGCCCAAGATTTGGTGAAAGATATTAGAAGCTGAGCCAATGGCTTGACAAAGTTTTTTGTTTTCTAAGACAGGGTTTCTCTGTGTAGCATTGGCTATCCTGGACTCCCTTTGTAGACCAGGCTGGCTTCAAACTCACAGATATCCCCCTGCCTCTGCCTTCCGAGTGCTGGGATTAAAGATGTGTGCCACCACAGCCCAGCTGGCTGGACAAAGTTAAGCCTACATTCTTCCTGAGACTCTTATCAGAATAGGAAATCCATTTTCCCTCTATGCAGATTTCTTTTCCTTTCTTTCTTTGTTTCTCTTTTTTCTTCCTTCCTTCCTTTCTTCCTCTCTTTCTTTCCTTTCCTTCCTTCCTTCTCTTTTCTTTCTTCCTTCTTTCCTTCCTTACTTCCTTTTCTTCTTCTTCTTTCTTTGTTGTTTTTTTCCCAAACAGCATTTCTCTATGTGTCATCCTGGCTATCCTAGAACTCACTTTGTAGCCTCCCAACTCACAGAAATCCACCTGGTTCTGTGTTGCAGGATATTTGATCCCATTGTGAACCCCAAGAGTGGGAACTATAAAAATCTATTTCTTGTTTGGTGTGATTCAGTCCTAACACACTCTTTCAATCCAAGAACTTTTTGCTTATTGTAAACGGGTGATTATGGTGTGGCGCAGCCCTAGCACACATCTGTAGTTCAAGAGCTTTCTGAACACAGGATTTAATAAAGTTAACCCTTGGTCAGGAGGTGAGCAAGAACCCAGCTGACGGAGTAGACAGAAAGGAGGGACTTTGAGTTAAAGGGTATTTAAGACAGAAGAAAGGGCTTTTGGCTCTCTCCTCCTGGGCTGTTGGGTGAGCTAGCAAGCTTTTGGCCTTGGACTTTTGGTTTTTTAGCTTTTGGGGCTTTTAACTTTGTGCTTTTGGTTTTGGGCTTTTTCCTTCAGAATGCGAGACGAGGTCAGCCAGGCTCCATGCACACTTTCTGAACCTGGTGCTTCAGGGATACGTTCTGAACATAGGGAACGCAGCCACTCTTGGCTCTTGGATTTATGTGATTTTTCAGGGTATCAGGGAGCATGCCATACACTTTTTTTTTAATTATTTGCTTTTAATTTATAAAGTGTGTGTGTGTGTGTGTGTGTGTGTGTGTGTGTGTGTGTCCATACAGGCACCATAAGCATAACAGTGGACATACCAGTGACACCGTTTTTTTTTTTTTTTTAAAGATTTTTATTTATTATGTATACAGTGCTCTGTCTACATGCCAGAAGAGGGCATCAGATCACATTATAGATGGTTGTGAGCCACTATGTGGTTGCTGGGAATTGAACTCAGGACTTCTAGAAGAGCATTCAGTGCTTTTAACCTCTGAGCCATCTCTCCAGCCCAGAGGCACCGTTGAAAGCCATAAGAGAGTGTCAGATCACCTGGAACTGGAGTTTCAGGCTACTATGAGTTGCCTTGACATGGGAGCTGGGAGCTGAACTTGGGTCCCATGCAAGAGCAGTGTGGTAGTTTGAATAATAATAATAAAAAAAATGGTCCCTATAGGTTCTTTGGGAGTTACACTATTAGGAGGACTAGAGAGGCCATCGTGTGAAGCTGTGAAGGCAGAGCCTGGATTGCCTTAGAGAACCCCAAATGTTGGAGATGCCAGAGCTGTGGGATGCCTGCTGAGGAGAGCTGCCAACGGAGAGTGGAACCAGCCCATGAGATAGAAATATGCTGCAGTCAACAAAGCTGAAAGGCGTTGGAGAGCTGAAGAGTGCTTTGACATCTGATTTGGAGATACAGAATATTGAGTTCGCCCAGCTGCTTTTCTGTTTTCCTTTGATCCAGCATTTCCTCACTATGCTCCCACCTCCCTTTTGGAGTGGTAATGTTATCCTGTGCCATTATATGTTGAAATATGTGATCTGCTTTTTCGTTTTGATTTTAGAGGGGGCTACAGTTAAGAGATTGTATAAATCACAGAAGAGACTTTGAACTTTGGACTTTTAAACAAGTCTGGAACTTATAGAATATGGGGCCTTTTGTTTTGTTTTGTTTTGAGACAGGGTTTCTCTGTGTAGCTTTGGCTGTCCTGGACTCCCTTTGTAGACCAGGTTGGCCTTGAATTCACAGTGATGTGCCTGCCTCTGCCTCCCAAGTGCTGGGATTAAAGATGTGCACCACCACGCCCAGCAATTATGGGAACTCTTGAAGTTGGACTAAATGCATTATCCATTATGATATGGCTAAAAGCATATGGAGTCAGGGAGTGGAATGTGGTTGTTTGAATACAAATGGCCCTCATTGGCTCATAAGGAGTGGCACTATTAAAAGGTGTGGCCTTGAGGAAGTATGTCACTGGGGGGTGGGGGACGGGTTTTGAGGTTTCAGATGCTCAAGCCACGGCCAGTGGCTCACTCTCTCTGCCTGCTGCATGCAGATCCATAGGTAGAACTCTCGGCTATTTCTTCAGCATCACGTCTCCCTGCAAGCTACCATGCTTCCGGCCATGACAATAATGGATTAAACCTCTGAACTGTAAGTTGCCATGGTCATGATGTCTCTTCTTAGCAATAGAGACCCTAAGACAAACAGCAGTTGCTGTTATTGATGAGTCATCGCTACATCTCCACTCATTTTGTTTTTTTTTTCCGCCCACATTGGTTATGTGTATGTGGTACAAGTAGTTATCAGTGTTAGTGTGTGGACATGTATATGTATGGGCATGTGGAGGCTGAGGTTAATATATATCAGGTGTCTTTTTTTTTTTTTTTCCTTTTCGGCTTTTTGAGACAAGGTTTCTCTCTGTAGCCCTGACTGTCCTGGACTCACTTTATAGTCTGTCTACCTGAGTGCTGAGATTAAAGGCATGCCCTACCACACCCAGCTTCGCCTGGCTTTTTGAAAGCTGATGGTATCAAAGATTTGACCTGATTTGGGTTCCAAGGCACAAAAAAAGACTGTGCAAGAGACCCAGAACCAGTAAACCAGAGTCCTGCAGGGATAAGCACCAGTACCCACCTTCTTCTTGGAAGACGCTAATTAACATAGAGATCTTGGGTTCTGATGAACATGCACAATAAGAATCCAACAGAGGATGGGAGGAAGGAAGCACTATTCAAATAAAAATAGGTGATTATGTGTGGACACTTGTAGAGTTGGCCATGGAAAAGTGGGCCTGCAGGGTCATCTCGTGGAGGGCTTGATATGTCCCAAATACACACCCCAACAGGCCCAGGATGCTGATCATGACGTCCTTGACAATGGTCACACAGTTCATGTTCTCAGAGTAAAACGTGGCAATCTCCAGCAGGGGCGGGATGATGAGGGCCAGGGCGCTGCTGCTCACGGAGCCCACCAGGGAGATGACCAGGTCCAGGCGAGGGATGAGAACAGCTGAGAAACCTGCAGTGAGAGAGGAACAGAGACTCACAGAGTGTGCCTCAAAGAGGGGACCCCCAATAAGCATGGCTTTGTAGTTTAAGGACCAGGCCAGGATCCCTGGACCCTGTCTGGACCCCCAACCTTTCTTTCTTTTTTTTTTTTTAAAGAGAATTCTTGTAGAGAAAAATGTGTGTGTGTGTATGTGGTGTGTGTGTGTGTGTGTGTGTGTGTGTGTGTGTGGTGTGTGTGTGTGTATGTGGTGTGTGTGTGTGGTGTGTGTGTGTGTGTGGTGTGTGTGTGTGTGTGTGGTGTGTGTGTGTGTGTGTGGTGTGTGTGTGTGTGTGTATATGTGGTGTGTGTGTTTGTGTGGTGTGTGTGTGTGGTGTGTGGTGTGTGGTGTGTGTGTGTGTGTGTGGTGTGTGTGTGTGTGTGTATATGTGGTGTGTGTGTGTGTGTGGTGTGTGTGTGTGTGTATGTGGTGTGTGTGTGTGTGTGGTGTGTGTGTGTGTGTGTATATGTGGTGTGTGTGTTTGTGTGGTGTGTGTGTGTGGTGTGTGGTGTGTGGGGTGTGTGTGTGTGTGTGTGTGTGTGTGTGTGTGTGTGGTGTGTAAAGGTCAGAGGAGGGAATCAAGTGTCTTGCTCTATCTGCATTATTCCCTTGAGACAGGGCCTCTCACTGAACCTGGAACTAGGCTGGCAGCCAGCACCTTCCCCACCAACGCTAAGGGTCTCCTCCATTCCATGCTATAATAATCAAACAGCAGACGACCACTGCTTTCATATCTTTGGGTCAAACATCTTTTGCTCATTTTTTCTCTCCTAGGCACCTCTTCTGACCCTCTTCCTGGAATGTTCCAGAGAAAGGATGGCCTAGCCCTTCTTCCAATGTTTCATATCCCAAGCAATGCCTTCTGGACGGATGGGCGGGTGAATTCAGAGGAAGGAGGGAGGAGAAATGAAATAACCCCCAAGTCTTCAACAAATCAACCCCTTTGGGGTTTATCTGCAGTTAAACAGTGACTTGATGACAGTGGGACTTGAGCATACATAAAACAGGAAGGAGACAGGCTCTAGGCTATCAAATCCTACTCTGTCACGAGCTGTGTGATGTGGGGACGGACGGGACTTACTCTCTCTGGGCCATAGCTCCCTCGGTCGGCAACAATGCAGTGTTGGTGTGAGTGAGTGTTAGATGTACCAGGATAATGACCAGTCAGCAGGCAAGTGGCTGAGTGGGAAAGACCCTGCGTTCTCCTGTGAGTCAGTTAGTGCTCACTCCCTAAGCGATAGGACTCGGGTTGGCTTATTCCTCATGTGAGAGTTTTCTAAGCCCGTTTCAGGTGAGAAGGTGAGAAGGAAGGAGACAAATATCTTGTAGATCACAGAGGCAAGTGGCAGAACCAAGGCTGCTGGGGATACGCGCTGTACTGAGGTCTGACACACGTCATAGGTCCGGGTGAATAAGCCCCCTTTTTTCTACTCACAGGTCAGGCAGACCAAGGCTGTGCGCACGGTTAGGTCTACGAACAGAGCCCAGTTCTCAGACACTCTTGAGACAACATAGGGGACAATGATCTGAGCTGGGATGTGGAACTGAAGGGCATAGGTGAAGAAGATGCCAACAGAGTACATCAGCTTGACCCACTGGTACAACCTGCAGAGAGAACATTGAAGGGATGTAAGATGCTACCAGGCTTTGGGGAAGGTAGCCCAGGACTCATCGGAGGCCTCATGGGTCAGAAGCCCGGGACTGTGGTCAGACTGGATCAGAGAGGACATGGGAGGCCTATGGAAGCACACATTCCTGGAGGTTCTGAGGCCACAGGGACCTTATGTTTAAAAAATTATTAATTTCATGTATAATTCACAGTATAGCAGCCACAGAGCCAAGACCATCTTCCCCACCCCTGATTCTCACTGCAGTTCCTTCAGTTTCTAGAAATAATCTAGGTACAGAGAAATTAAAAAAAATTTTTTTAAAAAAAAAATGAGCCAGGTGTGGTGGCACACATCTTTAATCCCAGCTCTCGGGAGGCAGAGGCTGGGGGATGGCTGTGAGTTCAAGGCCAGCCTGGTCTACAAAGTGAGTCCTACAAAGGAAAGCTGCACAAAGAAACCCTGTCTCAAAAACCAAAATGACTTTTTAAAAATGTATGTGTGTGTGTTGTGTGTGTGCGTGTGCGCGTGTGCGTGCCACATATGCTTGCCATGACTCATATGTGGGGGTTAAATGACAACCTCAAGTGTCTGTTCTAGCCGTCTACCATGTCTGGAACAGCATCTCTCTCATTTTCATCATTGCTGCATATGTCAGACTAGCTGCACCACAAACATTCCATGGATTCTTCTGTCTCTGCCTATTAGGGACTCAGGGATTACAGTTGTGCACCACTGTGCCAGGCTTTTCTATGGGGTTTTGAGGGTCCTAAGTTGAGTCTTCATGTTTGCATGTGCACTGGTACTGAGCCATATGCACAGCCCTGTTCTGACAATCTTAAACAGAAAGTGGGGGAGCCACACATACACCCATAGATGCACAGTAGGACATCTCTATGAATTGTTGACCTGTGTTATTTCGTCAAAGATAAGGCTGGGTGTGGTGACACATGCCTGTGATCCCTGCACTTGGGAGGCAGGAGGAGGAGGATTGCCACAGGTCTGAGGCCAGCTTGGTGTGCACAGTGAGTTCCGGGTCAACAAGGCCTATGTAATAAGATCCTGTCTCAAAACAATAAATAAACAAATACTTCTTGTAATTTGTTCCCTGTGTGTGCACATATGCCTGGTACTTCTATTTAAAATCACAGAGATTTTTTTGGTTTTTCACCTAGTCAACAGTTAATGAGAAACTTGGATTATTCTGTCTTTTGCCAAGAAAACAATGCAGCAAAGACTGTCTCTACATATATCTTCCTATCTCAGCACACATGATGCATACCCACATATCTCATGTCTGCATATTTAGCATATGTGACACCCACCCACATATCCCACATCTGCTTATCCTAGCATAACACACACACACACACACACACACACACACACACACACACACACCTACATATTCCTTATCTGCACATCAACTTCATAAGTAAAAATGATTTTTAAATCATTTTTTTTCTTGACACTGGGTCTCATCCTCCGTCCCAGGCTTCAAGGTTGATATGCAGCCAAGAATGACCTCAAACTCCAGATTCAACATTGCAAGTGTTGGGATTAGTGGCGTGAGCCACCACTCTGGTTTATGCAGTGCTAGGAATTGAACCCAGGACTTTGTGTATCCTAGTAAGCACTCAACCACTGAGCTATGCACCACCACCCAGCTCTGATTCTTATTTATTTATTTAGTTTTATTTTTTTTTTTCCGAGACAGGGTTTCTCTGTGTAACAGCCCTAGTTGTCCCAGCCATGCTGGCCTTGAACTCACTGAAGTCCAGACTCCTAAGTGCTGGGATTAAAGACATGCGCCACCACTCCTGGCTACCCAGCTATGATTTTAAACTTCAAGGCCTATTGGCATGCTACCCTCTTATCCTAGCCTATGAATTCCTAATGGCCAAAATATTATGCGTGTTCCTGTATGCACATGTGTGTGTAGGCATGTAGAGGTGTCGAGCTCTTACCTTGTTTTTGCTGAGGGGGCCTCTTGGTGGGCTGTGGGACTCTCACTGAGTCATGTTTGGCCAGGCTGGTTGACTAGCACACTCTAGGGATCCACCTCCCCAGTGCCACGATTGCAAACATATACCTCCAAAGACAGACTTTTTTGTTTGTTTGTTTGTTTGTTTTTTGAGACAGCATTTCCCTGTGTATCCCTGGCTATCCTGGACTCGCTTTGTAGACCAGGCTGGCCTCGAACTCACAGTGATCTGCCTGCCTCTGGCTCCCAAGTGCTGGAATTAAAGGCGTGCACCACTGCGCCTGGCCAAAGCCAGACTTTTATGTGAGTGGTGAAGGTCAAGCTCAGGCCTCGAGCCGCTGTGGCGAGCACTTAGCTGACTTATTTCCCCAGCCCCAACATTGTAAAATTTTAAACTGGTGTTTCTTTTGTATGTTTTGACAATCATTTTGGGTACAAAATTGTGTTTTTTGTATACCTATCAACCCCCTTCCCCCTCTTTTTTTTTTCTGGAATTGTTGGTGTTTTTATTGGGAAGGGTTGTTCATTCAAGGCTTCCCTCAAGAGTGAGCTCCTTTTCCCTCTGCTCACTCATACATGCTCACGCATACTGACTGGAGCTCACCGCCCACACACGCACGTGTTTAGCTCCCGCCCCTGCAGTGAAAAGGCTCTGCCAGGGATAGCTAGAGGAAGCACAATCAGACAAGAATCAGAGCAGTATATTAAGATAATATCCCACTCACATAAAAAAGACACAACTTCAAAGAATTCCACATTCATGATCTCATCGGGTCATTAGCAGGGTACAGCGAGGAGTGTGAGGCTGGTGACACTTTCCTCATTTTACTGCTTTGGCTTTGGGAAACATGATTGTCACCTGAAAGCCCAAGGTTGTAAGGACCATAGCAACAAAAACAGCAAACACAGAGCGTGCTGCATGTCCAGCACTTTTCTAAGTATTTTTTGTGCTGTTCACAGACACTCTGCCAGGGAGTGCAGTAGTTACATCTGTGCTATTCATCAAAGATTTCTAGGTCCTTACCTGGGAAGTCTGACAGGAGGGCTGCCTCTTCTAGCTTGTTAGAAGTTTAAGCTGCTGCTGCTTGGGTTAGGGTTAGGGTTAGGGTTAGGGTTAGGGTTAGGGTTAGGGTTAGGGTTAGGGGGCAGGAGGCATTCAATGGCTCTGTCATGACAACCAGTAACACCCGGGAGTGTGGTCCATCCATCAGAATGAGAGCCCAGGGCCATCCCATAAAGGGTTGGTGTGAACAAAGGGTTAAGCACTCATGTGACAGCACTATGAAGCTGTCCTGACTGACACAAAGAGGCATGCATGTAAGCCTTACTGTGCAGAAGGGTTGGAGGCTCACTCACAGCAGTGGAGGAACCAGAACGTGGATCCTATTAGCTTTGGGACATATACTTAGTCATTAGGAGTCCAACACCTCCTCTAGAGGCTCCGCCTACGGACGTTGCCTGGATGGTGAAAGAATGGATGATCGAAGGCTGAGTTCCAGCTGGGGCTGCCCAGTGGCCTAAGTAGCAGCAGTCCAATGTGGTACGTGCCTAAAATTATTTATTTATTTATCTATTTATTTTTACCAAGGTGTGGTAGGCATGCCTGTAATCTCGGCACTTGGGAAACACAGACAGATTGGATGGGCCCAAGGCTAGCTTTGGTTACAAAGGAAGTTTGAGGTTATCCTGGGCTACATGAGAAATGAGACTCTCCCCCCCACTTTTTTTTTTTTTCTAGACAGGGTTTCTCTATGTAGCCTTGACTGTCCTGGACACACTTTGTAGACCAGGCTGGCCTCGAACTTGAGCGATCCGCCTGCCTCTGCGATTAAAGGTGTGCACCACCGTGCCTGGCTACGTGAGACCCTATCTTAAATATTTTAAAGTTGTTGTTGTTAATTATTCAATCTAGAGTCTCAGACAATCTGCACAAATGCTCCACTGTGCAGCCTTCACTTTCTGTTTCCTTGACAGCCCTTACATCACTCATCTTAGGACCTTTGCATTTTAGGACCAAACTTAGACTCAAGTCTCCACTCCCGGTGTGAGCTGAAAAGATCACTGAAGGCCTCTAATGCTGACATCTGTATTTGTTCCTCGGAATCCTCAATGATAACGCTGGATGCTGCTGTGAGACACTGAGATGGAGCACAGTGCCGGGTTATCAAACTCACCCATGATCGTAATTAACACACTGTCAACAGTTCTTTTCTTCGGCTAAACCTAATTCTTCCATGTGTGCCCACGTGACCCTGCTGGTGTGTGAACCTGCCCACATGAGCCTGCCCCCACGCCTCCCTGTCCCACTTGAGGCAGGCAGGTTCCTACCAGCAATTGGGCAAGTTGAGAGTGATGCTGGCCTGAGTGTCAGAGCCAAACTTCATGTAGCCCAGAGTCCCCAGGCAGATGTAGAGGAAGATGACAAAGGACATCCCCAGATACAGTACGGCAGGAAACTGTTGTGGATTCTTCATCTGGCTTTTGAGAGGCAGAACCTGGAAGTAGAGGGTTTGGGAAAGACAAGGAAAAAAGCGGCCATGGTAGGGTCTCTTATAAGCACAGGTGTTCTCCTGGTGGATGGACTCAGCAGCCTTTACAAGGCTACATCATCCACATCACTACTTCACATGGTAACACCCTCCATACAGCCACACCCTTTCCCTGCCACCCCGCCTCCTGAGAGCTGTACCAAGTGGGCATGTCTTTCTTTTCTTTCTCACTCATTCTTTCTTTCCATTTTTTTCCAAGACAGGGTTTCTCTGTGTAGCCTTGACTGTCCTACACTCACCTTGTAGACCAGGCTGGCCTCGAACTCACGTTGACCTCTGCCTCCCAAGTGCCGAGAATATAGGTGTGAGCCATCACCCCCAGCTGAGCATGCCTTTCTATATCATTATCTCATGTGGCCACGCTCTCCACATCATCACATCAGCGTTATGGCCACACCCCTCCACATGGCCACACCCCCTCCATATGGCCACACCCCTCCACATGGCCACACCCCTCCACATGGCCACACTCCTCCACATGCTCCCTCCCCCTTCATCTTGTTTCATGCTTGCTGTTGTCCCAGCACCCTGCTCAACCCTGTGGGCTGATTAGTAAATTCGACATCTTTGTCTTTGTCTTGGGATCTTGAGGTGTGGTCTGAGTTGGGAGGTACCCAACATTCCCTTCACCAGGAAAGATAGGCAGGCAATTGGGCAAGTTGAGAGTGATGCTGCACTGCCCACAACTCTGCTAGGGTGACATGGGGAATCATTGCTGTCCCTTCTGCGGGGGCACTTCATCCTTCTTACCATCCCCACGCCTTCAAAGGTGAAGATGGCCGTGCCAAAGAACAACAAGAAAGTCTTCCAGCTGGCAACCAAGGGCAGGCTGCTGTGCCATGGGAGCTCCTGAAAGAGAGGAAAGGCACTGGTTTTGCCATGGGGGAGGTCATCTCGGCTCATGCCTGATGACAGAGATAGTGTAAAGAGCCATGGGTCTTATCTTTTAAAAAAGTGTGTTAATTAACTAATTTATTCTGAGACAGAGCTGTGTGCACAGGCTATGTGCCCAGGTCTAGCTGACCTTGAACTCTACCTGTCCTTGAGGAAGATCTTGAATTCCTGATCCTCCTGTCTCTACCCCCACCACACCCCTGTCCCACCTGGCCCCCACCCCCCACCCCGAGTGCTGGCATCACAGGTGTGCACTATCAGGTGTGGTTTTATGTTCTGCTGAAGATGGACCCCTCCCCCAGGTCCTCCTGCATGCTAGGCAAGCTCTCTACTCACTTAGCCACATCCTCGGTCTAATTTATTTACATTTATTGTTTTATGGTAACACCAAAATTTCCATATAGTCATTTTTACCCACTGAGTATATTCACTCTGTGACATTGTCGCCACTACTGTTCATCACCAGAAGGTTCTTATCAACCCAAACGGGAACTCTGAATGATTCTTTGTCCTCTACTTCTTAAACATCTGTGTATGTTCTATCTAGATGAACAAGACTGTTCTAAGCACTTCCTGTGAGTAGGAGCTTGTAACTTTTGGGTCTGGCTTATTTCATTTGGCTTATTGTCTTTTCAGGTTCATGCAGAGTGTAGCTTTTATTAGAATCTCATTCCTGGGCCTGGAGAGATGGCCCCAAGGCCCCTCTTCTAGAGTTCCCAGCACCCACATCAGGTACCTCACAACCTCCTGTAACTATAGCTCCACGCATTCTGACACCCTCTTCTGGACACACATGGACACACACACACACACACGGACACACACACACACACACACACACGGACACACACATACACACACATACACACACACACACACACACATACACACACACACACACACACACACACACACACACACACGGACAGGGGAGAGACAAAAATAAAAATTTTAAAACTCTCTTAATATCTTTAATGCTAAGTAATACTCTTCTTCTTTGTTTTCTTTTTCGAGACAGGGTTTTCTCTGTGTAATAGCCCTGGCTGTCCCGGACTCACTTTATGGGCTAGACTGGCCTGGAACTCAGAAAGATCAGCCTGCCTCTGCCTCCTGAGTGCTGGGATTAAAGGCGTGCAGCACCAATGCCTGGCCTAGGTAATATTCTATTCTCTTTCTCCCCATTCTTTCTATGCAGTTGTTTGTCTGTTCTTCAGCTGGTGGACTTAGGAGCTTCTACCTGGAGGCGGTGGGAAATCTCATCTTCAGTGTGGATCGGACAGAACAGAGCGAGAAAGAAATTGCCCAAGGCTACTCTGCAAGCTGCTCTCACAGCCCAGGTAAGGGTGTTTGTCCTCTGCTCCTGTCCTTTAACGCCTCTTTCCCAGCATCCCCCTGGGGCTGTGCAGTCTGTCAGCTGGCATAGCAGCCACCATAGCTAGAGGGAGTGTGTCAGTATATCAGGTATCCCAAGCTGGCCTCAGACTTGCTCTGTAGCCAGGGAAGGAGTGATTCATAATAGTTCTAGTTAGGTAGGATAAAGGCTTCTCAAAGATATCTTCATCATAATCCCAGGAACCTGTGAGAAGATTATGCTTCTTTATGTATTTATTGGCCTGGTCTATCCATGTAGCCCTGGCTACCTTGGAACTAACTAGTAGACCAGGTTTATCTCAAACTCACAAGATCTGCCTGCCTATATCTCCCAAGTACTGAGGTTAAAGGTGTGTGCCACCGAACTGGTCTGATGATGATGATGATGATGGTGGTGGTGGTAATGACGATGAGTATTTTAGTTAGTAGACCAAGCTATCTTCCTGTCTTAGCTGCCCAAGTGCTAGAATTACAGGTGCCTGCCACCACACTTGGCTAGAAATCAGATTTTTCAAAAGAACCTTAGGATACTAAGCTGATGACCTTACACAAGAAGATGACTCTGGATTATCTGAGTCAGATAAGGGCCCTTAAAAGATGAATAAATTGCTACCAAGAAGAGACTTGATACCCTATGATCATATACAGGGGGAGGAGGTCCCCCTCAGTCACAGTCATAGAAAGTGGGAGGGAGGGAGGAATGGGAGGATACAAGGGATGGGATAACAATAGAGATGTAATATGAGTGAATTAATAAAAAATTAAGTTAAAAAGATGAATAAATTTTTAAAAAGAAGAACAGAGGAATGGATGAGGAAACAAGACTCAAGCATTAGAAGACTCAGCCTACTGTTGCTGGCTTTAACCATGGAAGGGCCATGGGCCAAGGCATGCTTAGAAAGGAAAGAAACCAGGCTCTCTGGGAAAGGATATAGCCCTGAGGATTAGCTCAGCGAGACCTCCAGCACCATAGATGAAAGAAATCTGTGCCAATTTTGAGCTGGGGGTGTAGCTTAGTTGGTAGGGCACTTGCCTAGCATGGATAAAGACCTGAGTTTGATGCTCAGCTCTGCATAAATCCAAATGTGATGACACATGCCTGTAAACCCAGCTCTTGGGAGGGAGAAGCAAGAAGATCAGAAGTTCAAGGTCCCCTTCCAATACTTAGGAAGTTTGAAGCCAGAGGGCATGGTAGTGCGTGCCTTAGTCCCAGCACTCCAGAGGCAGAGGAGGTGGTAGATCTCAGTGAGTTTGGGGGTGGGGGGCAGCCTGGTCTACAAAGTGAGTCCAGAAGAGCCAGGCTGTTACACAGAGAAACCTTGTCTCAAAAAAAGCAAAACAATCAAACAAAAAAGCCAAAAAAAAAAAAAAACCCCAAAAGAAGCCTGAAGCCAGAATAGGTTTTTTTATGAAACTCTGTTTCAAGAAAAATACCTTGAAACCAAAGAAAATAAGCCAAAGCAAAAATAATACAAAAAAAGTCTAACCAGGTGGTAGGATGCCTGCCTAACAGGCACAAAGCCCCACATTCAATCTCCAGCATGCTGTCATGGTGCATGTCTGTAAGCCTGGCATTCAGGAAGCAAAGACAGGAGGATCAGACACTCAAGGTCATCCTTAGCTAGAAAGACAAAGCCCAAACTCTCCAGATTTGTGGTTATTTGTTATAGCAGCAACGGGACAGTAATATAATCCCGAAGACTTTCATGATCAAAGAAATGCAGCAGCAACAGTGGAATGTTAGTATCGCCAGTGATGGAAGGTAAACCAGTTGGCCCAGTCAGAAAGATCGGCTCACCTGCTGCTTGTACTCCTCGGGGGCTTTTCTGGAAACTGGGATAAAGCTGGTATTTTGCAGTTGTTTTATTTAAAAGATCCAGGAGATTGTAAGGCCCTTGGACTGAGTAGATCAAATTCCTTTACCACCTTTCTCTCTCTCTCTCTCTCTCTCTCTCTCTCTCTCTCTCTCTCTCTTTCTATATATATATATATATATATATATATATATATATATATATATATATATGCTTTTAAAACCTTTTACATGATTTACTTTATCGGGGAGTGGCAGGATGGACATGTGGAAATCAAAAGACAACTCGTGGGATTCAGCCCTCTCCTACCACTCTGTGGATTCTGGGGATGGAACTCCAGTCCTCAGGCTTGGTGGCAAGTGCCTGAGCCATCTAGCCAGCCCTACATATTCCTGTCCACTGACCAAGTGCTGTTATGTCCCATGTATGTTTTATGTGTGTGAGCACTTGTGTACTCACTCATGGTGTCTATGTGTAGGTGTGCATGCACCCATGCCGGTGCCTGTGGAGGCCAGAGGTGGATATCAGATACCTTCCACATCATTCGTTAGAGTCTCTCTCTTTTGTTTGCTTGTTTTGTTTTGTTTGGAGACAGGGTCTCTCTGTGTAGCCTTGACTATGCTGGATTCGCTTTGTTGATCAGGCTGGCCTCGAACTCACAGCGATCCACCTGCCTCTTTGGAGTCTCTTATTGAACCTGGCCATTTCGGTTAGACTGTCTGGCCAGTGAGCCCCCATCCCCCACCCACCTTTCACTCTCTCAGTCCTGGGGTTACATGTGTGCTCCATTGTGCTAGGCTATCATGTGGACACTGGGGATGGAAACCCAGGTCCTCGTGCTAGGGCACTGAGCCCTCTCCCCGTCTCCCTACTGTGGTATTTCTTATTATTTGCTGAACTGACAGAAGTGTGACAACCTTCTTTACCTCTTGCTGTTGAGTCACAAAATCCCCAGCTTCAACACTGGCTCACAGAAGGCATTTCAGCAACTAAATTCCTAGTGACTCACTGTTACTGGACATGACGTTGATGCTGAAGATGAGCGTGCTGATGATGATGATGCTTAGCTTTTCCCAGCTCAGGAGACAGAAGTATTTCTAGAAATCACCTAAGCTCAGAGCAGGGGCCTGGCCACCTTCCTCATCTTCACCATCCCACCATGCCCATACCCCCTGCCATGCCTCAGAAGCCTTGGACCCCAACCCCCTTCTGTGTGGTTTCAGACACAGACCTGGATGAGATACTCAAAGATCAGAGCCAGGCTGCCCAGGGTGGTGATGGTGGCCAAGGTGGAGAAGATGGACAACACCCGTTCGTTCTGGACAAGCACCAGCAGGATGAGGAAGGGCAGGATGGTGAGCATGTAGAAGCGAGCATCCAGGACAGGGGTCATCACGAGGCTCTGCCTGGGCTGGCAGACGTTGGAGGTGAAGTGAGCTTCTTCTATGATCTGCCGAAGGGACACAGTGACAGGCAGTACATCAATGGTGAGTCACTGAGAGTCGTTTCAATTAGGATTTCAGCCGATCAACTGAGCCTAGGTGATTTCTAGAATCTGCCTCAGAAAGATATTATTCATGACTTATGTGAAATTTCAATATAGCCAGATGTCTTTAAAAACATTTTTTTGGGAGGGGTCGGGCATAGTGGCACATGCCTTTAATCCCAGCACTCGGGAGGCAGAGGCCGGCGGATTGCTGTGAGTTTGAGCCCAGCTTGGTCTACAAAGTGAGTCCAAGATAGCCAGGGCTACACAGAGAAACCCTGTCTTGAAAAACCAAAATAATAATAATAATAATAATAATAATAATAATAATAATAATAAATTAAAAATTAAAACATTTTTTAAGGGGATTGAGAAATGATTCAGTGGTTAAGAACACTGGTTGCTCGTACAAAGGCCCTGAGCTCAATTCCCTGAGCCCACATGGTGGCGCACAGTTCCAGGAGTACCAACACCTTCTAACTTCCATGGACATTTAGTGCACATACATACATGCAGGAAAAACATTCATACATTTAAAAATAAAATAAATGAATCCTTAAAACATTTTTAAAGATTTATTTAATTTTATCTGTATGAATTTTTCCCCCTGTATATATGTAACTGCATCATGTACACGCCTGGTGCTGGAAGAGGTCAAAAGAGGGAATCAGATCCCCTGAAGCTGGAGTTACCGATGGCTGTGAGCCACCACCACATAGGTTCTGGGAGCCAAGGCCAGGTCTGGCAACAGATGCTCTTAATGGCTGAGCTATCTCTCCAGCCCCATAGGTGAGGGCATTCTGTGTGTCTGTGCATTTATGCATGTGTGTTCCTGGTGGTGGTGGGGCTTCAGAGTACAAAATCAGTATTATTCCTAAGGTGTTACCCACATCATCATCATCATCATCATCATCATTATTATTATTATTATATGTGTGTGTTTGTGTTTTGCCTGCATGTATGTCTGTATGAAGGTGTCAGATCTTGAAGTTACAGACAGTTGTGAGCTGCCATGTGGGTGCTGAGAATTGAGCCCAGGTCCTTTGGAAGTGCAACCAGTGCTCTTAACCACTGAGCCATCTCTCCAACCCTGCCTACTTTGTTTTTTTGTTTGTTTTGTTGTTGTTCTTGTTTTTGAGACAGGGTTTCTCTGTGTAGCCTTGGCTGTCCTGGACTCCCTTTGTAGACCAGGCTGGCCTCAAACTTACAGTGATCTGCTTGCCTCTGCCTCCTGAGTGCTGGGATTTGAGGCACCCAGCTCTCCACTTTGTTTTTTGAGACAGGTCTCTCATAAGCCTGGTACTGGGCAAGTGAGGCTTGGCTGACCATCCAGGGAGCAGAAGATCCCCATCTGTCTCTGCCTCCGAAACATTGCAATTACAGCTGCAGGCCACCAAGCCCAGCTCTTTTTAAGTGTGGGTCGTTGGAGATGGAGCCGAGGCCCATGTGCTTGCAAGACAAGTGACTTGCTGACTAAGCTATGCCTTCACCCCTACTTTTTGAGCTGGGTTCTCATGTGTCTGACACTGGCCTCCGATTTGCTGTGTAGGCGACGATGACCTTGGACTTTTGACTAGTCTGCTTCTACCTTCCTAATGTTGGCATTACAGAGATGAACTGCTGTGTCTGGCTTTGGGTATCCTGCATTTTACTTGGCAAATCTAGCCGCATTATCTGTAGTGCGTGTGATTCTGACAACCGGACATGCTGGGTGCCACAAAACCCAAAGGCCCAACGGTCTTTTTGTCTGATAGACAGTCTCTTCTTCCCTGTGAAGTGGTGACATTTCCCCCCTTCACGTGACTAGAAAAGAGTTTCAATGACATAAGTACATCCTTTATGGACAATAGTGGTCGAAGTGGGGCTGGGCTGGGAAGTCCCTCTGTCACACCGCTCACTGCTCTTCTTGGCTGTCTGGGTGTGCAGCTCAACCTCACAAGCCATTTTAAAAAAAAAAGGCTTTGATTGGCTTGTTTCAAGTTAGGCGTGTGATGAGGGGACGGTGGCAGCTTGCTAGACATCTTGCATGTGACAATCTGAGAAGCTTCATGGGATAAAGCCAAATGGCTTTGGCTTTGCTCTGGTCCCAACTGTGGTCCTACTATGAGGCAGATATGCTCGATTGCTATGGTCCCCCTGACGGCCCCAGCATAGGGAGGGCTGTTCCCTTTCCACCCTGCCCAGAAGAGCCCTCTTTACCTGTTGTAAATTGTCTGCCATAAACATGAAATACACGCTGCAGAAGCCCAGCTGAGTGACAATCAACAGGAAGCTCACAACATACCTGGGGGAGGAAAAGGATAGATAGATAGATAGATAGATAGATAGATAGATAGATAGTTTGTTTTTTGGGATAGGTCTTCATGTTGCCCAGGCTGGCCTGTGCTTAGCCAGGTAGCTAAGTGTGACCTTGAACTCCTGATTTTCTGGCTTCTGCCCTGATAGTGCCAGCATTACCACAACCACTCATATCCATAAACTCTAATGAAATTTATTCTTAGTTACCTTTGGCCCCAAATTACATTTTGAAGATATATACACACACACACATATATATATACATACATATATACACACACATACATACATATATCTTTATCTGGATATATTCATATATATTCATTCTGGATATATATATATACACACACACATATATATATATATTCATCACACACACACACACACACACACACACACACACACACACACACACTCAGAATCATTTCAGTGATAATTTCAAAAGTCATGAAACACCTACCTGAAATAGCTCAGGCAGATTTCCTTGATCCTTGATAGACAGAAATCAACTAGTATCAAATATGTAGCCTATATTTTAGATATCTTGATAATCTCACAAATATAATTTTTGGGGGGTGGGGGGATGGGGAGCATGTTCTCCTGTAGGCAAGGCTGGCTTCAAACTTCCTGTATAGTTCAGGCTGCCCTTGAAGTCCTGACTCTCCTGCCTCTGTCTTCCAAGTGCTGGGATTGTAGGTGTGGCTTTAACTTTCATTTTTTTTTTTTGTTAAAAATATTTCCAAAGCTGTATGTTATGTTTGGATGTACCTCTTTACTCTTCCCCCCCCCCACCCCAATGTGGACTATTTTTGCATGCAGATACACCTGTTTTATATTAGTCATTTTGGAGAGTTCAGGCTGGCCTTCTTATAAACTTTGCACATGGTGTGTTTGTGTGACTATTTCCTACAGATTAGACTCTCGGAGGCACTTTGGGCAGATGACAAAGGCGGCAACACGTACAAGTAACTTTCATTTGCCGGTTGCAGTTGTTGTCTCTGAGGCGTCCTGCTTAACAAGCTCACCATTTCTTGTCTTACTGAGCGCTGAGCTGGCTGGTTCAACTCGGCTGCTCTGGCTCACTCTCCTCTCCCAGCTGATTTATTCAATCTGGCTTCTCTCTCAGCCCTGGCACTGTTCTGCTAGGCCTCAAACTAATTTAAATAATCTGTTCTAATCTTCTGGCTCCTTCTCATTCTCTGGCTTGTTCAGCCTTCAGCCTCTCTCCGTAAAACTCTCCTGGTAAAGCCGCCTCGTCTCTCTCACTCTCTGCATTGCCCATAAGTAGCTTCTGTTTCCTCTCTCTACCCTTGAGTGTTGAGTGTAGCCTAGTCTGTCAAATCTTCCTCTGATTGGTCATCTTTTTTGCCACTCAATTAGACAACACTTTGTTTGTTTTTTTGTTGTCTTGTTTTTCAAGACAGGGGTTTTCTGTAGCCTTGGCTGTCCTGGATTCGCTTTGTAGACCAGGCTGGTCTCGAACTCACAGAGACCCACCTGCCTCTGCCTGCCTGAGTGCTGGGATTGAAGATATGGGCCATGACAGCTGGCTTAGACATCACTTTCAAATTTGGGTGCTTCCTTCTACAAACTAACTTTGCTTTCATTGTTTGGGATTAAAGGGTTGTACCACCAGGCATGGACCTAAGCTTTTCTTTACCTAAAACTTGCTCTATACCAGGCTAGCCTTGAACTCAGATCTGCTTGCCTCTGTCTCCTGGATTAAAGGCACATTTCCATTCCAGCCTGATCACACAGACTTGGAAGGTCTTTGGATGTGACCTCTTGTCAGAACAGGCATGTTCTGAACTAAAATTCCTCTACAGCAATACTCTGTTCCTCTTTCAACACACTGGGGAGGGAGGCAATGACCTCTTCTCCTGTGGTTTTCAGATCTCTCTTCATACATGTTCCCCCTCACATCCAAGGCTTTACAATTTAATGACATCCCCATTATAAAGTTGGTTCCAGGCAGGCCTATGTGTTGCACTCTTAAATTTGGAAAGTTACCATATTCTTTCTGCTCTGTGGGCTTCTGTTTGATGTTTGTTTGTTTGCTTGCTCTTTGCTTTATGGTACTGGGGATTGAACTCAGGTCTTGGCTCTTGCTAAACTGCTTGCTTGCTTCCCCCTGCAACTGCCAACCAGGAGGTCCTTTTACCTGTTCTTTGTGGCTAAAAACTCCCTATAACATTCCTTCTGGCTATTCCGTGAAGGGTTTCTCTCCTGGCCATTACCAGTAGGCCTAATACAGACTTGAACTTTGGTTGTGCTGAGTGGTCTCTGGGTTTAACCTTATAACAAAGAGAACAAACTAAATGCCCACCACGAGGGGACTGGCCAACTAAAGCATCCCCATCAGAGAACATTGATGAGAAGTGTCCGTGTGTCCCAAGATGGAAAAAAGAGAAATACCTGACTGTGATGACTGATTTATGATGTTAAATTGACAGGACGTAGAATAATAAGGAAAGCACATTTTTTGGGGGGGTGGGGGGCACATGTCTGTGAGAGACACTGTAGAATAAGTTGACTGGCCAAGCACATGTCTTTAGTCCCAGCACTCAGAAGGCAGAGGCAGGCAGATCTTGCTTGGTTGACATAGTAAGTTCCAGGACAGAGAGGGCTATATAGAGAGAAACAAAAACAAAAACAAAAAACAAGAAAAGACAAAACAAACCATTAAAAAAGGATAGGTTGACTGAGGTAGGAAGACCCACCCTGGATGTGGGTAGTAGCATTCTTTGTCCTGGGTCCTGGCCTGAATTAAAAGATGAAAACGAGCTGAGCACAGCCTGCATCTCTCTCCGCTTTCTGACTGTGGACGAGATGTGACCAGTTGCCTCCTGTTCTGGTTGCCATGCCTCCCCTGACACTATAGATTGTGGTCGGCAGGAACTGTGAGCTGGAATAAAGCCTTTCTTCCTCAGGTTGCTTTCCTCAGACACTAAGCGACTGAGGCACTATTCAATAAAAAACAATCTCATTTCAGGCTGGTTGTGGAGGTGCGTGCCCAGCACTTGGGAAAGGGGAGGAGGGTCAGGAGTTCAGGGTCATCCCGGGACTACAAGAGAACATCTGAGGCCAGCCGGATGCACGTGCAGGAGACTGTCTCAGACAGACGAGCCAGTCAGCAAGATGAATTTCAAGTTTACACGTATGACTCTAAGTAACGTACAAGAAAGCATAAAAATGAACGAGGGCTCAGGTTAGCGCTCAAAGGGTAGAGTTCTACCTCATTTATGAAGCTTTGGTTCTCAGCACTGCATTAACCCGGCATGTTAGGGTATATGGGAAGTTCAAAGTCATCCTTGGCTTCTTAGCTAGTTCAAGGTCACCCTGGCTATGTGAGTTGTCTTTCTTTACACCCTCCTCCCACCCCAGATCAATGAACGCATCATACCCTTTCACACTCACACACATCTTGATGTACTAAGGGGAAGAATGAGATAGGGCTAGAGCCATGAGGAGATGCTCTGTCTTGCTTGATAGTTTCCAAAGAGAGCCTGTCCACTTTAAAAAAAAAATGTGTGTAAGCAGGGGCTGGAGAGATGGCTCAGTGGTTAAGAGAACAGATGGTTCTTTGGGTTTTTGTTGTTGTTGTTGTTGTTGTTGTTCTGTTTTTTGTTTTTGTTTTTTGAGACAGGCTTTCTCTGTGTAATAGCCTTGGCTATCCTGGCCTCACTTTGTAGACCAGGCTGGCCTCGAACCCACAGAGATCCACCTGTCTCTGCCTCCCGAGTACTGGGATTGCCCTGCGGGAGAACAGAATGTTCTTGCAGAGGGCCCAGGTTCAGTTCCCAGCGCTCACATCAGGGGACTTAGAACCACCTGGAACTCCAGCTCCAGTGCTCTTCTCTGGCCTCCTAGGGGAACTTGGTGCTCATGTGCGCATACTCAAATACAGACACACAACACAGATAGATATAATTAAACATAAAATAAAATCTTAAAAAAAACAACAACTCAAAACTATGGAAAACCTTATGCACGCAGACATAAAGCCAGGGCTGGTGGGGCACTCTGTCATGGTTTCCTCACTAGGACTGTTGTTACAAGCGTGACCAGTACCTGCCCCACACTGCGTGCGTCCTCAACCAAGCGCTTGGGCATGTTTCCAGGCTGTACATAGTAGTCTCCTCATAGTTCACAAGACTCCTCTGTAGTCTAGGGCGAAAAGATAAATGATGCGTGAGTTAAAACATCCGGAAGCATGCTTTAAACACAACGTTTAGGTAGCTTTCGTTGGTTTTGTCCTTTGGAACAAGCAGTACCTGTTCATTGGTTTAAATAAAGCCGGAGAGGACGGGTGAGGGCGGAGGAAGGCAGAGTGAGCGTGGCCGGCCAGGGTTGGTCTTTGTTTACACTGAAAATTGGGATCACTCTGCCTTTCTAAGGGAGAGTGGGTGGCTCTGCAGCAGGACCCTTCTGGTTCTGGCGTGGCACAGAGCTACTACTGGCCAGATGCCACATGCCCAGTGCTAACTGCAGGGCTGGGGGGATAGAGATGAGGCTTAGAACTTTTTTGTTTGTTTGTTTGGAGACAGGGTTTCTCTGTGTAGCCTTGACTGTCCTGGACTTGCTTTGTAGACCAGGGTGGCCTCGAACTCACAGCGATCCGGCCGCCTCTGCCTCCCAAGTGCTGGGATTAAAGCCGTGCGCCACCACTGCCCCTGGCTCAAGGCTTATTAGAACTTTTATGAAGCCCTCTAAACCAGCTTGCTGTCACCCCAGGACTCTAGAGGTAGACGCAGGAGATTCAGAGATCAAGTTTATTCTGAATTATATAGAGTTAATGACAGTCTGGGAAGCTACCAAAAACAAAAGTGGCAGAAGGCCCTAGTGGGATAAAGGACCATTGTCCTAAATGTCAGAGAGAAATGAACGATGCCATCAGCCAAAGGACAAAGCCGGAGTGATGTAATTGCTGGCAGGTTGGTGCTTGCAGGAAGTGTGAGGACCCAGAGGGCTTGAGAAGGAGCCATTCAGAGAGTCACTGCTGGTTAAGGATGGGCTTAATAATAAAAGAGAGGTAGGAAGGAAGGAGGGGGAAAGGAAAGGAAGGGAAAGGAAGGTGGTACAGAGTGGGGAGGGTGGCGAAGGGAGTGTGGATCTGGAAGGAACTAGGGGACGGGGGTGAACATGATCCAAGCACTTTGTATGAAGTGTTCAAAGGACTAATTAGAAAAAAAAAAGTCAGATCTTCCAAGACCAGCTCTGCCATTTCCCAGCTGTGTGACCCAGGGCAAAGGACTGAAGCCTGAATGTATTCATCTGTAAAGTGGGAATAAAAAACAGCGTCTGTCCCAGGGAGCTCCAGGAAGGAGAACAGGAGTCTTGCAAAGCCCTTGGCTCAGCAGAATCACACCAATTGCCTCACCGCTGAGTGAGCCGAAACCCTGATGAGTGACTTGTTTTATGAGCTGAAAGGCTGCTCTGATCAGCACACGCTCCAGGAACATCCACTATTCGGGTTCGGTGTATTTGGCTTTAGGATGAGTTTTGGAGACTGAGCTTGCATGCCAGGTGAGAGTGCTCTCCCACTGAGCTACATCGCCAGCCCATGGAAATGTTTACTTTATATCCTTGCTTCAAAAATGCTCAGGGTAGCCCAGGCCAGCCTGGAACTGGCAATCCTCCTGCCTCAGCCTTGAATTCTATAAAGGCCTTTCCTCACTTCCAGTGACACACTTGGACCTGAATGCAGTGGAGGTGACTGGGCCCTGAGGAGCGCAGTACTCTGTATTTTTCTTGTGTTCTCTTTTCTTTCTGAGAAAGAAACCACTGAGATTTCAGATGTAAGCCGGGCATGGTGGCACATGCCTATAATCCCAGCACTCGGGAGACAGAGGCAGTCAGATCACTGTGAGTTCGAGCCTAGCCTGGTCTCCAAAGTGAGTCCAGGACAGTGAGGGCTTTGTGTAACAGAGAAACTCTATCTTGAAAAAGAAAGAAAGAAAGAAAGAAAGAAAGAAAGAAAGAAAGAAAGAAAGAAAAAACAAGCAAAAATGATTTCAGCTGTATAAACCTGTGTCTGTATCAGCCTCTGCATGTGAGTTCTAGTGTTAATGAAAGCCAGAAGAGAGCATTGGACCTCCTGAAATTGGAGTTACAGGCAGTGTGATGTGCAGTTAATGACTGGAGCCATTGCAAACATGTCTTCTTCACTTTTATTAACTTGCCTTGAAAGGGTTTTCTTGGAACAAGTGACCCTGGCAAAGTACCTGTATTGGAGTAGGGAGATTAAAAAAGAAAGAAAGAAAGAAAGAAAGAAAGAAAGAAAGAAAGGCGGGCATGGGACTGTCACTCATTTGGTAGAGTACTTGCCTAGCACTGCATTAAAGGGGTATGAAATCATGTGACTTTGTTGGAAGAACTTGTGAGGTGGAGGCAAGTAGGTCAGGAATTCAAAGTCCTCTTCAGCTATCCAGCCATTTGGAGGCAAGCCTAGATTACATGAGACCCTGTCTCAAATAAAAGGGGAGGTAGGGCTGAAGAGATGGCTCAGTGGTTAGGAGCACTTACTGCTTTTACAGAGGACCTAGAACCCACACGGTGCCTCACAACTATCTGTAACTCCAGTTTCAGGGCATCTGATCCTTTCTTCTGGCTTCAGGGGACTCCTGCACACATATGGTCCACATAAACTCATAAGAGTGCACACATACATACAGATAAAAAGTAATATTCAAAATTCAAAAGAAAAACAAACCAAGAGGATGTCTGAGGATCCTGCACATACCCAGTATTTCATAGGGCACTCTTGTACATTTTGCTGCCTTTGGTGCCTCTAAGTGAGGAGACTGAGGTTCAAAGGGGTGTGGATGCCAGAGTGGCTTCTAATTCAGTAGCTGCAGAACGGGCCCCACACTAACACCCCGTGTTAGCTTCTTTTGGAGGTGCTGGGGATGGAACCCAGGGGCTCATAGGTACTAGTGAAGCATCTACCACAGGTCTGCAGGCCTGGCTGTATTCTGTAAAGTAACCAAATACCTGACAGGAAACGACTTGAGGGAGGGTGGGTTTATTTTGGCTCACAGTTTGAAGGGATACAGTTCACCATGCTGAGAAAGTCACGGTAGAGTTCATGGGTAGGAGTGTGAGACTGGAGCTCCTCACATCAACAAATCAGGAAGCACAAGGCCCACTTCCTCCCACAAGCTCCACCTCCTTTCCGTAGCCTCCTCAGATGCTGCCACTAGCTGGGCTAAGTGTTCAAACACATGGGCCTATGTGGCTCCTCAAACTAGAAAACGGTTTTTTGATTAAGACTCTTCCTAAATCCCTCTGCTACCTCTAGAAGACCCAGAGAAGCAGAGGCGGTAGCCTGGAGAAGTGGCCCTGGGATTGGACCTATAGGGCGAGAATTGTGGGCTCTGACCTCTGGGTAAGGTGGCTGGCACAATTCAGCAGGATATCCATACAGTGGACTGTGAGGACCCCGATGGCCAAGAGGCTGACAGGCCCCACCTGGAGGAACAGGACAAGAAGACAGTGAGATGAAAGCTGGCCACATCCACAACCCAGCCCTGGTGCAATCAGGGCACTAGGGCTCTTCTCAGAATAAAAATCTCCAGCTGGACTATAGTGCAGTGGTAAGGGCTTGTTAAGCATATGTGACATCCTGGATTCCATCCTAGCACTGGCTCAAGATGGCAGAAAATTTGCTGTGTATGGAGGCACATGTCAACAATATCGGCACTTAGGCTGAGGCAGGAGGATCACTGTGAGTTTGAGGCCAGTTTGAACTATGTGGTGAGTGAGACCCTGTAATCATCAACCAGCCAACCAACCAATCAGCCAACTAACCAACAAACTAACCAACTATCCAAATAGTCAGCTAACCAACCAACCTAAACAACCAGTAAGCCAACCAGCTTACCATCCAGCCAACCAACTAAACAACCATCCAACTATCCAATAAGGTAACCAACCAATCAGCCAACCAACTAACCAACCATCCAATTATCCAATCAGCTAACCAACCAATCAGCCAACTAACTAACCAACTATCCAGATACTCAGCTAGCCAACCAACCAACCAACCAGCCAACCAACCAACTAACCAGCCAACCAACTAACCAACCATCCAACTATCCAACCAGTCAGCTCTAACCAGTGAACTGGAAGTTGTCTATGATGAACATTTAGCTCAATGTTCTCTGTCCCTGGATCCTACTGCCCCACACTGGTTAAAGTTCTTCCAGATTGTGACAGAGTCCACCATTCCATATAGCCCAGGCCCTTGTTCATCTACCACCAAGTATATTCTTCCAGAATCCTCCATGATAAATTTAACTCCTTTACACACCTTAGCTCCAGCTCTCCTAAGATCCTTAAAGACCAGGGTTAATCATCAGGCCTCAGGGACATTGTGACAGGTGAGTCTGTTGAGGCCAGTTTGAGGCACTCTGTGCAGTGCAGGATGTGGGGTGGGGCTGCACCCCTGGGTGGGGACCTTCCCCTCACAGAATTGACAATAGAAACTGTCCCTGGATATTGCAGACTATGAGGGGGGGAGGGGGGGCTGGCTGTGGAACACTGCTCCAGCGAGTCTGCTTGTCAGATCCAGAGCTGGGACAATTGTCGTGAACCTCACGGGCAGACTGAACAAGTGTGGAGTGACCAACCCTAGATTTGATGCGCAACTCAAGGACCTAGAAAAATGGCAGCACAATCTGCTCTAGTCTCGTCAGTTTGGCTTCATTGCACCGACACCCTCAGCTGGCATCATGGACCATGAAGAAGCAAGATGAAAACACACAGGAGGGAAGATCCTGGGATTCTTTTTCTAGAGATGTAAAACATAAATAATAAGCCTCTGTGGACTGTGTGTGTGTGTGGGGGGGAACCAAAAAACAAAAAAAAAATTAAGAAGCAAGGTTGATTGTGAATCACAGTCTTCTGGACATGACCAGAAGGGCACAATGTGTCTTTATAGATGTGCCCTAGGTGACATTATTTTGTCACAAAGGAGCAAATGTGGGGTCAAGTGTGCTGTTAGACTGCACGAGGAAGCAGCCTCCACATGGCTGAACCCCATCTTGTTTACAACCTTAAATCCTGGGGGGCAGGCACACTCCTACTCTCAGAGGAAAAGAAGTCAGTCCAAAGAGCTAGCAAGGCATCCCGGAGCATGCTGACAGAGACTGTCTGAAGCTATGTGGATTTAAGGCTCTCCTGCAGACGTCTGATGGAGAGGGTCCTCCTTCTGCCTGAAACTGCTAAACATTAGAAGTTAGGTGGGAGGAAGCAAGGGGCCACTTATCATCAGGCCTGGAGAAGATGAGCTGACTGGAGAGAGATTCTGCACATTGTGTTACCTCAACCCTAAGGGGCACTACTGGGGCTTTCCGTGTGCAGGACTCCAGAGCTGGACTGTGGGGAACAAGGGGAGTCATATGGTTTGTTATCGCAGATTCAGAGTGAGTATGTCAGACTTTTGCAGGCCCTCTAAGGACTCCAGGGAAGGGACATATAAGGTACAGCCTTTGTGCTCATAGGACATGGTACAGTTTCTGAGAGGAGGCATAAACCAGGAGATAGTGTCCACTGGCTGTAGGGAACAGGGGGGGTTGGTTGGGGACATTCTTATTCCTATGCTTTGCTCCTGTCCCGCACACCATCAGATGGCTTTATTCTTGTTTTTATTTTTCAGTGCTTAGGACTCAGGGCTTCATATAACCAACCTTTGACTAAGCCACAGCCTTAACCCTTGTGAGCTTTTCGTTTGTTTGTTTTTGAGGCAGTCTTGCGATGTAGCTCAGGCTTACTTGAAACTCACTACATAGCCTCGGTTGGCCTGGAACCGGACAGCCTCTTGCCACAGCCTTCCAGGGCCACTCGGTGCTGTATGAAACAGGAGTCACACACATACAAGTTTACAGGGCCAAGGGTAGTGTAGTGTGAAAGGGTAAGTGGGTGACATGAAACCGTGAGGACTGGAGAGGCGGGTGGTGAGCGGGGACTCTGAGCAATGGCCACCCTCTCCGGGAGGGCTCAGTTGACTCTAGGGAATTAATTGATGGGCACAGCTGCTATGGCGGAGCCCAGTCCCCGAGAGTCACCCCATCACAGAGGTCTCGAGACTTGTCTCTCCCCAAACGTGGACAAATCTGATTCCTAGCCAATGGTGCCTCTTACCAACAATCCGGCATTTTTCACAGCCAGGGGAAGTCCCAGGAACCCTGTGCCAATGTTGCTTTTCAACAGATGGATAAAGATTTGCATAAACCTGTGGTAGGGAAGGTGAGAGAAGAAGATATTGTGGAGAAGGGAAAGGTGGGTGGGTGGGTGGGGGGGCAAGGGCAGAAGAAAAGAGGGGAGGGAAGAAAAAAGAGAAGAAATGGAAAGGGAAGGCGAGGCAGGGCTGCCTCCTAGCTTCCTCCCAGCATGTGCGTGCATGTATGCATGTGTGTGTGTGCGTGTACATGCTCGCATGCGTGCATGTGTGTGCACACTCACGTGTGTGTGCGAGTGTGTGCATGTGCGTGTACATGCTCACATGCGTGCATGTGTGTGTGCGTGTGCATGTGTGTGTGTGTGTGTGTGTGTGTGTGTGTGTGTGTGTGTGTGTATTGTGGAGAGGGCAGGCCCAGGTGTGTGGACTCTAGGGTGACTCTCACTTCTGGGGTACTGTCCTGGAACACGGTGCCAGCTCAGGAAGGCCAACAAACAGGAAGCAGATACAAATTGCTCCCATTTAGGAGACCCCTTGGACCGTATTCTCCCAAATAATAATCATCGAAGCCTACTAGACTTCTAATCCTTAGAAAGACATTTATTGGCAGGCCATTTGAGTTTAAAAATGTAAAGATTTTTGTCTTTTGAGACAGTCTTATGTAACCCAGGATGGTCTCAAATTTGCTGTGTAGCCCAGCATGGCCTAGAACTCCTGATCTTCCTACATCTGCCCCTGGAAGCCGGGATGCCACCATGCCTGCCTGCCTGCTCACTAGGCCATCAACTTACTAGAGAAAGTACAATAATTGTGTAGAATATATAAAGTATTTGCTGACCCTCTCCAGCCCTTCATGCCAATATTCATTTAAATAAATACATACAGGTCTCCACAAACACAATATAGGTTCATGCTATGCACGGGATAAAACAGGAACCTTACTAGCCACCGTGCACAGTACTATGAGTACTGAGTACTGTGTGCTCGGTGAGTGCTATGTTCCAGGGTTGCAAGTACTCTTCACACTCATATGAGCAGCTGCTGGCCAGCCTGGAAAGAATGGCTGTGTCAGGGCTCTGAGAACAGAGTCAAGGGGTGTCATAGGGCTTCCTTGGAGGAGCAGGCAGGGGCTAGTTTAAACTGGCAGTGTCATCCCTTGCAGCTGGAATGACGGGATTCCTGGAGAAGGCCACTGAAGATTGCCAAGCGTCAGGCGGGGACTCCCTCTGCTGCCATGGGACTTCCCCGGAGGAGGCCGAAAGGATGCACAGGCCTCACTGTAAATCTGACAGAGAGAAAGCCCCTGACTCAGGGTGAAGGCCACAAGTGGGCCAAACCTATTTTCCTCTCCTCCCTACCACCATGAGAGAGACATGTTCCTCCACCTAGGATCCCAGTTAGTTCAGAGCAAGCCTGGGACACCAGTCTTTCTATATAGCTCTTTTTTGACAGCTACAAATACTGGAAAATATATCATAGCCTCCTCCCATTTATGCTTTTCCTTTTTGTCAGCTTTACAACTCTCCCTTCTCTGCTTTCACAGATAGCACTGGCCTCATTTATATCTGACCTTCTGGGAAAGTGAAGCATTATGGGAACCCATTGCATCTTGGGTAAGAGCATGTTGCCTTGGGTCACAGTGCTTTGGACATCACACATAGGCTGGGGGCTATGCTGAGCCACTTAGAAATGTAAGTTTTCTGTTTTTTTGTTTTGTTTTGTTTTTCCTTGAGAAACAATACGTTGGTACATGGCAAGTGCCCATGACCTCTTTGTGACAAGCACATTCGTGGCCGTGGGGGGCAATTTCTATTTGTGTTTAGGTGCCCATGATTTTTACACAAGCGCTTGCAGGGTCCTGAGTGAATTTCCTCACAAACGATGGTGCTCCATGTTTCTTGGCATCTATAGAGTCCCTCCATATTATATATATGGGCTATGCTGGCAACTAGACAGTAAGACTTATCGTAAGATATTCAGAAATTAAAAGAAAGCACATCAAAGAACCTTGTGAATAAAAACTGCATTCCTGTCTCAGCCTCTCACACCTCTTCCTCAGAAGTCAGGGTTGCTGCCTGGTGTTTGTGTGTATGCCTGCCTGCCTGTGTGTGTGTGTGCGTGCGTGCGTGCCTGCCTGCCTGCGTGTGTACTTTTCACTTTTCTCTTTCCATTTCTCTCTGTCTCCCCCATGTCTCCCCCTCCATCTCTGGGACCCAGGTCCTTGTGCACACTGGGCAAGGGCGGTAGCTCTGTGCTATATCTCTGGCTTCTGTATGCACTTCCAAAGACATGTCAGAGAAGTAGCTGTAGCTTTTACGTAAGTGGCACGTTAGGACTGGATATAAAATATCACCATTGCTTGTGAGGGTCGAAGCATTCCCGTAATCCCAGCACCCACTGAGATGGCCCAAGCAGGAGAACTGCAAACTTGAGGCCAGTCTGGGTTCCAGAGTGAGACTCTCTCTAGAGAAGGGTTCCAGAGTGAGACTCTCTCTAGAGAAGGGTTCCAGAGTGAGACTCTCTCTAGAGAAGGGTTCCAGAGTGAGACTCTCTGGAGAAAATCTTCTACGCGTCTGAGTTTGGGGCAGTAAAAACGGAACATGGGTGATGGTTGTTTATAGGAAGATCTGTGTCTGTTGGGGAGCGGGAAGATGGACTAGGATAGAGACAGGGCGGAGGGACGGGCATCCTCCTGGTGTCAGGGATGTGCTCTTTGCGTCAGGCTCTATCTGGGTTCTTTGTAATGAGTGGGAGACATGGTGTCCCCAGACAACTCCCCAGAGCTACAGTCAACATTCTTAGGTTCTGGAGCTTTGCAGTGCCACCAGGGAACACATGGGAGGCTTAAGAGTGGAGGTCTGGCTGCACTTGCCCTGGAGGGGTGATGGGACCACTCACAATAGTGCATCGGCTTCCCCACGAGGGTCCTTCTGTGGGGAGACACTGCTGGTGCTGCTGCTGGTACTGATGCTGCTGGTGCTGCTGCTGCCTTTTGAGGAAGCCTTAGACCCACCAAACAAATTCCATTCATATTTGTCTTTTCTAAGCACCGATGTCTTGCCCATGGCGAACAGGTAGCAGAGGTAACGCGCTCAGCAACAGCAGACCCTTGCCGGGCTTTCATCAGGAGAAGCCATCCATACACGGCGGGTCTCTGATGCTGGCTCCTGACTCCTCCGTGTGCCTGGTCCTAGGTAAAGCCCAGAGTTATGTGAATCAGAGGATGGTGGTGGCTTGAGAAGCTGGGGTTGGAGGTGCTTCACCAGACTCTTGAGGTACCCAGGAGAGTGTCACCGATTCCCCTCAGGACTGCCTTGACATCACACAGACTTTCAGCCTGTCTCCCGGCTCAGCCTTTGATGCTGTGGTCTGTGGAGAACACTGACTGAGAAGAAGAACATATCATTAGAGCGGAAGTTCTGGCACCTGGCTGTGGCCTCAGCCTCAGGGTTTGTTGCCTCTGGCAGGAAACAAGCCACAGCTACCTCACAATGGAGGCTGCCCTGGATGCAGAGTGTCACCTGTACCAGCGTCTCTAGCCTGTGCCAGCTCAAATGCCAACTGCACAGGAGGATGGCGTGGACCCCCTCCTAATTAGGAAGAAGGGGTTAAAAAGTACACTTTCAAAAAGCCATTTGCAGCTGGAGTGAGTACTCAGTTGGTAAAGCACTTGCCTCGCAAGCATGAGGACCTGAGTTCAAATCCCGGTACCCACAGTGGCACACACTTGTGAGCCCAGTAATACGGAGGTGGGTACTGGAAGGTTTTGTTTGATTGTTTGTTTGTTTGTTTGTTTTTGAGGTTCCAACTTTTAAATTATTTCCCCTCTGACACTAAAACAAAGTAGAAGAAATGATTAAAACTGCCAAAGTAAGCCGGGCGTGGTGGTGCACGCCTTTAATCCCAGCACTGGGGAGGCAGAGGCAGGTGGATCGCTGTGAGTTCGAGGCCAGTCGGGTCTACAAAGTGAGTCCAGGACAGCCAAGGCTACATAGAGAGACCCTGTCTCGAAAAGACCAAAAAAAAAAAAAAAAAAAAAAAGAAAACTGCCAAAGTAGCTAGCTGATAGAAATGTATTATTCACATAGACACAGAAAGTTCCAGGTAGAAAGGCAGGCTTATTTACAATAAAACATGTAAAATTAAGGTGGGTGTCATGAAATGTAAAGAAATAAGCAAACAAAAAACCAAGTACACGCTACAGCAGGCGCCACCGTCAACAGTGCTGAGGAGGTGAGAACAACGACAGATACACAAGGCTCAGCTTCACAGCACCAGGGCAATGGATCCACAGACTATGTGGCAGCTAGTTCATGGGCTAGCCCACATGTGTCTTATTTTGGCCCAGAAGAGGTTTAGTCCTGCAGATTTGAACTGCTCTAAAAGTCTCCCTACCAAGAGGGCACGTGATCACAGTAAGCTTAAGGAACTGCAAACGCTACACAGAGCAGAATGAGTCATCCTCTGCAGTCCGTTCCCAGCTGCAGGCCTGCAATTTTCTGAGAATTGTCAAGGGAAAAAGGTCAAAACACCAGTGTAGATACTGCCTCCCAAGTGCAAACCTAGAGTGACTAAAATACAGCCAGTACTAAAAGGTGGCGGCGGGGGTGGGGGGTGGGGGGGGAGGAGAGAGAGAGAGAGAGAGAGAGAGAGAGAGAGAGAGAGAGAGAGAGAGAGAGAATTTCCAGGTTTACTTTTAAAGGCTTTTTTTCTGTTCTTAAAAATTAATAGATGATCTAGTTTTTTTGGGTTTTTTGTTTTATACTGAGTGGACAAAGGAGATTTTTATCCCTGGCTGTCCTTGGAGTAAAGTCACAAACTTTTTTTTTTTGAGACAGGGTTTCTCTGTGTAGCCTTGGCTCTCTTAGACCAGGCTGGCCTCGAACTCACATCGATTCGCCTGCCTCTTGCTCCTGAGTGCTGGGATTAAAGGCGTGCGCCACCACACTGGGCAGTCACAAACATTTTAAATCAGCTGAAAATCTGGAACAAAGACAGTGCTAACATCCTCTCAATACAAGCTTCTGGAAGGTTGTTGTTCAAAAGCTGTTAACGACTAACCTGAAACTGTGCAAAGGGGATGAGAGGTCAGTCTAAGGCTGTCAGATTCCTCATGCGAGCAATCGGGCAAGGCTTCCTAAAACTGCTGTTTCGTACCAGAGAGGTAGGCACACTAGGGTGTAGAATTGGTTTTATCCTATTCTGTAGGCATTCTCCCACAGTGGAAGATCTGGAATGCATCTTAAGTGGTCTCTACATCAAAAGTGATAAACCCAATCTCTGTACTCACAAAGGCAGGCGGTTTGCTAAGCAGACTGTGGGGGTGGACAATAGAACCAGCTTCCTGTAGCCGCAGACCATGACCTTGAATGTAGCTAAAGCAAATATTAGCTGTCCAAAGCCACAGTTCACTGTACAAAACAGTAAAGTTCACCACGTTAGTATTTTAAAGGAAGTTGCCAAAAATAACACTGATGGGAATAAGACTGATGGGAAATACACCCAGCTACACCTGGCACTACACAGCAGGAAGCCTGGCCTGTGTGAATCTCCATTAACAAGGGCAGAGCCAGGGAAGCAAAGAGCCGCTGTAACAATTTAGTATCCAGACAGCGCTGGACAACTGCTCTCTGGGGCGGGGCATACTCCACTGCAGCCCTGAAGCTTGTTCGTCTCCCCTTTGGCCCGTCCAGTGTACTTCAAAATGTTTCCATAGAGAAATCCTGTCTCAAAAAACAAAAAACAAAAACAAAAACAAAACCCAAAATGTTTCCATGTTGGTTTAGTCCAGGACGCAGCAGCACAAAGGTCACAATCAGATAGGCGAGAAGCAGGCTGTGGACGTGCTGGCCCAGCCAAGCAACCTCGACAAGAGAACTGATCATGGTCATGAGGTACATTTTTGGCTGTGTTCTTCCTTTAAGCAGGGGGAAAAAAAAAAAAAAGAGGCGTCTCCACTAGCCCACAGCTCTGTGTTGAGTTTTTACGAGATTACTGTGGATTTCATGAAATCTTTGCTGTTGTCCAGTGGTCCATCCTTGATGCTAGCATGGAAACAAAAAGAGGCAAAAAAAAAAAAAAAACCATATTAAAACTGGAAACACCAGACAGCACAGATGGACACTTGATAACCAGAAACAGCAGGGAAGCCACGCCCATGATGACGGGTGGGAACCAGGCTCTTTCCCATAGAAGGACTTTGTGAGTTGTCAGCACCCCCTTCTCCCCAACCTTGTAGCTGCTCTTCAAGACCTGCAGTCTCCACAGCCAGCTTCTGCCATCTTTCCAGATGTGGGTCTCAAAGGGCCTGAGCCAGGACAGGAGGGCCCACTAGCCAGCCCAGTGTGTTGCATTGTGATCCCTGAGATTGTGAACTGTAAAAACCTGTCTTTTGCTTAGCGAGGGTGAGCCCTAGCACACACATCTAACGACAGAACTTTCTGCACACAGCATTTAATAAAGGTCAAGAGGTGAAACAAGAAACCTGATGGGTTTAAAAAGTAGGAGGGACTTTGAGTTGAAGGGTATTTAAGACAGCATGGAGGCCGAGTGGTGGTGGCGTACGCCTGTAATCCCAGTACTCGAGAGGCAGAGGCAGGCGGATCGCTGTGAGTTCGAGGCCAGCCTGGTCTACAAAGTGAGTCCAGGACAGCCAGGGATACACAGAGAAACCCTGTCTCTAAAAACAAACAAACAAACAAGACAGTGCAGAGAAGTAGAAGGAACTCTTTAGCTTTTACTTCTTAGCTCTTGGGCTCCTCAGCTCCTTAGCCTACGGCTTTTTGGCCTTGGGTTTTTTTTTTTTTTTTTTTTTACCTTTTCCTCCTGGGCTGTCAGCTGACCTAGTGAACCTTTTGACCCTTTTCTGACTGGAACTGAGCTGAGTAGGAAGGTCAGCTGGGTGCGTTCTCTGCCTTTCTACCCAGGATCTGGCTCTTGAGTCTTTATTGGCAAAATATAACATTTGAGATTTTTGTTTAAAACCACACTACTGTGTGTGTGGCAAACTCTAGGCCGCTGAGAGCACTTGCGTAAAAAAAGGAAAAAGAAAAAAAAAAGGTGGACTGGGCATGGTGATACACACGTTTAATCCAGCACTCTGGAGGCAGAGACAGGCAGAGCTCTGGTTTGAGACTAGTCTAGTCTATATTTCCAGGCTAACCAGGACCACATAGTGAGACCCTATCTCAGCATCCACAATCCTCACCATGATGGACAGAAATACCTCTAGATCCACAAGCTAAGAAAAACCTTATCTACCCCAGGCTGCTTTTGTCAGTTATTTTTGGTCCTAACAGTGAAAAGATAACAATGAAATCACCCAGGGAGCTCTTGGCCAGGGGACAGCGGCAGTGGTTTAAAGCAAGATAGTAGGGCGACAAAGTGGGTGAATTCTGAATAGTTTCTTGTTTGGTTGTGTTTTTGTTTGTTTGTTTGTTTTTGTTGTTGGTGGTTTTTTTTGTGACAGGGTTTCTCTGTGTAGCCTTGGCTGTCCTGGACTTGCTTTGTAGACCAGGCTGGCCTTGAACTCACAGAGATCCATTTGCCTCTGCCTCCTGAGTGCTGGGATTAAAGGTGTGTGCCACCTCCCCCGCCCCAGTTTTTTTAAATTCACTCATTTTATTTCTTTTTATTAAATAATTTATTTATTGTTTGATGACTTGTCACTTAAGGTCAGAGAACAAATTGTAAGAGTCTGTTCTCTCAGCATGTGGATCCTGCAGTTCAAACTTGGGTGCTTAAGGGTTGGCAGTAGTGCTGGCCGTGGTGGCACACTCCTTTAATCCCAGCACTTGGGAGGCAGGAGGATCGCTGTGAGTTCGAGGCCAGCTTGGTCTACAAAGCGAGTCCAGGACAGTCATGGCTACACAGTGAAACCCTGTCTTGGGAAAGAAAAGAAAAAAGAAAGAAAGAAAGAAAGAAAGAAAGAAAGAAAGAGAAAAAGAAAGGTTGGCAGTAAGTGCCTTTACCTAGGGAGCCATCTTGTCAGCCCTTATTTTATTTTATTCATTTATTTTTTGAGACAAGGTTTCTCTGTGTAGCCCTGGCTGTCCTAGACTCACTTTGTAGACCAGGCCAGCCTTTAACTCACAGGGTTCTGACTGCCTCTGCCTCCAAGTGCTGGGATTAAAGGTGTGCGCCACCACGCTGGGCTCTCTGATTTTACTTAATTACTTACCTTTAGCCCCTTCCCATTCTTGTGTGCAGAGGATCTGAGCAGTTGGCATTTGAGCTGGCACAAGCTAGAGCCGCTGATACAGTGTGTGTGTGTGTGTGTGTGTGTGTGTGTGTGTGTGTGTGTGCATGTATGTGCATGGGTGTGGAGCGAGAGGTCAATGTTGGTGTTTTCCTCGGTTACTTTTGAGTCTTACACATAAAGACAGGCTCTCTTGTCTCTTACTGAACCCAGATTCCATCAGTTCAGCTAGGCTGGCTGGCCAGGGAGCTCCAGGAATCCTCCTGTCTCTACCTCCCCAGTGCTGGATCATAGGCATGCCGGGATGTTTCCATGGGTGCTGGGGATCTGAACTCAGGTTCACGCTTGCGCACATGACACTTTACCATCTGAGACCTCTCCCCATCCACTCTGGATACTCTATTATTGTTGTCCTTACTCTTTGAGCTAGAGTCTCTCTAGTAGCCCCGCCTGGCCTGGAACTCTCTTTTTTAGACCAAGCTGTTCTCGAACTCACAGAAATTCACTTGCATCTGCCTGAGATTAAAGGTGTGGGCCACCACGTCGGGCTGGTGAGTGCTGTTCTAAATGTGAAAGCCTAGAGAATGTGCTGATGGACTTTATATTGTGGTATAAAAGAAAAAGAGAGGGAGGAATGGGAGGGTACAAGGGATGGGATAACAATTTAGATGTAATATGAATAAATTAATAAAATATATTTAAAAAATAAAAGAAAGGGAATAGTCAAGGATCACCCCAATATTTGGGAGCTGAGGGAGAGGAGGATGGGTGGGGCCTCAGTACAGCCTGGAAATTGCATGTGGCTGCATGCTCTGCTTATGACAACAGCACTGTCACGTACTTCATCCTTGAGCTGTGCCCTCCCTGTGACAACCTTGAGGAGCCACTTATCCCTTGCAACTGCCACAAAAAGCAACTGTGAGCCTCTTTCACTCTTCAATGGCAAAGGAACTCACACACATACACATACACACACATACACACACACACACACACACACACACACACACACACACACACACGTGCATGCCCTCACCCCTAGCTGAGGCTCTACTGTTAGTTGATGACTTCTGAGGGAAGGAGAGCCAGGTTTATAGCCGTGACCTTAACAGGATGAAGATGCTCCACTGGACCACCCCACACCCATCATTGTATGGGTGGCTCAGATTGGACTCAATGGGTAATTTAAAAAAAAAAAAAAGAGGAAGTGGAGAGTGAGGAGGATTGGGGGAGGGGTGTGCTGGATAGTTTCATGTTAAACTTGACACAGGCTAAAATCATGAGAGGAGGAAAACTTAGTTAAGAAAATGCCCCGTAAGATCAGGTTGTAGGCTAGCCTGTAGAGCATTTTCTTAACTAGTGATTGATGTGGGAGGGCCCAGCCCATTGTGGGTGGGGCTATTCCTGGGCTGGTGACCCTGGGTTCTGTAAGAAAGCAAGCTGAGCACCCCACGTAGAGCAAGCCAGTAAGCAGCACCCCTCCATGGCCTCGGCAACAGCTCCTGCCTCTAGGTTCCTGTCCTGCTTGAGTTTCGGTCCTGACTTCCTCTAATGATCTGACTACAATGATGTGGAAGTAAAAAGCCAAATAAACTCTTTCCTCCCCAACTTGCTTTTTTTTTTTTTTTTTTTTTTTTTTTGTCATGGTGTCTCCTTGCAGCAAAAGAAACCCTAACTGAGTCATGGGTGGAAAAGAGAATATGATCAAAATATATTCATTGTATGCATGTGTGAAATTCTCAAGGAATTAATACAGATACTATACTGCAGAAAAGAATCGTTTGGCAGGGTCACATGGTAGTTCTGCTGCTTCTGTTTTGAGGAACTAAGCACTCCCATTTCTGCAGTGGCAGCACCAGTTGACAGTCCCACCACAGGTGATAAGGGCTCTTCTTTCCTGTGGTCACGTTAAGGAGTCTGGCCTTCTGCAGGCTTTAGAGGACACAGCAAACATTCAGCTAAGAAGACAGAAGGACAGAATCCCAGGTCACAGATACCATGCTCGGGTTACAGGAAAGCAACACTCTGATGAGGAAGACATCACACCCCAGAGTCAACAGTCTTCTCTCGAGTGTCTGAGTCCAGGCACGAGTCCCCCCAGACAGCCACCAACACCATGTGATAATTCAGCTTTTGGTAATAGCATATAGATCAGAGAATTTGCTGTCATCACCGCTGGGGCCACTGTAACTAAGCACATCATTCAGTGTGCGCTCATGGGGCTGTGAAGTCTCCAGGACTCTTCCAGAAACTTCTTTTAGGATGGATGGGCATGGCAGTGCATAGGGTCGGGGAATGACAACAGAGGCAACCAGAGCTCCATGAGTCTACACAGGAAGTTCCAGGCTAGCCAGTGCTATAAGCAAGACCCTGTCTTCAAAAAAGAACTTTTTTTTTTTTGGGCTAGTGAAATAGATCAGTAGGTAAAAATATTTGCCCTCAAGCCTGGTGACTCTCATGGAGGAAGGAGAAAACAGATGTTCAAATTTGTCCTCTCTCAGAGGCAAGGGGGTATCTCTGTGGGTTCAAGGCCAGCCTGGTCTACAAAGTGAGTCCAGGACAGCCAAGGCTACACAGAGAAACCTTATCTCAGAAAAAAAAAAACTATCCTCTCCTCCCCCCTCTCTCTTTCTCTCTCTCTCTCCCACACACACACCATTACACATATACACAATAAATAAATACAAAACCAATGTAATTATCTAGAAATATTTTTTTCTACCTTTCCCTTTGACCTTCCAATTTCAAAACCCTTTCAGGCCTTGCAGAGCAGCAGAGAGCAGCAATGCTAAATGCCTGGCTCCCCAAACCTCTTGTCATGACATTGGTCTTCAGCTGACTAATCTTCCTGAGCCTGGTTCCTCATCTGAAAATGGCGATATATATACACACCTCGGGAACTGTTCTCACTGCTGTGACAAATGCCTGACAGAAGCCACTCAAGGCAGGCAGGAAGGGTTTGCTCTGGTTCACAGCCTGGGGGCACAGTTCATCACAGTGGGGACAGCCTGGTGAGGCACCTGATCACATGGCAGCAGCAGTCAGGAAGCAGAGATAGAAGAATGCCCACACTTAGCTTGTTTCTTCCTTTTTATTCAGGTCATATCCCAGCCCATAGGATGGGTGCAGCCCATATAGAAGCTGGAGCTTTGCTTCTCACTCAATCCTCACTGGAAACACATTTCACCCCGTGGGCGTGTCTTCAAGGTGGTTACGAGTGATTTTCTGCACTCCCTGGTTTGACCACAAGCCCCAAAAGTCAAAGAAAGAGGAGTTGAGTTGGGTGTGGTGGCACACACTTGTAATCCTAGGAAAGGGAAGAAGGAAGATGCGGCATTCAAGGAAGCCTTGCCTCAGAGGAGGAAGAGGAAGAGGAGGAGGAAGAATTCTTTAGTGGAGCTGGGGAAAAGTCATGTGTATGACTGAACAAACAGACAATACTGACAACTTGAAAATAGAGCTGTCACTCAGATATGCTCGCCCATAGTTTAAGTGATGTGGATAATTGCTGGTGAGCCCTGGCTTCCACTGGCCCCTTGCATCACTGTTTCTTATTCTACGCACTGAGAGATTTAGCTAGAGCCATTTATATCTCTACAATAAGATTAAGGCACAGTGATTAATAATGCTTGCTGCTCTTACAGAGCACCTAAGTCCATGCACAGCCACTTGTATCTCCAGCTCCAGGAGATCTTTGAGGACACATGCACACAGATGCACACAGATGCACACACACACACACACTCACACACACACACACACACATAAAAAGAAAAAAATTTTTTTTTGGTTTTTCGAAACAGGGTTTCTCTGTGTAGCCTTGGCTGTCCTGGACTTGCATTGTAGACCAGGCTGGCTTTGAACTCACAGAGATCCACCTGCCTCTTCCTCCCGAGTACTGGGATTAAAGGCATGCGTCACCACCACCTGGCATAAGAAAATAAATCTTAAAAACAAGATTAACCTTCTTGTCTTATACAATAGGGGGCTTGTCTGTCAAGGCCAAGTGCGACGGGGGGGGGGGGGGGAAGGGGAGAGGGGCTATGTTTCTGGGGCTCCTTTTAGATCTGACAACGAAACAGAGCATTGAGGGTGGGAATGATGTCCCAACTCTGGAAATGTGAACTACTGGCCCTTGCCCAGCTTGGAGTCTCACCCCCCAGCAGGGACTCTGTGGGGCTTAGGGTTCCCATGTGGGCAGCCAACCCTGGCCCCGTCTGCATAGGAATGCAAAAATACCTTATGGATGCTCAGTGGGTAGAAATTAACACACAGAAGAAACAGGCCAGGCCTTGGGATTTGAGAAGACCCCCAATGGTCCCCACCCATGTCCCTTCCACATTTCCCACATGTCACACAAAGCCTGACGGGTGGAAGGACACAGGAGCAGGTGTGATCAAGGTGTCATTTGCTAGGCTAAACACTGCCCCTCTTTGCCAGTACACAATTAACCTGTCAGCCAGACCGAGGTAGAACTGATTTCTAGACCAGGCTAATTGAAGTGGGTGGCCCCATGCCAATGGGCTGGGGTCCTGCACGGAATGAAAAGAGCAAGTGAACTGAACAGGCATTTGTGGTTCTGTGCCTTGCCCGTGGCTGTCATGTGACTGGCTGCCTCAGCACCAAGTCTTCTCCATCAACATAGACGGTAGCCTCTAACTGTGAGGCAATGCAGACCCTCCCCACTTTAGGTTGCTTTTTGTCAGGAGTTTGGTCACAGCAATGAGACAAGTAACTAAATTGGTGCCTGAGAGCCTTTCCCCACTCGTTAATAAAACCTTTTGTTGTATGAAACCCCACACACCATAGGAATGAAGAGCACATGTGTGTGTGGCCCTCACAGTCTGTTGCCCATCTGCACTCACTCTCTTTGATCATTTGGCCCCATCTCCTACACACACACACACACACACACACACACACACACACACACACACACAGAGCTGGGGATGAGACTCAAGAGTCTCAGGTACCCCAAGCACATGCCAGCGGGCATGAAGCTGCATCCATGGCTCTCATGTGCACAGCCCTTATGATCTGGTCAACTTTACTGTGTGATCATTGTCCAAAATGGTCTCACACATGTGTCTACCCACAGACAGGCTGGCTGGGCTTGGTATGGCGTCCAATTGGGATGAATCACTTCTATTCCATATGGTCCCTATCTCCCAGGAGACTGGGTGTGATGGCACATACTCCTTTTCACTTGGTGTTCTGGGATCCATAAAGTGAAAAAGGGGCTGGGACAATCCCTCAGTGGTTAAGTGTGCTTGCTACTCTTCCAGAAGACGTAAATGTTTTGCAACTACCTGTAACTCCAGTTCAGGGGATCTAAGATCCTCTTTTGCCTCCCATAGGCATCACACTCACACGTACACATGCATGCTCTCTCTCAAAAAAAAAAAAAAATCAGTTCCTCAAAGCAGAAAAAGATGGCTGTTTCAGAGTACAAGCTGCCACAACCAAATTTCCATTTGTATCATTTTTACTGTTGGTCACAGCAAGTTACAAGGTCAAGACTCAAGGAGCGACTCCTCCATTTGGTAGATGAAGCTGCAATGTTACATTGTCACTTTTTAAAATAATACTTTTACCCAAACTACCTATTTTGCTTTGTGCCCAGTAGGTAAGGGAGGATGCTCACTGCAAGAATTCAGCAGTAAGAACCCACTGGAATGATGTTCGTGACTGCTGGTTCCTGCCCATGGCTCATTGGCTTGACCCTGCTTTTTTCTTGTTCATTCCTGGATTTCTGAGTTGGGCTAACGCTTCGTGGTTTAGAAAGTTCAATGTCTTCCTCTATAACACAGTCAGTGCCTTTTTACCTGAGCATTGTGAGTCACCTTGCCCCTGCATCTTGATACTGAGGTGAGCACCACATGTGTTCCAAATCACGGTTAGGAAAAAGGTATGACCTATTTACCAAAGCATGAGCTGGCATAGACCTTCCGCCAAAATCTGGCGCTTGCTGCCACCTAGCGGCTTCATTTTGCATAGCTCCACTAAAGGTGTGAAATGAGCAGATGGTGAGGGTGGCTTCCACAGGAAAGCTCTGAACCAGGTGGAAAACTAGAGAATGGCCAACGTTTTTTGTTTTGTTTTCCGAGACAGGGTTTCTCTGTGTAGCCTTGGCTGTCCTGGTCTCGCTTTGTAGACCAGGCTGTTTTAAACTCACTGAGATCTGCCTGTTGCCCAGCTAATTTTTTTTTTTTTAATGTATCTGGTGAGTCCTGTTTTTTCATGTCTTGGGCCAGAGAAAAGGCGAAGTAAAACTATATAAAGACAACGGAAGTCACTGTGGGTGAGAAAAGGCTGTGTCACTGAGTAAACATAGTGGAGTTAGACAGGGGGAGAGAGTTCCTGGACTCAATCAGCTCATCCAGAGCCTGGTAGGTCCCCACCACGAAGCCTGTGAAGCCCAGGATGCTGATGAGAGCATCCTTGATGATGGTCAGGGGGCTCAGGCCCTCCCCGTAGTAGGTGGTCACCTCCAGCAGGGGCGGGATGATGAGGGCCAGCGCACTGCTGCTCACGGAGCCCACCAGGGAGAGGACCAGGTCCAGGCGAGGGATGAGGATGGCCAGCGTGCCTATGGGAGACGAAGGGGCAAAGATGGAGAGTCCCAGGTTTAGAAGGCGACTTTAAAGGTTGCTATTGAAGTCAACTTTTAAAAAGAAACCAAGGGCTCACAACCAAAACCATAAAAAGAAACCAAACCTCTCTCAGAAATTCAGTTCTGCAAATAGAAATTAAGGGCTGGCTATGTAGCTCAGTTTGTAAAACACATGTCCAGCATGCATGACGCCCTGGTCCTATCCCCAGCACCATGCAAACTGGGCATGGTGACAAATGCCTATAACCCCAGCATTTTGGAGGCCAAGGCTGGAGGGATGTAAGGTTTTTCCTTGGCTACATAGTTTAGTTTGAGATCAACCTGTGCTTTAGGAGACTGTATAAAAAAGGAAATAAGAAAGGCAGGGCATGGTGCATGCATGCCTTTAGTGCCAGAACTTGGGAGGCAGAGGCTGTGAATCTGTGAATTCCAGGCCAGCCTGGTCTACATAGTAAGTTCTAGGCTAGCCAGGGATACATACTGAGACCTCCATAAAAACAAAACAAGACAACAAACTAAAAACAACAACAACAACAAAACAAATGGGAGATGGCTCAGTGAGAAAAGGCACCTGCTGCTAAGTCTGATGGCCTGATAGTCTGATTTTGATCCCCAGACTCACATGATAAAAGAAGAGAACCGAATCCTGCAAGTTGTTGTCTGGCCTATCTACACGTGTCAACATGTGTAAATGAACAATAAATGAATGTAAAAATGTTAAAAAGAAGGAAGGAAGTGGAGAGTTTGCAGAGCCTCCTCCATCTTGTATTCTTGCTGAGGCCATTTCAGGTTTAACTGGAAATTTGACCTCTTTGATGGAGACTCCCATGGAAAACCACCCAACTCTATTCTAGGAACCCGAGGCCAAGACAGCCCAGCTGATTTATCTTAGCTTCTGTTGTTAAGCAGCCTGCTTGTGCAGTGCCCCCCTCCTTTCAACTGCAGAGCGCGACATCAGACTGTGACTTTTGCCTTTGAAAAGCCTCTTCCTCTAAATGCTCAGGGGCTACATTTGTGCCCCCAAATATCTGACTATAATCCCAGCCAGCTGGAATAAAGATTTTTCAATTGGCTATAAACTGCCTGAGTGGTCATCTCTGGTGGCTCCTCACAACACTATGTGTTTGTATTGCTGGGTTGTGTGTATGTGGGTTCTCTGCCCACTTAGGTTCAATGTTAGGAGTTCTGAAGAGGGAGAGATGATCATCAAGAGAAAACACAATGTTCATTTGGGAACTGCATTCAGGAGAGTCAAGGTGATGGCTCTGTAGAGGCAGGAAATGAAGGGAGCAGGCTTGCTGCATGAGCATGGGGTCCCAGCAGAATCCACCACCTCCCCAAACCACGTCCAGCTTGTTATTTTCATTTCATACATGTACGGATGTTCTGAATGTTCTCCCATCAATGGTTTTCGTGCTTATTTTCATTTTTTATCCCTTGACAATTTCCTGTGAGCATATACTATATGTTGATTGTGTTCACATACACACCCCCTCCACTGCTCACATACACCCCCCCCCACTGCTCACATGCACCCCCTCCATTGCTCACATACACCCCCCTCCACTGCTCACATACACCCCACCTCCACTACTCCCATACACCCCCCTCCACTGCTCACATACACCCCCCCCACTGCTCACATACACCCCCCCCACTGCTCACATGCACCCCCTCCATTGCTCACATACACCCCCTGCACTGCTCACATACACCCCCCTCCACGGCTCACATACACCCCCCCCACTGCTCACATGCACCCCCTCCACTGCTCACATACACCCCCCCCACTGCTCACATGCACCCCCTCCACTGCTCACATACACCCCTCCACTGCACACATGCACCCCCCTCCACTGCTCACATGCACCCCCTCCACTGCTCACATACACCCCTCCACTGCTCACATGCACCCCCCTCCACTGCTCACATGCACCCCCTCCACTGCTCACATACACCCCCCACTGCTCACATACACCCCCCACTGCTCACATACACACCGCCCTCCACTGCTCACATACACCCCCTCCACTGCTCACATACACCCCCTCCACTGCTCACATACACCCCCTCCACTGCTCACATACACACCCCCCTCCACTGCTCACATACACCCCCTCCACTGCTCACATACACCCCCTCCACTGCTCACATACACCCCCTCCACTGCTCACATACACACCCCCCTCCACTGCTCACATACACCCCCCTCCACTGCTCACATACACCCCTCCACTGCTCACATGCACCCCCCTCCACTGCTCACATACACCCCCTCCACTGCTCACATACACCCCCTCCACTGCTCACATACACCCCCCACTGCTCACATACACACCCCCCTCCACTGCTCACATACACCCCCCTCCACTGCTCACACACACCCCCCTCCACTGCTCACATACACCCCCTCCACTGCTCACATACACCCCCTCCACTGCTCACATACACCCCCCACTGCTCACATACACCCCCCACAGCTCACATACACACCCCCCTCCACTGCTCACATACACCCCCCTCCACTGCTCACACACACCCCCCTCCACTGCTCACATACACCCCCTCCACTGCTCACATACACCCCCTCCACTGCTCACATACACCCCCCACTGCTCACATACACCCCCTCCACTGCTCACATACACCCCCCACTGCTCACATACACCCCTCCACTGCTCACATGCACCCCCCTCCACTGCTCACATACACCCCCTCCACTGCTCACATACACCCCCCACTGCTCACATACACCCCCCACTGCTCACATACACACCCCCCTCCACTGCTCACATACACCCCCTCCACTGCTCACATACACCCCCTCCACTGCTCACATACACCCCCTCCACTGCTCACATACACCCCCTCCACTGCTCACATACACCCCCCACTGCTCACATACACCCCCCACTGCTCACATACACACCCCCCTCCACTGCTCACATACACCCCCCTCCACTGCTCACACACACCCCCTCCACTGCTCACATACACCCCCCTCCACTGCTCACATACACCCCCTCCACTGCTCACATACACCCCTCCACTGCTCACATACACCCCCTCCACTGCTCACATACACCCCCTCCACTGCTCACATACACCCCCTCCACTGCTCACATACACCCCCTCCACTGCTCACATACACCCCCTCCACTGCTCACATACACCCCCTCCACTGCTCACATACACCCCCCACTGCTCACATACACCCCCCACTGCTCATATACACACCCCCCTCCACTGCTCACATACACCCCCCTCCACTGCTCACACACACACCCCTCCACTGCTCACATACACCCCCTCCACTGCTCACATACACCCCCTCCACTGCTCACATACACCCCCCACTGCTCACATACACCCCCTCCACTGCTCACATACACCCCCCACTGCTCACATACACCCCTCCACTGCTCACATGCACCCCCCTCCACTGCTCACATACACCCCCTCCACTGCTCACATACACCCCCCACTGCTCACATACACCCCCCACTGCTCACATACACACCCCCCTCCACTGCTCACATACACCCCCTCCACTGCTCACATACACCCCCTCCACTGCTCACATACACCCCCTCCACTGCTCACATACACCCCCTCCACTGCTCACATACACCCCCCACTGCTCACATACACCCCCCACTGCTCACATACACACCCCCCTCCACTGCTCACATACACCCCCTCCACTGCTCACATACACCCCCTCCACTGCTCACATACACCCCCTCCACTGCTCACATACACCCCCTCCACTGCTCACATACACCCCCCTCCACTGCTCACACACACCCCCTCCACTGCTCACATACACCCCCCTCCACTGCTCACATACACCCCCTCCACTGCTCACATACACCCCTCCACTGCTCACATACACCCCCTCCACTGCTCACATACACCCCCTCCACTGCTCACATACACCCCCTCCACTGCTCACATACACCCCCTCCACTGCTCACATACACCCCCTCCACTGCTCACACACACCCCCCTCCACTGCTCACATACACCCCCCTCCACTGCTCACATACACCCCCTCCACTGCTCACATACACCCCCTCCACTGCTCACATACACCCCCTCCACTGCTCACATACACCCCCTCCACTGCTCACATACACCCCCTCCACTGCTCACATACACCCCCTCCACTGCTCACATACACCCCCTCCACTGCTCACATACACCCCCTCCACTGCTCACATACACCCCCCACTGCTCACATACACACCCCCCTCCACTGCTCACATACACCCCCCTCCACTGCTCACACACACCCCCCTCCACTGCTCACATACACCCCCTCCACTGCTCACACACACCCCCCTCCACTGCTCACATACACCCCCCTCCACTGCTCACACACACCCCCCTCCACTGCTCACATACACCCCCTCCACTGCTCACATACACCCCCCACTGCTCACATACACCCCCCACTGCTCACATACACACCCCCCTCCACTGCTCACATACACCCCTCTCCACTGCTCACATACACCCCCTCCACTGCTCACATACACCCCCTCCACTGCTCACATACACCCCCTCCACTGCTCACATACACCCCCTCCACTGCTCACATACACCCCCTCCACTGCTCACATACACCCCCTCCACTGCTCACATACACCCCCTCCACTGCTCACATACACCCCCCACTGCTCACATACACACCCCCCTCCACTGCTCACATACACCCCCTCCACTGCTCACATACACCCCCTCCACTGCTCACATACACCCCTCCACTGCTCACATGCACCCCCCTCCACTGCTCACATACACCCCCTCCACTGCTCACATACACCCCCCACTGCTCACATACACCCCCCACTGCTCACATACACACCCCCCTCCACTGCTCACATACACCCCCTCCACTGCTCACATACACCCCCTCCACTGCTCACATACACCCCCTCCACTGCTCACATACACCCCCCTCCACTGCTCACATACACCCCCCTCCACTGCTCACATACACCCCCCACTGCTCACATACACCCCCCACTACTCTCTCTTGTCCCCCCTCCCACTTGTCATGAATCTCTTCTTTTCAACAAGTTCCCTTCCAATTTTCATGTCTTTTTAAAAATGACCTTCTGAGCAGGGCAGGGTGGCGCACGCCTTTAATCCTAGCACTGGGGAGACAGAGACAGGCAGATCGCTGTAAGTTCGAGGCCAGGCTGATCTACAAAGTGAGTCTAGGACAACCAGGACTACAAGAGAAACCCTGTCTCGAAAAACCAAAACCAAACCAAACCAAACCAAACCAGCCAGCCAACCAACCAACCAACCAAACAAACAAACAAACAAAAAGCATGGTTTAAATGGAGGTTGTGGAGGCGGCTCAGTCAAGTGTTTACCTTGCAAGCACAAAGACCTGAGTTTGATCCATTGAACAAACTTTAAAAATAACTAGGCAGGGTGTACACTCCAGCACTGGAGAGACGGAGACAGGCTGGTCTCTGGAGCTTGCTGGCTAGGTAGCCTAGCATAACTGGTGAGTTCCAGGCCAATGAGAGAACAGATTTTTTTTTAAAAAGGTGGGGGTGCCTGAATAACACACACACACACACACACACACACACACACACACACACACCCCTTCTGGAAGGCTCCGGACTCTGACTCTGTTCTACTTACATGTGAGGCAGACCATGGCCAGACGGATGGACAGGTCCACGGGCAGTGCCCAGCGCTTTGACACCTGGGAGACTGCAAGGGGGATGATGATTTCCGCTGGGACGTAGAACTGCAGGGCGTAGGTGCACAGGATGCCAACAACATACAGCAGCTTGACTGACTGGTACAGCCTGCAAGATACACAGCCACGTTCTCCACAGGCCTCCTGGGGACAGCAGCCTCTGACTCTGTTTCCTTGTCTGAAAATGAAGGTGAGGGACCTTCTCTGAGTGCAGATGAGTCTCACCAGAGTGTGGAGGGACCAGAGAAGCATCAGGGATAGGATGACAGCGGAGGGAAAGGGCCTTGTAGGTGAGAGGCAGGCAATCCCGAGCATGTGCGCATGCGCATGTCGCCTTCACAGCCCGGAGCTTCTCAGAGCCGGCCTGAGGACAGGCGCTGAGGCCACAACTTCTTCCAGGAACCCTCAACCAGTAAGCCTGAGTCTAAAATCCTGTGTGACTAAGAGTCCTTAGGAATCATCTGTGACCCCCGAGTCCTCAGGATATCAGGAGCCCTCAACAATGGCTCTGCTTGCTTTGGAGAACTGCCAAGTCCCTGATAACTGAAAGACTGTATGTGGGGGGTGGGGGTGGGGGGTGATGAAAGAAGAAACGGGGTCATTGGCCAGCTTGAAGCTTAGGCCCAGAGAAAGAGTGAGGCTTCAAGGGAACTGAATTGTGTGTGTGTGTGTGTGTGTGTGTGTGTGTGTGTGTGTGTGTGTGTATCACATGCATGTTAGAGGCCAGAGGTTTGTGTCAGGCATCTTCCTCAGTTACTCTGCACGTGTTTTGAGACAAGGCCTCTCACTGACCCTGGAGCTCACTAATTCAGCCTGACTGGCTGGGCAGTGAACCTCAGGGTTCCTCCCTTTTCTACCTTCTCAGTGTTAGGATTACAGACACGTGCGACACGCCTGGCTTTGTGTGGGGGTGTGTTGGGATCAGACGCAAGGTCCTCGCGCTTGTAGGTCAAATTCTTTTACCCACTGAGCCATCGCCGTTGCCCTATTTCTTGTCTTCAACACTAGTTCCCCTGGCTTGGGGGTGCCCCAGTGGCAGCAGAGACTTAGTCATGAGTCTGGGAAGAGGAACCAGAAGGTTCCAACCCACAGTCTTTCGTCCCTCCAGCACTCTTGTCTTCTCCCTTAGGTGACCAAGGACTCTCGCTTCTGTGCTTTCCTCTTAGTTACTTATGTCCCCTTTGCACTAAGATACCAAGACCTGACCCACCCCGGGGGTAGCTGGGGACAGGATCTCTGTAGCTGAAGGTTCGGGTGGCAGCTCCACCTTCCCCAGTAGGAGCATCTTTAAATCTAGGTCTCCTTACTCTGACTGGGAGAGGAAGAGAGCTATAGGTTTCCACATGTATCTCAATCCCTACCACCCAAGAGTCTCAAAGGTACCAGCAGTTGGGCAGGTTAAGAGTGATGCTGGCTTTGATGTCATCTCCAAACCGCAGGTAGCCCAGCGCCCCGATAGCAATGTACAGGGCGGTGATGATGGACATCCCCAGAGACAGGATGGCTGGGAAGCGGCGGGCATCCTTCATCTTGTTTTCCAGAGGCAGGACCTGTAGGAGCATCATCACACTGTAAGGAGGAGGAGAACAAGAGCAACAGCAGTAACAGTAACAGCCAGGACCTGTAGGAGCATCACACTGTAAGGAGGAGGAGAACAAGAGCAACAGCAGTAACAGTAACAGCTAGGACCTGTAGGAGCATCACACTGTAAGGAGGAGGAGAACAAGAGCAACAGCAGTAACAGTAACAGCCAGGACCTGTAGGAGCATCACACTGTAAGGAGGAGGAGGAGGAGAACAAGAGCAACAGCAGTAATAGTAACATCCAGGACCTGTAGGAGCATCACACTGTAAGGAGGAGGAGGAGAACAAGAGCAACAGCAGTAATAGTAACATCCAGGACCTGTAGGAGCATCACACTGTAAGGAGGAGGAGAACAAGAGTAACAGCAGTAACAGTAACAGCCAGGAGTACAAAGAAGAGAACACCTTGCTACCTCTGACATGTGCCCAAATGGATCAAAGGAACATGGAAAGACATTTGTGCTCTCTTGCTCATGTCACTATTACTCAGGATCAAAAGGTGGGAGGCAGACAAGCTTCCATCATCAGAAAATGAGTAAACAAAAAATGTGGCACAGCCATACACTGGAATATTATTCAGCCTTTTAAAAGAAGGAAATTTGCCTTTAATCCCTAGCACTGGGGGGGGGGGGGGCCCAGTGGCAGGTGGATCACTGTGAGTTCAAGGCCAGCCTGGTCTACAAAGCGAGTTCAGAACAGCCAAGGATACACAGAGAAACCCTGTCTTAAAGAAAAGAAAGAAAGAAAGAAAAAGAAAAAAAAAAGAAAAGAAAAGAAAAGAAAAGGAAATTCTGGGGCTGGAGAGATAGTTCAGCAGTTAAGATCACTGGATGTTGTTTGGGTTTTTTTGTTTTTTGTTTTTTTTTTTTTTTTTTTTTTTTTTTTTTTTTTTTTTTTTGGTTTTTCGAGACAGGGTCTCTCTGTAGCCTTGGCTGTCCTGGACTCACTTTGTCGACCAGGCTGTTGTTTTTTGTTTTTTGTTTTCTTGTTTTTTTTTTTTCAAGACAGAATTTCTCTGTGTAGCCTTGGCTATCCTGGACTCACTTTGTAGACCAGGCTGGCCTCAAACTCACAGCGATCTGCCTGCCTCTGCCTCCCAAGTGCTGGGATTAAAGGTGGGTACCACCACACCCGGCCTCACTGGTTGTTCTTATAGAGGACCCTAATTCAGTTCCCTGCACCCACATCAGACAGCTCATAACTGCCTGTAACTCCGGCTCCACGTCATCCAACACCCTCTTCTGGCTTCTGTGGGCATCAGACACACACGCAGTGTACCTGTATACATGCAGGCAAAAATCTCATACACATAGAATAAAAATAAATATTTCTTCAGAATATGAAAGTTTATTACTGTGTGTTTCCGTTGTCAAAATTTATGATCTTGGTCTTTCCTTCCTGCCTTTGTGCAGGGACAGAAGGGACTGCTTTAACATCCTTAAATCAGACTCCAGGGATGTCACCTACAGCATGTCTTTTCAACCAATTCCAGCCCCCAGAACTTCATCGTCTTCCTCAGTGACGTTCAAGAACGAACACTGATCTTCTTGTCGTTCCTGATGAGCTGCAGCTTCCGGAGAGCAGAATGTGGCTGTCTGGCTTCAAACCTTATTTTTTCCAGCACAATGCCCTTTGCGTGAGAGGCACCTCCAAAAGGATAGGCCTTCGGGGCTTTCTTGTATTGTTTACCATGCCACTTCCGGTCACATCAGTGACTGCGGAACTTCCTGGCAGTACGGAGGAGACCACGACACTTGCCCATCTTGCCGGCACCACAGGCCCGAGAAAGCAAATAAATATATATTTTAAGAAGGCGCTCCTAACGCATGTTGCAGTGCCTGTGGAGGCCGGAAGGGGCCATTGAATCTCCTGCACTTTGCAGCTGGATTACTTTTCTGTTTGTTTGCCTTTATATGCCCTGGGTGTCAGCTGGTTGATCATGGGCCTCCTGTTCTAATGGCTGTCTCTCCTCCGCTTTTCTTTTGCCCTTCCAGATGTTCCTTAGTTAGACGTAGCTCTGTTTCATCAGTTTACTTTTGTTCTCTGTGCCCTTGGAGTCCTATCCAGGAAACCATTCTCCGGACCCACCACTGTGTTCGACCTGCAACCCCCTCCAACACTCTCTTCTAGAAGTTTGAGAATTTCAAGTCTTCTATTAATGTCTTTTTGGGGTTTTTTGTTTTGTTTGTTTGTTTCTGGTTTTGGTTTTTCAAGACAAGGTTTTTCTGTGTAGCCTTGGCTGTCCTGGAACTCACTCTGACGACCAGGCTGGCCTTGAACTCACAGAGATCTGCTTACCTCTGCCTCTCGAGTGCTGGGATTAAAGGCGTGCGCTGCTGCCACTGCTGCCACCACCACCTGGCCCATTAATGTCTTTGATCCATTTTGATTTGATTTGTTAAAAATTTTTTTAAAATTTTTATTTATATATTTGCTTGTTTGTTTAATGTGTATACAGAGATCAGAGGACAAACTCACAGGACTATGTGAGTCCCCAGAGATTGAGCGTAGGTCATCAGGCTCGGAAGAAAGCACCTTCACCTGCTGAGCCATCTTGCTGAGTCTTGGCTTGATTTTTGTGTAAAGTTTCCTTTTTTTTTTTTTTTTTTTTTTTTTTTTTTAGCATGGGGATAAATGTCATAATGTTGGGTTTCAGGGTGTTTTCCTTCCTGACTCTATGAGTTTAAACTCAAGAGAGGCCCAAATTCAGGAGTGATCCAGTGGGGGAAGTGAAGAGGAACAGTTGTCGGCCTTAGAGTGTAACAGGAACCTCACTTTCCTCTTTTTCTGTTTCTTTCAGGCCACATCCCCAAAGGCAAGTCCCAGCCACAGAGCCACAGCCTGGTGAACTAGTGACACAGCAATTCTGTAGCCATCTGAAGTAGCTGAGAGCAACTAGGAAAGTGGACCCCTGGTGGATCTCAAGAGGGAGAGGGAGAAAGGATTGACCTCATAACTTAAGGTGCCTTATGTAAAATCAGGATGTAGTGCCCTTGGCCAGTGAGGGTGTGACACTTTTGAAGATTGGCCCTGTGAGGCTGCACAGGTTGTATACTACAAAACCTAACCTGAGGAGAATGGCTAATATTTCATTTCTCTCTCTCTTTGGTTTTTAAAAGTGATTTACTTATTTATTTTACATATATGAATGCTCTATCTGTATGTACACCTGCAGGCCAGAAGATGTCATCAGATTCCAGTATAGATGGTGGCTGGGAATTGAACTCAGGGCCTCTGGAAGAGCAGACAATGCTCTTAACCAATGAGCCATCTAGCGCCACAGCCCTGCCTGCTAACACTCCTCTCTGTCCCTCATTGAGAAACACATGGAAGTCAGAAGAAATACATGGAAGCATAGGAAGACAAAAGTCGTGCTTTCTGGCCAGCAGATAATTAAAAGGAGACTGGCTAGAGGCTGACGAACTCAGATAAAGAAGTAGGTATAAAAGATTTGTGGGCCAGGAATGGTGGTGCACACCTGTAATCTCAGCCCTTGGGGAAGCAGAGTCAGGCAGATCTCTGTGAGTTCGAGGCCAACCTGGTCTACAAAGCTAGTCCAGGACAGCAAAGGCTACACAGAGAAACCCTGTCTCAAAAAAAAAAAAAAAAAAAAAGATTTGTGGCATGGTGGCTCCCAGCTTGGGGAGGCAGAGGCGGATTGCCATAAGCACAAGACCAGTCAGGAAAATATATCAAGACCCCGTCTCAAAAAAACCAAAAAGAAACAACAAAACTAATGCATACTTCACCAAAGAAGACAGACAAATGCAAATAAACAGCACAAAAGAAGGCCAACCAGACGGCTCGGTGAGGGAAGCACTTGCCCAGAGATAGCTGGGTGTGGAGGCACACGTCTGTAATCCTGGCACGCCGATGGAGAGATGGGAGGCAGAGCCAGGAGAATAGACAGAAAGCTCATGGGCCAGCTAGTCTAAGAGCAGCCAAAACAGTAAAAGAGACTACCTCAGGACAGTGGAGGAGAGCACTGACTCCTGACTGTCACACACACACCTTCACTCTAAAAAACAAACAAAAACCAACAACCAAACAAAAATCCAACCAACCAAAAAGCCCAAACCAAACGAACAAACAAACAAATCCCCCCTCCCCAAAACCCCCACCTCCATCTCTTATGAAGTCTTTTCATTTGAATTATGTATAACCACTAGTTTTGATTTTTACAAAGATTAGGAAACTCATATTGCTGGAAATATAAACATTAACTAGACTCACTGAGACAAAAATAATCTCCTGATTGCCTCTCTGCTGTAACCTTCTTTTCATCTGCTGGTGACAACTGATCCAAATGGGACCAGAGGTTGCTTTATCCCATGTGTAATTTCCACAGGCCTAACCCAACAGTCAAGAGCACACAGAAAGTCTGAGCTCATAACTCCTTCCCAGAGACTGGTTCATAGGGCCTGGGAAAGGCCACCTTCATTTGAACCTTACCACGCCAATGCTTTCAAATGAAAAAATGGCCGTTCCAAAGAAGAGAGGGTAGGTCTTCCAGCTTCCGACCAGTGGCAAGTGGCTGGGCTCTGGAATTCCCTACAGGAGAGAAAGATATGAGATTGTCATTCTGTGGCGTGTTTGAGCTCCTCTAAGCAAGAGGGACTAAGAGGATAGCTGGATTTGAGAAAAACGGAATGCCAAAAAGCTCAGCAAGCATTTAGAATGAGGTAAAACGGATAAATGTTGACTTTAATATTGCACAGTACCAAAGAGCCACAGGGCAGGAACATGCAGGCATTGTCAAAGCACTGAAGATCAGTTTCTCAGGAAGGAAGCAGGTTTACCAGAAGTCTCTAAAGGAACATTATATGTATCATGTATACATGGTGGTGGCACAGACTAGTGCCACCCAGTGGCACCCACAAATGCCTGTGAGTGGACAGCCAGCAAGAGTATTAAAAATTATTACCATGTGCTTATAGAGTATTCTAGGGAGCCCAGCGTGGTTAGTCAAATGTGGACATCCACTGTTCTCTTTCGGAGATGTAGTTTAAAAAGCTGTAGGAATGAGATAGCTCAAAAGATGAGACAGTATAGGGCTGGAGAGTTGGCTCAGTGGTTAAGAGCACTGTCTGCTCTTCCAAAGGTCCCCAGTTCAATTCCCAGCACCTACATGGCATCTCACAACTGTCTGTAACGCCAAGATCTGACACCCTCATATCAATGAACATAAATTAAAATTAAGTTAAAAAAGTTTGTTTTTTTTTTAAAAAAGGCACTGCCAGTGTAACTGTTAAAAAAAAAAAAGACAGGCATGGTGGTACATGCCTTTAATCCCAGCACCCAAGAGACAGAGTTAGGTGGATCTCTGTGAGTTCAAGGCCAGCCTGGTCTACAAAGTGAGTCCAAGACAGCCAAGGCTACAGAGAGAAACCCAGTCTCGGGGTGAGGGGAGGTGGGAGGAGATGGGGCGGGGGGGGGGGGAGATGAAACAGTACAAAGACAGAACATTACATCAAGATGGGTCCAAGTCTGAAAGGTGAGGAACATGCTCATCTTAGGACTCGGCCCCTGATGTCTATTGTGGACTCAGGGCCCTGTCTCCTGGGGAGTCAGTGAGTGGTGTGTACCAACCTGGATGATGTACTGGGCTATGATGACCAGGCTGACCAGCATGCTGATGTTGGCCAACAGGGAGAAGATGGTGAGGACACGGAGGTTCCGGATGAAGACCAGAAGGCCCAGAACAGGCAGGAAGGTGAGCATGTAGAGTCTTGAGTCCATGGTGGGTGTCAGAACTGCTGTCTCATTGTTGTGGCAGCTGATAGTTGTGCCATTAACAGCTTCTACTACCTGAGGAAGGAATGAGAAAACAAGAGGAGGAAAAAAAATCTGAGCACGGGGTCCCCAGAACCAGAGTCTCTTACAAAGAGTCGGGGGATCTTGAGCAAGTATGGGGCACTCGAGAACTTCTTTTTGGTTTTAATTTTTTGAAAACATTTACATTTGTTTATGTGCTTGTGCACGCATATGCGTTCGACATCGTGCACATGTGAAAGTCAGAGGACGACTTACAGGAGTCGGTTCTCTCCTTCCAAGCCTGGAGTTCAAACTCGGGCCATCAGGCTTGGCTGTAAGTGCCATCTCTCCAGCCCATGAAGTGTCTTATTCTAAATCCTCTTCCCCAGGTGGCCTCAGAGGAGGCTACCAAAACAGTGACGTTAATGACATAACTGTATTTAGAGTGGAGTTTGCTGCCTCAGCTCCCCAGTATCCGTTCTCCTGGTGTCGATTATTTGTAGTGAATTCTCCTTTGCTGCTGAATGCAGTCTCGAGAAAACTTAAAATTACAGAGCTGGAGGGCTGGACTGTGAGTCAGGCTCTGCCCTCGTTAAGACAGATGGAAACCTCAAGCCAAGTGTCACAAAGTGCCACCAACTAAAAAAGGTGAAAGTGGACCCTGACAATGTGGTCCCAAGGGATGAACCACTCATTCTGTCCCCCCCCCCCCCCACACACACACTGCTGATCTGGTCTTTTCTAAGACACACCTTTTAGCTTTCTCATCCATTTTATAAATCAGCTTAGATCCTTCCAGCACACTTTTTTTTTCTGCCTAAAAATTTTCCCAGAGTCTCTTTCTTTCACTTGTAACCCCTAAATCCCATCAGTTATTACTCTGTAATTGGCCTAGAGACTCGCCCTCTCTCTTTTTAAAAACAAAGATGTTAGATTACTTACTTTATTAATTGTGTGTGTATGACTGTCTTGCCTACATGTATGGTTGTGTACCATGTATATGTCTGATGCCTACTAAGATCAGAAGAGGGCATCGGAGCCTCCCCCAAGTCTGGAATTAACAGATAGTTGTGAACTGTCGTATGGGTGCTGGGAATAGAATCCAGGTCCTCAGCAAGAGCAACAAGTGTTCTTAACCATTAAGCCACTTTCCAGCCCCAGTTATTCTTTCTTGACTGGATTAGTACCAGCATTTAGAATGCCAGGGCTATTTTCCTTTTGTGTAGCTTGGAATACTTACAGAAGAACACTGGGTATCCTTGAGACCTACTTAATGAGCCCCAAACATGTTGTAAACAAGACTCCAATGGCGGTTAGTTTTAATTGTCAACCTGATATAATCTAGAATTACCTAGGAAGAGTCTCAGTGAAGAATTGTCTAGATCAGGTTGGCCTGGGGCATGTCTGTGGGGGATTGTCTTGATTGTTAGGTCATGTGGGCCGACCCAACCTGCTGTGGGTAGCACGACTCCCTAGAACTGTGTCCTAGACTATATTACCATGGGGAAACATGGTATCCATGCTAAGTGGTAAGCATTCAGTACTCACTTCTCCCTGCTCTTGACTGTGGATGTGATGTGGCTAACTGCTTTGGGTTCTTGCTACCTTGACTTCCCCACATTGATACACTGTAATCTGGAGTTGCCAGCTAAAATTCACTCGTTCTGTCTTAAGTATCTTTTGTCAGGGCATTCTGTCACAGCAACAAAAATGAGATTAAGCCCCCCCTCACTCTCTCTCTCTCTCTCTCAATTTGATTTCTACTATTGAATAAACCAGACATGGTGGCACATACCTGAAATACCAACACTTGGTGGGTAAGGGCAGGGGGATCAGGAATTTAAGGTCATCTTCCGCTATATAATAAGTTTGAGGCCAGCCAGGCACACGAGAGACCCTAGCCCAAGAAGAAGGAGGAGGAGGAAGAGGAGGAGGAGAAGGAGAAGAAGAAATAGTAAACACATTCAGAAAATATTCTGCAAATAGAATATATATCATATTATGATCATTTTTCATGATGGAATGCTTCGAACTGATTCAACTATGGTAGTCAACCCTCCATTGTTAAAATAAAACATCTGAGATAATTAACTTTTTAAGAGAAAAGTATAGGCTTCTAAGATGGCATGTACACACACACACACACACACACACACTCAGAAATCTGTAGGGTGGGGCAGGCCAAGCTACCTCATAGCATGGCTTTCTCTACCCATGATGAGTTTTTGAGGACTCGGATGAAGCAATGTAGTAAGCACACAACTGGTAGAGAAGTTTCCTTCTGCGTCCTCCCACCCACCTTGTCTAGCGTACCTGTTTTAAATTGTCCGCCAGAAACACAATGTAGACACAGCAGAAACCCAGCTGGGTGACAATAAGGAAGAAGCTCACGACACGCCTGGAAGAAGGAGGAAGGGAGAGAGAGACTCGTCATAAAAGAAGTTGATTCATTTGTAGCCATTCTGCTCTCTGTCCCCAAGGCATGCTGGTCCTGTACCGACACCCTCCATCCTTCTACCACAATCAAGAGGACAGAGAGGAGGGAGGGGACAACAGCTCCTTATAAGCAGCCACACACTCACAGCAGCATTAAGTGGTCAAGTTCCTGGGGATGCAAGCCTGTGCCCCACCTAGCTCAGTGGCTATCTTCACCCCTGCCTTTCACTGTGACAGATAGCAAGCACACAGCATTGATTAGCTGCCCAGGACACATAAAACATTTCCCCTAGCGTGTCAGATACTTTATTGGGTATTAAAGATACATAGATAGTGCAGGGTCTCTTGCTCTGGTGGTTTATTATAGATTGGCTTGTAAGCTGGGAAGAAATGAGCATTCCAGAGGCTGAAGAAATGCTTCAATTTCTTGCTTGCTCACAAGTATGAAGTCCTGCATTCAGAGCCCTACTACCCATGTGAAAAGCCAGGCATGGTGGTGCACACCCCTAATCCCAGAGCAGGGAAAGTAGAGACAGAAGTGTCCCTGGGGCTTGTAGCCAAGTCAGTGTATTCTAGGCTCAGAACCCTGCACGTGTGTGTGTGTGTGTGTGTGTGTGTGTGTGTGTGTGTGTATACACACATATGTTGACCTCTTGCCTCCACATGAATAAGCATATGCACATATATGTTCATAAACATCCATACCACAGACTTGTACATGCAACTCACACATATGCACATAAATAAGTTAGCATTCTACAATGGCTCTAGGGGCCATGGTGAAAAGGGCATAGTGTCATAATGAAACCCATTATTTTGTATGAATATGCACTCAAAAAACATCCACAGCAAAGAGTGTGTGGTGGGGAAAAAAAAGTCTTAATAAGTGTGTAAAGCCCAATAATTTATCCCTAACCCACCGTCACTCCCTTAATAATGGAAATCTTTAATCCTAAAGGGGAGAGAATAAGGGAGAGAAGAAGAGAGGGGGGGAGGGAGGGAGAGGGAAAGAGAGAGAGAGTATTAATGAACGGTGGAGGCAGAAAGACATGTTCTTAGAGAGACCACTAGTGGGCTAGAGAGATGGCTCAGGAGTCAAAGTGTAGCCCAGAATCCCCAGAATCTCAGTTATGCATGTGGTTCTCCCAGTACTCCCAGCCTTGGGAGATGGAGATGGGGTCCCCACAGCGAGATGGCTAATGAATCAGCAGGCTCCAGATTTGATTGAGAGACCTTGCCTCAACTAGTAAGGGGGAAGAGGTATGGAGGATGATTTCTGAGGCAGGCCTGCACATGGGAAAGTATGCACACCACAATATATATATATATATATGAAAATGGGAAGAAACAATGCTCAAGAAAAAAAACACCTTTGGTAGCAGGGGAAAGAGAGAGGAAGAGAAGGAGAAAGAAAGAAAGAAAGAAAGAAAGAAAGAAAGAAAGAAGAGGACAAGAAAGGAAAGGAAACATAAGAGGAAGTGGTGAAAATGAAGGAGTAAGGAAGCATTTGTGTAGAGGGAACAGGTAGCGCTCACTACCTTCCAAGTGCAGTGTTCACTGGTGGAGCAAGACTTAGCCAGAGGATGTGACAGAAGATCCTTTCCATAGCGAATAAGAGGCGGTTGCCTGCATGAAGCTGACACTAGGGAAGCAGGATGAAAGCATGCTCAGAGTCTAGGGAGCTGGAATGTACGGACCCTGAGCATGGACCACACGGAAGGGGATGGATAACCTCACACGATGAACCTGGTTCTGACTTGGACCACCCAGGAGGAAGGACAGGCCTGAGGAGAAGGGGACAGGGAGCATTCATTTGCTATCTGAAGCTGAATGTTGCACAGGGCATAGCTGTGTCTCAGCAGCTGGGTTGCTGAGTTGTGCCAAGGCGTGGGCAAAGCCTTGAGGAGGCAGATCAAGGTTGGAAAGCAGGCAGAGTCAGAAGAGGGCAGCGGGCTGAGGTCCTAACTGGCAGATCGGAAGGAAACTCTAATTCCCCAAACTCCAAAAGGCAGCCTGTATATCCAGAGTGTGCTTAAGCTGGGCTACAGCATTTCTGGTGGTCAGATAAAGGCCAGCCATTCCCCAGGAGCGTCAGAAACCGAGTCCCATCTGCCAAGAGATGGCAGAACGCACAGATGACTCGCCACTGACATATATCTATGGTCACATATTAAAGCAATTGCCAGGCTCCGGGCTCTCTCAGCACCACAACTACCTGATACATATTTCAAAGTCTGTGCTAGCATCCTGCCTTCTCACCTCCTGTACCCAAAACTCCAGCCCCCAGCTACTCATCCTCTTTTTTTTTTCAAATTCTTTTTTAAAAAGATTTATTTATTTATTATGTATACAGCACCCTGCCTGTGTGTATACCTGCAGTCCAGAAGAGGGCACCAGATCTCATTATAGATGGTTGTAAGCCACCATGTGGTTGCTGGGAATTGAACTCAGGACCTTTGGAAGAGCAGTCAGTGCTCTTAACCTCTGAACCATCTCTCCAGCCCCACTATTCATCCTCTATTCACCCAGCTTTCCTCACTGTTCTCTCTCTCTCTCTCTCTCTCTCTCTCTCTCTCTCTCTCTCTCTCTCTCTCTGTCTGTCTGTCTCTCTCTCATATTGGCAATAAAACCCTCCTCTTAAGCATACCATGGAGCAGCTATGTTGGCAGTTTCTTTACTGTCTCTCTCTCACATACATGTGGTGTTGAAACCCTCACAAACGGTGACCCTGCAGAACACGCCTGATAGACACAGGGGCCTACAGTAGATCTGTTAGAGAATGGGGAAGGAAGCTGGGGGAAAGGCCAACAGACAAGAGAAAAAGAAGAAATGATTGTCCCTAGAGCTACTGAGATGTCCGCAGAGCAGGGAAGGCTCAACAGGAAGGTCTGTCTATTAGGACCGTGGTGGAAGAGATGAAGAACAGAGACATGAGTGAATGCAACGCCAGGAAGTAGAGTGCTCGCTCTCTCTATTTCTCTTGCCTCTCTTTTTGGCTTCAGAGTATATGCATGTTTACTGTGTGTGTGTGTGTGCATGTTCACTGTGTGTGTGCATGCTTACTGTATGTATGCATACATGTTCACACTGTGTGTGTTTATGTGTTCACTGTGTGTGTGTGTGCATGTTCACTGTGTGTGCGCATGCTTATTGTATGTATGCATACATGTTCACACTGTGTGTGTTTATGTGTTCACTGTGTGTGTGTGTGTGTGTGTGTGTGTGTGTGTGTGTGTGTGTGTGTATAGAGGCCAGAGGTTGACGTCAGGTGTCTTCCTCCATCTCTCTCCATTTTGTTTTATCAAGGCAAGGTTTGTTGCTGAACCCAGAGCTCAGTAATTTCACTGATGTAGTTAGCCTGCTCACCCAGGGATCCTGTCTCTGCTTCCCATGCCTGTCTGCCTTTACATGGGTTGTTGGGGATCTAAACTTTGGTCCTGATGCTTGTGCGGTGAGCACTTTATCCACTGAGCCACCTCCACAGTTCCTGTCCCCGTCTTTTATGAAACCTGAGCAACTGTATACTTTTGATTCAAAGTTGGAAAGCAATGTCAAAAGTGCCACCTGCCACACTATAGGCATTTGGTAGACAGTCTGTGGATAACTCTGTATTGACTACTTAGATTGTGGCTAAGGGATGCTGATAAGTCTACAAAGCTTCATTCACCAATTTTATTATTTGTAAGAAAGTGATGTATGGCCATATTTAAATGTTGAGAGAATAGGTCCATACAGGAGAACATGCATATGCAATGGTGGTTATTTGGTGACCCGAAAAGAGAAGGCAGGTGGGGTGGAAGAGGCCTATGAACAGACAGAGGAGTGGGCTTACCCTCAGGCACCAAGGACAGAAAGTGTTACTGACATGTGTGGCACCCCTGAGAGCTAACAGGTGGGTGTCAAGGAGGAGCAGTTCAGCTCAACCAAGTGTCCTAAAATCTGGATCTTTCTGTTCTTTCCATTTTCCATTCTTTGCTCAAGACGTCTCTGTCCCTGACCTTACGACTGATGACTTTAGTTGTGTAAGTCTGGCATTTATACGCAGTGAGGTCTCCTCTCAATGTCACCCCAGACCCATGCTGTCCAAACTAGAACTGGGCAGAAGTCCGAGTCAATCTGGTTCTTCTTTGCTGTTTTTTTTTCTTTTTATTTATGTGTGTGTGTGTGTGTGCGCGCGCGCGTGCACGTGCACATGTGCATGAAGTCAATTTGGCTCTTCTTTCCTCTTTTCTCTCTTTATGTCCATTTGTATGTATGTAAGTGTGTGTGTGTGTGTGTGTGTGTGTGTGTGTGTGTGTGTGTGCGCGCACTCATGCACGTGTGGAAGCCTGAAGTTGATGTTAGAATCATTCTCCATTGCTCTCCCACGTAGCTTATTGAGGTAGGGGCTCTCAGTCAAATCTAGAGCTCCCTGATAAGGCTTGTCTTGCTAGTGGGCTTACTCTTGAGAATCCCTGGCTCCACTCTCTGAGTCTGGAATTACAGATAGACCGCCACATGCACCTGACATTCCTGTGAGTTCTGGAGATCTGAACTCTGGTCCTCATGTTTGCAGGACAAACGCTTCAACTACTGAGCCATCTCTCGGCCCCAACTCTTCTCTTTTATTTCAGCTAATCCTTAACGAAGACTATTTTTTCCTTCTTTCCCCTTGATGCTAGCTCGATCTTGGTCTCCATAACCATCAGAATGGACATTGCCTGGACAGTGACAGCACTAAACCTCCTCAGGGGCCTGTCAAAGTCTACCCTACCCTCCCTTGTAATCTCATCACAGAAGCTACACGAGCCAGCCTTTCAAGAATGCACATGTGCTTACCTCCCTGACTAAAAGCTCTCCTAGCTTTCTGTTTGTCTTAAGAAAGGGGCTGGAGAGGTGATTCAGTGGTTAAGAGTGTTCACTGCTTTTGCAGAGGACCAGCCTCTACCTCACAACCACTTGTAACTCTAGCTCCAAGGGATCCAGTGCTTCTGGCATTTGGAGGCACTTGTACTCACATGCACATACCCCACCCCCAACACACACACACATATATAATACAATGTAATAAAAACGAGTATTTAAAAAGTTTTCTTTATTTAATGTGTATGCGTGCTATATCTGCATGTATGCCTGAATGCCAGAAGAGGGCAGCAGATCCCAGTAGAGATGGTTGTGAGCCACCATGTGGTTTCTAGGAATCGAACTCAGAACCTCTGGGAGAACAGAGGGTGCTCTTAATCGCTCAGTCATCTCTCCAGCACAAAATGAATGTGTTGTTGTTGTTGTTGTTGTTTTAAAGAAAATAACAGAATCTTAGAGAGGGTCTGAAATAAACAATATGGGCCAATGAGATGGTTCAGCAAATAGCCGTGCTTGCTGTCAAACCTAATGACCTGAGTTCGGTCCTTGGGACCCACGTGGTAGGAGGAGCAAACTGACTCCCGTGGGTTTTCTGAGCCCTTCCCCCCAAATAAATACATACATACATACATATTACACAGTTAAAAAAATAAAATATACAATGTGATTGAACACCTTGCCCCTTCCTTGTTTCCTAACTCTGACTCCGCCTTCATGCTCCCTGGTCTGTTCGTAGCACAAACCTGTCACATCTCCCCACGCGGCTTGCACCCACCGTCACCGAGGTCCTGAAAGGTCTTTCTGGCCCTGCCTTCTCTCCGCTAAGTAATTCTTGATCTTTCAATGTTACTCTTTGCAGAGTGGATCTCAGCTGGTCCAGTGAAGTCACACTGGCCTGACACATCCCCCCACCTTGGCCGCAACACTCCTCTATCCGGCTGGTAGCTGCCAGAACTTCTTTCGTGCATATCCCAGTGGGTGTTGCATAATTGAGCCCTAGGCAGTCTTTCCCAATGGGTAATGCAAGAGCAAAGCCCTGCTGTCTGTCTCTTTCCCTGTGGCGTTTGCAGCGATAAGTGTGGTTTCCTAAGAGTATATGGTAAATGAACATCTGTCACCAGAGTACATGAGAATTGGATAGGTGACGTTAGAAGTGACCTGCCTCCGTGCGGAGAGTCTGCCCTCTGAGCCACCTTGTCAGAGAATAAGACATTCCCTGACGGTATTATTTTCTCCTCCCATATCCTAAAGCCCTGTGAACAAAGCAAAAGCAAGCCAGGTACCTCCCCCAGTGGGCGTGGTTTTGTAGCCAGGTGTTGGGACTGGCTTCCAGTCCGTGCATCACTGTGTCCCCATAGTCCAAGAAGGGCTTGTTGAGTCTGTAGGACAAAGCGCATGGTCATTTTAAGAGACAGATGAACCTAAGGTTTTTTGTTTTTTTTTTTTTAAGAGCCAAGAGGCCGTGTAAACATGGAGACTTGAGTTCAAATCCTAGGACCCAGGACCCATATAAAAGCACTGGCCTGAAATACCTGCACTACTATATCAAGATGGAAGGCAGAAACAGGGGACTCCCTGAATCCCTGGCATCTTGTTGACTGCATAGCCTGGCATATGCAGCAGGGAACAAGAGACTTTTTTCAAACAAGAGGGAAGGCCAGGACGGACAGCTGAGGCTGTCCTCTGACCTCCACAGTGTGTGGTGGCAATGTATAGACACACATGAACACATGTGCAAACTCCCTGCCATGCTCTGCAGCCCTCAGGGATTGACCTGACTGGGGTTATGGGAGATGAAGACAGGAAAAGGACAGACACATGTGCAGGAAAACTGGGATCCAGTGGGGCTGTAATGGCTCTGATGCGATGCGGGGCATCCGTGCACACATGGCAGCAGTCCAGAACCCCAGGGCTTTTTTTTTTATGAGTCTGGCTTGAGGAGGCAGGCTTAGTGTACACAGCTGAACAAGGAGGCAGGTTTACCTAATCTGGGTAGGAGGTCTCTGTAGGGGAGCAGCCTCAGACTGAAGACAGTCATCCCCTTCCACCCCCCTCCACCCCCAGGAGGACTCTGTGGTTGACAGTTGCTGCACACAGTGTTGGGATTCACACTAGGAGCCCAGGAGGCATTTGCCGTCATCTCTCTGAGCCTCACTTTGGAAAGGCTTTCGGGGCATTGGGGTTCTTGACATGGCTGTGCTCGTGTCAACAATGTTTACTTGGGGCTTCCTCCACTCCCCACAACTCACGGGTTTAGAGAGAGAGAGAGAGAGAGAGAGAGAGAAGAGATTTAGACCAAGGCCACACAAATACAGGGTGTCAAGAACATGGAGCCAACACAGAGAGGTTCTAATTGAGGCTGTGACACCACTGTGCTTTGTTCACAGGGCATGAGTAACAGCACACACCTGGCGTGGGTGTAGTGGTGTCTAGACCCGTGGCTCTCACTGAGCTGGCGACAACTCTCAGAGGCAGGGACGGGCAAGGGTTATTTACACCCACTGTACAGGCGGGCTAACCAGACAAGCTCAAAGGCCTGATTGAGGTCACTTAAGCAGCCACGTGTCCTGGCTCTCCCGAGATCTCCCCCTTCCTGAAGCTCTTTCTCCTGACAGTCATGGAGAAGGAAGCTCTTCTGGTGTGTAGGATGTTTCGGGGTTGTCCCTGAGACCCACACGTGGGTCACTCCTCACCTGTGACAGAAGCGCTGGGCACACCTAACCAGGATGTGCATGCAGTGGCAGGCGATGAGGCCCATCACCAGCAAACTGAGTGGTCCCATCTGCAGGCGGGGCAGACAGGAGTGAGGTGGGAGAGAAGACAATTTAGTGGTGCAGATACTGCGGAGGACTCAAAGATCTCCCTCCCTCTCTCCCCCCCACCTCTCCACCCCCCTCTCTCTCTCCCACTCACTCGTTGTTGGGGGGACAGGACTCAAGCATGCCACAGTATATGTATGGAGGTTAGAGGCCAGATGTCAGAGGAGGTCCTCTTTCTCCCTCCATCATGTGGGTCCCAGGAGTCATTGTCTTGGTGGCCCACACATTTATCTACCGAGCCATTTTCTAACCATGAAAGAACTTTCTAGAAAACTGAGTTGAAAGAGATTTTGCTATTCTTTCCAAAAGTTACCTCAAATAGTGTTCCAAAAAGTACACATAGCAATCATGAGGAAGTCTGTGATGGGAGTAGGGGAGTCAGAGTCCTGACCATATGTCCCTTTGGTGGCCTCTGAGATGTCCCCAAGCATACCTAGGCTCTGTAAAGCCAGACTGAATAACTGGTCCTACGGCAACCCTGACGTTCCACAAAGGCTGAGGCCTGGGAGTGGATGAACAATGTTGACTTGCCTCCTAGTGCCTGTGGCGAGACCTCAGACCCAGGCTTGATGTTTGGATCTGTGTCTGTGTCAGTTACCTCCAGGAAACACTGTCTGCTACAGAGTATTTTATACCCTTATTGTCTCCTTCCCCATCCCACAGCTCTTCATAATGGCCCCACTTCCTCTTACCAAGATGCCTGCGTTCTTCACAGCCAGGGGGAGCCCCAGGATCCCTGTGCCCATGTTGCCTTTGACCAGATGAACCAATGTCTGGAACCCCCTACAGGGAAGAAATGAGGTATGAGCGCACGGAAGTGGAGATGTCATTCCCTCATGGCATGTCAATGCCTCAATTACCACTCAAAACTGAGTGGTAAGCTCACAGCCATCTTGATGTTCCTGTATTCTTGCTTTGGCACACGTGCATCTCCCAGAAGGTGGCAACCCATCCCAAGTTGTCCAGAATTGTTCCAGCATTAGCAGCACTTGCTTCAGGCTATGCCACGCGGCCCTGGCTGTATGAGACACTGTGCCAAGTAGTTTATATATAACCTCTCATTTAATCTTCTTGGCGGGACGATAAAGTAGGCAATGGTGTGGGGTTTGGTTTACAGATGGGAAGTGGAGGCACAAAAGTACTTAGGTGATTTGTCAATGGATACAGTGGGGAGTCAGGGCTGGAAGTCAAGCTTCTGCTGAGCCCTGGGAGGCAGACCCAGGACAAGACGGGAAAAGGACAGCCCCGAGACATCACAGAGGAAACTGAGGCCCAGAGAACAGCCTGAGTTCCCAAACCGTGGAAGAGACAGGATTGCACCCCAAGAATAGGGGGCAGGCAGACAGGAAAGTCCCTGTGACCTCTCAGCAATAGGTCAGGTGACGTGGGTCATCTGGGGATTGGTCTGCAGAGAGATTTTTTTTTTCTTCTCCTTCTTCTTCTTAGCCCAGGGCATTAAATCTGGGAATGGCATGACCTCTAACCTAATAAAAGCCAAACTAAAGCAAAGGACTTCCACTCTTTCTGCTGTCGTTTACCTACAGTGTTCAGGATGACACCCAGGGCCCAGTACATGCTAGGCAAGTGCTCTGCCACTGAGGGGGCCCTCTGCATTCACTCACTCTTTCCTTCCTTCCTTCCTTTCCTTTTTCCTTCTCCTTTTCCATCCTTCTTCCCCCTTTTATTATTCTCAGGGTCTCAAACTATGTAGCCTCAACTCACTATGTAGCCAAGGATGACCTTGAACTTCTAACTGTCCCACCTCCATCTCTCCAGTGTTGGGACTACAGGTCTGTGTGTGCCACCATACCCAGTTTGTGCCGTGCTGGGGATCGAACTTAGGGCCTTGTGCCATCTAGACAGGCATTCTACAAACTGAGCTACGTCCCCAGCCTCAGTTTATGGATGTGAAGTTGGTTCAGAGGACAAGGTCATTAGAGGAGAAAAATTCCAAGTTGGGACTTTGTCTCCCAGTAGATCTCAAGCCCGGCTTCCTTCTAGATGTCTCCGTGTCCAGACCTTGGGAAGCACAGTACTAGCTTTTATCTAAACCCTTAGAAATTCCCCCAAAAACCCTTGCACCCAAGAGATCATCTGAAAACAGTGACAGCAGTCTGGCAGGAGCCTGGATTCTGGAATCAGACAAACCAGGGTTACAACCCAAGGCTGCTGCTTAACCAGCCCTGTCATTTTGTGGGGGCACACGTTTGGCTCTGTAGCGCCTCTGCAAATGTTAAGAATAATGATTTTTTTTGAAAGACTTCACCCAACTCCCAGGCTCTACATTAACCCCCAAGTCCTCCAGCATTGGAGGACCTGCCCTTGGATTAGTGGGAGCTAGGAACAATTGGAGGAGAAAGGGGTGGAGAGTCCTGCATGCCTTTCCCTGTGGGTGTCAACACTGCTGACAGAGAACTACAACCCCCCCCCCCTCCTCCTGGCCCCCAGTGATGGGCTTGTTTTGCAACTGGGAAGGGGTCAACGGGTCACTTAGGAAATTTCTAACTAAAGGACTTAGGAAATCAGAATCAGCTTGCAGCCGTTCAGCCAGCTTGCAGCGTGTCAAACCGTGCAAAATTTCGGACCAGGAACAGGAGGCCTGGGTCCCATTTCTGATGCCTTTGGTGACCCGGAACCAACATCCCAGGTTTTTGTTTTTTTTTTTAAAGCACTTGTGAGTACGTAGGTTCTGTGCTTGAGGCTTCATGCTCACGTAGAAGGTGCAGCCATCCCGGGAGAAGCAAGCCATCATTTCTAGACTATCACTTTTTCTCCAGCTGGTAAGTGGGGACGAAGCCCAAAAGGCCAGACTCCATCAGCTCCACACTTACCCAGCCTGTGTGACTTGTCTCCAAGCCCCACAAGGTCCCCTCTCTGGCTCTTACTTGCTTTATTCTTTTGATTTTTTTTTTTTTAAAGTAGCTGAAATTGCCACCTCAACCATCCAGGACACAGGACACAAAAGTCAGCTGGTTCTCTCAAAGTTGAGAAATACCCTGCTCTGTCTGCTGCGGGTAGCCCGGGGGCCTCAACGGCTCTAGCACTTAGAGGACCCAGGACCAGTTCCAGGGACAAAGGTGCCATGCAGCCATCAACTCCATCCCAGCAGTGTCTTGTAGGTGGTGTGGAGAGAGGCTGTGACCATTCTTTCAGCACCTCCTCCCTCTCCGCCACACGTTACCCTCCGCCACATACACAATCTGTCCCCCAACCTCTTTAACGTCTTGGGTCATCCTGGCTCCTCTTTGTTTTATATATGAGGAAAGTTGACTCGGAGGAGAGGAGGACACAGCTTCCACCTGAAGCCAGACCTCCTGGTCCCCATGTTAGGTACCGTCCCTACTACACTGGTGGTGTAACTTGCCCCTTAAAGCATGAGGCTGAGGTAGCTGGACTGGCAAAGTCAAATGAAAAGGCGGGTGCTAGGGCTCCTGCAGCTTATCACATTCTGAAACCCTCCTTGAATGCCCCCTTCCCCAGAATCCATCTTCCAGGAAATGGAGGAATCTAGAATCTTCCACTGCAACCCCAGCAGCAGCAGGCTCCAGGCTTGCTACATGTGTTGGCTGCTGAGGCCACTGTGGTCTTACACTCTGATCCCAACTTCCCTGCACGTTCTGCCTCCCTGCTGGCCACCAAGAGCCCCAGGCTGACTTTAGCAACAGCATTATATTCCGGCCCCTCCTTGCCAGTAAACCTTAGCATGTGGCTTAAAGCAGCTGGGCCTTGGTTTCCCTCTCAGGGCTTTTCAGTTTCTAATCATGCCCCCAGCTAGAATGCCCTATTTGACACAGCCCCTGGCTGCACTTTTTTTTTTTCTCTTTGGCATTCCTGGCAGCAAGTGGGTTGAGGGTCAGACACACCCACCTCTAGCTCCAGACTGGAAGCTGACGGAAGCAGACATAGGGTGGTAGGGAGCTGCACTCACGTTATGCCCTTGGTCTTCTTTGATGACTCTGAGGAGCTGCCATTCATGAGACTCTCAGGAGACACAAGGTCCAGCTTGACAGTGGTGGCTAGCTGGGGACTCCCAGCACCCTTGGGTACAGACATGACGCCTTCAGAAAGGGCAAGCTCAGGGTAGGGAGAGGGCAACCGGGAGGTGTGGGTGCAGGTGCAAGTTGGGCTCAGTGGATCTGGCCTCAGAGCTTGCTCTGGCTGCACTGGAATGAGACCACGCCCACCTGCATGGACACTCCGCCTCCTTTTGCCTGAAGAAACCCAGAGGAGGTGGAGAGGAAGGAGGGATTTGGGACGGGAATCCGGAGCTTTGTTGGTGTTGCCCAATCACAGGGAAGCAGAAGACAGGCACAAGACAGCCAATTTTTTTTTTCCCTTCTTCTTCTGAGACAAGGTCTCCTCGTGCACAGAGTGGTCTCTAACTCAGTAGGTAGCCAAGGATCGAGGTTTTAATTCTCCTGCCTCTACCTCCTGAGAGCTGGGATTACAGGCTTGTGAGCCACCACACCTGTTTTTATAGAGTGCCGAGGACAGGACCCAGGCCTTCCTTCGGGCATACTAGGCAAGCAGTCCACATCTGAACCATATTTCTAGCCCAGACTGATAATTTTAATGACCAGAGCTGAACTGTTTATTACACACTCCCCTAAGGGGTAACCATTTTTGCCTCTGAGGAAATTCCTACCCATCCGCACCTCAGGCCAGCCTTCCCCAGGTCCCACCAGCATGCAGTCTGCTCTAGAAAGATGGGAGGGGCAGCCAGCACCTCTTACGAATCATGTCATTAGCTGATATGCAGGATATCTGATATGGGACACCCTCCCCCAGGGGTCATGACCCACAGGTTGAGAACTGCTGAAGAGAATTCATTGCTTTCTGGGGGCTCCGAGGAAAGGCAGAGTTTCCTCAGAGATGAGAAGAAGCAAATACTGCATGATTCCCAGGAGTGTTTCCCTGGGCAGGCCAGGGATCAGGGATGGGTGTGATTTGCTTAAGGGCACATGTGGCTTTCAGATTAGAGCTCTGGAGCCTCTTGGGATTCTGCTCCCTGTCATTATATCTGCTCAGAGCAGATGAACCAGCCAAACCTTTCTCCTTCTACAGATTATAGCATTTTTCTCAAGTCATACCAGTCTCCCCACCATTGTTTCCTCCTCAGAAAGCAGCGTCACTGAGGCCTTACTATGTGCCAACAGGGCAACTTAAAATACCTCACTGGTAACAGGGACACCAGAGACAGAAGGGCTTGTCCCTTACCAGGGTTCTTTCTAAGGTCCCATGTTGCACTGCTGAATTTGTGGTGTGTGGTATGCATGGTATGTGCTTGCAGAGGTAAGAGGTGTATTTGAGGTGTCTTCCTCAGACATTCTCCACCTTTATATTTTTAAGACACTATGTGGCCCAAGGGTGTCCTGGAACTGTAGAACAGGGTGGCCTTGAGCTTACAGAGTCAGCCTGTCTCTGCCTCCCAAGTATTTGCATTAAAAGCTTTAAAGGAATCTGACACCACTACACCAGGTTCCATCTTGTGTTATTTTGAAACAGGGTCTCTCACTGAACCTAGAGCTCAATAAATCTGGCCAGTGAGATCAAGAATCCTATCTGTCTCTGCCTCCCTCCTGCCCCGCAGGAGTGCACCCACATGTAACCACATACAGCCACATGTAGCTAAATATAACCACATGTAGCCACATGTAGCAACATGCAGCCACATATAACCACATGCGGCCACATGTAACCACATGCAGCCACATATAGCCACATCTAAGCACATGTAACTACATGTAACCATATGCAGCCACATGTAACCACATGCAGCCACATGCAACTGTGCCTGGCTGTCTGGGTCTTCTGTGGATTTTAGGGATCATATTTTGCACAGTAAACACTTTACTGACTGAGCGATCTCCCTAGCTCAGTTTTGTGTTCTCTCTCTCTCTCTCTCTCTCTCTCTCTCTCTCTCTCTCTCTCTCTCTCTCTCTTCTCTCTCTCTCTCTCTCTCTCTCTCTGTTTTTTTGTTTGTTTGTTTGTTTGGTTTGGTTTTTTTGTTTTGTTTGTTTTTCGAGACAGGGTTTCTCTGTGTAGCCTTGACTATCCTGGACTCACTTTGTAGACCAGGCTGGCCTTGAACTCACAGTGATGCACTTGCCTCTACCTCCCAAGTGCTGGGATTAAAGGTGTGCGCCACTACCACCTGGCTTTGTTTCCTCTCTTAAAGAGTGGCACCTCTGGCTCGGTAAAGATGCTTGCTGTTAAGCCGAATAACCTGAGTATGATCCTGGGAGCCCACTTGGTGGAAGGAGAGAACTGACTCCTGAAGTTGTCTTGTGACCTCCACATGCCCCATCCTATCCACAAATAGATAACCAAATGAAAAAAATTTAAACTACGAAGAGGAGGCTCACCTCATGCCTTACTGCTCCTTCTTCCATCCCCAGTGGTATGTGCCAGGCTCCATGATGCCTGGGGGAGCATGGTTGCTTATTTTTTGGAAACTGGAGCTCCAAAAGACAAAGGATAGTTTAGCAGTTGTCACACCCTGTGGCACAGTTGCCGCTGTCCCCTAGCATGTCCGCTGCCTGCAGCTTTGATTAGTACACAGACCCTTGGTTAAACACTAGCCCTGCCCTTCATGTTCTTGCCCTGAGTCAACTGTGGTCCTGGCTGTGGTTGGGCCAAACTGTCCTTTCTTTCCTTGCCTGGCACCATCGCACGGGTGCTATTCCTGGTCTGTGGAATAGTGGGCTGCATTCTGGGACCTGCAATTGAGATTCCACAGTTTGATTCTAATTTTAGATTTCTTCTTGTCAATAGAGCTCAGCTCCCTCCAGGCAACGTGAGATCTGTAAATGCAGATTGTCAAGGGCATGAGCTGAAATCGGTTTTGCTTTCTTTTCCAATTTGATTAAGAATCTGGGGTTGATCTTCAGACCTTTTGGATAGGAGTGGCCAGAATACTGGTGTTTGACTAGGGGCCCTTCATGGACATCACAGCCAAAAGGAACCTTGTTGGTTGGGGTGAAGGTGTACACTCTAACTTGTGGGACTGCTGGTTAGCCACTAGGAGTCAGGCATCTGGAGAGCTGGATTCCAACGTGACACCATCACAAAGCCATTGGGACCCTGGGAAGGATGCTGACCCTCTCTGAGCCTCACCTCTTCACCAATGAAGTAGATACCAGAGTGTATGAGGGCCAGAGAAACATGGGTGGGGTTCTCTGTAAAGCTGAGCAACAGGCCCAGCTCCTCATGGTGGGGCCTGTGGACTCTGTGTGAGAACAGTGTGCCCACATGAGAGCTGTGTACAAGGATAGGGGAGTGAATGCAATTCAGTTACACTTTAGAAAGGGGTGTGTGTGTGTGTGTGTGTGTGTGTGTGTGTAGGAGTGTGCCATGGTTTAAGTGTGGAGGTCAGAGGACAACTTGCAGGAATTGGTTCTCTCTTTCCACATGTGGGTTCCAGGCTTCCACTCATGTCTTCTGACTTGGTGGCAGATGCCTTTACCCTCTGAAGATTCTTACTCACCCCAAGTACAACTTAAATGATGATAATTGTGTGTGTGTGTGTGTGTGTGTGTGTGTGTGTGTGTGTGTGTGAGAGAGAGAGAGAGAGAGAGAGAGAGAGAGAGAGAGAGAGAGAGAGAGAGAAGAGTAGAGTAGAGTTGAGTTGAAGTGGAGTGGGAGGCTTCTTTCATACTTAACATTATGATCTCCATGTTGGTGCAAACATCAGTATCTCATCCCTTCTAATGGCTGAATGGTATTCCATAATGTCTATGAATATATATAAATATGTATATGTATGTGTATATGTGTATGTATATGTACATATGTACACATACATATATATGTATAAAGTTTTTGTCCATCCAATCCTTGATAGACACCTTCCTTGACTCCATAACTTGCCTGTTGTGAACAATGCTGCAATAAGTAGCTTTTTAGTGGGTTAGAAAATAGAGATGAAACACTGGGAGTGGCTCACCTGAGATGATATACTTTGGTCCAAGCATTCGTACCCCCTTTGGATTAGAAGTTGGTGACTTCACCACACCATGCATATTCCTCCAGGAACTTCCTCCAGCCTGTGGCTGAGTGTAGCTGCCCCCCTCCACCTCTGCACCACAGTAACAATAACAAGCTCACATACTGACTTCATCCTGTACCCCAAGCTCCAGACCGAGGGTGTTACCTGAGGTAGACAGCATCATCAATCCCATTTAACAGACAATGAAACTATCTTAGAGGCATTATTTTATGGTTAAAGTGACCAAGTTAGGATGCCAGGTAGAGCCTTGGAGCAAGTACAGAACTTTGAGATGCATCTTTGAAGCCATGCTTTCATTATTTGTATCTGCCTGGTGCCTTGGAGAAACTCAGCAACAACTGAAACCCTTCTTGCAAGCACGGCCTATGTGGTCCAAGGCTTGGGGGCTTCAGGAACCACTCAGTTCTCCAAATAAAATTTAAGGGCATCATAGATGGCCAAGTTCTCACTTCTTTCTCTAAGGACCTTGGCATTATTTCTTTTGTTCCTCCTCCTCCTCCTCCTCCTCCTCCTCCTCCTCTGCCTCTTCTAGACAGGATTTTGTGTAGCCCAAGCTGGCCTCCACCTTGCTATGTAGCCAATGCTGGCCTTGAACTCCCAATCCTATCACCTCCAGTTCCCAAGTGCCAGGATTCCAAGCATGTATCCCCATTCTGGCTTTAGTTTTTATTTATGGGTCTCTGTGTGTATCTGCATCCCTGCCATGTGCATACAGGTGCCGATGAAGGCCAGACGACTGCTTCAGATCCCTTGGAATTGGAGTTGTAGGTGGTTGTGAGCTGGGAGCTGACCTTTGGGAGAGCAGCCAGAGTTCTCAACTGCTGAGCCATCTCTCCAACCTCACTAGTATTATTTCTTCAAAGGAAGGTTATTTCAATCTCCCAAAGCTGGGAGAGTAGAGGAGGGGCATAGGGAGGGAGAAATGACACCAAAGAATGATTGTCTTCGCCAGTGGTGTCCCTCCCTCTGGTGGTCACTGCTGTGCAGTGTGTGTGTCCATTATAAAGTAAGGATAGGAGAGTCTGTAAGCAAATGTGGGATGGGTGTGAGGTTGGTTGAGAAAAGGAGCAGGTACTGTTTCTGGGTCATAGTCCTTATCACAGAGGTCATGGACATTTGCCTGTTTGTTTGTTTTTATATGTGTGTATGAGATGTGCACATATGTGTACATATTTGGATGCACTTGGAGGCATGCATGTATGATGATTGATGGATTGATGTTGAGAATCATCCTTGATTGTTCTACCTTATTCACTGAGGAGGCAGGGTCTCTCAATCACACCTAGAGCTAGTCAATATGGTTACTCTCCACAGGCAGCTTGCTCTGGGGACCCCATCTCTCCCTTAGCTGGAATCACAGGAGGGTCTCCATGCCCACCTGGCATCTATGTGGTTTCTGCAGATCCCTATCTCCAGTCCTCAGGCTTGCAGGCCAAGGGCTTACCCATTGAGCTATGTCCTCGCCCAGCAACTAGATGTGTGAGATCACTTGGGACTGGAGAGAACTTGGGGTCTTTTTGTTGAGTTGTACCGTGTCGGGGAAACTGAGGCTCGGAGACAGGAAGGGTCACAGTGGCTGAAGAGTGACTCCATGGTGTACCAGTGGTGACTGGGATGGAGACACAGCTCATACTGGCAGTTGCCTGTTGTGTCTTTTCAGAGACTCCATCACAGTGGAGACAGATTTGTGCCTTCAATGAGAACTCCAAGGCTAGCCAAACAAAGCAGAGTTAGGTTTTGCTAAGCATAGAGGGAAAGGGGAGCAGAAAATAGTAGAGCTCCTGTGAACATGGGTGTCATGAGTGTGTGCTCTCAAGGGAGAGTTACAATGAGGTTGCTCTCTTTAAAAAAAAAAAGTTTATTTATTCATTATTTATGCAGTATTCTGCCTGAATGTGAGCCAGCAGGCCAGGTGAGGGCACCAGATCTCATTATAGATGGTTATGAGACACCATATGGTTGCTAGGAATTGAACTCAAGACCTTTGGAAGATCAGCTAGTGCTCTTAACTTCTGAGCCATCTCTCCAGCCCCTGAGGGTCTCTCTTTTTAACCATTTGATCTTATTAACCATTTATTTATTTTTACTTTCTGTGAGTTGGTGTTTTGCCTGCATATATGTCTGTGTGAGGCGCTGCATACCCTGGAACTGGAGCTACACACAGTTGTGAGCACAACGTGGGTGCTGGGAATTGAACCCAGGTCCTTCAGAAGAGCAGCCAGTGCTCTCAACTGATGCTCCACCTCTCCAGCCCCATGAGGTCTCTCTGTAATGGGCTTTAGGCAGCTCTCAAGTCCTATCGCTTGAAGTGGTTATGAAACCCCCTCTCTTTAAACATCGAAATAATTCTCTCTTTTTTAAATTGACAATAGATTCTTCTCTCATACCATGCTTCCAGGTCGTATTTCCCCTCCCTCCACTCCTTCCAGGTCCCCCACCCCACCCCACCCCCCACCACCAGATTCATTTGGCTTCCTTTTCCCTTCAGAAAATAGCAGGCTACCAAGAGACAAAAAAACAAACAGGCACAACAAAACAAGATACAATAAGACAAGATTTTAAAAACCCTATCATATCAAGGCTGGACAAGGCAACCCAATAGGAGGACAAGAGTCCAAAGAGCAAGCGAAAGAGTCAGAGATGCACCTGCACCCACAAAAGGAGTTAGGAGCATCACGAAACACTAAGCTAATAGCCACATGCACGTGCAGAGCGCGTGGTGCGGACCTCTGTGCTTGCCGAGTCTGTCTCTGTGAGCCCATGTGAGCTCTGCTTATTTGACCCGGTGGGTCACGTTCTCCTGGTGTCCTCCACCCCCTCTGACTCCTACAGTCTTTCCTCTTGCTCTACTGTTAGGTTCCCTGAGCTCTAAGGAGAGAGACCTGGCGGAGACCTCCAGTTTAGACTGTCGGTCCACATAACTCCCGCCTGTGGGTCCCTCTGCACCTGCTCCCATCGGAAAGCATTTTCTTTTGTAGACAATGTCTTCAGGTGGATTTATGAGGGGTAGCATTTAGGTTTAGGGGAGGTCTGGAAACTCAGGGCTTTACATCATTTCAGCTCTATGTGAGTTAGTTCAGTTTACTTATTGTCTCGGACAAAATGTTTCTGGTAAGTATACAGTGCCTCCTTGTGTAGTTAGGGCACAATCAGTGGCACTGGAAGCATCATGCGCTTTACAGCCAAAACAAAAACAAAAACAAAAACAAAAAACAAAAAACACCCTATAGGGATGAAGGGCTCTTCTACATTCCATGGTTTCCTACCATGTACACATGGCTTTCTTGTCTTCCTAGCTGATTCGGCAGGGCTGGAACTGTGAGCCAGCTCTGGGCCTGTTCCCACTGCCCAAGTGAGTGAGGATGCTCAGCTGGCTGCCTCCTGCCTTGCTGTAGGGATGGGAGGGAACACTCATTCGTTCAGCTAGTACTGACCAGTCTCTCCCAGCTTGGAGTAGAGGAAAGAGTGACGTGGGCATCTCTTCTTGCTTTCTTCAATTTAGCTATTCATATTTCTTACATTGGAAACCAGGTACCCAGCATCACCTGGTTTCCTCAGATCTGGTCAGGGTAGTTTGGGGTAGGAATAGGGTTCTGTGGAGAAAAATTGCTGGAGGAGGGGCTTGCACTGCACCCGTCTTGCTCTGCTTCTCTTCCGGGAATGCTTTTACGTCAATGTGCGGTGTGCGTTGTCTACTGTTGTAGGTAGATGCCAATGGTATTGTGCTGTTAGGTCAGGGTTCTAGAATAACCACTCCTGAAGGGATGTCTGTGTTCTCAAAAACTCAGGGCCAAAAGCTCCTCCCAAGGAAAAGCCAGTGGCCCAATGTCAAAGGTCAAGCAAGTGCTGGAGTCAAAATGGGCTTTATTCTGTACGGGCAGGTTGGAGAGTTACAGTCAGGGTAAGAAGAGGTGGGCCAGGCTAGTAAAGGGGAGGGGCATGTATGCTCCTTCTGGGAAGAGGTGGAGAACGTCCCGGAAGAGGGCAACGCCCTTCTCCTCTCGTGATGTTTATAGTCACGGTGGCCCATAGGTGGTTTGAGCCTTGAAGGGAAGGAAGTAAGACGTTAAACAAGTTTAGGTGGAGTTGACCCTGCGTTACAGTTCGGAATGAAGTGTTTCTCAAATGACCAGCATGTCTACATGCAGGGCTGGGTAGGCTCTGGTGTAAAGTTTAAGGCCAGTGAGATAGATACAATAGTGATATGTGGTTTGTCTCGTTCTGTTTCCTTGTTAGGCTTCTGCAGGCCAAAATGTTAAGTTGCAATTTAGGCAGAAATGGCCTCTGAGACTCTGAAGAGCAAGTTAAATAATTGTTGTTGCTGTAAGCTACATGGGGGAGCTAGCGAGATAGCTCTGTGGATAAAGGAGCTTGTGGCCAAGCCCAGTGACCTGTGTTTCCTAAGATGGCTCAGCAGATAAAGGGGCTTGTCATGCCAGCCTGGCAACCTGAGTTCAGTCTCCAGAGCCCATGTGAAGGTGGAAGGAATGGAACCAATTCCATAAGGCTGTTCTCTGACTGGCACGTGTGCTCTGACACACACACACACACACACACACACACACACACACACACACACAAATAAAAAGAACAAAAGAGCCGGGCATGGTGGCACACACCTTTAATCCCAGCACTTGGGAGGCAGAGGCAGGCGGATCGCTGTGAGTTCCAAGCCAGCCTAGTCTACAAAGTGAGCTCAGGATAGCCAAGGCTACACAGAAAGACCCTGTTTTGAAAAACAAACAAAAAAGAAAAATATCGCACCCACGAACAATCACCAGCGTAATACCAATACACACGGTGAATCGATCAACCACCCACGTATGCATGTGGCACTTGAGAAGCAGGAGAGGTAGTGGAGGGCTGGGCTGACATTTCACATTCACTTCCATGCCTTTGTTTTCGTTTTGTTTTGTTTGTTTTTTGAGACAGGGTTTCTCTGTGTAGCCTTGGCTGTCCTGGACTCACTTTGTAGAACAGGCTGGCCTCGAACTCACAGCGATCCGCCTGCCTCTGCCTCCCAGAGTGCTGGGATTAAAGGCATGCACCACCCCTGCCCGGCTTCACTTTGACACTTTTGATTTTTGAAGGCACATAGAATTTTGTTGTTGTTGTTGTTGTTGTTGTTGTTGTTGTTACACAACCAAGAAACCTTAAAGGACAGATTAAGAACACAAGAAGGTCCAACAAAACGCTGCAAGAAAAAGAGAGGGGCTAGAAACATTTTGTTCTCAGGCCTCCCCTGGGGGATCCACTGATGGTTGCAGCCGGTGAAATATGTTTTGACCACCTCTGTCTGCTGCTCCCTTCTCCTCCTCTCTGGACCCTACTTCCTTCCCACCTTTTTCTTCTTGAGACAGTGTCTCCCGTAGCCCAGGCTACCTTGAACTCTCCTGAAGTGGAGGATGGCTTCAAGTTTCCCATCCTCCTGCCTTTCTCTCTCCATGGCGGAGGAGTTTTAGGGGTGTAACCCAGGGCTTTGTGTGTGCTGGGCAAACACTACTGAGCTACACCCCCAACCCTCTTTTTCCTCCTCAGTGCTGTGTCTGGCATGCAGTGGGTGCCTTTGGTGTGCTAGATTAGTCTCCCAAATTGACTCTTTCAAGGACCGATTGTTGTTCTGAAGTTTGCAATGGGAATGTCAAACTCTGAAGCCCAGATTCAAGCCCCACCCTCCCACCCACACGCAGAGACAAAGATGGAAGCGGTCCAAAAGACCCTCCCACGTCTAAGTTCGGGGCTGAGAAGCACGTTATTGGCCACGGAGCTCCGTGGAATTAAGACAGGGCTAGGCAGCTGGCAGCACTTCCCCCTCAGCTTCAAGCGTAGACTGTTTCTTCCCTTTTGCCTTTGAATTTCCTGTTCAAAGATGCAGAGCTCTAGGAGGGGGGAGCGAGGTGCTGTTTGGGATCTAAGGACACACAGCAGACAGGGTGTGCCCACGGGTGCAGGGCTACTCTACTGTCCAGGCATGCAATTCACCCAGAATCCCTAGGAGGAAAACAGGTAGGAAGTATAGTGTCCTCTCGCCCCGCCCCCCATCAGATGAGGACCATGAAGCCAGAGAGATGCAATGGCATGTCCAAGAGAGGTGGGGAATACCTGAGGGGCAGGTATGCTCAGTGCTGGTCCCTCGACTCAGGTTGCTGCCCAGGTGACAGAAGCCATGGCATTGCGCTTATAATATTTTCAGTCAGGGTACCAACACTACCCTCCATAAGCTCATGGCGCTGAAGGCCAGAGCCATCAGCCCCACCAACCAGGCAGGGCCAGTTTCCTGATAAGAAGTCCTTGAGATTGGAAGAGCAGAAAGGTGGTGACACACACACACGCACACACACAGACAAACGTATGTGTACACACAAACAAATGTGAGTAAAGACAATTGCAATTGTGCAAGCCTCCCTGCCGGGGTTGCACTTTGTCTTCAGGCCAGCAGGGGGAGCACCACCACAGTTAAGAAAGAATGGGACCTGTAAACACTGGTTGGAGGAGCCCTCTCAGCAGAAAATTCAGCATCTCCCTTTCAAGCGTGGAAAAGCAGCAAAGGCTGCCCTGGCTCCAAGAAAACCTCAGAGTCCTTATTTGTGGTGTTGGTTGTCTAGAAAACCCACTACGTTCATCTTTCTGCCTGGGTGCCTGCAATCTGTGCACGTGTTCCTGAGAAGTGACAACTCCGACTCACACTCTGCTGCCAACAGAGGGCCAGAAGGAAGCTGTCTAAAAGGAGCAACAGGGGCTGGCACTGCAGAGCACTTGTCACACATGCATGAGGCCCTAGCTTCAGTACCTAGCCCAGCCTTAGGAGGAGCAGGAAGAGAACATGAGGGGACCAGCCAGGGCCAGCCTGCAGCCTGCAGTCAGACAGCAGGACACTAAGTCTTGGTTTTGGAACTAAACAGCCTTGATGTCTTAACCAGTGCACTGCTTGGCGTTATTTAAGCATGAACAGGGTGGTCTGCTGGCTGGGAGCCTGCTGTCCTGGACCCCACATTCCCTCTATCAGTTCTCAGTAGTTTCTGTGTGTATGCATTTTAATGTACATTTATATTCCAAATCTTTAATATATATATTCTCACACGTATTTGCTGTAGCCAGTATTTTTGAGTCATGGGACTTGTTTTATTGCTTATTTATTATTATTTTTTAAACTTATTTTTACCTATGTGTATGTGTGTGTGAATATGCACAGGAGTATGGGAGCCTGCACAGGCCAGGAGAGAGCGTCAGATTCCCCTGGAGCAGGAGTTACAGGCAGCTATGCACACCTGACCTGACTGGATGTTGATGTTGGCTACTCACCTTCCTGCTGTGGACTCCCTTTGTAAACTTTGTATACACTGTAAACTTTGTAAAGGCAGGAAAGTGACCACACCCCCGCCTGAGGAGCTCCAGCTGCTGCCATCACCCAGACTTCCCTAACTGTCCTAATGGTCTTTTTCTAAGGGCTGTAACTTTCATTCTCAGCCCTGAGGTGGGAGAGTGGCGGGACCCCGCCCTACAAGAAAAATCCCACCAATTTCTAAACAGGAAAGCCCAACAATCCCTGAGCTCCCCCAAGTATAGTACTTGAAATCCTACCAATCCTCACCCTGGAAAGTTCTGCACTGCCCCCTCCCCCTCCTCTTCCTCCCCCACCTAACTCCCCCACCCCCACCCCAGCCCGGATCCTATATAAGCCAGGCCTACTGTTTAGTTTCCAAGCTGTCTTCTCCCAGGGCCAAAGGCAGCCACACCTGATTTGTTCCTCCCAATAAACCGCTGTTATGAGATTTGCTGTCTGGTGTGTCTCCGGACATTGGAAGAAGCCAAGAAGCAAGGAAGTGGAATTGGACTGAGGCTCCTGAGCTCCTCAGCTCAGCTGGGGGTACCTTCCCCTGGGGGCTTCCTTGCTGAAGACGAGGAGCCACTGTAGCATTCCAGCTCAGCCAGAGATACGGTCCCTCAGGGCTTGCTCTCAGAGCTGTGTGGTTCCTGGGCTCCCCACTCCCAGGATACCTTTCCATCTGAGCAGGAACGACAGCAGCGAGGAACTGAACTTGGGTCCTCAGGAAGAGCAGAAAGTTCTCCTGCTGCTGAGTCCGCTCTCTCGCCTCTTAACTTATTGTTCATTTTAATCTTCTATTTATTCTTTGACAACTCCACACACATATGCCACGTGTCTTAATCATATCCACCCCTAATTCCCCTCCCACACCCCTTGACACCCCCCAATATGTCACCTTCTCCCTCCCCTCCATCCTGAGATGGGATTTCTCTGTGTAACAATCCTGGCTGTCTTGGAACTCACTTTGTAGACCAGGCTGGCTTGGAACTCACAGAGATCCGCCTGCCTCTGCCTCCCAAGTGCTGGGATTAAAGGCATGTGCCACCACCCGGCTACCTGGTCACCTTCTTTTTTGTTTGTTTGGTTTGGTTTTTGGTTTTTTGAGACAGGGTTTCACTGTGTAGCCTTGGCTGTCCTGGGCTCACTTTGTAGACCAGGCTGGCCTCGAACTCACATCCATCCACCTGCCTCTGCCTCCCAGTGCTGGGATTAAAGGTGTGTGCCACCACCCGGCTACCTGGTCACTTTCTTAACTTCATGTTCTCTCCTGTTTTTCGTTTGTTTGTTTGGTTGGTTGGTTGGTTAGTTGGGGTTTTGCTGTTGTTCTTTTGTTTTGCTTTTGGTTTGTTTGTTTGTTTGTTTGGTAATCCATTGAGTCTGATTAGTGCTGTCTGCTGGGATGTTGACTGGCCTTGCTCAGTTGGCCTCACACAGGTAACTCTTACATGCTTTCTGTTCCTCCTCTGACTTGTTTTAAAGCTCGAGTCCTTTTGTACTTCAATTCAAAAGGTTCAGTAGATGAAAAATGTCGGGGCTGATATTGAACTGCCTTCCGTTGATGACTTTTTAATTAACATTCTCATGCCAATGCCCACATATGCCAGTTGCAGATGTTCCAAAGTCTATAGGAACCTAATTTGAACATCACAGTGCCTAGACTGTAACACAGGGCCTTTCCAGTCTCCTGATTCACAGAAGGATACAATGAAGACCACTGAAAAAAAGAGAATTTTCATTAACTGGGCACAGTGGCAGAGCCAGGTGGATCCCTGTGAGTTCATGGCCAGCCTGGTCTACAAGGCGAAGTCCAGGACAGCCAGGGCTATTGCATAGAGAAACTCTGTCTCAAAAACCAAAAGGAAAAAAAAAAGAAGAAGAAATAGATATTTCCAGCATCTCATAGCTTTCTCTTTAATATTTCAGTTATCAATCCCCATTAGTCATACAAGTTATCGGGGTTCACTGTCTTTGCACATACGTGTACACATAGCATGTATGGACCATGCCCATCTGTTCTTCTGCCCTCAACCTTCTTTCCTTCCCCTCCCTGCCAGCAACTTTCCTAGTCTCTCGAAGTCTGTATTAGTTGCCTTTTGCTGCTGTGACAAAATACCACTGCACAAACAAAGGTAAGAGGTGGAGGGAGAGACAAGACCCAGGTGATGTGTAATGTTGCACCCTCCTGATTACTCAGCTAATGAGGGAGAGGCTGATGTTAAGGCTACAGAAACTGCTGTCTGTACTAAGTCAGCACCTGTCATTCTGGTCTGACACCCTACTTTCAAAGTTATAAAACAAACATCCTCGGATGTCGCTCCTTTGAGTCTTCAGTGCTCTTATTATGGAGTTGATATCTTTACTTTTCATCTTCATCATCCCGGAAATACAGACTCAGTGACATGGTTTAGGCTCCTGTCACCTTAGGCTGCCCCTACCCTGCCAGGAACTTTGCATTAGTGAGTTTCTAGTGTTCTGTTTAGTTTTTCTGGCCCTCTGTAGTCCTGGAAGGCATATACGGAAGGCAGTTAGAATTGGCGTTGAGAAACGACCCTCCACATTACACAATTTGTCCCTTTATATGGCAGGTTATAAGCAAGGACACTTCTAGGTCTAAGTGAGGGGACATTTCTTCTCACTTGAGCATCATTGTGATCAAGGAACCCTGAGGTTGAAGTGAGGGGTCACAGGAGGACCCTGGGTTCTGGTACTCATCAGGACGCATGACAGTGCACAAAGCTCATCACCGAAGGTCTGGCTTCCCACGGGTGAAGTCAATGTGCTGTGGCAGGCTGTCTGAAAGCAATGCGGCCGGCAGTGTGATAGCGAGTGGTTCCGTGGCTGACCTTGGGCTCACCCCATCATCTCCAGAACCAGAGAGTTCTTGAAGCAGGGGAAAGAAAGGCCCCGAGAACAGGAAGCCTCAGAGAGATGAGCTTCCTTCTACTCATTTCATGAGGGAGGAGTTGGAGGCCAGCAGGGAGGTACTGCCAGCAAATGGCAGAGTTGTGCTTGGCCTTTCCCTGTGGCCCCTGTCAGTGCTTTGGTGTGGTATAGAAAGTATTGCCCTCATCTAAGTGACCAGGGCCCTTTGTCACCATTGTGAGGTAATGCCAGGACTGCCAACAGCATATCTGGGGATTTAGGGCTGCTCTGCATTTCATAATCTGCCTGGACCTGCTCCCTGGAACAGTCCTCTGCAGCGGTGTCTTTTTCTGCTAGCTGGCCCTGAAGACTAAGAGTCAGGAAGCTGTGGCCTGAGTAGGAGGTGAGGGAAGTGGAGGGACAAAAGGAGGGACAAAGACTGTAAAGATCCTCAGCTATGATGTGGCTAGAGCAGGGACGATCCAGAGACACCTAATACGTCTTGGGGGGATGTTCCCCAGTGCAACCTTACTTTAAGGATATAGCTTATTGTGTATGTGTTTTTGTATATGTATGTGTGCACATGAAGAACAGGTGCCCTTGGGAGTCTGAGGAGCAAGTTGGGTCCCTGGAGCTGAGCTATAGAGATGATGTGAGCCACCTCACATGGATGCTGGGAACTGATCTTGGGGTGTACGCACTCTTAAAGGCTGAGGCATCTCCCCAGCCCCCAGATTTGTTATAAATTATAAATAGCACCCATTTGAGTTTCCTATTCCTTCTGTAATAACTATGTACAGATTTTTTTTTAAAGCATAAGTTCATTAGCTCACGGTGACGGAGGTTGGGAGTCCTAAAGCTGCAGTGTCCTCAGTAGTTGGGTCCTTCTGAGGGTTTAAGGGTGACCCTATTTCCTTGCTCTTCAGCTTTTAGAGGCCCCTCCCCCATAAACCAGGCTCATGACTCCTCCTCCTATCCTCCTAACTGGTAGGTGAACATCTTCCTACTCTACACTTTCCCCTCCCTCCTATAGAAACCCCTGAGCTTGTGTGGCAATGGTGGTGCACACCTTTAATTCCAGCACTTGGGAGGTAGAAGTAGGCAGATCTCTGTGAGTTCAAGGCCAGCCTGGTCTACAAAGGGAGTCCAGGACAGCTGAGGCTGCACAGAGAAACCCTGACTCAAAAACAAACAAACAAACAAACAAAAACAGAAGAAGAAGAAGAAGAAGAAGAAGAAGAAGAAGAAGAAGGAGAAGAAGAAGAAGGAAGAAGAAGAAGAAGAAGAAGAAGAAGAAGAAGAAGAAGAAGAAGAAGAAGAAGAAGAAGAAGAAGAAGAAGAAGAAGCCCCTGAGCTCATAATATGCCAGGTGGATCTGGATAATGTCACTTCTGGTTCTTTGAGTCACACCCACAAAGCCCCTTTGCCATCTCAGGCAGTTTCCTCCCAGGCTCTGAGGTTAGGCGTCATCTTTGGAGGCCATCATCCTTCTGTCTATGTTAGAGTTTATCGTAAACTTCTTCCCAACTCTGACCCCTCGCTGCCTGAGAAAATTTTTTTTGTGAGCTTGGGTATACAGGTATCTAAAATAGACTTAACCATCAAACATTTACTGGTAACGAATTATAAATACATTTACTTAAAAATTGTTCTATCTCTGGGCATGGTGGTGAACTCCTTTAATCCTAGCACCTGGGAGGCAGAAACAGGCAGAATTCTGTGAGTTCTAGGCCAGCCTCGTCTATACAGAGTGATTCCAAAACAGCTAGGGCTACACAGAGAGACTGTCTCAACGACAACAAATGCCAGTCTTATAATCATCAATTCTAATAACGCTGCTTTGCATAAATACATAGTATGAGATGATGGAAGTAGGGTCATTTCAGAAATGGCTGTAAATTGGTACGATCTCAAGACATTCAATGATTTTTTTAAAAAGTGACACTTAAGTCACAATCTGAAAAGTTAAAAAGGATTATATGCATGCATGTGTGTGTGCCTGCTTGCCTCTGTGTGCACCCCATGTGTGTGCAGCAGCCATGCAGGACAGGAACAAGCATGGCATACCCTGGGACTGGAATTACAGGCGGATCTGAGCTGCTACGTAGGTGCTGGGATTTGAGCCCGGGTCCCTCCCAAGGGCAGTGAGGGCTTTAAAATTCTGAGCTATCTCTCTAGTCCCCAAAACCATGATTTTAAAAATTAAACCTCCTAATAAAATCCAATCCAAAGATGAATCGATTTGAGATTTGCATGCTGAGGAATGATCCTAGGAAAATATTATAAGTCTTTCTTTTTCATACCTCAGCTTTATGCCTCTGTCAGAGTAGAACTGAATGTACAGTAAAAAACATTGCAGTTTATAACATGTAATGCCAAAGTCTGGAATATAGCCGAGGTGTCTCAGGCTACGTTTGTTGGTGTTGTGTGCCAGGGTCATACACACAGTATGCGTTTTCTGGGCTCAGAGCAAATTCCATTCGATGCAACTATGGTGAGCTCTTGAAGAAATACTCCAGATTCAGTATAAATTTGATTTTTAAGTATTTTTTTTCTTGCCACAGCACATTCAGAACTCTTTGACCGTACTAAGTTTTCACAACCCCCACATTAGTTACATGATGCCATACAGGACCACAACCCGCAGTTAAGGTAGCTGTGTTTTATTCCATACGTCCTTGACTACCTAGGAGAATTCCATTATAATACTGATGGTCACATGACTTCTTTCATTCTCAAGTGTCTCCAATTGAACAAAACATGCTTAGGATCTCTCTCTCTCTCTCTCTCTCTCTCTCTCTCTCTCTCTCTCTCTCTCTCCTTCTCCTCCTCCTCCTCCTCTTCCTCCTCCTCTTCTTCGTTGGTTTTTCGAGACAGAGTTTCTCTGTGTAAGTAACCTTGGCTGTCCTAGACTCACTTTGTAGACCAGGCTGGCCTCAAACTCACAGAGATCCGTCTGCTTCTGCCTCCTGAATGTTGGGATTAAAGGGGTGCGCCGCCACGCCCGGCTAGAATGCCTTTCTTACCCAAATGCTTTCCCGACCTGCCTACATCCCCGCAGGCAAAAAATTGATAACATGTTGAAAGCTATTTGGGATAGAAGAACAAAGCTAATGTTGGCTAGGCATGTAACTGTCTCCGGAGCTCCAGCTACCTTAAGACCTGCCTGGTTGTGCCAACCTCGGTTTGGTACTAAGGACAGGAGTGTGCGTCACCTAGGCTCAGGTGCTCTGACACTCCTGTTGTTTGATCTTGCCTGCAGGTCCCTGCATGTTGTAAAGTGATGCACCCATTGGCGTCTTGGCCCCAGGCCTGCTGCATTCCCACAAGATTTCCCATTTCTCCTTCATACTGAGTGTGATGTGGTGTTGCTGGCAGGGTAGTCCCATTTAACCCCCAGAATGAATGGAATCTCTCAAATAGTTTGCAAACAATTTTCCTGGCACCTCAATTGCTGTCTCTATAACTTCACAGCTTTTTTTCTTTTTTTCTTTTTTTGTACTAGGGGTGGCACTCACCAGTGTTGCGTCACATGACATGACTCGTGAGCATGGCAGGCTTTCTGTCCCTAAGCTGCAGCCTGCAGCCCCAGCTACAGCTGTATCCTTAATACTTTACTGTATATTTAAGTACTTTGCCACAAAAATATTATTTGTAGTTTTTTTTTAATTGGCATTGTTTCCTTTCATGACATCAAAACCTGTAAGAAAAGGGTGCAAACAGGCTAGGGAGATGGCTCCGTTGAGAAAGTGCTTTTTGTGCAAACCTGAGGACTGGGGTTTGATTCCCAGTACCTGTGTACAAAAGCTGCATGTAGTGGGACCGGCTTGTAACTTCAGTGCTGGGAAGGTGGGGACAGCCTGGTCCCCACAACTCACTGACATCCAACCCAGCTTACTTGGTGAGTTCCAGGCCAGTGAGAGACCCTCAAAAAACAAGGTGAGGGTTGGCAGGATGGCTGAGCCTGAGGATGGCACCTCCCAGTGGTACCAGTCTGGCACCATCCCCTTCCTGATGTTTGCTCCTTCAAGCATCATTCTTTCTTCCAAGGTTGTTTTCGTCTCCTCAGTGTTGTTGTTCATTTGCTTTGTTGCTCAGTCTCTCTTACGTCACCAGCTCATGGCGTCCTCATGGTGCCTGGCCCTCTCCATAGCAATTTTACCTTTTCTGACTGTTGTTCCAGAGTGAAAGTACGCCTACTTCATCCACACCATTTACTCAGTTCTTGAATCATGTTGCTGCGGCTTCCAAGATATTTAAAACCCAAACAGTGCTGAACACTTCCGCTGTAGCAAAGGCTCATGAGCATGGATAGTGACATCGTTCTTGGGATATTGACGAAGGGAGCCTGGCTTTTCTGTGTTCCAGCCACAGTGGTTATGCCCTGCAATATCAGCATAGCATTCACTGAGGCCAAGACCTGGGAGCCTGCTCTGGGAAAGGGATGCTGGAGAGGCCACCACCAGGGTCTACTCAGTATCTTGAAGATGCACTGTGGTGACGGAGTCAGTTCATGGACAAAGAATCTCTGCATGGGTCCAGGCACACTGTAAGGTACAAGACCTTCCGCAGAGGGGATGGGAGCTGAGGGTACTGACAATGGAACAGAGAGCAATGTATCTGCAGAGGAGATACATTGCTGAGCAGAGTCCATGTGACAATGTCTGACCCATCACCCTTGAGGGTGGGGCATGGGTGGGGCTTAGGGGAGAACAGAAGTGACCCCCCTACTGTTAGGTGCAGAAGGAGCTATCCAAAATCTCTCTGTAGCATGACCCCTTTAGGTGCCAGATCTTCCGTGACTTGCAAACAACCAGGGGAGGGGAGGGATTGAACAGGGCTTCCAATGGAACTTTCTAGGTGGGTAACCCAAAGGGAGCTCAGAAGGCCTCCCAGTGGGAAGTGATGGAGACAGACCTGAGGGTCACTCTCTGCCACACTGCAGGAAGTGTTAGACTAACACACAGCACATCAAGCCAGTCCCCTGTTGTGGGGCTTTTAGCAGGAGGGGAATACAAATCTCCTGGCGTCTTGCTGGATGCTGGTCATAGATGGGGATCTTGGCCTAAAAAGTGTGCAGAGGGACTCTGGAAGTTCTATTGCTTTTTCTTTTCCTTTCTTAAAGTCTTTCCCATTTATTTGTTATTTAGTGAGTACGCATGTGTGGGTATGGAGTATATGCATGTTTGTATGAAGTATATGTATGTTCGTAGATGTGTCTTCATCTCTGTGTAGGTATGTAGTATATACACGTGTGTGCACACACTGTGTGTATGTGTGTGGTATATGGAATATATATGTGTACATATCTGCATCTGTGTGTGTGGAGCATATGTATGTGTGTATGTGTATGTATGGAGTATATGTATGTGTGTATGTGTGTGTAGGGAGTATATGTATGCATGTGTATGCACTGCGTATGCATGCATGTATGTGTGTGTGTCTGTTGTGGAGTGGAACACCGGGAACTCAGATGGTGATGTTGTTTCTCTCCCACCATCTTTTTTTTTTTTTTTTTTTTTGTTTAGAGAGAGAGTCTTACACTGAACCTGGAGCCCACTGGTCCCCAGAGTGTTGGGATTACAGGTGGGCACCCCTGTGCCCATCTGAAGTAAGGTGTCTTTAAACCATCCAAGCTAGCCTTGAACTCACTCTGTAGCCAAACAGGCCTTGAAATTTCACTCTTTCCAGCGCTGGGATTGCAATCTTGTACCATCAGGCCTGGCTGCATAGTTTGTTGTTGTTGTTTTTTGTTTGTTTTCAAAAGATGCTTACTTGTGATTATAAACCAGTACATGCTCATTGATATATACTGCAAAATTAAAACTCAGCAAGGAGAAAAATTATGGCTATTTTGCATGCCGACTTCGCTGGGGACAACCTCAAAGTCTAAGTCTCCTTAGCTGTCTGTGGTGGTCCCAGAAACGCGGCCCTTTCGGCAGCTGCCGCCAGGTGGCGATGCAAAACGAGGGACCGGGAGGAGGAGCGTGAAACGGGGCAGCACGTGACCTGAGCTAGGGAGCCAGAGTCACGTGATGGTGCCCGGAAGCTGCTGTCCAGGCGACTAAAACACTATGGGTAGGGGTCGGAGCTGAGGCTGCACAGGGTGGGCTGAGCAGGAGCCGGATCCCGGGCCAGGTGGGGCCGACCGGTGAGTAGTGCGTGCCCTGCGCTGCAGTCCCGAGTCACCTCCTGCTGTGGCGCGTGTCCTCCCGCCAAGCAGATGCTGCTGCTCAGGGACAGGTCACCCGTGGGGTGGGGTCTCCTGAGCTCCTTTGACAGGTGTGCAGTCACGATTCCCAGATGGAGAGGGTCTCATCGATGCCCAGCTCGGGCCAACCCGACGTTTCCCGGTGCGGCTGGACGAGCCATGTCCTTGCCTTGGGTCACAGGGTACCAGATTGCAACTCCCCTCCTCAGATAGTAGTGGAAACTGAGGCCCAGGGCTGAAGAGGCTTCCAAGATATTCCGGCAGCAGGGTGTCAGCTCCTGCAGTTGTTTGCTTTTTGCCACGTCTTCTTTGTGCGGAGAAACTCGCCCTGCGAAAAGCCGCTTGTCCGTTCCGCCGTGGGTCGCGGGTCGCGTCCTTGTTTAGCTCTGCTCTGTCAGGGTTCTCCACATCAGGCGTGGGTCTGGGTGTGGTTCCGTTCGCTGACGGTTTTTTCTTTTCTGCAAACTCATCACTCTGTAGGCTTCATTTCTAATCGTCCCGCAGTTTTGTGGAAGTCAAACAGAAATATGAAATAGGAGCTAAAATAGACTGGGGGGCTCAGGAGGGGCTCCGGGGCGTCAGAAGCCCTCATTTGAACTTGAAGACCGTTTGCTTGGTTTTGTTTTTTGTAATCTGGCAGAATTAGGTAGCGACTGCTTGTGTGGATTTCTTTGGGGGCGGGGGCGCTTGTTGAAACAGGATAGCAACATAGTGTCCTGAAAGGAAGTGACATTGGGGAATCTGCAGAGTGTGTTTGTTGTAGCTCCTGCCTCTTGCTTGACGCCTTAGGTGACTCTGAATCCTCACCTGGGTTTAGATTTCTCAGAAAATGGTAATAGAGTTCCTCGCGTTCTTTTGTCGTCGTACAATCTCACTATTGTTTGTTTGCTTTTATTCGGAGAGATTTCCCTCTCCATGTATACTGTAGACATCAGCCTACAAGACTAGATCTTCTTCTAAAAAGAATTTTGCCTGTGCCCTTTTTTAATTGTCTTGAATGCCCCTCCTCTCAAATTATGGCTAAACTAGACACTGGCAACTTAAAACATTTTTTTTTCATTGTCTTTCTTTATGACTAAGACCTCTTTTGGCTCTTGTTAGTGCCCTAATTTACAATAGCCGACAGGTACGTTCAGCGTATAGGGGGTTTTGTTAGGATGGAACCCAGGGCCCTGGCCAAACTGAACAAACATTCATCCATTAGACTGCGTTTCAGCCCTTAATATTTTTGTCTGTGGGCCACGTTTCTTTGAAGATGTGCTTGAGGTTGAAAGTAAGAGGTGTGGCTCGGCGTGGCTTGGCGTGGCTTGGCGTGGCTCTCGGCACTTCGCTTTGACTTGAGGCTGTATCTGCTTTGGTGACGTATGTGCCTGCTGCAGCCTCTTCGTTTTTTATGTCTGTTTTCTTGTTAAACCCCGTGGGTGTTCGTTCAGCCTCATCCATGTTTAGCTGTCTTTGTCTAACCCTGGGTCTGTAAAGGAAAGAGGGATTTGTTTATTTTGTTATCCTGGAGACTACAGTTAAGATCAGTGCAGTAAGGGGAGTGCGCAGGAAAACTTCCAAGGAATCAGGTTTTTGTTTTGTTTTGTTTTGTTTTGTTTTGTTTTGTTGCGTTGGGCACAGCGTGGGGTTCCTTGTCGTCACAGGGAATTGTCACTGGGCATTTAATTGATTACCTTGCGGGAATGTTGCAGGTGAAATTGCTGTGCTGGGTAGAGAGCTGACCTAAATACAGCTGGGTTTTCCTTCTTCATCCCCCTTTCCCTCTCCTCTCTCCCCTCCTCTCCCCCCATGCATTTCCCCCTCCTTTCTCTCTTTCCCTCTCTCCCTGATCCCCCATCTCCCTCCTCCTCCTCCTCTTCCTCCTCCTCCTCCTTCTTCTTCTTCTCCTTCTTCTTCTTCTTCTTCTTCTTCTTCTTCTTCTTCTTCTTCTTCTTCTTCTTTTCTCTCTCTCTCTCTCTCTCTCTCTCTCTCTCTCTCTCTTTCTCTCTTTCTCTCTCTCTGCATCAGAGCACAGCCGCAGATGCTGTTTCTCAGGCACTGTCTACCTTTGCTGAGAGGGTCTCTCCTTGGCCCTGAGCTTGCTGATTGGTTAAGCCGTGAGCCCCCTGGATTCACCTGTCTCCCCATCTCCAGCACCAGGATGATGAGGGCATCATCGTGTTGACTTTTTTGCCTGTACGCTGGGATTTGAACTCAGGTCCTCATGTTTTCAAGGCAAGGTTTTACTGACAGCTGTCTCACCAGCACCCGGTTGTCTTCCCTCTTGCCCGGACTCCCGCCTCTTGAGGGTCTCAGCTCCTTTACACTTCCTAGTTTCTGGTTGCTTCTTCCCCCTGAGTCGAAGTCAGATCTTGTGCTGGACTGGTGAGTGGCCTTGTTTTTGTTTTCATCAACCCTGAAGCTGCTGCAGACCTTTTCTAGAACCATGTTCCTGAAGTTACTTTTCTTTTTCATGTGGAGGAGAGTTGCATTTAGTCTTTTGACCTGAACCCAGGCCTTGAGGTTCTCATGCCTCTCTCTTTTGGCCAGGTGTGAAAAGCGGGTCTCTGAGCTCCCTGCGGTGGCAGTGTGGTAATGATGGCATGCACCTTTAATCCCAGCACATGCAGGGTGGAGAGAGGCAGGCGGATCTCTGTGAGTTCGAAGCCAGCCTGGTCTATAATGCCAAGGCTACACAGAAAAACCCTGTCTCAACAAAACAAACAAAAGTAGCAGACCTCTACTTCACAGATTGGCATGTAAGGCACACAACGCAGCGTGATGCTGAATCTGGAGCTACACCCAACACACTGCTCTTGGAAGATGAACATCCAAGCCAGGACTCAGTGAGCTGCTCTTGTGGTGGGGGAGGGGGAGGGGGGGTGCTCCCCTGTGCTGCTCTTCTCCATGAATTCAGCAGCCTGTCTGTGTGGAGCATTGGCGGGGCTTTGGCACTTGGCTCAACATTTCCAAGTTAGGGGCCCATCCTCAGTCCTTGTCCTAGTTGGCGTTCTGTTGCTGTGACAAACACCATGGCCAAAAGCAGCTTGGGAAAGAAAGGGATTGTAGCGTCTTACAGTTTGCAGCCCATCATGAAGGGAATCGGGGCAGGACCTCAAGGCAAGAACTGAAGCAGAGGCCCCCGATGAACAGTGCTTCCTGGCTCGCTCCCCAGGGACTCCTTGGCCTGTTTCCTACACCAGCCAGGACCACTGCTCGTGGGTCACACCACCTAGAGTGAGCTGGGCTCTCCCACATCAATCATGAATCAAAAACACGCCCCCACAGACTTACCTGTAGGGCAGGCTGAGTAGGCGTTTTTTTCTCAAATGAGGGTCCCTTCTCCCTGGTGACTGTGATGGCTGTTCTTGATTGTCAACTTGACTACACCTGGAATTAATGAAAACCCTAGTGGCTGGGTGTACCTGGGAGGGATATTTTATTTTTTTCTAATTAAATCATTTAAAGTGGGGAGACCCACTTTTAATCCAGATCTTTTGAGGTAGGAAGATCTACCTTTAATCTGGGCCACACCTTTGTGGCACCTTATATAAAGGACCTGGAAAAAAGGAGGTTTTATGTTTTAGCCTGCTTGCCCTCGCACGTGCTGGCAAGTTCATTCTTTGACTGGCATCAGAACCAGTCTTCAGGATTCTGACATATACTGAAGACCAGCCAAAGCATCTGTCCTTGTGCACTGAACAGCGAACTACTGGATTCTTGAAAGAAAAAAGTATGAGAAATTTGAAATATATATAATTTGTTTCTATTGGTTCTGTTCCTCTAGCGAATCGTGACTAATAAATACAGGGATCCTGGCTTGAAGTGTCAAGTGGACAAAACTCTGGACAATCCTGTAGAGTGTTAACTGGGAAAAGCACTGCCAAGTTTCTGTAGAGAGAATCTTTCTCTGGTCTGGTGTGTGTCTATGGTAACAATCACTTCCATCACTGAGGGTCCAGTGTGCACCAGGCAGCACGCCCAACCTTTATCTTATCTTTCTAACAATATTACAGCTTGGTGTATTGGGGCCATCTCTCAGATGAAGGAGTCCAGACAAAAGAGAGAGAGAGTACCTTAGCTGGTTCCCTGCTGACTCAGCTCTGGGGCTAGTTTGGGGCTGGGCATTTTAGAGTGAGTACCATCTGATGATAGAAGGGCGTTGGTCTGGGGGGGCGGGTTACTCTGGTTTGCTGGCTTGGAATCTCAGGTGATCTTTCAGAATCTGGGGTCTGGTGTGTTTGGGTGGAGGCGCGCAGGATGCATCTCGGCCTCTGTTTGAGTCTGGAAGAGAAACTGAGCAGGCTCTTCTGCAGACATACCCGGCCCTAGCACGTGGTATGTGTAAAAACTGAGCTTGCTTGCCTGCTCCTTAACCACCATGCCCTGCTGACAGCGGCTATCCTGTGGCTGTTCCAGCATGGGTCTCATGAGGCTGGATTGCAGAATACACTCAGGTGGCTTTGGTGGAGTGCTGCCTGATCTGTTTCTAACTGTTCTTGTGGATGTAAGGCCTTTTCACTTCCCTTGTCGTCCACCGCATTGGGCAACCCATCCTGTGTCCTCCGTTCGTGTCTTTAGAATTCTGGCCCCAGAGAGAAGAATGTGCTGTTCGCTCTGGGTTCCAAAGTCCAACTCATGACCTCAAAATAACGGACTATAGATGCTTTTGATTTGCCAACAATCCCTGTGATGGGCTGGAGAGAGAGATGGATGGCTCAGAGGTTAAGTGCATTTGCTCCTCTTCCCAGAGGACTGAGCTTGGTCCCCAGAACCCACATGGAGGGAGGGGCACAGCTGCTCAAACTCCAGCTCCAGGGGCTCCAATCCCTTGACACAAAATGCACACACATACACATAAGTAGAATAAATATTTTAAAAACTATTTCAAATCGTTACCACCAGTGCCTGACTGTGGTGGGATGCGAGGCACTTGGCGTAAAAGTACTGTGATCAGGGTCACCTAGGAAGCTCAGTAAAACCAAAACTGCTGAGTGTTGGGGTGCACACCGGGCACCTCAGAGCGTGAGTGGCTGACACAGGACAGTGGAGAGTTTTGAGGCCAGTCTGGGTTACGGCGAGAGGAGAGCCTGAGTCCAAACGAAAGAGAAAAATGAAATAAGGATTCCTAGCCATGAGTGAGTTGAGCCAATAGATAAGAATGCACATTCTGGCCAGTCTGGATGTGTTTGGTGCTGTTATGGCTTCCAGTGGGGCGACTGTGAGTGCCACCAGGCTGGGCCAATGAGCCCCCCCCCCCCCCCGAGGTTCCAGATAAGGTGAGAGACTGGCTCCGCAGTGTCTACTGCTTCGCCACAGATCGGAATGATTTCTGGAGGAACTTAATCCTCAATTTGGGACTCTTTGCTGCGGGAGCTTGGGGGCCAGAATCTTGAGCGACATTGATTTGATGGCATCTCAGTTGGGGGGGGGGGCGGTGTAGCCAAGTAAGCAGGTAATGGAACTCCTGTGTGCTCAGTCTTTCCAAAGACAGCCTGCTGTCTATGACCACAGAATATTACCCCAGGTGGCACCTGAAGTTGACGCCCTCTCCTTGCCTGACCCTCCACCCTCTCGGCAGCCCCCAGATTCAGCTGAAATGTTGCTTCTGCACAGATGTGTGCAGTTCCCAACTTTCTGCAGAGGGTGACTTTTGCCATTGTCCTGAAGAGGAGTAGGAATTGTTCTTGAAAAATATTTCAAATAAAACCTACACACACACACACACACACACACACACACACACACACACACACACACTGCACATTTTGTCTTATTTCTAAATTTAATGCAATAGCATTAAAATATAGCCCCCCAAAATTACTTGTTTCTTTACAATTTCTACACCTGATCTTAGCCAAAATGACAAACAGTAACTTTTTTGTTTTAATACTTAACTGAATATGTTCCGAGGTAGTATTACTGTAACTCATAGACAACACAAAATTGCAAATTCATGAGGTGTCATGTCTTTTTTTGTTGTTGTTGTCATTTCTTTTTTGTTTCGGTTTTTGGAGACAGGGTTTCTCTATGTAACAGCTCTAGCTGTCCTGGAACTCGCTCTGTAAACCAGGCTGGCCTCCATCTCACAGAGCTCTGCCTGCCTCTGCCTCCCAAGTGCTGGGATTCAAGGCGTGTGCCACCACCGCCTGGCTGTGTCATTGTCATTTTTATTCTAGGGTGTACAGGGTTCAGTTTTGATCGCTGAGTTTGTTTTGTCTCACTTTACAGCCTGCCTTGACAATCCTGCCTCAGTCTCCCTCTGTGGGCACTGTTGGGTGGAGAGTTTTGCTTTGTGTCAATGGACCACACGTAATCTATAAACTCCTGCTATACCCAAGAACCGGAAAGACAAGCTCGCCTCAACTTTCTCATATTACACAACCCTCATTTCATGTTAACAGGTCCCATTAAATCTCCCGAGGGGGCAGGGGTTGGCAGTTGCAGTAGTTGGTGTGGATGCCAGGCTTCCTCAGGGGAGCCTGGGGGAGGGTGGCACAGCAGGGGAGCAGGAAGAGGAAGAGGAAGCCCTGTGTGGAATGGGGTGGCTGTGCCCACCCTCTCTCTCTCTGGCCTCTCTCCTCCCCTCCCTCCTTTACTCTGTCTCTGCCTCTGAAACAGGGTCTCCTGTAGCCCAGGCCAGCCTTGGATGACCTTGAATGCGTGATCCTTCTTGTCCTCATCTTCTGGGTGCTGAATTACAGACCTGCACTCCCATCCCTGGCTTATGATTTGCTGGAGACGATGGAACCAGGGCCTCGTGCCCTCTAGGCAAGCGGTCTTACCAGCTGAGTCCCATCCCCAGCCCTGGGAAACATGGCTTCTCCTAGACAGGACAACCATATAAAAGTAGTAGGAAGGTCTTCCTGTAACAAGCAAACAGCTCCCTCCTTCTCTCCCCCTGTCAGTCTCAGCTCTGACGGATCTTTAAGGACCCAAAGAACAAGTCTAAGCTATGTGGCCTGCAGCCCTTAAAGACGGTTTCTGGGGCCCGGCCTGGGGGTGTGGGCCTGTGATCCCAGACGCTTGGGAAGCTGAGGCCAGAAGATCTGTAGAGTGAGTTCAAGGGCAAAACCCTGTCTCAGCAACACCAACAGCTGAAATGGGGGTAAGAGAGGAGCTGGTGACACAGCCCAGGGGTAGAGCTATTCCTAGCCTGGAATCCCACGGATTTGATTCCCAACATAAATAACAAAACCAAAAAACGAATCAAAACAAAACAGATTTTGTAGCTCTTAAGTCACAGGGCAGGATGTTCTCGTTACCTCCTTATTTGTCAGATTTCCAGCCCTTTCGTGGTCCTGGCCCTGAGCCCTGGATATACAGTGCGTTATATTTCATGAGTCTTTCAGCGTGCTGCCTGGAACACAGTGCAGTGCGGGTCCAAGCCACATGCTACTCTCTGCCTGCTTCTCCCCATTGCTGGTCCAGCTGGGAATCACCTTTTCTTTAGCGTGTGTTTCTGTAGTATTTGATTTATTTAAGTTTATCATTAACCAGTGCCTATAAATGGCCTCCTCCCCTTATCAATATATATATAGTTGCTAAGCTGCATCTCCCATATCGGTAGTCATCCATTAGACCTTAGATCTAGAGGTTTCGGTTTATTTCTGAGCAGCTGCCTTAGCGTCAGTCTCCTGTGGGTAAATTCACTTTCACGCGTGACTCTGAGAGACCTCTGTACAGTGTCAGGGATAAACTGAAGGTCTGTGCCATGGCAGTTCCTTTAAAATAAAGTTTCTATATTTTATTATTTAAAAAAAAATTTTTTTTTAAGACAAGGTGTCATTATGTAGCCCTGTGTGGCCTGGAGCTCACTGAGATCCACTTGCCTTTGCCTCCCAAGTGCTGGGATTAAAGAGATGTGTCACCACATCTGGCTTACTTAGGTTTTTGAGACAGGGTCTTATTATTATTGCCCAGGCCTCGAATTTGTCATCCTATTGCCTCAGTGTCCTGACTGCTGGGAGTATAGGTATGTGCCCCCATATATACCCTGGCCGTAGTGGTTTTGTGGTGGGTGGGAAGGGGTTGGGGGTTCCCCTTCATCTGTCCCCTTCGGTGACACAGTTTACATAGAAGGTTCTATTGCATGTGTTCGGCTTATTGGCAGAGACTAGAAATAAACTGATATTCACATAGGTAATTACATCCTCTGATTGGAACACCCTCAGAACCACAGAGGAGCCCCAGCCTGCACCCAACTCTGATTTTTACATTTGGAAACTAACATCATGGGAAAGAAAATTGTTCAAAGCTACCAAGCAAATTGGTGACAGAGGCCAACTCCACATCCAGGCCCCTCGGCTTCCATGACAGAGGCATTCAGCTTTCTACATCAATGTACTTGGCAGGTTTTCTTTTCCTGGTCCACTTGGGGGTTTATCTTCCCCAGATGTGCTTAAACCTCTGCATCACATGAGTGAGTGGAACCCTCAGACTCTGAGTGGGAGGCTGTGGCAGTGGAGCAGGGAGGCTCCTCCCTGGGGTTGCAGGCGCCATGTGGATTGAATGTGTTTCATCTACACCAAAAGCCATTTTGAGCCTCTGTCTCCGAGGTGATGGTGTTGAGAAACGGCTGGGTCTTAAGAGTCCCATGGGACTTTACTCTCATGGAGGGATTAATGTAATTGTCCAGTGAGAGGGTTCGTGACTGTGTCAGGAAGTGAGCATGGTCCCTCCCTCATGGTCCCTTCTCATCTTGTGACCTCTCTTCCTCACCTGCCCACTGGTTTTCTGGTTTTCTGCCTAAAGCGCCGTGAGACCCTTGAGGGAAGCCTAGCAGGTACTTGAACCCTCAGAACTGCGATCTCATTTCTTTTTTAAAAATAGTAATTTATTTTTACTTTATGTACATTGGTGTTTTGACTGCATGTATGTCTGTGTGAGAGTATTCAATCTCCTGGAACGGGAGTTACAATTGTGAGCTGCTATATGGGCACTGGGAATTGAACCCAGGTCCTCTGGAAGAGCAGCCAGTGCTCCTAACTGCTGAGCCATCTCTCCAGCACCCATAAGCTCATTTCTGAATAAATTCCCTAGCCTCAGGTAGTTTGTTAGAGCAACAGAAAGTGGACCAAGATAAGCCCTGTACTGACTTTCCACTAGGCATTTCCCTTGTGAGCTGAACATCTCCTTTCCTGACCCACAGTTGGTAGAGGATGATGTTACTGTCCCTGGATCGCGCTTGTGCTCAAGGCAAGGCTGGTTTTCAAAGCAGCCCCAGAGGGGAGCCCCAGGCAGAGAGACATCCTCTGGCAGCCAGTGTTGGGGTGGCAATTGGAAAACTGGCTTCTCACCCTGAGGTAGTGTCTCAGAGTCAGGCTGGTGTCTGCATGCTGGGGAGAGCCTGACGGAGAAAGGGTGCGGTTTGTTGATCATATTTTATTGCTAATGTACTTTCCCACCCTTATTTGACCACGGATTCTTGAAGAATAGATAGGAAGTTGACTCTTTTCCCTTTAGTTCCCACAGCTCCTGGCACTGTCGTCAGTAGACATTTCCAGACCAACAGGCTGTCAGGAGGGAGATACACTTCCTGCCTTGCTATGTACTGGTTAGCAAGATAGGGCCCTCCATCGTTGTGGGGAGATCCTTCATCTATGCAATGAGTGTCTTGAGGTGATGTGTGAAGGCTTCTGAGCAATGGGCTAGGAGCCTGGAGGCTTCCATGACTTTCACTTAGTTGAAAGAAGCCCTTCCCTCTTCTCTTCCCCAGCCCACATGCTCACCATCCCCCACATGCTCACCATCCCCCACATCCTCACCATCCCCCACATGCTCACCATCCCCCACATGCTCACCATCCCCCACATCCTCACCATCCCCCACATGCTCACCATCCCCCACATGCTCACCATCCCCCACATGCTCACCATCCCCCACATGCTCACCATCCCCCACATCCTCACCATCCCCACATCCTCACCATCCCCACATCCTCACCATCCCCCACATCCTCACCATCCCCCACATCCTCACCATCCCCCACATCCTCACCATCCCCCACATCCTCACCATCCCCCACATCCTCACCATCCCCCACATGCTCACCATCCCCCACATCCTCACCATCCCCACATCCTCACCATCCCCCACATCCTCACCATCCCCCACATGCTCACTATGCCCCACATCCTCACCATCCCCACATCCTCACCATCCCCCACATGCTCACCATCCCCCACATGCTCACTATGCCCCACATCCTCACCATCCCCACATCCTCACCATCCCCCACATGCTCACCATCCCCCACATGCTCACCATCCCCCACATCCTCACCATCCCCCACATCCTCACCATCCCCCACATCCTCACCATCCCCCACATGCTCACCATCCCCCACATGCTCACCATCCCCCACATCCTCACCATCCCCCACATCCTCACCATCCCCCACATCCTCACCATCCCCCACATCCTCACCATCCCCCACATCCTCACCATCCCCCACATGCTCACCATCCCCCACATCCTCACCATCCCCACATCCTCACCATCCCCCACATCCTCACCATCCCCCACATGCTCACTATGCCCCACATCCTCACCATCCCCACATCCTCACCATCCCCCACATGCTCACCATCCCCCACATGCTCACTATGCCCCACATCCTCACCATCCCCACATCCTCACCATCCCCCACATGCTCACCATCCCCCACATCCTCACCATCCCCACATCCTCACCATCCCCCACATCCTCACCATCCCCACATCCTCACCATCCCCACATCCTCACCATCCCCCACATGCTCACCATCCCCCACATCCTCACCATCCCCACATCCTCACCATCCCCCACATCCTCACCATCCCCACATCCTCACCATCCCCACATCCTCACCATCCCCCACATCCTCACCATCCCCACATCCTCACCATCCCCACATCCTCACCATCCCCACATCCTCACCATCCCCCACATCCTCACCATCCCCCACATCCTCACCATCCCCACATCCTCACCATCCCCACATCCTCACCATCCCCCACATCCTCACCATCCCCCACATCCTCACCATCCCCACATCCTCACCATCCCCACATCCTCACCATCCCCCACATCCTCACCATCCCCCACATCCTCACCATCCCCACATCCTCACCATCCCCACATCCTCACCATCCCCACATCCTCACCATCCCCACATCCTCACCATCCCCCACATCCTCACCATCCCCACATCCTCACCATCCCCACATCCTCACCATCCCCCACATCCTCACCATCCCCACATCCTCACCATCCCCACATCCTCACCATCCCCCACATCCTCACCATCCCCCACATGCTCACCATCCTCACATCCTCACCATCCCCCAGCAGTACACAACAGGGAGGGGGTAGTTCTTTTTACCATCTTTTAAACAAGAGAAATTCTATAAAAATTCAAGAGAAGGTATAGGGCTGGAAAGACATCAACAATCCTCTAACAAGACAGATTAATGAGGGTGTAAGTGTCTGTTTAGTCAACACTTTCTGTGGCGTGTGGAGAGTCTTCAGAGAAGATTATGGGAGGACCCAGGGGGAGCAGTACCCATGTGAGCTAATATTCCATTTGTGTGGGCAGCTATGTGGAAAGGCTGGTTACAGAGTGTGTGGTCATGTAGGCTGACTGAGCTACACCCCTCCAGCCCAACCACTCTGATCCTTCCTGCCTGAGTGGAGCTTTCCTTCTTTCCTGGTCAGGACTAAGACGTCAGAAGGGCCATTTTAGGTGCTGTGGCTGCTTTGCAGATTAAGGAAGAATTTTGGTTTCTGGGACTCAATTCAGGGGCAAAAATTGGGAGCCGGGCATGGTGGTGCACGCCTGTAATCCCAGTACTCAGGGACAGGCAGAGGCAGGTGGATCTCTGTGATTTCAAGGCCAGGCTGGTCTACAAAATGTGAGCCAAGGACATCCAAGGCTACACAGAGAAACCCTGTCTTGAATAACAACAAAAGCAATAACAACAACAAGGAGGCACTGGACAGGAGAGGGTCAACTGACTTTGCTGTTGGGACAGTCTTCAGGTCTCCTTTAGTTCAAAGAGCTTGGCATGCCAAAGATATACTTTGTACTTTATACTGTACTTCGGGATATCATTTACTGACTGTGGAGAGGAGCTACTGAGACAAAGATGGGGTATCTCATGGTTTTTCCTGCTCCCACTCCTCTTCCTCTGAGCCGTGGTCGGCCACCATATTCCAGCACTCAGGTTGGTGGCAAATCAGTCAATCCACCCATCCATCCATCCATCCATCCATCCATCCCAGGGTGATAAGGTGAGCCTTCCTGATCACCCCATCCTATTTCATCCCTTTTGCTGTGGTGAAAGGCCCTGCTGCAAACAAGCTCAGAGGAGGAAGGGGTTATCTTGCTCACAGCTTTAGGCTATAGACCATTTACTGCAGGGAAGTCAAAGTGGTAGAAACTTGAAGCAGTTAACTCTATCCACAGCCGAGAGCAGAAAGAAACGAGTGCAGACTGCGCTCACCTGTTTGTGCTCAGCTTGACTATCTAGGGAATGGTGTCGCCCACAGTAGATGGCGTCTTCCGACATCGGCGGACTTAAGGCAGTTCCCCCACAGGCACAGGCCAACCTGATCTAGACAGCCCTTTATTGAGATTCTCTTTCCGGGTGATGGTAGGTGGTATCACAGTGACAGGTGAAATTAACCATCACAGCTTACAAAGAGTAGGAGTTGGGCTGAGCTCATGGTGGGTAAGAGGGGGTTGTTTATGGTCTCGGACCCTATGGAGTCAGAGCAGAGTTGGGTGACCCGGAGGGCGTTCCATGACTGCAACCATACTCTCTGCTGAAGGCAGAGGATAAGAAGGGCACCTCAAGAAACATCCTGGTTCATGGCTCCTGAGAGGTCACTCTTGGGAAAGGTGTGTGATTTAACTACTGTCTGAGGTCCAAGAGATAAGCTCCGAGGAAGGTGGAGGCAAACTTAACCAGAAGACCAGGGAGGGAGGGCTTCCTGGAAGCGCACACGTGCGTTACCCTGCCCTGCCCAGCATTGCCTCACATGTGTGTTGCCCAGGTGCCCTGGGATGATTTTAGAAGTTTATGAGCAGGGCACCATGTGGGAAATAAGGGTGGGGGAGGGGCAGAGGCCAAGCAGGTCCAGCCTGCCCTGTGGACTTCGTGCCTCTTGCATCCTCCTTGGTTGGTTGGTACTGGGCACTCTGGTCAGACTCACTCTGTGGTGCATCTGTTACTGGGAGCAGCTGTGACAATGTCTACGTCTGTGTCTGAGCCCACCCCACACTTGGAGCTGAAGGCCCCAGCTACTGGCGATCTCAGCCCTACCCCTGTCTCCCCAGCTACCATGTCCACCCAGAGACTTCGCAGCGAAGACTATCATGACTACAGCTCCACTGACGTGAGTCCCGAGGAGAGCCCGTCGGAAGGACTGGGTGGCTTCACCCCTGGCTCCTACCAGCGTTTAGGGGAGAGCAACAGCACGACGTGAGTACTTGCGACCTCCTGCCACGGAGTGGCTTTCCTGTCCCCAGTTCTCCCTTGGAACAATTTGTACCATCGTCTTCCCATTTTACGTTAAGTCCTGTTTGACAGAAGAAAGCAGGCTACCTACAAGGGACCCTGCCCGTCCCTAGGCATTGCTTATCCCTTGTTGGTTCCGGAAGGCTGGTGGCCAGGAAGAGCTCGGACTTAGAAGCTTCTAGAGAGATAATCTCTTGGGCTCGATGCCTCCTGGCCCCACTAGTGCCTCCTTGGCAGAGCCTCCTGGGACTCCTGTCCCAGCACCTGGCTGAAGAAGTGGCGGGAGGGAGTGGCAGCTGTATTTAAGGACCCTCCAGAGTTGGTACAGGAGAGATCCACCGGGCATTCCTTAAAGGGGCTGAAGTCTTGTACCTCGAAGCTGAAACCCCAGTCTTGTCTGCATCAAGGTTGGACCTCTTTGCTTCTCAGTTTCCCCAGATCGTAAGGAGCAGTTGCGAAGCTGGCTGTATGAGGTTCACTCCTTGACTAGAGACTTGGGACGGAGGGGCTCTGTTCTTTGGAGTTTCCCAGCATGCCCCTGGCCCTTTTCAAGGTCCCAGGACCCTGTTTTTAGTAGCCCTGTCGTTTATCCCCAATCTCAGCTGTCACCCTTCCTGTGTTCCCTGTGGGCTGGGTGTGACTTACTGAGGGAGGCTTTGTGCTACAGGCCTCTACTTTTCATGACGGCTCAAGGGGACTGTTGAAGCTGTTGGCATGTGCCCTCTGTCTGCACTCTCTCAAGGGAGGGACATTTGCCCCCAAGAACTGAGGTAGACATGGAAAATGGTCTGTGCGCATGACTGGCTCCTTGCCACCACCAGCACAAAGATTCTGGCTTTTAGCTTATGCCTCACATAACGTACTGTTATAGATTCTTGATTTACTTGCAAATTCAGCTGGTGGAAAAGATTGCTTATGGCACAGCTGGTAGCAGCCGGGACACCCTTTCTGTCTTCCCTCTGATGTTGTCTGCTCCCATCAATGTCCCCAGGGAGAAGGAGGTCCCTTCAGGGCTTGTGAAATGTTTCTTTCATCTTGTTTGCACAGGGCTCTCTGTGCACAGTCTCATCTAAATTTTCACCTCTATGGAGACTTCTCTGAAAGTCAGGACTAGCTGGCTGGCTGTTCCAGGTTAGCCATTCAAGGATGCTTGCCTGGGCTGTCTTCAAGGTCACTTCTATCTATCGCTTCCCCTGGTTTCCAGGAAATCCAGCCAGGCAGATAATTCCGTCCTTCGGCTTGTGGTAGGGCATTTTCCAAGATACAGGGGAAAGTATTCCTGTGGGTCTTAGAGTATTAGTCACTCAAGCCTGGGGCAGGATCCACCCAAGCATTTAGTGAGGGAACATGCCAGGTGGCCCTAGGCTGCTAGGAGACCCTCTGCAATCTCTCTCAGGTACTGAGAGGGATGTGATTTGAAGCCTTTGCCCTTCCCTGTTATCGGCTTCATTAAGGAGCAAAGTACCTTGGAGAGCCACTTAACCACACCCGGCTCTTTTAGAAGTTAAAGGCTCAGTTAAAAGCCCAAAAATAGTGAGTGCAAACAGGGACTTTAGACATTTCTGTGACTAAAGGAGTGTTAGTGACTTTCCCCTAACATTTGGTGCCATGGAGCTGTTGACAGCATTGACGGCAGCCTCTGTTAATACTGTGGGGGATGGTTTACACACAGTAGGGTGATTTACACTGTAGGGAACATTCTCCTTCTTGTTGCCCTGTTAAGTATGTAGGAACAGCTCTCTGTCCCACATCAGTGGAGCTTCCAAAGGTCAGCAGGCTGAGGCAGCAGCTACCCGCTGACCTATGCTGATTCGGAACAGCCATTTGCCAAATACGGTCTGCAGACGGAGCTTTTGGGGTTCCAAGACCACTTCTTTACTTAAAGGCGCGAAGATGTCAGTTGTGTTTCGCTCCGTTCGCTTGTGCACAAGGATGCAGGCGCAGTGTGTGTCTGCAACTTCCTCCCCCCAACCCGCACCCTCACCTGCGTTGTCCCAGACAGAGTTGAGTAGAAGGAAAAGACCAGTTTCATTTGAGTGGCTGTGACAAGGGCTGGGTAGCTCAGGTGGCAGTTCTTGCCTTGCATGCACTATGCCGGAATCTAGTTCCTGTCAACACAAACTCAGTGAGGTGGCAAATGGGAGGTGGAAGCCGGAGGATCAGAAGTTTCAAGGTCACCCTGGACTACATAGGGAGTTCAAGGCCAGCCTGGGATTCAAGAGACCCTGTCTCTAATAACCAAAAAAGTCCTCAATCAGATAGTGGGATCATGAAATCTTATTAAATTGCAGCCTTTAGCATGGGGCTCTGCGTAATCCATAGTAAAAAAAAAAAAAAAAAGAAAAAAGAAAAACAGATATCAGAGTGTGAGTGTTGGCAGTTGTCAACTGAACTGAGGGTTTTATTCTTTTTTTCCCATAGAAATGGTTTATTTTGCTAGAAAGAACAGCCAGCTAACTAGGGTTTTCAGACCCAAGTATCTAGCATTGCCTTTGAAAATGTAACGAACCCATTAACCCAAGAGAAACCATCAGCAACATTTTTTGTACCTCACAGGAAATGTAAGCTTTCAAGCAAAATTAGAAAAAAAAAAGAGACAAGCAGAGCCCCCCAGCCACCCTTGTGTCCAGCACCGGGGGCTCCCAAGTGCTTTCCTGTGAGGTCACGGGGAACCCTTGGAAGCGTGGCTTTGAGCTTATGTAATGCCCTAGACTAGTGCGCGTGTGCCCCAGGAGCCAGGAACCTCCACACGTGCTGGGGGATTGTGCGTGGTGAGGGAAGCGTCCTTGCAGCCAGCAGCAGGGACCGTGGGTTAAAGGAACAGACTGTGGGAGGCTCAGATTCCACATGGTAGCTAGCTGATAAGGAAGCCATGCACTTCATTTAGGGGTAGTGTCAGAAGAAGTGGCGCAGCTGAAGAGGCGGCTCAGATGTTCCTTCCTTTTCCAGCTACACGTCTAGGGAGAGCACACATTCTCACAGACTCTCACCAAAGCAACACAACATATATAGGGCGAATGCTGAAACAGGCACCAGCTGTCTTCTGTTAGATGAGACATCTAGGAGATATTTTAAACAGCACTGTGGGGGATGGAGCTGGAGCTCAGTGGTTAAGAGCGTTTGCTGCCCTTGCAGAGGACCTGAGTTCTGGTCCCATCACCCACAGTGGGCAGTTCACAACTAGCTGTAACTCCAGTAGGGGATCCCCTAATGTTTTCTGGCCTTTGAGGGTACCCTCATTCATAAGCGCGCGCGCGCACACACACACACACACACATAAATATACACAGACACACAGATACAGGTATCCACACAGATGTACATATACAGTCACACACAGACACACACAGATACCCATATATGTAAATAAAAATTGAGGAAATGAATGGCTGTGGGTGTAGTTGGTCACTGTTCTTCCAGAGGACCCAGGCTTGATACTTAGCATCCACATGAGGGCTCAACTGTCCGTGGCTCCAGTCCCAGGAGCTCTGACACTCTCTTCTGGCCTCTGAGGGTTCTGCACTCAAGTGCACAGACATACATGCAGACTGAACACCCGGACACATAAATAAACCTTAAAAATAAGTGAATCTTTTAAAAAGTGGTACAGTACAATTCCCACATTTAATATCCATCAAACTATTAGTATATATTACATTTATTGTTATTTTAAATGATAAATTTTAAAATTTGGTGCCTAGCAATATAGTTCATCTGTAGATAGGACCTATATAAGCAAAGATATCAGGGATCCCGAATTCATCAGAATAAACAGGGTCTGGAACCAAAAATAGTTCAAGAGCTACTGACAGCACACCATGAAAACTAGATGGGCCTGGTAGGCTTCTCCCTCTGCCTTCAGGAGCTAGCCCACCCTGTGGCTAGACTGTCACAGGCTTGGGGGTGACACTGTGATGCCCACCTGCTGTGGAGGGGACATCATGGTGGGCAATTTTGACCCATGGCCTAGAGTCCTGATGTTTCTGAACTGCAGGGACTTTGGGTCACCTCGCCTGGTCCTTTACAGTACAGGTAAAATGACAGTTCCTAGAATGGAAAGGAATGGCCGTGCAGAGTGACAGCTGTGAAGGCCAGGAAGGCCAGCATAGAGGCATTCTGGGGAGGCTTCGGAGAAGTCTGAGTACGTGGTACGGATTTACCTTTGCACTGAAGTGGGTTAAACATGTGTTTGCCAAGATAGACTTAGCAGGCCTGTTATCTTATCTCCTGGCCACTGTCTGCTGCTATGCTGCTGGACCCTGTGGCCTCAGGGTAGCACAGGGGAGCGTGTCTCTCCTGGGAATCAAAGGCCTTTCCTTGATGGTCCATCCAGACTGGCAGGTAGGTCAGATTTCCTTCCCGGTGGATTTGGAGGGAATGGCCTTTGTGGGCAGCAAGTGTGGTTGGCTTTTGATTTCTGCCCAAACACAGATTTGTGTCCAGTACCAGTTCTGAGGGACCCTGAGGGCTATTTGTGCAGACTGATTTTTGTGCCCAGGCCAAGTCCTGAGCGACTGAAGGCACCTCGCTCCAACTGTTTCCTGCTCTGTTGTGGGAACAAAAGGCAAAGGAAGGCTATGACCAACACACTCCTGTGTAACCTGTGAAGGGAAGACTCCTGACCCCTCCTTGCTGTTACCTCAACCTGCGCACCACTAAGGCAAAGCAGGCCTCATGTGCTTCTTGTTTCTGAGCAGGGTCTGCAGCCCCCCTCCACCTGTGGTGATTACCACCCCTCCCACAGCCCCCCTCCTCCCCCCTTCACCTGCTGGCCTCAGGTCTCTGCCGCCCCTTGGTCTAGAAGCCGGCACCCACATCTGACTCATTCATATCCACTGTAGATAGTGGTGGATAGTGCTTGTTGAGTGAAAAAAAAAAAATAATGAGGATACATGAGTGGCTTTATGTAAGTAATAACAAAGTAGGGGCAGTCTGTACAAAATTAGGAGGGACACCTGCCCTAAGGCACAGGGGTAAACCAGGGACCCACTAAAGAGGGCTTCTCCAGTCCTGAGCCCACAACAGCATTTGGCTTCTAATTTTTCCAACACAGAAGCCCAATAGGAACAAAAGTTTTATTGTCGTTGTTTTGGGACTGGGTCTCTCTGTTTAGTTTTGGCTGTTCTGGAATCCACTATGTAGACGAGCCCTGCCTTGAACTCACAGAGATCCTTCTGCCTCTCAACTGCTAGGATTAAAGGTGTGTGCCACCATGCCTGTCCTGGAAGGAATGTTGAGTCCCTCGCAGTGTTGTGTGACTGACTGTTACAGCGGTTGGACTTTATTTTATTTATTTCATGGTTTTTGCTTTTTGTTTTTTGTTTTTAGACAGAGGCTCACTATATAGTTCTGGCTGGCCTGGAACTGACTGTGTGGATCAGGGTGGCCTTGAACTCACAGAGATCCAACTGTCACTGCCTCTTAGGTGCTGAGATTAAATGTTGTTGCCATGACACCCACATTGGAATTTATTTATTTTTGGTTTTGGTTTTTTTTTTCCGAGACAGGGTTTTTCTGTGTAGCCTGGGCTGTCCTGGACTCGCATTGTAGACCAGGCTGGCCTCGAACTCACAGGGATCCACCTGCCTTTGCCTCCCAAGTGCTGGGATTAAAGGCATGCGCCACCACCGCCCGACTGGACTTTATTTTTTAATCACATCTTTCCCCCCTAAACTGAGGTCTACCCTTCATAGTTACATCCTGTCATTGTCTGTGGCATTTTGGGAGTCATCAAGGCGGTTCACTCAGTGGTCAGATCCAGCCTTGGACGTATCAGAGAAGGACAGAATGCCCTGAGAGAGCCTCCACTGTCCATCTGAACTGGCCCCTACGACAGGAGGATTCCAGGAGTGCTGTCACTGGAAGGGGTGCTCCTTGAACAAGTTGGTCCCTCATCTGTGAAATAAAACATCACAAGGTTGTTTGGGAAATCAGATACGACAGTGTGCATAGGCTCTCTGTCACTGCCATGCAAATAAGCATCGGCCAGCGTTGCGGTTAACACTTTCATTTGCATTCCTACCTCAGATGGTTCCAGACCTTGATCCACCTGCTAAAAGGCAACATTGGCACTGGACTCCTGGGGCTGCCACTGGCAGTGAAAAATGCAGGCCTCTTGGTAAGGGACTCAGACCTTCACTCATTGAAAGCTGTGCATTAGGACTCTCTCTGTGCCAGGCTCTGAGGCTGGGCCAGTGACTTTAGGTGACGGTCCTGCCCTCCCTGTGACTCACCTCACCTAACCGGCTTGCTCAGGGCCATCACGTTTTAAGAGATGTTGACTGCCCAAGTGCTGACCTCGCTGGCCACCCTCAAGATAGTTTCCCCTCCTGCAAAACCCTAGAACCTATCTCAGCGGTTAAGAACAGTGTGACTGCTCTCCCAGAGGTCCCGAGTTCAATTCCCAGCAACTACATGGTGGCTTACAACCAACTATAATGTGATTTGATGCCCTCTTCTGGCCGGTAGGTGTATATGCAGGCAGAGCACTGTATTAACCTTAAAAAATAAAAATAAAATAAAATAAAATAAAATCCTGGAACCTGCCAAAAACTTCAGAAGGAGCTTATCTTAGGTCGTTGTCCTCCACAAGATTAACTGTCTGGATTACAGCTGAGGACACACTCAGATCCAGTCTTCTGGATCCTTCCTCTCCCTTGCTCACAGAGTTCTGTCCCTAGAAGTGCCTTAATAGCATTTATCACCTGCACATCCAGTCTTCTCTGGGCTCTCTCCTAATGCTGCCTGCTTCTCTCCCTTTTGTCTACAACCTCCTCGGTCCCTAGTTGGGTCCTGTCAGCCTGCTGGTGATTGGCATCGTGGCAGTGCACTGCATGGGTATCCTGGTGAAATGTGCGCATCACTTATGCCGCAGGTGAGAGCCTTTGTCAACCTGAAAGTGGGCGGGGCTCATCACGGAGCTGGGGATGGCTGCTGTCGCAGCAGTATTGCCTCACATCCTTATTGTTGTTATTATTATTTTTAACCTTTTGGTTTTGGTTTTGGCTCATTGCTCTCTGTTAAGTTCACGTAGGTCCAATGGCAGAGACCACATTCTAATTTTTGTGTTTCTTTATTGCACTGAAATACGTACTGAAATACCTTGTGCTTGTAGGTTATATTGAGGCTTCTGGGCTGGTCACTTAAATACTTATCACCCAGGGGGTTGGAAGAAGGCTCATTTGGTCAAATGCTTAATGCACAGATATGAGCATCTTGAGTCCAGATATCCCCAGTAGCCATGTTAGAAAAAGAAGCTGGTGCAGAGGTGAGCTCCTGCAGACCCTGCACGTAAGAGGCAGAGACAGGAAGTGCCTGAGGCTTCCTGGATGCCCATTCAGGCACAATGAGCAAACTCCAGTTTCAGTAAGAGGTCCAGTCTCAAAAAGTAAAATGGTAGAGAGCGATCCACATCTGACTTTCATGTGTGTGCACCTGTATACCTCGGAACATGTACATGTGTGTATACACGTACATACATGTACCCCAGCTGTGGTCCTTGCAGGATTCAGAGGTTCCCCTAGGGTGACAAGTGGGGAACTGGCTCATGTCGGTAACCCCATTTGTTCTCTCACTGTCACCGTCTAACCCATGCACTCTGCTTTCCCTGCCCCACCCCCCAGGATGAACAAACCCTTTTTGGACTATGGGGACACAGTGAGGTACGGACTAGAATGCAGCACCAATGCCTGGATCCGGAACCATTCCCACTGGGGAAGGTAACTGACTTCTTTGTTCCTCTTGGCCCACAGCTCCCAGTGTGAGGACCAGTGACAGGCAGGTGTGCTACAGGGACAGGAGTGGAGGATGTTGTAGGAGTTAGCTCAGCAGTGGTAAGCCGTGAGCCCAGCCTTCTTTGGGCCACAGCTTCCTCATCTTTAATATACGGGGCCTGACCTTGGGACCTCGGAAGGCTGTCCCAGCCCTGGTAGCAGCCGGCTGTGAGTACTCAGATCTGTGCACCAAGTGTGTTGTCTGTGGTCTCTCATTAGTGGCACCAAAATGGTGCTAGCTTAGAAAAGGAGCTTCCCTGATGTAAATTACTTTGTCCCTACCCTGCAGGGGCTCGGGGCCTTTGTGGGAACAAGGCAAGAGGTGTGCGATGGAGTGCAGGCACGAGAGGCTGGGGGGTGGGGTCTGGCTGTGTGGGATGAACTGTATAGGATAGGCAAGGGCAGTGTCCAGAGCAGGTGGGGAGCTTCGGGAACTTCTCCTGACCTTCCGGTGACCAGAGGGAGGCAGTCCATTTTTTGTTCTTGTCTAGATGTACAGAGTGCACACCAGCCAGGGCCTGAACCCTCAGTTTTGTTTGCTTGCTGTCACTTGCAGCTCCATCCTATAATGTGGTGCATGCGGATTCCCTCCCTCCCTCCGTTCTTCCCCTTGTTTCCTCCTTCCCTCCCTCCCTCCCTCCCTCCTTCCCTCCCTCCCCCCTCCTCCCTCTTTCCCTCCCTCCCTCTTTCCCTCCCTCCCTCTTTCCCTTTCCCTCCCTCCCTCCCTCGCTCCCTCCTTCCTTCCCTCTCTCCCTCATTCCCTCTCTTCCTTGCCTTTCTCTTTTTTTCTTCTTTGGCAAAATCGTCTGTGGAGGGGAGCCAGGTTGTGAAGAACCTGCCATGGTTTGGCTGTTAACTCTTCCTGCCTCCTTTCCTTCCTCCCTCCTTTTCCTCTCCCTCCCCCCCACCCTTCCTTATTTTCGTAGGAAGAACATTGTTTGCACATGGTAAGAGGACACAGTTTGAAAAATAGAATTAAATTTTAGCCATAGTCTAGGGACATGGGTACCCTTCTGGTTCTTCTGGAACTTTCGGTATACATTTGAGCACACATGCACACACACACACACACACACACACACACACACATACACACACACTTTTTTTTTTCCTTTCTTTTTCTGTTTTATTTTTCAAGTGGCACTTCCTGTGTGTGCTGTTTAGAAACTTTTTTGCTGGGCACTTGGGAGGCTGAGACAGGTGGGTCTCTGAGTTTGAGGCCAACCTGGTCTACAGAATGAGTTCCAGGACAGGCAGGGCTACACAGAGAAGCCCTGTCTTGAAAACAAAACCAAAACCAAAAAATATAACTAACAAACAAACAAACAAACAACAACAACAAAGCCAAAACCTTGCTTTTTCTCTTTCGATACTTTGGCTGCTTTCCTTCAGAAGTGGTTCCAGCTCTGACCTTCTTTCTAACTGCTGTGCCATGTCCCATCTTAAGACAGGTCTGTGGCCCCATTCCTCTCGCTGGGGCTACACATCATCACCAGCTGTTGTCACAGTGCCTCAGCTGGCAGTTTGGTTTGGTATCCCTTTTTCTGATCACTTATCTTCAAGTAGACGAGTTCTGGGCCCCAGCTGTAGGAGACTGAGAAGGCCTGCTTCCTGCCCTTCGTGCCAAAGGCTCTCTGTAGCTCTAGCAAGGAAGGGTGGATTTGGTGGGTAGGCAGTAGAAGGTCAGGGCCAGGTTGTCCTCTCTGGTGATGCCCTGAGCTCACGCAGAAAGATACGAACCAGGGAGGGGGCTTGCAGAATGCAGACGCCCTCTGTACTCTCCTCCTCCTCAGACTCTGCACCAGTGGCCCCGGCACACTTTGCCTTCTTGCCACAGCTTGTTCTCGTCACCCACTGGGAAGGCTAGGTGAGGACAGCTGCGCAGGTGTTCCTCTCTCGGGAAGCCTTGGGATGCTATGCTCTTTGTCCTCCTCTCGTCCCCTCTGCAGGTATGTTGTGGACTTCTTCCTCATCGTCACTCAGCTGGGCTTCTGCTGCGTCTACTTTGTGTTTCTGGCTGACAACTTTAAACAGGTAGAGTTCTCCTGGGGGGAGGCGGAGGGGGGAAGACGGAAAGCTGAGAATCAAAATGAGATTTTTGTTTAAGGCTCCTTCCACCTGGCTGAAGTCACCCCTACACAAGGAGAAGAAGCTCTTCTAGGGCTGGTCTGGGGTAGCTTTTGTATTCCTTGGCCATGGGCAGGAGGACACCACGACAGGTAGTGCCCTCTAGTGTTGCTTGCTCCCCTGGAAGCCTTTGGTAATGGGACCTTTGCCAGTAGTAGATGTGCACAGCTCTACGGAGGCCTTAGAGGTCATTTCTCTGCAGTTGTTGGGCAGGCTTAAGTGTCAGGCTGAAGAGGCCCTTTGTAGGATTGTATCTCCCAGCCATGGCGTGTCTGAAACCCTTGACCTGAAAGGCTATGGAGTTAGGTCAGAGCCTGTGCCCTAGCTCCCAAATAATCCAGGTTCAGCCACCTGTCTTTGATAAGTCAATTAAAAGAGCAGAGTTGATAAGAAAGGGCAGAAAGACTTATTCAGTATAACCTCACTGGGAGGAAGGATCCATGAACACCTCCCCCCCAACCAAGCACATCTTCAGAGTCTTGATAGGAGAGTAAGGTTTAAATAAAAGGAACGAGTTAGGTATAAGTAAGTAGTTTCTGGTCAGGGCGTGGTCCTGCTCCACACTGGCCCATCGTTGTCTCCTCTCCGGTCTCTCCTGTAAGGTGGTTTGACAGGCTAGCTTGTTGGCACTGTCTATTGTCCCTTCCCCTTTTTGCAGGCGACGAGTTCCACGTCTGCCTGGCACCAGGGCCTTTCCTTCTCTCAGCATGAGACGCCTGGGGGAATTCCAATTGTCTAGGGTGCCAGAGTCCAGAATGCTGGAAGGACGGGCTCAAGTGTTCCTTTAGAGTCTAGGAATGCCAGTTCCAGCCGGATCGGGCTCTGCAGGCTTTCCTCTCTGCTTCCTGAACTTCAGAAGGAATGCTTAAGATAAAGAGTGGGAAGAACTTAGCATTAAATTCCCCCCCCATCTGTCTCCCACATCCTTCTGTCTTGTGGAACATGATCAAACCAAGCTCACACAGTTTGCAGCAATGGAGGCCCCAAGGAGGGTTCCTCAGCTGTAGATGCCTACATAAAATGCCAACTTCACACACCTGCTCCTTTGCCAGGATCCTCTCCAGCCAGAGACCCACTGGCTCTGTCCCTTAGGCCTTCGCTTCCTGTCTCCTCACTCCAGGTGATAGAGGCAGCCAACGGGACTACCACCGACTGCCACAACAGTGAGGTGGTGGTCCAGATGCCCACCATGGACTCCCGACTCTACATGCTCGCCTTCCTGCCCTTCCTGGTGCTGCTGGCTTTCATCAGGAACCTGCGTGTCTTGTCCATCTTCTCCCTGCTAGCCAATGTCAGCATGCTGGTCAGCCTGGTCATGATATACCAGTACATTGTCCAGGTACAAGCCCAGGCCCGACCCATCCTGTGGAGTGTGAGAAATCAAGCCGAGTGGTCATACACTACCTACATGTGGCGTATTTACATTAGATGTTGCCTAATTTCCTGAGGAGAGGGGAACAGATGTTTACTCCAGATGGGCCAATGAAATCACTCTACTTGGGTCTTTCAGTCTACATATTTTTGACATTCTTCTTGAGCTTTTATTTTATTGGTATTATTATTATTTTTTTAAAGATGTGTTTATTATTTATACAGTATTCTGTCTGGATGTGAACCAGCAGGCCAGAAGAGAGCACCAGATCTCATTGTAGACGGTTGTGAGCCACCATGTGGTTTCTGGGAATCGAACTCAGGACCTTTGGAAGAACAGCCAGTGCCCTTAACCTCTGAGCCATCTCTCCAGCCCTTTATTGGTATTCTTGTAGAGTTGAGCCGTGTTGCTAATTTGCAAGGCACTTCATTGGCTGAGTTATAGTTCAGCACCATCAACACCGGTCACCTGATTGATGGAATGATGGCTGTCTTACCCACCTGTCTCAGTCACATAGCAGTCACATCTGTGAACTCTGAAACTTCCTACTCAGAGCTCCTTCTGACTGATAGATAAACTTGGAAGCCGCCAGCTGCTAACCCATGGGTGGCACCTGTTTCCAGTAACTTTTCATTTGTGACTCAGAAATAATTACTAGATTATCTTTTGCTCAAGTCTCACCCTAGAGCAGAGACACCTATTTGTCTACATCGTGCATACTAAGATGCTTCTTTATTTTTTAGAGTAAAACTTTGAAAATTAATTATGCATACATGTGGATATATGTAAATGAGTGCAGGTGCCATGGAGGCCACAAGAGTGCGCCAAATCCTCCATAGTCACCTAATAGTAAGGCACTCAAAGTAGGCGCTGGAAATTGACCCTGGGTAAGGTGTTCGGCAAGAGCAGCATGTATTCTTAACGACTGAGCCACCCCGACCCTAAGCTTTGACTTTTATGTTTAAAAAATGTCCATTTTGCTATCTTTCCTTGGCATTTCTCAACATTCTTCTCATGTGCCTCTTGGTATTTTTAAAGTGCTGTCTAATTGATGAAAAAAAAAAAACAAATAATAAGGTGGGGGAGGAAGACACTAATCTAGAAATTATCTGTGTTCCAGCTTTATCTATTTTGAGTGTTTGCGTGGTTGTATCACAATTATTATATAACTTTGTGGTGGTAGTTTGTTTGTTTGTTTGTTTTAGACGGGGTATCCCAGGCTGGCCTCAAACTGACTATATAGCCTAGGTTGACTTTGAACTCCTCATCCTCCTGCCTCAGCCTCCTGAGAACTGGGATTACAGATGTAAATCAAAACATCTGGCTATAGCATAATAAATATTTTCTCAGTCTTGGTAAACAACGGGCTTTTCATGCTCTTCTTTACTATCTCACACAGAGAGTCGAAGCTAACTTCAAAATCCTGATCCTTTTTCCTCAGCTTCCTAAAGCGTGGGGTTTACAGCCTGGCCGTGCACCCCCGTGTCTGGCTTTCATTTGTCTTTTTTATGTAGTGTGTAATATTCTGTGATATATTTGGCATGTGGTTAAGTGATCACTTCTGTTGGGGTATTTAAAATGGTTTTCAATTTCTTTGCTAAGTATCTTTGCTCAGCTTCTTGAGTCTCTTCTAATATATCAAATGTCAGGATGAGATCAGTGAATGAGTGTGAGGCTTTATGCAGGTGTCAGTGTGTGAGCAGTTTATTGGTATATTGGGCAGATCTTTACCCAAAGCCAGTTGGGACTTCCCAATCTGGAGAGTGAGAGAGAGAGAGAGAGAGAGAGAGAACGAACAGCTGACTGTTCCCAGCTTATCTGTCAGTGCCTTCCTTTTTTGAAATTATGGATTTTGGAGAAAATGTGCTCTGACCTGTGATTCAAAGCCCAAATCTCTGAATAACCCTTGGCTTTGTTCATCTTTTCCAGAGGATCCCGGACCCCAGCCACCTCCCCTTGGTGGCGCCATGGAAGACCTACCCTCTGTTCTTTGGGACGGCGATTTTTGCTTTTGAAGGCATTGGAGTGGTAAGAGGGATACTGTGGCTTGGGCCTGAGTGCTCCCTGGCACCCCCAGAGTCCTCACTGTCTGCTTTAGTGCTCAGGAAACCCCATGGAAAATTAGCTCTTGAGCTGGATATGATGGCACACGCCCATTGTCACAGCACTCAGGAGGTGGAGGCAGGAGGATCAGGCGTTTAGGCTGTCACTAGCTACACGGCAAGTTCGAGGCCGGACTAGGTACATAAGAGCCCCCCTCCTCCCCCCATAAAAAATTAAAGGGAAGTTCACACTTAGAAAAATTAGCTGGAGGCTGCGATCTCAGGAGCAGGTATCAGAGTCCTGTGTGGGCCATACTGCTGTGAGGGGAGAGGGCACTCCAAACCCCTGATGTCTCCCCAGAGGAAAGAGGGAATCCCAATCTGGTCTCTCCTCACTCCTGACTAGACAGTGGGTTCTGAAGCCCCTTCTATGCCCGAGAGTTTAGGTGCTGATAAAATAGCCGATCCCACTGTGCACTAAAGGAGAGTATACTTGGGGGTCTGGCAGGAAAGATTCTATCTTCTTTTAAGATGGTGTGTGTGTGTGTGTGTGTGTGTGTGTGTGTGTGTGTGTGTTTGTGTTTGCTTGCTCATTTGCGTGCATGTGTCCCCTGTGCATGCCTGTGCGCGTGCGCGTGTGCTTGGAGGCCGGAAGTCAACATCAGGTGTCTTCCGCAGGCACTCTCCACTTCTGGAGGTGACATCTCTCACTGCACCTAGAATTTCCTGCTTCAGCTAGGCTGTTGTCTGGTCGGTGACTTCCACTGATCAACTTGTCCCCGCTCCCACCCCTCAGCCCACCTCTCCTAGGTGCTGGGGGTTACAGATTTATGCCACCGCACCTGGCTTTTTTGTGGCTCTGAGCATCGGAACTCGTGTTCTCATAATGTGCACAGCAAGTACCTTACTGGGCCGAGCCACTCATCTGTCTCCCAGGCCCCTGATAATGCTGTATTTGTGACGTGTTCACATTTCTTTCTCACGTGCTTTTCTTCTCCTTATTCCTTTTTTTTTTTTTTTGTAGGTTCTACCTCTTGAGAACAAAATGAAGGACTCACAGAAATTTCCACTTATCCTGTATTTGGGGATGGCTATAGTCACTGTACTCTACGTCAGCCTGGGGAGCCTGGGGTACCTGCAGTTTGGAGCTGCTATCAAGGCCAGCATCACACTCAACATGCCCAACTGCTGGTATGGGGTTGGGGGGGCGGGAGGGAGGACATGGGATAGAAACTTGCAGAAGGTGATAGGTCAGAATGTCGCTTGGCTACTCTGAGCTTGTGATTCCTACAGCAGCTTGTACTCGATTCATACGTGCATCTTCCATCCGCTAAGACATTTCTCCTGGGAAATATTGATCCCAGGAGGACTGAGTAGCCACCCTGTGTACCTAAAGCCATTCCAGACTCTGTGTGAGGAGGGCAGGTCTGTCTGTTGGGGAGCATCACCATAGGCTGCCGGCTGTTGGGAGTCCTTTCTTGAGTATCTCTCCCAGGTGGACATGCTATAGGGAAACACTGAGACCTGCAGAAGAACCTGGGTATCACAGAGCTTTGCTGAACAGTCTCTGTTTGGAAGACGAAAACCTCATTGTAGAGAGCAGCTGTTTGCCCATGCTGAGGAACTGGTCAGCACCCAGGGACCCAGAGCAGCCTTTCCATCCAACCCATTTCATGGCACTCTGAGTGGTGAGACTTCAGGTGATGCCAGTTGAGAAAAGTGTTGGCTCCACAGGGTCACTGTGTGACACAGGACCCCTAGTCAGCAGGCAGCTGGAGATCAAGCTCACTTCATACTCTGACCAAGTGGGCTGTTGTTCAGAGGGATTTCAATCTTCCCCTCTGGGACTGCTTTTAAAATTACTGAATGTACCTTTGGATGCTTGCTGGGGCTGTGTTCCTGTTCCCCAATGAGTGTGTAGCTCAGGAACATGCGACACAGCCAGCACATACAATCTGACCCCAGTGAGCAGCTGCCTTCCTCCTATCCCTAACCCAGCTGTGCTCCACTCAACCCCTGTGCTTCTGTATAGAAGCATTTACCTGCATGTCCTGCAGGGGGCGCTCCCGATTCCAGATTTAGCAGCTCTCTGGAGCCCGCCCCATCCCCAACCCTGGCTTAACTCAGCACCACTATCTGACTGTTGGGTTTAGTTTTTCCCTCAAAAAATTTTTAGTTGCCTATACTTAGCTAGCGAGACTTTTACCCACACTGGTCTTTCCCAGGGTGTTCTTAGAGCTTAAGAGCCTCCCTCATCTAGGTGTTCAGTTCAACTGCAGAGACAACCTGTTCTCACTACACACGTAAGACATTTAAATCAATTCCAAGAGTGCCCAGTGGCTCTCGCTGCCATATGCACAGGTCTTGATGAAGCTGGAGCTGTGCTGAAGAGAGTGGCTTTCCTCTGTGTTCCGAGTCAGGTCAGAAAGCACCGTGCTCTGGGGTGAGTTGGGGTACCCCTTGGCATGTCAGTGGCCTCCCCAGGGAGACTCCGAGGTCTACAGTAAAAGGCAGCCCTGTTGGCCTGGGGAGGGGCCTGAGCTCATTCCTGGGGGCTTTCCCGGCCACCAGCTGACTCTGAGATGCCTGAACTGCATAGGAAGGATGAAAGTAGACTTGTTGGAGTCTTGTAGTTATTTTTGAAAGATATTTGCTCCTGTGCACAGGACAAAGATTCCAGATACAGAAGGTGTACGGAGAGCATTTCACCACATCCTGGGGAAATATTCAGTGTGTGTGTGTGTTGGGGGGGGGGTCTTTTATCTTTCCTTCCTTCCTTCCTTCCTTCCTTCCTGTTTGGTTTTCTGAGAAAAGTTCTCATGTAGCCGAGGCTGAAATTCAGTATGTAGCAGAGGCTGGTCTTGAACTTTTGATCCTCCTGCCTCTTTCTCTCAGGCGATAGGGTTATGATCTGCCTGGCTGACCTCCTCATTTTGAAGAGCTACGTGGAGGCACTGTGACTTATTTAGCCAGTTTTCTATGAATTAACATTTCATTTTTGTAGCCTCCCCTTACATAAAAGCTGGAGAGGACTTTTTTTAATTTTTAATTTTTTTGTTTTTTCAAGACAGGACTTCTCTTTTTAGCCTTGGCTGTCCAGGACTCACTTTGTAGACCAGGCTAGCCTTGAACTCACAGTGATCCGCCTGCCTCTGCCTCCCAAGTGCTGGGATTAAAGGTGTGTGCCACCACGCCAGGCTGAGAGGACTGATTTAAAAAAAAAAATTAATTTGCATTTAGTGTATATGCATGTGGGGGGGCAGGGAGGAGAGAGGAGAGGACAGGAAGTGAGTGAGTCTGAGGGCCCTGTGGGCTGGTGACCTTCCCACCTGTCTCCAGGGTGCACAGATGGCTTTGGGCTCTGTCAGGGCTGTCAGAGTGCACCACCAGGCTCCTGAGAGCACCCACTCTCTGCAGGTTGTACCAGTCGGTGAAGCTGCTGTACTCCGTAGGCATCTTCTTCACGTACGCGCTCCAGTTCTACGTCGCCGCTGAGATCATCATCCCCGTCATCGTGTCCCGAGTGCCTGAGCATTACAAGCTAGTGGTGGACCTTCTTGTGCGCACTGCAATGGTTTCTGTGACGTGTGAGTAGAAGAGACGGGTTCTTCTTTTCCTTAAAGCCCAGAGGACATCTGGATTGTCCCCAGTGAGAGCCTTAAAGCCCAGAGGACATCTGGATTGTCCCCAATGAGAGCCTTAAAGCCCAGAGGACATCTGGATTGTCCCCAGTGAGAGCCTTAAAGCCCAGAGGGCATCTGGATTGTCCCCAGTGAGAGCCTTAAAGCCCAGAGGGCATCTGGATTGTCCCCAGTGAGAGCCTTAAAGCCCAGAGGGCATCTGAATTGTCCCCAGTGAGAGCCTTAAAGCCCAGAGGACATCTGGATTGTCCCCAGTGAGAGCCTTAAAGCCTAGAGGACATCTGAATTGTCCCCAGTGAGAGCCTTAAAACCTAGAGGACATCTGAATTGTCCCCAGTGAGAGCCTTAGAGCTTAGAGGACATCTGAAGTGTCCCCCAGTGAGAGCCTTAAAGCCCAGAGGACATCTGAATTGTCCCTCAGTGAGAGCCTTAAAGCCTAGAGGACATCTGAATTGTCCCCCAATGAGAGCTGGCATGCAGACATGCTTCTGGAATTGAGACATAAATCAGGGCATGAAGAATTGGCTCTCAGTGACCCCAACGAAGTCAGGAGTGAAGACAGTAGTTTATAGATGAGGCCTGAAGTACAATAGAGAATGAAGACACTGTTCCTATCCTATCTGAAATGCATAACTATCTGAAAGCCACTCTCGAAGGTTGGGGATGTAGCTGAGTATGCTCAGTGTGTGCTGATTGGGCATGCATGCCCTGGGATTCCATCCTCAGCACCACATCGACTGGGTGTGGCGGTACACACCCACAATCCCAGTGCTGGGGAGGTAGGGGCAGGAGGACCAGCGGTGTGAAGTCAGCCTGGGATATATGAGATCCTGTTTCAATAGATAGACAGACAGACAGGCAGACGGCTAGGTGGACAGATGATGGGTTGATGGATAGATGGCTGGATAAGTAGATGAGTGGATGGGTGGATGGATAGATGGTGGGTGGATGAATGGATGGATGGATAGATCCATAGTTGGGTAAAAAATATGGATGGATGGATGGATGGATGGATGGATGATGAATTAATGGTTAGATAGATAGATGGCCTCTTCAACCACATCTATAGTGAGAACTGGAAACTTTAATAGAAGGCACTGTTACTATGCCGTCTATGATAAATAAATATCTAAAAGGCACTGCAAGGTCTGGGTGCTTGCCCAGCATGCATCCCCAGCACCACATAGCCTGGGTATGGTGGTTCACACCAAAACCCCAGCACTAGGATGTAGAGGCCGGAGGGCCAAGAGTTCAAGGCTAGCCTGGGATACACAAGACCTTGTCTCTGTCTCTGCTGATCGGTCAGTAGCTAGCCACTCTACCCTGTCTGTAACAAGGACTCATCAGTTTTGTAGAAGGGATGTGCTTGTTTTAAATGGCTGTCCGTCTTGAGCTTGGGAGATGATCCCAGATTTTTTTTTGTATTTTTGTCTTTAAACATCTATTAATTCACCAGTTGTTTACCTGTTTTTTACTCCCCTTTCCCCTGCCCTGAGCTAAGGGCTGCGAGTTAAACATTAGAGTCAGACTATCACTAGCACCTTACTTTCTGTTTGTTGAAAGCAAGATGATCAATTTTTAAAAATTAACTTTTCCTCATGGCTTCTGTGAGTTCAACCAGGGAATCCCTAACCAACTTGTGTCTGACTTCTGGTTTAGATTTCCAGGAGATTTGCAGTTTTCCAAATTAGACTTTTATGTTAGTTTTATTGTTTGGGAGCAAGCATTTCATTGCTTATTACATTAAGACTTCCCTGAAATGTCCTTAAATTACTTAATCCTAGCTTCTACATTTGGAATGAAGATGGGTCTATATAGTTTTTTCTCCCCTTAGGCATATCCATATATATATGTGTGTGTGTGTGTGTGTGTGTGTGTGTGTGTGTGCGCGTGTGTGTGTGTGTGTGTGTGTGTGTGTATATATATATACATATACATACACATGTGTATATATATATAATATATTTACAATATGTATTATATATATAATAACTGGAGTTGAGTATCTTTCTTATTTACTAGTATATGCATTCATGATGGAGGAGTACATGTCGAGGTCAGAGGACAACTTTGTGGTGTTAAATGACCTCTGACCTTACCCCTCTTCCTCCTGGGTACTGGGATTATAGGCATGACCCACTATATTTGGCTCCTCATTGTTTTCCTGCAAGGACAGCAGCAGGTGAGGCCGGCCTTCTTGGTGTCTATGTAGAAAGAACTCTCCTGGCCTAAGGAGGTGACCTTGATCCCCTCACCTGACCTTGGGCAGATCACCTAAACATTTCTTGGAGACTGAGTCTGGTCATCGTGGACTCCCCAGTGCGACGGAGAGCTCGTTGCACCCAGAACTCCGGCTTCTCCTTCTGCTCTTTGGCAGATTCCAGTGCCTCTCCTGGTGGGAACAGCCCATGTCACAGCTAAGCCAGGGAGGGGCAGGAGCAACTGCACAGGCTGCATTTTGATCCCGTCCTCTGTGGCAGCCCCTGATGCACATTGGGCTGGGTCTCCTCCTCCATGGACGGATTGGCAAGACTGCCTCTGAGGGCAGAGTGGCTTCTCTCGACAGCTCTGAGAGCCTGGTTATTGAATCTAAAGGGCTTTGCAAGACAGAATGTTGAACATTCAAATAACTTGTCTTTCCTGACATGGATCTTCCAGGAAAAAAGTAGGTTTGTTCCTAAGCATAGGACCTGCTTTCTGACAGGCTGATTCCTACCCCACTCTGCGGGAGGTGGCAGTCCCTGGCTCCATACCTCATCCTGTCCTTAGGTCCTCTTGGTTTTCTGCTTTGCTCTTCCTGGCTCAGTCTGGGCCCCACTCCCCTTCTTTGTACTGACACTCAGGGGGCCGGGCTGTGTTTCATCTCTGTATGTTCTGTGTCCCCGTCTCCTGTCATCTGTTCTCTTTATCGTCCTGTGGAAGGAGGCAGGCGCTTCATCTCTGCCGGCTCCGTAGCTTTTTCCTGGCTTCCCCCAGAGACTTTGAAGTAATTGTGGGAGGCAGAAGAGGCCTTTCCCGGTAGCACCAACTCAGACGGACTTGTATGGGTTCTTTTTGTTCTCATTTCTCTGTTTATTCAATTCTCAAAGTTGATTGGCGCGTCACTTTCCATCTTTGTGTGACTATTTTCAGTGACGCCCACACACTGTTCTTACTGCCGCCTCTAATGTTTCCCTTTTTTCTTCCTCTTCCTCAACTTATTCAAGAAAAATAGGGAGACATGTATCCAAAACCTGAGGTCCAGCCTCTGATTGTATTTTAATTTTATGAGTATGGATGTTTTACCAGTATGTGCCTGGTGCATACAGATCTGGAAATGGAGTTATGAATACCATGTGGGTGCTGGAAACCAAACCCGGGTCCTCTGGAATAGTAGCCACTGCTGTTAACCTCTGAGCCCTCTCTCCAGTCCGCAGCCTCAGTTAAAAAATGATCGTGTGTTTGTGTGTGTGTGTGTGTGTGTGTGTGTGTGTTGCTCTCAGTGCCTATAGAAGCCAGAAGAAGGTATTGGGTTTCCTAGATCTAGAGTTACAGATAGTTGTAAACTGCTTGAAATGAGTGCTGGGAACTGAACTCGGCTCCTCTGCAAGAGCAGTGAGTGCTCTTAATTGCTGAGCCATCATCTTTCCAGCCTCTGTGGCCTCTCTTTTAACCCAACTTGGAGTTCATCTTTATTCCTACTTATTCCTACCCTCCCCAGCTACATTTGGTCTGCACTTGAGGGAGAGGTGTTCACTTACTTAAGTTTTCCTATGTTATAAATGCAAATATAGTTTTTGTATTTTTTTTTCCTGTTCATACCTCCATAGAATGAGTTTGTTCAAAGCCACAGTGAATTTTGAGGATAAATTTCTAATCATTCAAAAGTAATAGTGGGTTTTTAAAAATTATTTTATTAATTTATTCACTTTGCATCCCATTTGTGGTCTTCCTGACGTTCTCCTCCCACAGCGTTAGTTTCAGGTCTCACATTGATGCCCTTGGTCCCTTGGACTTGAGGTTTGGGCACGGTGAGAGATAGTGATCTAGTTTCATCCGTGTGTGTGTGTGTGTGTGTGTGTGTGTGTGTGTGTATGTGTGTGTGTGTGTGTGTGTCCAATTTTCACATCACTATTTGTTGAAGAGGCTGCCTTTTCTCTGATGTGTAATTGTGACAGGTGGCTGTGGGTCTGTATCTGTGCTCGATCTGCATGTCTGTTTTCATGTTGGTTCCGTGCCATTTTTTGGGGCCATGGCTCTAGTATAACTTGAAATTGGGGGTGGCGACATCCCCAGCATTGTTCTTTTTACTCAGGATCACTGTGTCTATTTGGAGTCCTTCTGTGCTTCCATGTGGATTTTGAGTTGTTGTTTTTTTTTTTGTAATTTCTGTGAAGGATGGAATTTTGACGGGGATTGCACCGATTCTGTGAGTTGCCTTAGATAACATGCCATTTCCCCTGTATGTGTTCTACCAATCCATAGGCAGAGAGTGGCCTTCTGTCTTCAGCTGCCTCCTTCAATGTCTTTGTTGTTTTTAAAGTTTCACTGTAGAGAGATCTCTTTTGGTTCTCTCACTTGGTTAGGTTTATTTCAAGGTATGTATGTGTATGTATGTATGTATGTATGTATGTATGTATGTATGTATGTCTGTCTAGCTATGATATTTATCTAACACTTAAGCACTCTTAAGTTCTTGATATGAGTGACCCCTTTGGTCACCCCTGCTTGGCAGTTGGGGATCATAAGGAACCATCTGATGCTGGCACTGAGATGCGAGGCTGGACACTGTGAGTCCAGAGCCTGAACCCCCAGCCACGTTCCTGTAGCCCTCCCTGGGCTCAGCTGCCTTGCTTCTGTTTACAGTTAGTATGAGGCAGACACAGGCAGAGGGAGACTCAGACCCTGGACCCTGGACCCCTGAGAGGGCAGGTGGTTCAGGGTACCCAGCTCAGCAGTTCCCCCAGAGCGTTGAACGCTGTGGTGAGAGCAGTTCACGATGTTCCCCGCCAGCTCTCCTCTAATTTACTGCAAGGCTCATGGGATGCCACCAACTGTCTCTTCAGTCAAGTTTTTGCTTGTAGGACAGGTTGAAAGCCTACACTGTGCACCGTCTCAAGACCGACATGGCTGCCTGATATGCTGGGCAGTCTTCAGGCAGAACCGCTCCCCTCCCTCTACCATGAAGTATTTGGTGAAATTATCATGGGTCTTATCATGGTGTCTTCTAGAAGAGGAAGTGATGGGAATGCATGCTTCTTTCTCTTTGGCACTTGAAGACTGATGTATTTGTGGCTCCATCAGTGGAAGGAAGTGAGCAGTCCCTCAGAAAAGCCTGCCTTCTTTCCTCCTCCCCCACCTCCACCCAGTCATCCCTTTGGGAGAGACTAGATAGAAGACCAGCTGGGAGAATAGGGCACCACTGCAATCCTGGGGTTTGGGAGGCTGAGGCAGGAGGATCTCAAGTTCAGTGGCAGCCTAGATACTCAGTAAAGCAATCGTGACATAGTAAGGTACCACTTGTGATGGTGCTGCCAGTAAATATATAAATTACACATACACATCTCTCTATATAATATACATATGTATATACATACATACATACATACATACATACATGCATATGTACATGAACTTACAGCCAGGAGACCATAGTAATTCTTTGTTTCTGATCATATATTGCCCAGAGATTGGACTAGATAGTGTGGTTCTCCTCTGCAACCTCAAACATCAGGGTTCTTCCGACAGATAGATAGCATCTTCACTTCCTTCGAGTTCTCAGCTCCGAATGTGGAGCCGGGCTGAATTTCCTGGCCAGTGAGCAAAGCTCCTTCCGTCCCAGGCATTCTTGACCATAAATGTCCCCTCTCTCTGCAGGTGTTCTGGCCATCCTCATCCCTCGCCTGGAACTGGTCATCTCCTTGGTGGGCTCCGTGAGCAGCAGCGCCCTGGCCCTCATCATCCCGCCCCTGCTGGAGGTGACCACCTACTACGGGGAGGGCCTGAGCCCCCTGACCATCATCAAGGATGCCCTCATCAGCATCCTGGGCTTCGTGGGCTTCGTGGTGGGGACTTATGAGTCTCTGTGTGAGCTGATCCAGCCAAGCTCTGGCAAAAATTCCACCAGTGCCTTCATATAAGGATCTGGGTGTGTTCCCTGTACCTGCCCAGCCCCACCCTTGTGTGTCTCCCAGTAGTGTCCCCGCATCCTCAGGTGTGGGTCAGCCACTGGAAAAAGGCAGGGCTGCTGCCTGGGCACTCTTCCACCTGGCACTGGACCCTTGGGTAACCTGGGCTGGATGAGACTTTAAGGTTGGGGGAGGGCGGGAGCAGACACACCACTTGTGACGGTGCAACCACTGCTTTCATCGCCCCTCCTCCCCCGGCACCACCTCCTCATCTGACCTGCCCCACCCACCTAGATTATGCCCATTGCACAGTTCACTTTATTTGAAAGGTCTCCTCCTGCTCCTGACGTTTTTCTCCTTCCCGGGGCCAGGCCTGGATTAAGTTAAGTGGGGACCCTTACGTTTTACAAAGCCAGGCCTCTTTCTCTTTGGGCTCCCAAACGCTGTACCTCACTATTCTGCCCCAGCTGAGTTCTGAGGGGCTTCGGGACCACCTCGAAGTTTACAGCCAGTCCCGAATGCTCAAGGTATCCATCTACTGTCCGGCTTGGGTGAACCCGCAGGCCACACCACCTCTTTACACATCTTCTCTGTGTAATTCACAGGACTGACCCCCCCCCTTGATCCCTTTAGCTCTTAGAGTTAATGAGATGCTGCCCAGATTTGGAGGTATTTATAGTTTATTTAAACTTAGGTTCCAGGCTCTGACAACAGACCTGGCATCATGGTGGATTACTTTTCCATCAGGAACTTGTACTTGGCTTCTCCTGCCTCAAAGAAACCTGCTTTCAGGGGACCAGGGCATGTGCCCTCCACCCTCTTGTCTGAGTGGCCTAGAGGCCCTTATTTTTGTTTTGTTTTGTTTTGTTTTGTTTTGTTGAGATAGAGTCTCATGTCACCAAAATTGGCTTTGAACTGTCTCTGCCTCAACTTCTGAGATTACTAGCACGAGCTGCCACACCCAGCTGGCTCAGAGATCTTCAGCAGATCATGTGAGCATGGACCATCTCTGGGAGATCCGTGCATCCATGGACTTCCGTGTGTGAGACTGGAGTCCAGATGGCTGTTGGGAAGTGCTTGTGGATTGCTGGGCTGAGGACTAGGGTGCTGATTGACTTCCGCTTCAGAGACACTACGCACAAGGGTCATTGTTTACAGTTCCTGGGGAGGGAGCAGAAGTCCCGCCTTGCCTCATGCTGCCTCTGTATCCTGGGCTTTCAAGGAACCACTAAACATTAACTGTGACCCATCTCTATCCCCTTACCACGCCTCCCATAGAGTCACCTGGCTTCCGGGTCAGTCACCTCAGGGTGGGCCTTCAGAGGCAGCTGAAGGAAGTCTGAGGCTTGCCATAGCTCCCCTGTTGATGGAGGGATTTCCAAAGGGAAGTCATTAGCTCCCCTTCTCTGAGTTGTGTGTGCTTGAATGTGCACACGTGTGCATGCACCCCTGAACAGAGTGGTTCCCTGGCTCTTACCTACAGATCGGCTTTGCCTTGAGCCTTGGTTTAGAGAAGGAAGCAAGAAATTATCAGGGTCTTGTGTGGCAGGATCTAGAAGGGCTGTGGCCCAACCTTGCAGGCAAGCCCTTTCCTGCTGTTCTGTCCAGAGCCTGCTGAGTGACTTCCACGGCAAGGAAGAGGGAAGGATGGCCTCTGGCTACAGCAGTAGCTGGCCTAAGCAGTGTTGCTAGGAGGAGGCACTGCTGTCTGCCTGGCCTGTAGCCCCTAGGAGAACAGCACTCTTTACCCTTTGTCGCACTAGCATCCCCACAGGTGCTTATGTGGCCTGGTGCTGGGTTCACAGAGGCCTTGCTTTCTGAAGTTTCAGGCTAGAGAAGGACCAAAGTAGGTTGAGATGCTGGCCAGCAACCCAGCTGTGGTGGAGGCTCCCTCCTAGAGGCCCCCTGAGCATGGCTTCCTGGTGTATTCAGAACTGTTAAAGGCACCCCTGTTCATGTGGTCTTGGAGATCAAAACTCAGTACTCTAAGTCAGCTGTCTCTTCAGGGCCGCTGGCCTGACATCGTGTGGCATTCAGCTAGTGGCAGCTTCCTTGGTGTGGCTTTTGTATCTTTTGACCTCTTGCTGTGCTCCTGGGGCTGTCAGTTTGGTGGCTTGACTGAATTGACTCAGATCAGGGGTTTTTCTGGCTGGACACTGGGAAGAGGAAGAGGAAGTTGGTCCTTCGCTGCACACAGCCTAAGGGCCTACAGGAGCCCTGAGTCAGAACCCTTTTCTCTCTTTCTGGCTGTCAGTTGGGTGCCAGATGGCCTCTGGTGAGAAAACACCCAGACAAATGGACTACGCTTGATCAGAACAGGCAATGCTTGTGGAGAGGGAGCCTGAATCCAGATGCCCCAGGGGCAGACGTGCTGCCCCCTCTTTGCCAGCCTGCACCTTGCCTGGACCTGCCGTTTGTCCCCAGATTTGAACACTTGCTGGAAAGAATAAGGTCCAATCTGAGCAGCCCCACCCTGCCCTTACCGGTGTGGCATCCTTTGTAAAGGGCTGCCTTCAGGGTCAGGAGAGGTTTGGGTCAGTTTAGCCCCGCCCATCTCACCTCTCCAGCGACACCTAGGGGCAGTTGCTCACAGTCGGCTGTTCATCCTTGAAAGTCTTAGGTAAAGTGCGTCCAGTGGTCTCAAGGTAGATAGATCCCAGAGCCTGTCCTTAGGCTCTTTCACCCCCATATTTCTCCCTCTTCAGTGTCATGTCTTTGGATACTACTGTTTCCCCCGCTCTTTCCAGAAAGTACAGGCCTCAGATCATGTTTACAGCATTCTCTGTGTATCCATTTCTTACCCCCACCCCCACCCGCCTGCATGTCGAGGGCTCTGGACACGGCTTTGCTTTCTCTACTGGCCAGCCCCAGCCACCACTCCCACTGGGACACTGAAGCTTTCTGGGACCTGGTATGGGAACCAGACAGAGAGGTAGGAGATGGCAGTCAGGAGGGTGGCGCCAAGTCGGCTTTAGAATCTCATCTTCCAAAGTACATTACACATCAGAGAGCATTAGAGGAAAGCAAGCCATCTATCTGGCTGGTCTTGAAACTGTGGTCAATACTTGAAGGCACTTTAGTCCTGCTGGTCGCGCCAGCTTCTGCCAGGTGGGTTTCTTCTTTTTTCTGTGTATCCCAAGACATTAAACCTTGCTCGTAGGCAGCTATCAGAAAGAAAAAAAAAAAAAAAGAAGTAGAAAAGGAGGCTGGAAGGTGCTTGGTGTTTGCCTTGGTCTTTGGCCTAAATCAAGGTGACATTAAAGAAGCTGGGCTTTTTTTTTTTTTTTTTTTTTTTTTTGGTTTAGACAGAGTTTTTCCGTGTAGCCCTGGCTGTCCTGGACTCACTCTGTAGACCTGGCTGGCCTTGAACTCACAGAGATCGACTTTCCTTTGCTTCCCAAGTGCTGGGATCAAAGGTGTGCACCGCTCGCCCTTCCCCCTCCCCTGCGCGCTTTTTTGTTTATTTGTTTGTTTATGAAAATAAAATCCCATGTCTGTATCATAAATTGTCAGTGGATGTGCATGCGAATCAAGGAACCAGAGAACTGCCATGCGGAGAGTCTTGATAGCCAGACAGTACTGTGGTTACAAGCCTTCTCAGATGTGCATTTCAGTAGGGTAAGGGTACACATGTGGGTCATGTCAGAGCCGCTCAGTCTCAGTTGGGTTGCGCACATGGATCTTGTATTAAATTTCCACTTCAATAAATGAATTTTATTTTTTATTTTTAAAAGGCTGCAAACCGTGTCTTTGTTTTTACACTTAAAAGAAGAAGAAGAAGAAAACCACCCACTAGGTTAGAACCATCTGTTGAAGGGAAAGGGGTCTGAGAAAGAGTATGAGGATTTGATTTGTTTTGTGTGGTTTTGTTAATCAGTCCTGCCTCCCTAAACCACTTCAATATGCTCCTGAAATCCTAGGTAATATTTCCCTTCCTTCCTTCCTTCCTTTCTTTAGTTATTTCTTTTTGTTTTTGTTGGTTTTGGTTTTTTGAGACAGGGTCTCTCTGTGTAGCCTTGGCTGTCCTGGACTCACTCTGTAGACCAGGCTGGCCTCAAACTCACAGTGATCCGCCTGCCTCTGCCTCCTGAGTGCTGGGATTAGAGGCGTGTGCCACCATGCCCGACTCTGGGTAGGCATTTTGAATGCCTTCTACATATACCAGTGGGTAGTTTTAGGTGTCAACTTGGCTTTTCAGTCAAATATCAGCCTCGGTGTTTGCAAAGGTTGGCATCTACAGTGGTTGACTAAAGATAACCCTTGCGCAAGCTTCGTGTGGCTTCGTCTCATCTGAAAGTTCTTAAACTGTGGCCTCCCTGAGGAGGGATCCTGTCTCCAGACCACAGCACCCGCTTCTGAGCATCCACATGGAGGTCAGCTCTGGGAACTTTACACCTGTCAGCCACAGCTACGCCAGTTCTTTGAAATCTGTTTTTACACACACACACACACACACACACACACACACACAGAGTTTGCTTACACTAACTGAGGCGGCTACTAATTCACCCAGCAGAACAAATGACCAGATCACAATTGCATCACTCAAGCTTCTCCAGACAGACTGAGCCAACCCAAAGTCCCAAAGACTCAGGCAGTCTTTCCAGCCCACCAGCTGGCACAGGAATCTGCAACACAGAGAATTTTGGTACCAGAATTCAAGCGTTTCTCAAAGTACCTGCCTCTTTGCTTAACGCCTCAGGGGGCAGTGCTATGAGGGTAAAGGGAATTGTCATAAAAGAATGAAAAGTTTAGAAGACGCCAAGTCAAGGTGCTGATTTACATGGTCGCCCACAGCAAGGTTCCATTCACACACAGTGGCTGGGCTCTGCACTCCCAGATCTCCAGGTCGCTCGAGGTTAGCCCCTTCCTACGCTGGAGACCCTCATGTGAGTGACAGTGCACTGACCCGGGGTTCCTAGGTAGGTAGCTTCCCATTTCAGCCCTTTGTAGATGTGTTTAGAGATTGACCCTTACATGATGCATTTTTCTTAGAGCAGTGGTTCCCAGCCTCTGAGTTCTGACCCCTTTTGGGGTGGGGGTGGTTGAATGATCTGTCACCAAGAGTCCCCTAAGACTAACAGAAAACACACATTTTTTTTTAACATTCTGATTCATAACAGTAGCAAACATACAGTTACGAGTAGCAATGAAAATAATGTCATAGTTGGGGGTCACCACAGCATGAACAGTGCCAGGAAAGTTGAGAACCACTGTCCTAGACTATGGTCATTGGCTCCTTCATCTTTTTAAAAAATTAAACATTACCCCCACGTATAGCAAAATTTTCTGGTTTTTCCAAGGCACAACTTGATAAGACTGTCTCAATAATAATGTAGAACATTGACTTCGCCTTAAATGCTTGCTTATTTATGTCTACATTTGGTGTGTGTGTGTGTGTGTGTGTGTGTGTGTGTGTGTGTGTGTGTGCAAGTGTGTGCACCTGGGTCTTGGGCATCCTGCTTACTTTCTGAGACAAGATTCCTCACTGACCCTGGAATGAGCGAGGCTGGCAGCCAGGATCCTGCAGTCTCTGCCCTGTGACGCTGGGGTCATAAGCATGTATCTGGCTACTTCAGGTTTTTATCTGGGTTCTGGGGATTTGAGCTCAGGTCTTCATGCTTGTGCGGCAAGCATTCTTACCCACTGAGCCATCTCCGCAGGTCCCCCCTATAGCATTTTGTAATCTCCCCCTCCCCATACCACTTTGCCCTTGGCCTTGGCGCAAAGGTCTGTGGATATGGAAACTACCCAGAGGCTGGCTTTTCAATGATAAAGGTAGAATAATGTGTTGAGACTTTTTTTTTTCTCTTCAGTGACAGTCAACAGTTTCCTATATAGCATCTTATTTAATACTCAGCCAGTGAAAGAAACTTCTGGCAATATCTCCTTTGCAAACAGAGAAATTAAAGGGATTTAAAAACTTACCCAAGATGCACATTTTCTGCCTATCCAGGTCTTGCCTCTTGCTTTTGCCCCTGAGATCCATGGCTCCTGCCTCCCACTTTCATCTGCCCTCCTTCGGTGGGCACAGAGAGGCCTCCCTGCCCCCACACCTGCTGGGTACCTGGGCCACCCACACTGCTCTGACCCCAAGCCTGCTCTGTTCACACCACCCTCATTAGTCCTGAGTTGTCATCTGTGAGAGCCACCCTGCCTGTCCAGTCTTCACAGTATGGCTTGCTCCCGACCTAGCTGGCTGCCCTCCTCCATGCTCAACCTGGGACTCAACTCCCAGCACCCACACCAGAGGGGGCTGCTTGTCTCAGGAATCTTCCTGGGAGTTTTTTTTGGCTCCTTCCTCAGCTATGTGCTGTTATATGATGAGCCTTATACCTACCTGGGCTCCATTAACCCTCCGTGGTCTTTGGGTAGCTCAGCTGCAGACTCATCCAACAGAGCATAGGAAACACTAGAAGAACTTCACTTGCTGTTGAGCAGGGCCAGACTTAGTGGCTCCCTCACCTCTCCTCCATATGACCTTAGGTATGAGGATGTGCAGTATGTAGGTAGGAAGACCTGTTCAGCTTACAGGCAGACAGCAGGCTGTTTTGTACAAGGGCTGAGTTGGCCCTGGAACCATGAATAATGAGAGTCTTTGTACTTGGCCCCCCCACCCCCCCACCCAACCCCACCCTTACTCCCCCACCCACACCCACCCCTACTCCCCCCACCCACACCCACCCTCAGCCTAGCTCCTAAGCTGCTGAGGACATTGACTAAGGGAGAGTGCCTTTCCCCTCAGTGTCTGCCCTAGGGGTAAGCCTGTCCCTGGTTCCGTTGGGGACTCGGTGTAATCTATAGTGAGTAGTGTCCTGGATAAGGAAATTAACTTCATTAAGCTTTTAGTTTCATGTTAATCTCACCAAGCAGTTTCCTTGGCTGGATCTTGGAGGCTTTATCAGAGAATCTGATAAAATTCTAGACTGTCTTTGATGAGTCAGGTCCCAGAGGAACCTAGGCAAGGGCCCCGTGCAGAGACTCGTGATCCATGGTTTCAGGCCTCATGCATTTCAGGAGGCAGCCCAGCACGATCAGCACGGGGTCAGTGCCCCAATGCAGGGGCAGCTCACTAAGTCACTATATCCTGCAGTGGCCATGACTGTCCCTTTAGACAGGGCCCAAGCAACTGTGGGCCCTGGGTAAGTCACTCCTCATCCTCAAATGTCGTGTCTGGTATTTCTTTTCTAGTCAGCTCTTTGGGAATCTCCCTTCAATTCAGAAGAGCGTAGACCACTCTGGCTGAATCCCTCTGTTAGAATTCCAGAAACTTCTCATGGCATCCAAACCTTACTGAGATCTCTGTCTTTGGTATTTCCAGTGAACACATTCACCCTTTGCTTTAGAAAGCCTTGGCAGCCCTGAGGCTGACACTGAGCCCTCCACATGACCATCACACGGGAGTCTGCTGTTGTTTGCACTTTGTCTCCACCTTCTCCCTCAGCAGGAATTGCCTGAGCCTGCCTCCTGCAGCCCCTCAGAATACATGCTGGGGGTCCCTACTCTTTTGGCTTCCTTTGAACTCCTTCTGCCCCGCCCCCTCCAGCTGTCTTCCAGACTGCTGGATCACTCTTAATGGTCCCAAGACCAGCTGTAGAGGCTCAAGGCTGAGACGACTTGTACCTCTCAAGATCAAAACCCTCTGACCTTAGAGTTCTGGGCTGGGCTGTTTCTGAACCCTGCCCCATGGGTCACACTTGCAGCTGCTGCCTGTTGGTCCTCTGGGGTCCTGACATGGTTTCACAAGCTCACACGCAGAGCAGACCTGGGTTTTAGGAAGGTTAAGTGACTTGGGACTATAGTCACTCCGAGTGCCTGACCTCCAGCATTGGATCACAACAAACGACTGTGGGACTGTGGCTGCTAGCAGTGAATGCTTTTGTGTGAGGTAAGGTAAAGACCAGAATCTGTTGGCCCAGATTCTTTGGGTCTAGAGGTCACGTGGCTTCATGGAAGGATTGGTTCTTGAGGTCAGAGATCCCTCTAGTGGCCAATCTGGGAAAATGCACAAACAAGGAGTTGGGGGGGGGTCTTTGGGCTGGGAGATGTTACCTGTCAGTGCTCTGTGGACCTTTTAAGGACAGGACTAATTCAATTGTTCCAAAACACAGTTGTTGTTGTTGTTGTCGTCATTGTCATCATCATTGTTGTTTTAGTGTGAATAGGGATTTCACTTGTGTTAGAAGAAAGCAACCGGTGGCCTGGACTTAGCTCAGCTGATGAATGATGGCTGACTTGGTGGCACTCAGTCCCCAGCACTGCATACATAAATGGAGTGTGGTGGTAAAAATAGGGTGACCAGAAGTTCAAAATTATTTCCAGCTACATAGCAAAGTTAATGCCAACCTAGGCTGCTTGAGTCCCTGTCTTAAAAGATTAAAGAAAATGCTGGGTGTGGTGGTGCACGCCTTTAATCCCCAGCACTAAGGAGGCAGAGGCAGATGGATCTCTGTAAGTTCGAGGCCAGCCTGGTCTACAAAGTTTAGTTCTGAGGCATCCAGGGATATACATAGAAACCCTGTCTCAAAGAAAAGAAAAAAAAAAAAGGAAAGTGGTGTCCTTATGTGACAGTTGCTGTGAGCTATCCTTGCTATTTACAGCAGTTACCCTTCTCTGTCAACCGGAGTAGATTCAGAGTTACTCAGGACATACTTTGGTGTGTGTCTTGGGGATTCCCAAAGAAGCTTAACTAAGGTCGGAAAACCTACCCTGAAGGTGTGGCTTAAAATTAATCCCAGATTCCATGGAGTTGACAATATTAGCCATCACAGTAACCAGTGTGATGCTATTTAACGTATTTGTTTACTGAGAAAAAAAAAAAACCCCAGAAAGACTTTGGTAAAGAAGTAAAGGGAATCCTTGGTGCAGAGATGGTCTTTTCAACAAGTAGCACTGAAGACTGGCTATCCACGTCTAAAACTCTGAGTGAGACTCAGCTCCATAAGTGAAACATAAGACTAGAAAAGACATCGCAAAACCATAGAAGCTGTTATACAGGAAAATACAAACCATCTTTGGTTCGGCAGTGACTTTTAAAGGATTGCTCAGGAGACATCTGGGCACGTCTTTGAGGGAGTTTCCGAAGAGATTTAGCCGAGGGAGGGAGACCCGCAGTGAACGTGCGTGGCACCGTCCTGCAGGATGGCGTCTCAGACTGTACAAAATGAAGAACGTAGAAATCCAGCTGGGCAGCGGCATTCTGCTCTCTCTGCTCTCTGACCTGTCCAGAGGTGTGCACCTGGGTAGTTAGGCACAACACCAGACGTAGCACACGTAAAGGGACGAAGTGCTAAGCCTTAAAAATGAAAACTTTGTGCCATGTTTTGTAATGTGCGCTGTAATCTCAGCCATTTGAGAGGCTGTGGCAGGAGGAGCTAAGCTGTTCCATATGATAACCATCGCGGTGGACGCCCCATTACAACACCAGGAATGAGCCCTGCTTTGTACAATGGACTTCGGCTGGTAGCGTGCCTATGTTGGTTCATTGATGTAAGAAATGTGCCACGCTGGCGATGGATGTACATGCTGTGTAAGGGTGATAGCTTTGTGTCTTCCACTTAACTCTGCTGTGAAACGACTACTGAAAGCCTCTATGACGAGAACTGGGGATGTGGCTCAGTTGATACAGTGAGTGTGATTCCCAGTACTTCATAAACACCTCATGATGCTGCACACCCAGCACTCAGGAGATAGAGGTAGGAGGACAGGAAGTTTGAAGTCATCCTCATCCTGCCTGGGCAGCATGAGGTCTAAAATGCTCTCAAAAAAGAGTCTTTAAAAATGAGAGTTGGGTCAAAGCTGCTCAAGGATGTGTGAGTGTGCAAGGGAGCTGGGTGACACAACCTACCTGCCTGACTCCAGAGCCCCCAGTCCACCTGGATGTCTCACGCCAGCCATCTCTGTCAGGCTGGGCTTTCTAGTCTCACGTCACGACAGCTGCCAAGGGAAGTCCCATTCAGGAGTGAGGCAGCAGTTGCTGGCTCCCTCAAGACTTGTGTTAGTGAGGTCCCTCCTGCAACCATCCTGAGTGGTGGCAGGAAATGAAGTCTTGAGCCTTAGACTTTTAGCATGCCTGCTGCTTACAGCCTCTGCTGAGAACTTTAGCGTTCCCATCTTTAAATTGAGGGGCTTGGGGCTGGTGAGATGGTGGGGCACTTGCTACCACACCCGATGACCTGAGTTCATTCCCTGAGAGATGCACAACAGGAGAACACTAACTCCCACAAGTTGTTCTCTGACCTCCAAACACATACAAATAGATTTTTAAATAAATAAATAAATAAGGATTTTTTTTTTCCAAGACAGGGTTTCTCTGTATAACAGCCCTGGCTGTCCTGGAACTCACTTTGTACACCAGGCTGGCCTCTAACTCACAGTGATCCTCCTGCCTCTGTCTCCCAAGTGATGGGATTAAAGGCATGCACCACTATGCCTGGCTCAAGGATTTTTTTAAAAACTGAACTGGAGAGGGGCTATTGGAATCAGAGGTGTTTCCCTGAAATACTGTCCTGGCTCTATACAGACCTCTGACTTGATGTCTGATTGAGCTCAAGGGTCTAGCGTAGCCAGATATCAGGGTAGTGGACCTGTCCAGCTCATCAATTCTTTATGAACCTGGACTTGGACACTCTTTTGACCTGACCCTGACCCAGCCTGAAGGACTCTAAGTGACACAGAAAGTAACAGTAAAAAAAGATATTTATTGTTAAAAAAAAAAAATCAAATGGCCAACAAAGCCACTCGTGCAATCACTCACACCCACAGTCACGCATGCCCACTAACAAGCCCTCTCCACACAGCTGCTTCTGAACGGCTCTGTCGGTGGGAGTCTCGGCTGTTCTTCCTTCTGACTTCTGACTCCAAAACCACACACATGAAAGGCAGTGGACCAGAGAGGGACTGGGGAAAAAACAGAGTGCTCAGGCCACTACAGGCCTCCCTGGCTTCCAGCCTCTGCCATTCCCAGCTACATAACTTTCTACACACGTGCCCAATACACACGGTCCATGGGTGCCCACATGTGTAGGCATGGGCCCGCACTGACCCTCCATGCGTAGGGCTGAGTCAGTGTGGGTAACACTTGATTGGCAGGCATCTGCGATGAAGGGTCTGCTAGCTGGCTTTTCTCCTCCACCTGGTCCTGAACAGTAGTTGAATTCCTTGTGTCTAGACAAGGAGAAACCCCTTGCATCCAGGCAGCAAGGTTGAAAAGTGCCTAAGGACTTTTTCAGATGAACTACTTCCTTCTTGCTTTTGGCCAAAAGTGCCTGGAGAACTTGGGCCAGTCAACTCAGCATTCCACGGGATCTGAATTCTTCAACACAGAAGGTCCTCCAGGCAGGATCCTACTGGCAGAGGTGCGACGCATCCTGAAGCTTCAAGGACAAGACTTCTGGGACATGGAGGGGCAAGCGACTCATCTCCCAAGAGTGCTCTTGTTCCCAGTGCCCAGGAATGGCGCTGACACGAGACACTTGGCACGGACTTCACAAATGCACACACAGCGCAGATACTCAGCTGACTGCAGTACCTGCGTGCAGGCTGCTTTACCCTTCAGTTCCCTAGGAGACCACTGCATGGATCTCAGAAGGCCCTGGGCCCTCCCTCCACAGTAGATGCATGCGTGGTTGCCTGTTGGGCACAGACCTGCCTGCCCCACAATGGGCCTGTGAGCCGTTTTAAGTAGCTTGGCCCAAACATGCCGAGCTAGTAGTTGCAGCTCTTTTCTGGCTGAGTCTGGGAGGTGGTCGAGCTGAGGGATTGCCCTCCTAGTTCTCATCCCAGCATGCACCTGTCTGCGCATCCTCTCTTGGCTGGGGCCCAACAGCTGTTTTGGCAGCTCCACCCTCAGCTTCTCTCCACCCTCGAGGACAAGCTAAGGGACCCGAAGAGCACATTTTAAGAGATAGGGATGTGGTGGCTTCCCTCTTTCTCCCAGTCACACCCAACTCACTCCCCCCACAAGACTGGAAGACAGTACAGGGCCTGGGCCTCCCCCACGCCTTCCGCTGAGAGCCCCCGGAGCTAGAACATGACTTCCTCACAACTCCCATAGTCGCTCTCTACCATGTCTGAACCCTCGTAGTTAGGAGGTGCTCGAGGTTGGCTCCGGCCTGCAGCAGGCCCACCATTCACTTCACAGTCAGCGTAGGAGGGCCCGGCTCTGCTGAGGCGCATGCTCACTCCCTTATAGCCCCCCTCTGCCAGGCAGGGCCCGCTCCCCTGGCGGAATTGCGAGTGGTAGTAGCTGATAGCCGTGTACTCGTTGAGACAGGGGGCGAGCAGGTGTTCCCGGGGGCTGGGGGGCCGTGGAGGCATCAGGTCTTCCAGGTTCTGGTTGCTGTAACGGGGTGGGAGGGGTGCCCGCTTGTTTTCCAGTTCCAGGGGGAAAGGGAAGCCCCCGTAGAGGCCAGTGGGATCCGGCATCACCGCGGGACTGCCATGGCGGTGAGGAGAAGGTGGCAGAGGTCCCTGCATTACTTCGGGATGCTGGTATTCCCAATGCTCCTTCCGGGAGTAAGTCGGAGGCCAGACTGCAGCCTCACCTGGGTATACTGAAAGAAAACAGAAGGCTTGGTGAGCTCCGTGTTTCCGCGTCGGGCATTCTAGCAAGCTGTACAGGGGCTGGGAATGACTTGACGTTTGGTACGGATGGCCCAGGGAGCTGGTGGGCGTGTCACCTATCTGTACATGTTGTCTCTGGAAGTTGGGATGGATCTCCAGTCCAGGGAGGGCAAGTTAAGGCCCTGAGGTTAAACCCAAAGCCAGCCCATCTTGCAAATCCCTACTGCCAACCCGTGTCAGTGACAAGGACTAGGGAGACCCTGGTGGCGTTGGACAGTTGAAACTCGTCCCGAGACCCCACCACCCCCGCAGAGAGTTTAATCTCAGGACTGAAGGGAGCAGATGCACACTGTGGACTTGGAGATGGCATGGCATCGGTCACAGGGGCTGATGGGATGAGGGAGGCTTGGAGGGGCCCTTTTATCTCACACCTATCTCTGCCAGAGAGAACGAGAGCAACTCATTTCATCTTTATGGCCTCGGTGACATACCACGACAATACCCGTTGTAACTACTGGGGAGAACACCAGGAAAAAAAAAAAAAAAAAGAAAAGAAAGTGCTTCACAAACCCAGCTCTTTCTGAACCAAAGAGGACAACAGCGCAAAGCTGCAGACAACCCCTCTTTGTTCCCAAGCCTACGCAAACTCATCAAGAGGAGCGGACAGTGGAACAGCCGCCATGAGCCACAAACTCCGGGTGAAGAGTCTTGGCCTCTTCTCCAGGCACCTGTGTACTGCAAGCTGGAATGCATCCTTTCGTGTCCCAATTCCCAGAGATGGGTTTGATGCCTGGCTCTTTCATCGTATCCCAACACGTACACCCGTGGAGTGTTTGGGGGCTCCTACTCCCTACCATCCACCCCTCAGCCACAGGACTTCTGGTTATACTGACCCAGCCCCTCGCCTGACCACGTTCTCTTGATGACCGGCTCGTGGCCAGGATGGGAGGAGATTGCGGCCGGTGGCAGCCTGGGAGGCACGCTGCACACCATCGGCCGCTGTTTGGAGCTAGGTCCGAAGGTGACGAGTTCACTCGGAACTGAGGCCTTGCTGGGCTCCGTTTGGTTCAAGTTGTCGCAGGAGCTGGTACCCAGGGGGTCGAGCTCGATCGCAGGCGAAGCTTGGGTGTCCACGCCAATGCTCCTGGCAAGGAGGTCTGGGTCCTCCATGGCCACTGGCTTGTGAGACTTGCAGCGGCGACAGTAGAGGAGGAGGCCCACGGTGGCAATGATGATAAGAGGCAAGGCCACTATGATTACCAGAAACTCCTGCTGCCCCCAGTCGCCTCTCTTAATCTCAGGAGTGATGAGGCAGTGTCCTTCAGAGCAACCTCTTGCCTCCATTTCACACCTGCAGAGATGGAGAGGTTACTTAGCGGACTTTGAAGGTACCTCTTAAAAAAAAAAAGAAAAGAAAAGAAAAACCCTGTTTATTTTTTTTTTAATGTGCAAATATTTTGTCTGCATGCATGGCTGTGTACCACATGTGTGCCTGATGCCCTCTGAGGCCAGAAAAGGGAATAAAGATCCTACAGACTGTTTGTCAGCCACCATGGGGGGTGCTGGGGGATCAAACCCAGGTTCTCTGAAAGAGACAGCAAGTGCTCTTAACCACCGAGCTATTTTTTTCCATCCCCCTAAAGGTCTCTTTTCCAAAGTCCTATGGGATAGAGCCCTCACCCCCAATCCTGTGACTTCCTGCCAAAAGTCAAAAGGGAATTGTCAAACACTCTACCTCATTAATATCACAATCACCCACACTTGTACGTGTGTGCGTGCGTGTGTGTGTGTGTGTGTGTGTGTGTGTGTGTGTGTTGATGCTTGTGCACCCTGGGTCGAGGGACACAGCTCAGTATGTAAGGGTATGAACTGAGTCTGAATCGCCTGCATCCACACAAAAGCTGGCTGTGTGTTGGCCCCAGACTGTGAGAGGCAGAGACAGGAAGATCCCTGGGCCTTGTTGGCCCTGAGTCCAGCGAGGCCCTGTCTCACAAGAATAAGATGAGGGTGATAGAGCAGAGCACTAGGCACCCTAGAACACTAGGCTCCTTTGTGTTATTGGGTACATGTACTCCCACATACAATTGTGTGCAAGAATACATGTGGGGGAAGGGTACAAGGGCACGTGTATGCACATATGTGTGAAGGACAGAGGTCAACCTTATATGCCATTCCGAGGGCACCATCCACCTTGTTTTTGAAACAGGGTCTTTCACTTGCTTGGGGGGGGTCTCTCACCAACTAAGTGAGACCGGCTGGCTAGGAAGCTCCAGGGACTTGTCTCTCTCTGCCTCTTTAGAGCTGGGACCACAAGTGTATACCACCATACCCAACCCTTTCACATGGGTTCTGGGGACTGAACTCAGATCCTCAGGCTTGCAAGGCAAACACTGTTACCAGTTGAGCCATCTTCCGCTGCCCCCCCCCCCAGATTTAGAAACCACCTCATTTGTGACCATGTTGCCTGGTAATGTCCATTTCTTTACCAATGACATACAAGCCTGGGATATTCTCTCCACCAATGAAATCAGATGCTACTGCTGAGGATGCTACCTCCTCAGGTATCTGTTTACCAGATACAAATCAGCTATGGCCCAGGAATGGGAAACAGGTAGGAATGCCACCTGCGTCTCTTCACTGAGCCCTAAGAAGCCAGCCCAGTCCTGCGCTGCAGTCACGGAGGAGCACATGGCCTATTATGTGGATGCTGGAATCTGAACGCCCATCCTTATGAGTAAGCTATCCCTCCAGCCTGGACCTTGAACTTCTGACTCTCCTGCTTGACCTCCTAAGTGCTGGGATTGTAGTCATGAGCCACCATGCCTGGCAGTCAATGGCTAATATATCTAGGCTGACTACAGCTGATCAGATGTATGGCTTCCTGGTCCCTTGCTTATGTGTCTGGTTCAGACGGTTGGGAATTGGGTTTGGGAAACCACCTTTTCCACAAGCATTCCTTCTCGTGGTGCCATGATGGAAGGAAGTCATAGGAGGAAAAGGCCCAAAGGCTGGGCTTCTAGACTCACATTGGCCTCCCTAGTGGTCAGAGGGCAAAGATCACTCCCTAATGTTCCAGGGTGAGGAACCAGGGCATGTGGCCTCTCGGGGGCTTACCTGTCTCCTGTGTGAGGGTGAGGGCAGTTACAGGAAGTGCCTTCAGGAGAGGAGACACACGTGCCACCTTCCTGGCAGGGCGCAGAAGTGCAATTCTCCCTCCCAAGTTCGCAGTTCCTGCCAGAGAACGGAGGGGGGCACCGGCACAGGTAGCCTGGGAAAAAGAGGAAGGTGAATGAACAACCGGCTAGTGCTTAGGGACCCTAGTAAAACCTGTCTTTGCGCTGTAGTTCAAGAATCATTAGTGGCTTTCCCAAGATCACCCTGGGCTGTGGTCAGGGACCCTAACCTGCCAAAACTACAGTGAGACACAAGGTCTAGATCACAATCAGGGGCTTTGAGTATAAACCTCGGGCTCACCTTCCCAGTACTTACCTGCTCCAAGGGTCGGTGAGCAGCTTCCACCGTTGAGACACGGGTTCTGGCTGCAGGCAGTGCCGGGCCAGCAGCACTGGGTGAGAGCCCGTCTCTCTAGCCGGCCCACCGTCTTCTCTCCGTGGCCAAGCAGCTCCAACCTCTCACCATTGACCACGACAGCATCCAGGCAGCCTTCAAAGCCCAGGGAGATGTTTGAGGAAGGATTCGAAGGGACGAGGCCACCCAGCAGTAGGTGTCTGTCAGTCCTCAGACCCTGACATTCCTCTGGGATGACAAAGGAGGCGTTGTCGGTGGCGTCAACCAACAGATGAACGGAAGTGTCCCTCTCCTCTAGCAGCATGGAGTGCCACTGCCCATCGTTCACAGGATTCCGGGAGGAAAGGTTTCCATAGAAACCACCTGGACAGCGGTGTTCCAGCTGGAGAAAGCCATTGGCCAGCTGCAAAGGGAGCGTGGATAGCCGTCAGCGAAACAAGGATTTCTGAGACGGGCTCTCAGTTGCAGAACTGTTTTCCTGGTCTTTCTTGTTCTACCCACCCCGCCCAGTCACCTACCCCACTCATTTACACTGCCATTTTGCTCGTTGGCCAAGGGTGACCTTGAACTCCCGATCCTCCTTCCTCTACCTCCTAATTTGCTAGAGCTACAGTTGTTCGCCGTCATAGCTCTTTAGGTAGAGCTGAGGATCAAATCTAGGACTCTGTGTATGCCAGACAAGTGCTTTGCCAGCTGAGCCACACCCCCCATTTCCAAGCATTTTCAATCGCTTCAGGTCGTCTTTGAAGATTCCAAACGTCCTCACAATCCCATCCAGTCCTCACCATATTCCACACAATGATCAAGATACAATTTGACAGATGAGGGAACTGGGGTCCAAAAATGCCTTACTGGTGGGACCTTGTGTTTTATCATTAGTGAATGTGCTGGGGCCAGCTAATCTAGCCTAGCTGTTCAGCTCCAGACCATCAAGAAACAAAAACAAAACAAACAAAGAAGATCCAAACAAACAAACAACAACAACAACAACAAAAAACCCCAACGTAGATGGTACCTGAGGAGCAACCCCCTGAGTTGCACTGTGGCCTCTGCACTTGTGCCTGCACACACATCATAAGCCCCCTGAAGCTAAAGTGTTAGAGAGCCCCTGGCTTAGAACATTCTAGTTTTCTTTACTGTCAACAGGTGGGTATGCTTATAAAGCACCAGGCCAGCCTAGGATACATAGAGAGAGCCTGCTTCAAAACAGAAAAAGAACAGCTGGGGCTAATAGCTCAGTGGGATGCTTGACTGGTGAGCCTCTGCGTCAAGGCTCGGTCACTTTATGCTGGCAGGCATAAAGTTGGAGCTGTGTTGAAAAAGCAGAAACAAAGCAAAACAACAGAACCTAGGCATTCCTGCTGAACCCATCCTTCCTGTGCTAAAAACTGCCGGTGTCCAGTGTTCAGTGCGCTCTGTGTTGCTGTGTCAAATGGCAGACCTTCTCTTTCTTCTCTGCTCCCAGCAGCCAATCGCTCAGCTAAGCACTGACGCCACTGCCTCCTTCTGCCCACCGTCACTCCTCCTCTCCTTTCCTCTCTTCTTTTTAATCCTCTTCTTTCTTCGCCTACTTTTCTTCCTCCTTCATCTCCTCTGCCTCCTTTTCCTTCCTCCTCCTTCCCTTCCTCTCCACCCTTCATCTTCTTTGCTTTTATTGCCTCCTCTTTTTCTTCCTCCACCTTTTATGTTCCCTCACCTTCTTCCTCCTCTCTCATCTTCTTCTTCCTCCCCCTCTCTTTTTCTCCATCTTAGGATGAACCCAGGGCCTTGCCCACACTTTATTACAGCAACAGGAAACACATCTAATACATTTCCTCACGCTCTTCAAGTTACTGCTTAGCCACCACCTCCCTGACCACCTCACTCCCCCCCCCCATCACCCCCCCCACAGCATCCCATCCCCTGTGCCCTCAGGACTTCTCACATTCAAACCAACTCTAAAATCTCCCGGTTCTATCATCAGCCTCCCTGGTGTGTAATGAAAACTCTAAGAGGGATCGCAGTCCCATTCAACAGGGAGACCCAAGTGCATAGAACAGGACCTGTCACCCAGTGCTGATGCCCAACAGATACACGTTGAACAAACTGAAACCATGAAAGTAGTCAACTGGTGCAACGTTGTGACAGAAGTATTAACCCAGGCAGCAAAGGTGACTTTTGTAGGAGGTAACACGAATTACTGAGGGACTAGCATAAATTACCACGTTTTCCTTGTGTTCCCATGAGGCTTTGCTTTGGATTTGTTATCTGAGTACTCCCAGTGGAAATTCCTACCACACGCTAAAAACCTGCTCACAGTGCCGGGGCTATGTAGGCTCACGTCCTTCTCACTGTCTCTCTTCCAGGGATTTCACATCCCACAGAGCAAGTAGCCCCACCCCTGATGGCCTTGGGTATGTATGTCCAGATGGAAGAGCTGTGGTTTGGACAGTCCTGGCCTGTGTGTTCTGACTGATAGTCATATTCAGCATCCTTGAAAAAGATGAGATAGATATCCCCACAGCACCCCTTGTCTTCCCAGTGCTATGGAAGCCACTCATGTGGGAGTCGCCTTACCTTCAGAGAAATAGAGGCTGTTTCATTGGTGACCATTAGGAGGGCCCATGGCTGGAGCGTTCTCAGGTAGAAATGGACCTGCCAGTTCTGAGCCTGCAGGGGCCTATATCGCATGTAGCTCTGACCACCGAACCTCAAGGTGGTACCTGCAAACGAACCCGAGGCGTCACCATCCTTGAAGTGTCACAGATCCCTTACACTGGCAAATGGGTCATGTACCACATTGGCTACGTGAAGAGCCCAGGCTGGGGTAGGATGGGCTACATTTCTAGAGTTGCAAAGGGAGGTTGGCTGTCACCCTGCATGCCTCCCTCTGGGTACAGGTTCCTTGCCATCACTCCCAGCCTGAGGGTCTGCTGCAGTGAGCTTCAGCCATGCAGAAAGAAAAGTCAGCAGGGGGAACTAGTCAACTAATCAAGCGCATGAAGCCAAGCTTTTAAATCCCGCATGACCCATACAGCCTGGCTATCACCGGAAGACAGGAGATGAAATTGAAGAAGAGTTTGCAGCCGTGTGAGATTGGAGACCACAGGGCCTGCCTTCTTCTTGGGTAAACAGGGAACTTCCCAAGCGAGATGCTCATGAGGGAGTCAAGAGCTATTCTGTGATACAAGGAGCAAGTGATGGATGGAAGGGTCCAAATCTCTTTAAGTCCAGCATCCCTAGCCCTGTTACTGATTTCTAATGCACAGTTGCATAGGCAAGAGTCCGAGGTTTTGCCTGAGCAGCGGGTGGGATGGGGGGGTCTCCATCTTGGCTCACTTAACCACCATGCCCTCCTGCTCAGGAGTCAGGCTTGGATACTCAGCCAAGGCTCACCCAAGGCCTTGCAATAAAAACTTCTAGCAGCATGCCCGGGGCAGTCTCTTTGAACACACCCTCCCTGGTGCAGTGCACAGCAGCACTGGCTTTTAGAACCATTCCTTCTGCTGCCAGGTGGTCCAGAGAGACAGAGAGAGCCTTCCGTTATTACAGTTTTCCCTGAAGCAGGCTGCAGAGTGGGGACTTAGCCTAGGCCTACTGTGCCCTGTCCGTCTCTAAATCTGAGCCACAATCTCCTTAATGAAAGCTGGATGGGTCTCTAAAAGATAGTACAGGCTATGTCACTGTGTGTGTGTGTGTGTGTGTGTGTGTGTGTGTGTGTGTGTTGGTGCGTGTATATGTGAGGGCCACAGGCCGATGTTAGCTATCTTCCTCAATTGCTCTCCACTTTACTTTTTAACCCAGTGTCTCTTGATGAACAGAAAGCTATCGCTGTCTGACCTGGCTAGGCCAGCTAGCCAGCAAGCCCCACCCAGAGATCCTCCTGTCTCCATCTTCTCAGCACTGGGGTTAAAGGTTAAAGGTCTGTGCTACTGTACTTGAAGACGGGCATCTAAACTTGGGTCCTCATACCTTGAGCGGTGAACAATTTACCAACTGAGCCATTTCCCCAGCTTGCGTTGGTTTCCTTTTTAACAAACCTGAGCTGCTCTGGGGTGCAGGTCTTCATCCCAGGAGCACTGGGTGAGTCTTTCCAGAAAACCGAGTTCCTGCAGTTGCTTAGTGCAAGTTTTGAATAAGACACACTGGTGCATGGATAGCCTGGCCTCCATTGGAGGCTGTATAGTTTCAGGCAAAATAGTGCCCGTCTTTAACACAGAAGGGGCTGGTGACCCAGACAAAGCCCGGCACACAGCTGGCTCTTTATAGCTGTTCCCATGTGAATGACAGCCAGCACTGTCCTGCACTTACCGTGGCCAGCCATGGGCTACGTACTATTATATCTATATGTAATTATATCTATATGTACTCATATCTATATATAGATATATCTATATGTACATATCGATATATAGACCAATCTAAGTGAAGAGGTACTATCATTATTCGAGTTTATAGATGGGCAACACTAGTTCAGTGGACTTCATAGAACCCACCCAAGGACACACCACTAGTAAATGATGGAGCTGGGGTTTGACCCTATGCTGAATCTACTTCCTGAGTTGATACCAGCTGGCTGTGACGCTAACAGCAGTGGCCTCAGTAACTGGCAGGTCTGGAGGCCTTTGCCAGGCTCTTCTCCTGAGTACCTGGTATGTCAAACTCGATCCGTACAATAGCCAAGCCCGAAGGTGTAGAAAGGTCAATAAATAACCTCCCGTTATCTGGCAGAGTAAAGATGGGAACCCCAGCAGCAGGTGCCCCATGGCCATGCTTTTCGCTACTATATCTATTGTAATCCACTGTTACTTTCAAAATTCCAGAAAGTGGAGAGAACTTGGGTAGCACCCTATGACTAGGCTTTGTCACGTGACTCCCAGTTAGTCTGTGGCATTTAGTTTGATTATAGCCATGCTCACGAACCTCGCAGCCAGAAAGGACTCAGCCGAACATCCCCAGACCTTACCATTGCAGGAGCAGTTTCTTCCCAGGTGGTGTCGTGGTGTCAGGATGCTGAGCCTGGCTGTGCTATAAGTGGGCCCAACCCTGGGCTCCAGAGACACTGTCTCTTGGCAGGTTTGATCCTGGCAACTTGACCCTTGGCATGGTACCACGGGCAGGGCCGACCTCATCTGAATTCCCACCGAGTGTTCCATCTCTTTGGATGAATGAGCTATGGCAGATGCCAGCTCCTGGAGGTCATAGGAGGTTCCAGAATGCCCCTCAAAGACCAGGAGCACATCCACCCCAGCTGTGGCCTCTGCAGGCTGCAGGCTAGCTAGGTGGATGCTGGCTCTTTTGATGTCCAAGGTATTGCTGAGGAATCTCTGCAGGTTACGCCAGTGGTCGCTCACCAGCTCCTCGGGGGTGAGCTGGTGGAAGCCCAGCCACACAGCTTGCTGCGGAGCCTCCTGCCCCATGTGCCACACGTGGACATGGACCCCAGTGGTGGTGGTGAAGGTCCCATCACTGACTGTGACATTGAACGAGTATCGGCCACGAGGCAGTCCTTGGGAGGCAATAATCTTGCCATCGGCTGCGCCCACTGAGAAGTGCCTGCCCAGGCTTTCTTCCCGCTCCAGACTGTAGGTCAGTGTGTCCTGGGGGTCTCGGTCTGTGGCGTGGATTTTCCCTATCATGCCACCCTGAAATTCCTCCTCCCCCTTTGTGATGAAGATCTCCAGTGGGAGTGTGGAAGGCGGGAAGCGGCTCTGCTCCGTGACGTGTACCCTGACCAGCGTGGAAGACGACAAGGGTGGGAGGCCACTGTCTGACACCTGTGGGTAAGACAAACAGCAATGGCACCCAACAGGCTACAATGCCTCTCTGCCCAGCTGAAGCCGTTCCCCCTACCAGTCAAGGCTCCCTTCTCCACACCCGCCAAGCCCGGTGTTGCGAGCTGTCACGTTTGGGAAAAGATAAACTCCAACACGCAGGGATGTGCTGGAGATTTTCTTAAGGGTTTGTAGCAAATACGGAAACAGTAAAACGACCCAACTTTCCCAAACCTTATGCGCCCTGAGCCTCTTCCTAAATCCAACAAACCTCCATGTGTGTGCACGCACATGTATGTGCTTATTTGTGTGTCCATGTGTATGCTGACTGAGCCAGCTCTCTAACACAGGCCAGGCTTTTAGGCCTCTTCTCTTCTGAGGCCCCTACTCCCACCCTCTGCCCTAGGCTCTGGCCGGTCAGCAGGTACCACTGAGCACTCTTCATAAACCCCTGCGGCTGCTACCCTGCTGAAGAAGAGCCCCCTCTGCACTCCTTTTCCTACATGACCTGAGTGGGAGTGGGAACTCTTCCTCAGGACCAGCTGAGAGCTTTCTGTGGCCAGGCCCTCTGTTGTGGTCACAGGACAGGCTAGGTGAGTTCCTAACATGGCCGAGGCTATTGGCTTGGACAACATGAAGAAAACAAACAGAGGGTGACAAGAAGGCCAGTGAGGGGTCTGACTTAGGTCGGGTGGAGGTGAAGGTGTCTCTGAAGAAGGAGGGACATGTAAGGGGGTCCGAGGGTTGGGAAGGAGAAGCCGGCTCAGGGAAACATGAGGGCACTGGAGCAAATGGAGGGAAGGCTGAGGTGGCCTCCACAGTGGGCTGAGGCACAAGGCTGCATCTCATGTCACGGGTGTGAAAAGCTCATGCAGGCTTTAAACAATGGCGGAATGACCTCCTTAGATAAGAGAATCAGAGCGCTTGTTGCAAGCTTTGTTCTGAGCAGGGAGGCTCCCAACTCCAGCCCCAGGAGACCTAAACAAATATATAAACAAATAAAAAAAAAATAGGGCGACTCTTCAACCTGGCTTGCCAAGGCTGGCTGGCTTAGAGTGTTCTCTGCTGTGGATAAATTGTCATCAATGCTTAGTGTTTTCTGTCCATTTAAAATTCAGATTAAATTAAAATACAATCCCCATTGTTTGTAAGTGGAGCCTTTGGGAAATGGGATCATAGTGGTGGGGACTTCGTGAAGATTATTAGTGCCTTAAAGAAAGAAAAGAAAAGAAAAACTTTTATTTTACAAGACAAAATCTAGCTCTGTAACTCAGGCTGGCCACAGACTTGCAATCCTGCTACCTCGGCCTTCCAAGTTTTGGAATTACAGATGTGGACAGCTCCTTTGCTTGGTTTTAAAACATAGCCTTGACATGTAGCCCAGTCTGTCCTGGACTTGCTTTGTAGCCCAGATTGACGTCACCCTTATAACCCTCCTGCCTCGGCCTCCCTAGTATGAGGATTATGGGACCGTAACACTAGCTGAAGGGGACAGCAGTGTCCCTGCAGAGTCAACAGGTTAGGAAGAGACCCCTCGGCAGGGTCTGCCCACAGCTTCATTCTCACCTCAGTCTCCAGCTCCCAGAACTGTGAAAGGTCTGATGTTAGCCTGTCCCAGCCATGGCATTCAGCTGTAGGAAACACTTGAACTAGACAGCACTTCTGTCACTCTCCAGTTGTCACAGGTTGGACCTCAAGTGTCAGTCACCCTTGCAACGAGCAATCCTCCTGCCCCACAATGATTAACCCACCTAATCAATACTTCAGTGTCTTTCCTGACATTACTTCCGAGGTTTTGATCACAGGACACTTTACACTCTTACCCAACCAGAGTCTATCTTACTCCTCCTGCCTGGAATGCTCTCTTGCCCACTGTCCCCCAGGCCCCCACAGGTCTTGACTCAGACATCGCCTGTGTGACGAATATGTGTGTCCCCTGCCTCGAGTCTCTCATTACTTTATTTACTTATCTCAAGTCATAAAGTGTGGCTCCCCTCTTTATCTATTCATTGTTTATCGTCATACTCAGAATGAAATGGCCACAAGGAAGGAGCCATCCCCTTCATATCCCCAGCTAAGGCTGTCCTCAGGCCTCCACATGCATGTACATACATGGATAGTTAAACACACGCACGCACACACACACAGACACACACATGCACATACAGACATATAGACACCCACCCACATGTATGCACAGACACACAGACACATATACAGAAAGACATACACACATGCACACACAGACACACATGTACACACAGACAAACACAGAGAGACACACATACACACATAAACATACACACACAGACATACAAATACACACAAGGACATATATACAGACACACACAGATACACAACTACACACACATAGACACACATGAGCACACACATGCACAAGGATGAGATGAGGATTCATGCGGGGCTCAGTGTGAAGTCCCTGGTCCATGGCCGGGCACATACACAGCCCTCACATTTTTCCTCACACCACACTTTTCCTCACAGCAGAAGCACCACGACTGTGTCTGTCAGCAGGCATCCTGTCCCCCAAACCCCTTACCAGCTCGGATCCACGCAGCACCCACCTCAATGTGAAGCTGATACCACTCTTGGGCCCTCCTGCTCAGGCTCGCGGCTGTCACCAGCCAGCCATCTGGGGTCACCCGGAACACAGAGCCAGTGTTCCCCTCGGTGATCCGGAAGGAGTAGGGGGGCCCATTCTGTGGGGAGTCAGGATCATCCAGGATCAGCTGCAGGACTTTGATGCCAATGGGGGAGTTCTCCTGTGACCAACAGCAAGAGGAAGCCAGAGAGTGGTGTAAGCCCCAAGCCCTCCGGTCCCTCCTTTGTGGTCCCATCTTTCAGGGACCCATCCTTACCTCTCTGCCCACAGACAGCTCAAAGCTAGCCTGTTAGTCTTCCCTCGGTGTCCAGGAGTGCAGCATTGGGTCTTAGAAGGGATCTTTGACACCAAAGGTCAAACTCTTATCCTACACAAGAGGTCACTGCCTGACCCCAACAACTGACAGATTACTACTACTTAGAATCCATAACACTTCCAATTTTTAATAATTACTTTTTTAGTTAGAATACAAAATAATGGATTCCATTATGATGTTTTATATATGTGCATTATACATGTATATAGGTATATATATATGAATATATATAATTTTACCTTATTTTTATGAACCTCTTCACTACCCTCCTGGTTCTCCCTTCCTCATCTCACTGACCTTCCTCCTCCCCAAATAGTCTCCTTCTTACTTTCCTAATATGTGTGTAAGTCTATATGTACACAAATATACATATATGTACATGTCTAAAGCTAGAGTCTACGTATGAGAGGTAACATGGAGCATGCTGCCTTTCTTCCCCCATGTACCTTCATGTCTGAAATCTCTGAGGCGGACACTACCTACTTCAACGGCAGGGGTGAACCCCAAATAGGACAGAATGAACGCCATATAAATGCCTAACAAGGCTAACAAGGGGTCTGTTTCTTTTTTAATTAATTTTTTTTTCTGTTTCTTTTCAATCCCACAATCCACATGCCCCTTTTGGTGGCCTGTGTTGCCTTTAAGAACAGCTAGGAAGTATCACAGCAGGTTGGGTGGGCCAACACCCCTGGGCAGCTCCTCCCCTTGAGAGGGACACAGAGGAGCGCGGGCTCAGGGTGTCCTTACCTGGACAGCAGTGCTGTAGTTGAGCTGAAAGAACCTGGGTGGATTGTCATTGACATCAAGCACCTCAACAGCTACCTCAGTGTCCTCGTGCAAGGGGGGCTGCCCACTGTCTGTGGCTCGGAGCCTCAGGGAGTAGCGAGGTGTCTGCAACAAGATGCACACTGGGGAATTAGGGCTAAGGCCCCTGGTGTCTGTCCCTTGGTGTATCGCCTACTCCGGTGGCCCCACTCACGGCGCTGGTCAGACCAAGTAATTTGCAGCCCAGCGTTTCCTCATTACAAGGCCTTGGGGAGAGGACTGAGCTGGGGGGGATAAAGTCGGGCCGTTCTTCTCAGGACGACTGTGGGCATCAAATAGTGAGATGCATGAGATGCACCTAAGGCAACCAGCCACGTGCCTGATGCCAGTAACTGATCTCAGTCCCATGGTAGCTGTCACTGGATTGATCCCTCGTCAGCCCACCTCTCACCTCAGAGCTCGCAGAGGAATCATCTTGAGGACTGTCTGGACATCAGGATGGGGTGTGTTTACCCTTTACCCTCTGGATTTTACCATAGGGCCACATCTCTGCTCAGCCCGGACATGGCTCACCTGTTCCCAGTCCAGGGCCTTGGCCACCTGAAGTTTCCCCTTCTTGGGGTCGATGGTGAAGTGTCCAAGCTGGTTCCCTCCTACGAGGCTATAGGTAATGGCACTATTTACAGGCCCGTCATCATCAGATGCCGACACCTGCAGTAGAGAGGAGACCCTGAATGCAGGCACAAGAGTGACCAGAAAGGAATCGTAGCCCTGAGAGTGATGGCTGTGTCCACATCCCAACGGCAGCCACTGGCTTGGTAATCCCACCCCAAGAGAATCTCTTGTGACCTCAGCGCAATGTTTACCCATTGTCTTATGGCGACAGGGTACACCAAGGTTGGTCCCAGAAGGCTAACATGGGAGGAACATGTAAAATGATACATACACCCGTAGAAAGTGCTGTGTCGGGTGTTATGTGTGATTCTAATCATGGTGGGTCTTGTGGGAGTGCAGAGTGGAGTGACACTCCAGGAAGGTCAGGAGGATTCAGGGAGCCCTGAAGGACGTGGCAAGGTCTGGGCATAGAAAGAACATTTCCAGGCAGAGGCAGTGGTATGGGCAAGGAACTGTAAAGCCACAGTGTATTTAAAAAGGCAACGGATGGCATGCATTTGGGGTAGAGGATGCAGAAGAAGAGTCCAGAGGAAGATGGCGAGGAGTCCTGAAGAAATTAAAATGGGCATGCTTCAATGAAGGCGAGAGCAACTGTGTATTTAAATGCAAAAATATATATAATATGACATGCCCTCTGTCTCTATCTTCCACCATGGGCATTCCATGTCACAGGCATTGGAAAGACCTCTGCGGCCAATCTTGTTTTTTGTTCTCCTATTGAATATTGCCAATCCTGTGCTTTCACCAAATCACCCTGACATTAATATATGACAGTTTTGTTTTTGTTTTTTGTTTTTTTGTTTTTCGAGACAGGGTTTCTCTGTGTAGCCTTGGCTGTCCTGGACTCACTTGGTAGACCAGGCTGGCCTCGAACTCACAGTGGTCCACCAGCTTCTGCCTCCCAAGTGCTGGGATTAAAGGCGTGCGCCACCACCGCCCAGCTATGACAGTTTTGTTGAGAAGCTACAAGCCATGGTCAAGTCTGTAGAGAACGGGCTTGGTAAACCAACCTATGTTTGTAATGACTGAGGACCCATGTGGAAGGTGAGGCAAGAACCACCCCCAGAGCCCACACCCCACAAAGAGTGAAGCTGGAGGTCCTTACAGTCAAGATGACGTCACCCACAATGGCATTCTCTAAGACCTTCACAGTGTACACGTCATGGGTGAATCTGGGGTGATGTTCATTAACATCAGTGACATTAACCACGATGGTGGTCACATCACTGAGGGAGGAAGAGCTCTTCCGGCTGCATTCAATGGACAGGAAGTACTTGGGACTTGTCTCAAAGTCCAGGCTCCCATTGACATAAAGGATTCCTGAGGAGAGAAGAGGTGATGGAACCGTAAGGCAGAGATCTGAGGGGTTTGGGGACAACTCCTGTGCATTGGGGTAAATGGGAGGACTCTGCACGAGATGCAGAAGTGATATCCTTCCATGAGTCCCTATGGGGTTGACTCAGGCTCCGTAGGACCACTGAGGGTCCTGGGTGGAGTTCTTGATGAAGATATGGAGGAATAATTACCCTCTCGGGTAAGCTAGGCCCACATGGATAAGGGGAGCAGCTTGTGAGTCTCTGAAGAACTGAGGACAGCGTATATATAATCAAAGGATGCCAGCTGTGACGGTTAGGAGGGGAGCTGTGTGGACAGATGCTCCCTGTATGTGAAAGACTAGTGTACCCCATAAACGAAGCGCTGAGCTGCCTCCTGCCCATCTCACCTGTGTGAGCGTCGAGTCGGAACTTCCCCTCCTCATTCCCACCAGTGATGTGGTAACCAGTCTTCTCTGAGCCTGGGCGCGTGAGGGTAGCCAGGTGCAGCACCTCCGTGTCTATCGGAGCATCCTCGGACACCTGCGTGCTGTGCTCGGCGTTCAGGAAGATGGGAAGATAGTCCTCCAGGCTCACTACAGAGACCGTGACAGTGCCCAAGGCGGACAGTGGTATTGGGGTGCCTAGGTCAGAGGCACGGACCGTGAGCTCCACAGCTGAGCTTGGTCTGACCTGCAGAGGCTTCTCCAGGCGAATCACCCCTGAGGTGGCATCAATGGAGAACTGACCGTCAGCAGAGTCTGTCAATGAGTACACCACCTGGGCGTTGGCACCTGTAGAGACCAGGGGCAAGGATCATATTGAGGACACTCAGCAGCAGGGCTCAGGAGGAGGCTCATAAAAGCTGATGTGCCCAGGGCAATGTCAAGAGTGAGAACCTCTTGGGCAGCCACTCCAAGCCCTCACAAAAAGTTCTTAGGAGGATGAAGGGGCTTATTCACAAACTTGGTGGCAACTTCCTGTGAGCCTATAATTAATGTCAAAGTAAAAGGTTAAGAGAACAGGGCTGGACAGAGTGGCTTGTTTGACAAGGTGCTTGTCACCCCAGCGTGGGTGCTGAGTTTGATTCCCCAGAATGCATGCAAAAAGCAAGGCATGGTGGTGCATGCTCTTAATCCCAGCGCTGGGAGGAGGAGTCTGGCAGATTTCTGGGGCTTGCTGGAGAGCCATCCTAGTAAACCGACTAATGCTATGCCATTGAAGGGATCCTGTCTCAAAAAAAAAAAAAAAGCAAAGTGGGTGGCACCCAACGAATGATGGCCAAGGATGACTTCTGTCCTCCACACATACATGTGTACCCACATTATGAACATAAGTGTGTGTGCCAGGTTTACCAGGTCCAGTTTCTCTGCCTTTGGATTGACTGTTCACCTTCCCTAGAATACCATATTCCTTTGCCAAAAATCTTCCCTCCTGCAATGCCAAGCTAAAATATAGGAGATATTCAATTTACATTGCTGGGAGAGTATGATTCCACTTTTATAAGTATAATCATCGTTGTCATCTTAAATTGATCTGGCTACTTTGACCCTTAAGTCATCTTTTGGCCTACCCAGAGTATCAGTGATAAAATTTGACTTAGGAAAGTGGACCACATTAAGATGTTTCAGGATGACAGATGCTATCATTGGCGCAATATGGGTAAACAGACCAGAATGGCTTGAATTCGCTGTGTGCCACGGTTTAAATGTGACCTTCACAGTTGATGTTTTGAAAACTCAGCTCTGACATCATGTGTGGACAATGGCTGGAGGTCACTGAGATGAGAGCACAGAGGTGGGGCTACCAGGATGGCATTAGTGGCTTCATAAGAAGCAGAAGACAGCTGGGCAGTGGTGGTGCACGCCTTTAATCCCAGCTCTTAGGGAGGCAGAGGTTGGTGGATCGATGTGAGTTCAAAGCCAGCCTGGTCTACAAAGTGAGTCCAGGACAACCAAGGCAACACAGAGAGGCCCTGTCTTGAAAAACCAAATAAATAAATAAATAAATAAAATAAAAATAAAGAAACAGAAGACAGACCCAAGGTGCCATAGGTATCTGTGGCCTTCCCAAAATGCCTTCTGTTGTACTGTCATACAACCGAAAGCCCTTCCAGCTGCTGATATCAAATTCGTGAACTCTCCAACCTCTATAACTGCAAGCCAGATAAACTTCTATTTGATTTTTGGTGTGTGTGTGTGTATTTCTGTGTGTGGAGGTGTGCATGCATGGATGTGCATGTGCATATGGAGGTTAAAGGTCAACCTTAAGTGTCATCTCTCAGGAGCCATTTATATTGTTTTTTTCTGGCCTGGGGCTCTCTGATTCAGCTAGACCAGCCAGCCAGCAAGCCCCAAAGATCCTCCTGTCTCCCCTGGCGCAGCATTGGGATCACAAGCACACACAAGTCCAGCTTTCTTACACGGGTGCTGGGGATCGAACTCATGTCTTCATGCTTGTGAGCAAGCCCTCTACCACCTGGGCACCTCTTCAGCCTTGAACTTTACTGGCTCCTTACCAATCGCCCTAGTCCAAAGTATTTAATCACACCACCAGAAACCAGACTAAAAGACTTTGCAAATGTCACATGGGAAAGAAACAATGAAAACAGCGTCACTGAAATAAAATGGAGGCTGTTGGGGCTAAGGATATAGCTCCGTGGTTGTGGTTTAAACGTGGAATGTGCTTCCACGTCGCACCCAGCGTGTGGAGTTGTTTTAAAAGGTTGCAGAACCCTGAGGACGCAGAGTCCACTAGAGCAAGTAGGTCACTGGAGGGGACCTTAAGGCTTTATAGCCTCCCCCTGCTTCCTGAGTGTGGACACAGTGTGACAAGCCACACCTCATGTGCTAGCCCTATGGCGGACCTATCCTCTCTCAAACCATCAGACAAAATGAAGTCTCTCTTTCATGAGCTGCTTTTGTCAGGCACTATTGTGACAGTAACAAGAAAAGGAACAGACACAGTGGGAGACAGCTTGCTTAGCATGCCCGGTTCAAACCCCAGTACCTGAGAAAAAAGTAAAATATTGAATATGGTTCAACTTTACTGTCTAAAATTTGATGAAAGGATTTTTAATAAGCATCATGGACTCAGGGACAAAAGTTCCTTTCCTACATAAATTAATGAACCGAATAACTGGTTTGGAAATTTCTGATTAGCTGTGTTCAAAATGGCTTCGAGGGGAAAAAAACGCTTTGAGGCTCCGGTGGTTCTGCGGCTCTAAGTGGCAGAGGAGAAATGGTCTGTGATGTGCCTGCCTCAGATGCCACTAAAGCCACTTGTCACAGCCTCAGACTTGTAGCTGTCTACACTGGAGTATCCACACTCAACAACGGATCTTAGTCCACACCCACCCCAGATGGACCTAGTGGCTCAATAGTGTAGGTTGCCACCAGCTCTTCACATACTCACCCTGGTCAGGGTCCCGGGCAAAGACCACAGCCACAGGGGTCTTAACTGTGGTGTTGTCAAAGACAGCCACAGTGCAGTGGCTGGGGAAGAACCTCGGGGCATTGTCGTTTACATCCTCAATGTGGACAACCACTTCTGCCTGGCATGACTGGCCCCCTCCGTCTGTCGCCTTAGCAACAAGGTTGTACGTGTCCTTCCTTTCCCGGTCCAGGGCTGTGAGTGTGGTCAGCTCCCCTGCCAGGAGAAATGACAGAGGTTATTGAGTTTCCTATGGAGGACACGTGTGCTCCCTAGAGAGCTCCAGGGACAGCTCTTGCCACAGGCTCTATCACAGCTGGGAGAGACTGGTCTGTGTACACGCCGGCAGAGAAGAAGCCAGCCGCATTCCCTGGCACCAGCGTAACTTCCCGGCTCTCCTACAGCACTCCACAGCCATCATCACCAATGTAGGGTCATTATTAATAAGATACAAATACACAAACTTTTAGAGGCCAATTAGGCAACTTATAGAAAATGTAACATATACAATTTGACCCAAAATTTCCCTTGTGCCAAGCATGATGGTTAACATCTTTAGTTCCAGAACTCAGGAAGCAGAGGCAGGGGCATCTATATGAGTCAAGGCCAACCTGCTCAGGACTATACAGAGAAACAAGGAACCAAGGAAAAAAGTCACTTGTCAGAATGAATATATACATATTCAATAATTAGCCCAATAATAAAAATACATGATGTATATGTGAGTGTGGTGGCACATGTTTTTAATCCTAGCAGGCAGATCTCTGTGAGTTAGAATCCAGCCCGGTTTATATAGTGACAGTCATGACTTTTCTGAGACACTGTCTCAAAAAACAAACAAGCAAGCAAAAAAGAAAAACATATAAAAAGAAGTTCTCTGAGGTATTTTATATAATGGTGGCATATTTAAATCACCCTATATGCTTTTGAAGTAGAAATTGATTAATATACTATGGTTTAGCCATATAATAAAGTATTATGTAATGGCTAGATTAATTGTCAGTTGAAGACAACCTTGAATCACTTGAGAAGAGAGTCTCAGTGAGGGGCTGTCCACACTGGGCATGTCTGTGGAGAATTGTCTTGAGTTAGTGATGTAGGGAGACACAGTCTGCTGTGGGAGGCACCATTCCCTAGGTAGGGGGTCCTGAACTATGCTAGAGAGTGGGGGAAGGCCACACAAATGAGCATGTGTGCATTTATCTCTGTCTACTCTTGACTATAGATGTGCTGTGGCTAGCTATTTGAAGTACCTGCCTTGATGTTCAGCAATGAGGGACTGTAATATGGAATTGTGAGCTGAAACAATAATCCCTTCCTCTCCTAAGTTTCTTTGTATTGGGGTATTTTTTTTATCGCCACAACATAAATAAAAATAAGGAATAATATATAGCCAGGAGTCACCGGAAACAACTTCACATTCTTGCAAATACCTGCAAGCTACCACCGAGGGGAGAAACAGCAAACTATATAACAGAGACACAATTACAGAGAGATTTTTGGAGGTGAATCAGAAGGCAAGCCCATCGGACTTAGGTGAGAGCTTATTGTGTAGGCTTTCTGGCTCCTGCAGGATGCATACTTGTGGTGTTTTTTAATTTGTGTGCTGAGCAGGCATCATTTTCATACTCTGAAAAAAAAATAACAAAAACGCCCAACTGGTTCTTCTTTAAGTCCCCACGGGCAGTTCTGCAGCTGAGCAAACAGCAGCAGAGAGATGTGCTTCCCAGATCACTCAGTATGTTGGACTGGGGTCAGGAAGGACAATGTGCAGTCTCTGATCCTTCCAGACAGCTTCCTGGGACATGGCTCTCGCTGCCACCATCCACCCACCCACCCATCCCTGCTCAGTAATCTTTGAGTCATCTTTGGTGCTATGGACTCCAGCCAGAGGTTGGCAGCTAGCCCCTGTGCCTGGATGCCACCAAGCCACCTGCTTCCCACAGCAGCAGGACAGGGTCCCCTGGGGTATTGCTCTTTCCTACCTCTGTCTCCAGCAGACCCACAGTTCAAGCTTGGTGTGGCTATTCAAGGTTCATCCTCCAGGGTTTCCACTTTCTATCTCTGCTTTGTCCTTACCTGGCCTAATGACAGTCTATCCCATCCACTGAGTTCTTTGTTACCCTAGACGAGGATCCCAGGAGCATTACGGCTTGAAGTGTTTACTGATGTCTTGGGTACCAGTCGCCCGGTTTGCAATGTGCAATGTGCCTATCTTGAGACTGCACCAACTTTGGTCCTTACTGATCTAAATCTCCCATTGGCTCAGAAAGGGCATCGGCCCATCTGTCTTCAGGGCCCTCTCCTCTCTCTGTATGCACTCTGACATGTGTCCTTTTCCCCAAATAAGATTCTTGAGGACATTTTCCCTTTACCTTCAGGCTCTTCTCTGCCTTCTGCAAGTGCTTGACATAACTTCTGTGTGTGCTCAACTCCACATAAAATGGCATTTTCCCAAAGAGGTTTAACCTGGCTCCTAAGCCTAAGTCAACTTCTGTCAACATTGGCTGTCTCCCTTTCACCAGCCTCCTCCTCTCTTTCTGCGTTTGTCTGTGGACCGGACTCATACTATGTAGCCCAGGCTGGTCTTGAACTCACTATGTAACCCAGCCTGGCTTTGAACTCTCAATACTCCTCACTGATGTTACAGGTAGGAACCACCATACCCAACTTGCAGCACTCCTAACTCAGCACACTGTAAGCCACTGACTCAGCAATAGCCTTTCCCTCTGGATTATCGAGAACTGGGTCTGAACTCATCCATCCTTTACTGCTAGTGTCTGATGGTGTGTGGACAGGTAAGTGAGTGAATTTCTGCCTCGTGAAGAGCTCACCATGGCACAGGCACAGGCTATTGCCTTTATCCTACACCTCAGAGACCTACCTGTGTGAGGGTCCAGCTTAAATTCCTGGGCTCCGGGTCCATGCAGAGAATATGTGATCTGAGCATTGGTGTCCACGTCTACATCTATGGCAGAAACTTTCAAGACGAAGTGTCCGGGGGTGACATCCTCTCGGACCTTGCCCGTGTAGAGGAGCTGGAGATGGAAAGGTGAACATCAGAAAGTGAACATCAGGAGTCTGAGGCAACGGCTCAGACACAGAAGGGGGGGGGGGAGAAGGAGGAGCCAGAGAGGGGTGGGCAGGGGGATGGGGTGAGATGAGACCCCAGGAGGGGTGGCTCATCTTACATCCAGTACTCAGGAAGTAGAGGCAGCAGGATCTGGAGTTCAGCTTCGTTATCGGCTTCATAGTGAATTTAACGCCAGCCTGGACTATGTGACTTCTTGGTTTGTTTATTTGTTTTAAAAAGACATGTAAGGAAAATGAAGATTAAAAGCCAGAGGCCCGGTGAGATGGCTCGGTGGGTAACTGTACTTGCTATACAATCCTAAAACCTGACTTTTATCCCTGGAGCCCCTATAAATGTGAAAGGAGAAAACTGACTTCACAGCGGTGTCATCTGATCTCCACATGAACATCCTCCCAACTCCTCACCACATCATACACACAACACAAGCAATGATAAACACAGTGGTGATTTTTAAAGCTAGAGGAGAGAACTGGGAGATGGCTCAGTGGGCAAAGTGCCTGCCACAAAGACATGAGGACCTGAGTGTGGGTCCCCAGAAGCCACATACAAAGTATGGATGGGGTGCTCCTGTAACCTTAGTACTGGGGAGGGGTGTTGGATTCCTGAGGGTCACTGAGGTCTGGCTCTACCTTAAGGGTAACAGTCTGTCCTGGGAATATGAGCTTCATATTTCCAGTGGTCAGTGAGCTTCAGGTTTGCTGAGAGACCCTGACTCCAAAAATAAAGGTGGAAAGTGTTTGAGGAGAGACACCAGGCTCTGTTGTTCTCTAGCCCTTACACGCACACGCACATGCACACGCACACACACACACACACACACACATATGCACACGCACACGGACACACAGTACATAAAACAGACAACAACAAGTCAGAAGAGGAATGACAGAGAATAAGTCAGAATCCAGCCTACAAGCAGCCACCACTCAGAAGCCATGCTCAGGGCTGGAAGGACCCACCACAGCCCACTTAGAGAGGGTTGTTGGAAGGAAGCAGAGGTTGGGGCAGGTCTGGCAGCAGATGATGCAGTCTCAGGGCAAGCCCTGCCAAGCTCCATCCCTGCCTGGTAGTAAGGCCAGGCTGCCAAGATCACCTCCTTGTTCATATTCCCAGGACAGACCCACCAGCCTTTAGGGCAGAGCCAGACCTCCCCAGCCTTACCACCTGCCATGCCCTGCCCTGCCCTGCCCTGCCCTCCCCTGCAGGGCAAACTGGCTCTGGGTACTGGAAAACAGCTGGAGTCCTTGAGAACTTAGTGTCCCTTTGACATCCTAGTTTGCACCATATGGAGTGCAGGCAAACATGGACTGTGGCCATTCTCTGGGTGGATACATCATGCCCAGCTGGATTGTGTGGGACTGATGTTATGGGGCATCCCAGGCTTGGCCAAGCCTGAGCCTGGTCTCTCCTATTACAGGAGAAGAGGGAGGTTGTATGCATGACCAAATGGGAAAAAGAAAAAGAAAGAAAGAAAAAAAAAAGATGGCCACCTTTCTCCGCAAGAAACAAACTGTTTTTTTGAGACCAACTGAAAACGTGCTCATCTGGGAATTTATGCTTACAAATGTTCCAGGCTCTCTTCTGCTGTGTTTAATGTGACAAAAGAGAGGGATGAAATAAAAGTGACAGGGTGTATATATTCATGTGTGCTGCATGATGCTACCTTCTCCCAACCTTCCTTGCCCACTGTTCCCATGACAACACTCTCGGGGCTTACCTGTGAGCACTGAGGGCTGTTGTCATTGATGTCGAGGACGAACACCTCCACGGGAACAGAAGCCTGGAACTTGCCATCTGACGCTGTGATTCTGAGAAGATACTTGGCTATGTGCTCCCGGTCCAGACTCTTCCTTGAGGAGATCCTCCATTCACCCTCGACTTGACTGATGCTAAACTGACCCAGGGGGTCTCCCTCTAAAAAGAAGGGATGCAGCTATCAGAAAGCAAGTACAGGAATGAACTGAGCTCTGTGTCTTAGACGGCTGCATCCCTGACTCATCTTTCAGGATGGTTGGGGAAGGCAGAATTTTCGCTGCTGAGCTAGGGACCCACAATGCTACATTGAGTCTATTTTGCAAAGTTAGGAAGCCTCTCCTGACTGAGGTGATTACTACAAGAAGTACAGGGCTGGAGAGATGGCTCAGAGGTTAAGGAGCACTGGATGCTCTTCCAAAGGTCGTAAGTTCAATTCCCAGCAACCACATGGTGGCTCACAACCATCTGTAATAAGATCTGGTTCCCTCTGCTGGCTTGCAAGAGTACATGCAGGCAGAACATTGTATGTATAATAATAATAATAATAATAATAATAATAATAATAATAATAATAATAATAAAGTACAAATGTGGCTGATAGAAGGAACAGGTTCCTGTTTCTTGTAACCAGGAAGGCATTGAGGAAAGTCAGAGGGAGGCCAATTCCAGAACTGTATGAGGAATGTCTGAGCTCTGCTGCAAAGCTACAGCAGAAGAGTTCGATGACACCACCTTTAGGGTTTGATACACAGCTAAAGGCATATACTAAGTGGAGGGCATGTGATCATGTCCCAACAAGGGTGTGGAAAGATGGAGTATCCCTTTGATTCTAAGATTTTCCATGATTCTGTTCTTGTAAGAGTTGATGGTCTCCCTCCACTCATTTCTTATTCTGAGGAGGGGGAAGTTAAGACTGGTGTTGTCTGTCAAGTGTCTGATATCACAAGGTTATAACCATCATTTTCCTGACTATTTTGGGTGATTCTGACCCTGTCTGTCTCAGGGAGTCTGAGGTTCTCGGTTGGCAGTTCAGACTCATCAATGCTCGCCCAGTACAGCTGTACTGGCAGAACCAGCCGTGTTTACAGAATGGGGCGGGAGAAGGGAGGGGACATAATGTGGGAATGAGAAGACAAGGACATTCTGTGTGAAGGCTCATCTTTGTTTTCATCTTGGTTGAATTTAGGATCGCCCAGGGGATGCCCCTCTGTGTGTATCTGTGAGAGCATTTCCAGAGAGGTTTAACTGGGGAAGGAAAACCTACCCTGAATGTGGTGGGCAGCACCAGCTCATGGGCTGGGGGCCTGGATTGAGTTAATAAAAAAAAAAAAAAGAATGTAAGTGGAACGCCAACATCCGTCTCTCTGGATGCAGTGTGGATCAGATGGCTCACACTCACTCTGCTGTCACATTTTCCTGCCACAGTGGATTATATTCGTTTTTAAGCCATGAGCCAAAATAAGCCTTTCCTTACTTCTGATGCTTTAATCAGATTTTTTTGTTTTTTTGTTTTTTGTCATAGCAGTGAGGGATGTGACTAATACCCTCTGGGTGAAGACCCTCCCTCAAACTTGCCCTGGGCATGACACAATTCCACAAAGAAAGACAAAGCGGTTGCCAGAATTTTTATGAGTCACAACTCTTGGGTACCTCAGCACCCCCCCCAGAAGACACCCAACAGCAATGGTGGTTTGAATGAGAATGAACCCATACGCTCATATCCTTGGATGTTTAGTCAGAGAGTGGAAATGCTTGGGAAGGATAAAGAGACAGCAAGCCTAGTCTCTCTCTACCCACTACCTGCAGATCAGGGTGTGAGGCTCTCAGTTTTTGCTCCAGCACCAGGTCTGCCTGCTTCCCACCATGATGATCGTGGACTAACCCTCTGAAACTGTCATCAAGCCCCAATTAAATGTTTCCTTTCTCAGAAGTTGCCTTAGTCACTGTGTCTCTTCACAGCAATAGAATAGAGACTAAGACAAGCACGGGCGGCACGGTCCTTTGATTCCGTCTCCTCACCTAGAGGAATGATGGTTGCCTCTTTGCAAAGTACTTTCTAAATTATAGGTGACTTTAGGGGTTCTCTCAATTAGGTTTTCCCAGTATCCCTGTAAAGTGAGTGAGAACAGACATGCCAAATCTTTGAATGGGACTACTGAGGTCCTAGAGGAACAAGTGTCCAAAAAGTGTCACCTTCATCTCAGAGTGCCTCCTGCTAGGCTTTCTCAGTGTCTCCCAATGCCTCCAATCCATTACCAGCATCCTTACCTGTGATGTAGCAGGTGACCTGCCTGTTCTGCTCAGAGATGTCGGCATCCAAAGTCTTCAGGGTCGCCACAAGTTCACCAGGCTCACTATTCTCCACTACGGAGCCTCTATAATCTTCCGAAGCAAACCGAGGTGGGTTGTCATTCTCATCTGTGACGTATACCTCAACCAGGGCCTGAGAGGACAGCTGGATGGTCTGTCCGTGGTCAAAGGCCACCACATAGAAACTGTACGTCTGCTGGGTCTCACAGTCAAGTTCTTGGAGTGTGGTGATCCAGCCACTCTCGCTGTCAACAGCAAAGAGTTCGTGGATGTTGCTACCAGGCTCCACTGACAGCCTGTAGCTCACCTGTCCGTCACTTCCAGTGTCCTGGTCATTGGCAGTGACCTGAATGACTGTGGTTCCTCCTGGCATATTCTCAGTGAGGAAAGCCTTATATGGATCAGCCTCGAATACAGGCCTATTGTCATTGACATCTTCTACTTGAATGTTGACAGAGACTAATGATACCAAGTCAGTATCCTCATGAGGGCAATGTGCCATGAGGTCAATCTGGTACCACTTAGTGGACTCATGGTCCATGGCCTTCCTCACCTTCAGAACTCCTGTGTCCTGGTCCAGGGAGAAGACACCATCCCTGTTGCTCTCTGGAGTGGTACCTTGAACCAGACTGTAGATGACCGGATCTTGAGCAGCTACTGCTTTCACAGACCCAATTTCAGAACCTTCTGGAAGGTCTTCAGATGCAGAGAAAGTATACAGAGGTTCAGAAAACTTGGGCAAAGGGATTTCGTTAGGAACCACTTGCAGCCGTACTGGTACCAAAGAGTCCCAATGAGGAGGACCGCCATCCTGGGCTTTGATGTTGAAGTCAACAGCCCTGTTTTCCAGACCCACCAGGCTCTCCTTCACCTTGACCACCCCAGTGGTTGGGTTGACTTCAATGACCTCTTCAGCAAGGTCTTCGGTTGAATCTACTGAATAGGTGACATCTGCATTCCGACCTTCATCTGCATCATAAGCCAGAACCTGAATGACAGGGGAGTCTCTGCTGACATTGGATGGGATGGACACGGTGTACCCAGATGCTTTGAATTGTGGGGCATTGTCATTTTCATCGGTGAGGATGATCTTCACAGTGCAGAAGGCCACTTTCCCCCCTCCGTCTCTTGCCATGACTTTAATAGCAATCACCCTTTCGGTTGAATTTTCCCGGTCTAGTTTCTGCAGGGTGGTGATCTGACCGCTGGGATTAATGAAGAACCTTTCACCAGCTAGCTTATTGATGATGGTGTAATCCACCGTGCCATAGGGACCACTGTCTTTGTCTATGGCTAGCAACTCAATCACCTTCGTCCCCACTCTTGCATTCTCAGCTAATTCAGCCTCGTAGATGTGTTGCTGGAATTCGGGGCTGTACTTGTTGGCGTTTGTAGTGTTGATATATACAGGCACAGTTGCTCGGAAGACCCCATCAGAAGCCCCTACCCTCAGGTTGTAAGATGAGTCCAGCTGCTTTTTGCAAAGATTGAACATAGAAATGATTCCTGATGAGCTATTGATGGAGAAATGTCGGTCCTGATTGCCAGAAAGAATCAGGTACTCCAGGCGGGAGGTGTCCCCGACGTCGGGGTCAAGGGCTTGAACTTTTAGAACCAGATGGCCACAGGTGGCTAGCTCACTGACGTTGGCTTCGTACTGAGGTTCTCTGAACTCTGGAGGGTTGTCATTGATGTCAGACACATTGACAACCACAAGGGTTTCGCCAGTGAGCGGGGGGTCTCCTCTATCTGTGGCCCTGACCTTCACGTGAAAGTGTTGTTGAGCTTCGTAGTCCAGTTCTTGGATGGTGACCATCTCCCCCGTGCTCCCATTGATCTGGAAGTACTTGGAAACCTCTGAGCCATCCTCTACAATCTGATAGGAGACATCTTGGTTCTGTCCTGAGTCTCGGTCAGAGGCCAACAACTGGATCACAGGGGTCTGAGCAGGCAAGCCCTCGGAAACCGAAGTGGTATATACCAACTGGGAAAAAGTCGGAGGGTTATCATTGATGTCCTCAACTAAGACTTCTACTGTGGCTTCAGAAAAGGATCCCAGAGCCGTATCCGTGGCTCTCACTGTGAACACATGTTTGCTCTTAGACTCGTAGTCCAGCGGTCCTGTTACTGTAAGGACACCAGTTTTAAAGTCTGTGGTAAACAGCCCCAAAGGCTCTTCCTCTACAATGTTATAGATGAGCCTCAGTCCCTCTGGACTCCGGGCCTGTGTGTGGAGAATTGGGGTATAGAGTGTGATATTTTCGGGGACTTTCACTTTGTAGTATGGACTCTGAAACAATGGGTTGGATTTATTTCTGACAGTGACATGTACCTCTACCTCAGCTTGGAGGGATGGGCTACCTGCATCCCGAGCAATGACTTTTAGGTGATACTTGTTCAAAGCTTGATAATCAAAGGGCTTCTTGAGGGATATGTCCCCAACATAGGGGTCAATCCGGAAATAGGCATAATCTTCCGCAAACCCATATGTGACAGTCCCATTAGCTCCCATATCCTTATCAGTGGCAGATACCTGAAACAGGACATCCCCTGGTTCAGTGCCATCTTGGATGACTGCGTAATAGGGCAGATGCTGAAATTCAGGGACATTGTCATTGACATCTTCAATAGAGACCTTGACAAGCGCCTGAGCCACCCGCGGAGGGACCCGGTTGTCCCTCACTTCCACTGCCACTTCATGAGTGTCCTGCTGCTCCCGGTCAAATGTTACCCCTCTGGTTTGCACCACACCCGCTGACTTGACCATGTGAAATAAGTCTGTGCCATTCAAGAGGAAGTAGGAAAGGGTATCATTCAAATGGTTTCCATGGACACCAAGAATCACCAGGTCCTGTCTGTGCGGTACATTCTCCTTCACTCTTGCCCTGTAGATATCCTGATCAAACTGTAAGCTTTTGTCAAGCACTTGGGTCAAAAATATTCTTACCAGTGCAGTATCTTGAAGCAGACCATCAGAAGCCTTAATACTGAGCTTCCGAGAAATAGCCGCTTCCAGAAGAGCAGGATTAACCACAGATATTTGGCCTGTGATGGGATGAATGGCAAAGGCGTCATCAGCATTGCCAGCTTTGATGCTATAGGTGACTTCTGAGTCATCATCCGTCGCCTGCACTGTAAGGAGATCCATGCCAGGGTGGATGGGTCCCACCACTGACACTTCATATATCTGCTCTGAGAGCCTTGGCGGGCAGTCATTCACATCCCGGACATGGATGATGACCTTGGCAGGTCTGGATGCAAATAAGATGGGCGTGCCTTCGTCATGGACATAGATGTTGAATTGGAACAAGGGTGTGGTCTCAAAATCCAGCTCTGATGTGATAGTTAGAGTACCCATGCTGGGGTCAATTTTGAAAAATTTTAAGGCCTCTGGCTCCAAGATTTTATAGACCAACAAGGAATTAGCTTCCTGGTCACTGTCGGAGGCACGGATCACTAAGGGGCTGTTGTCTTCATCCAGGACCATGCTGTGCAGAGGAGCTCCCTCACTGATGTGCCCCACGAAAGTTGATTTTAGGAATGCGGGAGCATTGTCGTTCTCATCGATGACGTAGACAAGCGCCACCACATCCGTGTACACACCAGCCATGTTGCTGCCGCGGATTTTCAGTTGGTACGATGAGATTTTCTCATGGTCTAGGCGCTTCTGGGTGGAGATGAGGCCAGAATAGGAGTTCATGGAGAACACACTGTCCTTGTTCCCCTCTCTCAACTCATAAGTGACTTCGGAGGAGCTCGCAGCAGAGATGAGGAGGATCGGGGAGCCAACAGGGACTGACTCTGGGATCTCTATGAAATACTCATCTTTTGAAAAGATGGGAGCACTGCTGTCGGAGGGGTGGACATGAACGACCACCACAGCCAGGTCATGCCGCCGGGGGGAGCCTTGGTCTTCTGCCTTCACGGTGAGTGTATGCCTAGTGTGGTGGACACGGTCAAGTCTCTGGGCTACTGTGATGATGCCTAGGAGGGAGTCGATGTTGAAGAAGCCTCCACTGTTCCCTGAAACAGAGAACGGGATAGGCTGAAGTTTGCCATCGCCTCAAGAGACACCAGCCAGGCTTCTTAGGTCAGTCAAGAGGCCATGGCACCAAACAGGGACAGGATACAATCTGCGTCTCAGTCACCGTGGGTTTAGTATATCACGGATAGAGCAAGTGCACACTACACAGTCTCGAATGTCACCTTCTGCCATTGCTTTCTAAATAGAAGTGTGAGGAATTAGAAAGTCTGTGGGATACAACTTGAACTATAAACCAAAGCTGTCATCAATATGCCTTTGAAGCCAATAACAGGGACCGACACTCTGCAAGAAAAGCATGCTCCACCCCGAAATTCATTAGCACCTTTTGTAGGAAGAGCTTCAGCAGAGCATTCAGAGGCATCCCTTGAAATTTTTTTTTTCAATAGCTCCGCTTACATACTTCTAAGGTGGGTCTGCAAACATGGCATCAGGCTGCCAACACTGATGGGAATTTAAAAGCCGCTCTTCCTTTTATGGCCTCCCATTAGAAAGTCTCTCAATATGCTTGAAGATGGAGACGAGTGGGGAGGAAATGTACAAAGAACCGAGGCCCAGAGGCTTCTAGGCCAGTGCCTCCCACCACACCCGCTCCTCCTAATCTTCTGCCAGCCTCACATCATCTTGATAATTTCTTTTCAGTATTCAGCCACTGGTCAGTTATTTTATAATAATGTTTTATGACTACTTTCCTGTAAATAGATTCACTCCAGATTTGACATGTGTTTTTAGAAGGCAACTTCATACTGATTTTTAAAAACAAAAAAACACTTTTGCTATAAATTAAGGGGTTATTATAAAAACAAGTCAATGAAAAAATCATATTAAACTCTCTGTAAAAGATATTCCTTACTTAAGCATGTGGCCTGGAACCTATCTTTTTTCCCCTGGTTTAAGGGGGGGGCAGGCGGGGGGAACCAAAAAAGCAAAGCAAAACCAAACTCCCCCCCCCCCAAAAAAAGAGCAAGCATCAGATAAGGGCTGGAGATACTCAAACCCAACTGAGGCTTGTAACAGAATTTGACCAAGAAGTCTGAGTGGGAACCAGAAACAGAACCAGAGTGGCAGGGTGTATGGTTTGGTCACCACCGGAAGCACAGGTCCCACATGGAGGCGGGGAGGCGGCTTCCTTTCTTTAGACCATGCATGTTTTATATGGCCAGACAAGTAGCTAAGCGTCATCATAAAAACCTCCCTGCTGACTCTTCCACTCTGCAGAACCTTTTCCCCCCGGATGGTGGGTAGATACGGGGTGCATGAGTAAACAACAGGCATAGGTAGTCCTGTAAGTGTAGCTAAGTTAGCCGGGCACGGGGGCGCACACCAGTAACCCCAGCGCTGGAGAGATGAAGGCAGGAGGAAAAACGAGTTCAAGATCATCCTTGGCTACACAGTGAGTTTAAGACCAGCCGGGGCCACAGGAGACCCTGTCTCAAAAATGAAACAAAACAGTGCCTAAGTTAACTATCTAAAAATAATTATAGTGGGTTCTCATGTTGTTCTGCCGAGAGAAAAGACCATCAAAGATGCTCAGAAAAGATGGACAGGAAGCACAATGCGAGTTATCTCTGGGTGTTGGCATGTAGGGCTGCACCTGATGTTCTTCAGACACTCCTATATCTCCTGTGTTTACAAAAATGAGCATGAGTGGCTTTGTAATCCGCCCAGAGGATTTCAACTAATGTTTAAAGTTATTTATTACACTTATTTATTTTGCACGTGCATGATGAGAACACTTGTGTGACACCATGTGCTGCAGAGGTCAGAGGATGCTTGTGATAGTCAGTTCTGTTCTTCCCCCGTGTGGGTCCTGGGGAGTGAACTCAGGCTGTCCGGCTTGGAGACAAGTACCTTTCCTCACTGAGCCATGTCACCAGCCCCTTAAAACTAATCTTCATCTGTAAAATGCGACCATCAGCTCTATCAGGGTGGTTGCCAATGAGATGAAATGAGATAAACGATGGGATTATATTCCATAAATCAGGGAATAAACAATGAATGTGTCATAATTCATATTCTTCTTTGTAATTGCCTATGGAGTGTGGGTAACCATTTCCAATGAAAGGAGGTGTGTAAAAAACCTGACTTTTGCAGATGCATTCAGCCAGCACTGCACTCTGAAAAGATAATGGGCAAATCATAGTCATCATTCTCCTTCCATAGTGTCTACTTCTGTGCATTATCACCATCATAAAATATAATGACTAAAGAGTCATTAATTATGCATTTTATCTTATAAATGACCACTAAGAGTTTTTGGAATACTGGGTATTATCACTTTGTCACATCACACTGATTTAAAAAAATTTTTATTGGGGCTGGAGAGATGTCTCAGTGGTTAAGGGCATTGACTGCTCTTCCAGAGGACCCAGGTTCAAATCCCAGCTCCCACATGGCAGCTCACTACTGTCTGTAACTCCAAGACCTGCAAGACATACTTGCAAGCAAAGCACTAGTGCACATAAACAAAGGTAAAATTTTTAGAAGATTTATTATTTTTTAATATGTATGTGTGCAGTGTCTGCTGCAACCAGAAGAGGTTCTCAGGCACCCCCTCTTGCTAGAGTTACAGGTGAGAAGCCCAATGTGGGAAGAACCAAACTTGGATCTCTGCAAGAACAGTATAAATTTTTAACCTCAGAGCTAACTCTCTTAGCTCCACTCTAACGAATAATTGACATTTTTTTCCAATGACAGTGAAATCTCTGGCACTTGTACATTTCATAATTTATGACACACATACATTTTTCTTTGGATTCTTACGGCCTTACAGCAAAGGTGATATTCCAAGTTTTTAGAGAAAGAAAATCATAACAGGTGCCAGGTCAATATGTGAACTGAGTAGAAAATAAAAGTAACTCCTAAAACGATGCCACGAATCTGATGAGGTGCTTACATATCCCTGCTCACACACATGCATGGTGTCATTACATCCTAACACATTTACAGGCTCTCTAAACACCTTCCACATGGGCACTGGTGGCTTGTGTCCTATCATGCATAAATTTCACCATAACTTGAGAACACATTCGTTATTGCTATTACCATTTTTGGAAGAACACGGACACATAGAATGCTCTAGAATGGTCATCTCTCACTGCTCAGAGAGCTGGTACTTGAGGATTCTGTAGAGTCATGCCTCTACTGCTGACCCTTGACCCGGCCCTTCATCTAATTCCTCAAGCTCACCGGCAGGTCCTCACCTTTTAGGAAGGAGTAGTGGACTTCGGCATTGGCTCCCCGGTCAGCATCCACAGCTCGGACCTGCAGCAGCTCTGTGCCAGGGGCGGTGGTATCGGGAGCATTTGCCTCATAGTGGAGCTGAGTGAAGCGCGGTGAGTGGAGATTTCCGTCCTCCACGTGAATGGTCACCCACACAAAGTTCCTCTTGATGGGCATCTCTTGGTCTCGGACCTAACAGAGGGTTTTTAGCAGAGTAGGTAGCAAACAGAATTGAAGGCGGTGGGGTCAGATTCAGGTCAAGGAAACAGAATGCCGGTGAGCAGGCTGCCTAATTTCTGTGGATGCTTTTAAATCTTTCTCTAATCTGTGCTTTTATAAACGTCTCATTACCAGTTATTTGGCTTAGCTGTTTCTATAAATAATTCCACTTTAGTAGAAAGGCAATAATAATCAGAAATACAGCAGGTCTCAGACTAGGAGTTTTTAAAAGGATGCTAACACATTAAAGCATTCTATGGTCATGTAGATTTGGAAAACACTGAACTAAGTGAAGTCAAAAGGCTCTGTTGGTGGAAGGATGTCTCAAATCCTTCACTTACGTTAATATTTCCAGAGGATGCCAAATTGGCACGTAAGAACACTGACCCCAAGATGGGAGGCCGAATTCTGACTCCAGTTTCCTCATAAATGACTGAGGTAGTTAGCAATTTTTTTTTCTTTCCTTGTGGGCTTCAGGTATAGATAAGAATGGGCAAGGTCAGAACTGGGGAACTTAGGGAATGTAGGGTACAAAATTCAGGGTGACTCTCGGAGTCACAGAAGCACAGGACCCAGACAGTAAGTCCTTAAATGTTACAGCCTACCGGCTTGCTTGCTAGATTCTTGTCCTTGCCCTGGGATGGAGGATCTCTGGGTCCCTCCCCAGTCCGAGAATACATGAATCTACAGGGCAGCCATAAAAATCACGGAAGGAACAAAGATCTATTATAGATATTTGAGGTGAGTCCCGAGAAAGCCGAAGCTGGCAGGAGATGTTTTACCTGTGTCTTCACTCCAGGCATCCCTTAGAGAAGGTGTCTCTGGCCAGCTGTGAAATATTACACACCTCTGTCCCAGGGATTATGTTATGAATGTCTACACACCCGGCTCATCAGGGACCAGCACGTCCGCTCTCTAACCTGCATGCAAGCCCATTGTGGTTTGAATGTGAAGTGACCCCAGAGCCTCATGTGTTTAAATGTATCGTGCCTAGATTGGGGAGTTTGTGCAAGCTTTGGGAGGTGAAGGCTTGTTGGAGGAAGTGGGTCACTGGGAGTGGGTGTTGAGGCTTGATAGCTTGGCCTCACTTCCTGTTCCCTCTCTGTTTCCTGAGTGTGGATGGATCTGTGACCAGTCAGCCTTCTGCTTCTGCTGCCGTGACGGGCTGAAGCCTTCTGGAACTTTCTCTCCTAAGTTGCTTTTGTCAGCAACGAGAAGGTAACTAAGATTCCAATCTTCACCCATTCCTGGCTTTACTCACCATAACTGTCAGAATGTGCTGAGAAGGCCCTGAGTGCAGGTCCAGTCTCCCCACTGTCACCAACACTCCGCTGCTCGGATCCAGCTGGAAGAGGGTGGCACTTCCAGGGTCCAGGCTGCTCTGGATGGTATAGATGAGACCTTTGCCATTGTCATGATCTGTGGCCTGGACTCGGAGGAGTTCAACCCCAGGCAGTGTGTCCTGGGGGACCCTGATCTCGTAGTGATCCTGCAGGAACTGGGGCCGGTGGTGGTTGATGTTGGCAATCATAAAGATGTGGACCTAGGCAAAGGGGGAAAGGAGTAAAGAGGGAGCTTGTGAACTGCCTGGCCTCAGGGATGGTACCTGCTGGAGCTTCATGGCCCCACCCATGTTGTCAGTGTCTGACAAGCAACCGCCATTCTAGCCAGTAAATAGCTACCAAAGGTGTGGAAAGATCTGAAAATAACAAATTCCAGACACCAGATTGTCCAGATTTTTTAAGATGGGGTTTCTGAGTAGTCCTGGCTGTCCTGGAATTTGGTCTGTAGACCAGGCTGACCTCAAACTCAGAGATCTACCCACTTTTGCCTCCTGAATGCTGGGATTAAAGACATACATCACTACATCCAGCTTGCCACTGGACATATGGGAGTCTGAGGCAGAATTACCACGCGATTGATGCTATCTTGGGCTACAGAATAAGTCCCTGTAACAGTTAGTGTTAATGTCAACTTGACATAAACTAGCATGGCCTGGGAAGGGAATCTGAAGGAGATGTGGGCTAGATTAGCTGGCCTGTAGACATATCTGTGAGGGATTATCTTGGTTGTATTAATTGAGGTAGAAAGACGCATCCAATTATGCACCATGTCCTGGGCAAGGGAGCCTGGGCTATATAATAGTGGGAAGAGCAAGAAAGCACAGGCATGCACATGTTAATTCATTGCTTCCTGCTCCTGCTTCACGTTCCTGCAGCCTGAGTTCCTTGGCTTGAAGAACTGTAATCTGGACTTGTGAGCCAAATCAATCCCTTCTTTCTTACATTGCTTTTGTCAGGGTATCTTGACACAACAATAGGAAGAGACTCTCTCTCAAAAAAAACCAAACAGAACAATTTCATTGGGCTATTTCTTGATGCAAAATGTATAGATCTCAGTATATGAAATGGCTTTACTCTTCAACTGTCAGAGTAGAAACTGAAAGCATCATGGCCTGTCATTCCTCATATCTACTGTAGCCCTTATGGTAGACTATATTTAATTAAAATTGTTTGCATAAATTCTCTCATTCTATGGAGATGTAGAATTGGGGGAATTCTCCCACAACTACAGAAGTGAAGTCTGTATCAAAGTAAGACTGGTACCCAGAACTTAGATTCCAACTTCAGTACTTTTTAAGTGACCTCACATCAATAGAAAACATTCAATAGCCTTCCTCCAAGCAGCTTTGCCTCTCCTCTCCTCCCCAAGCCAGGCTTTCTTAACTAAGGCCTCTCACCTGCGTGGCAATGGTATGAAACCCATCTGTCACCTCCACAGTCAAGTTATAGCTTGACTTTCTCCTCGTATCAAGAGGCCTGGCTATGACAATGCTGCCCGTGGTCTTCTCGATGTCAAAATCCATGTCCTTATCGCCATCTGAAGGAGGGAAAGAGCAGATATGACGTCAGTGACTTAGGCAGCTGTAGCCCAACCTGGATGTGGCCACAGACCTAGAACACTTGGTAAGTGGCAACCTTGGCTGACTGTGGCTGGCAAGTCTGTGCGTGTGCAAGGGAAAAGCTGAATCAGAGCGTGTGAGCCTATTTGGAAATGGTAGCTATCTGCTGACAGACTGGAGTAGATTTCCTTGGGAGACCAAAAAGATTATATTATCTGCCTGATTATCAAATGATCTAGAGACATACAGGTCTATGAGGGCTGAAGAGTTCTGCGGGATCGGGGTGGGGCAACAAAAGCTGCCGTAGAATGCATTCTGCTTCTGGCGTTGTTATGGTGAGAGCATGAAGTGCTCCCATGGGCCCGTGATTTGAACGCCTGGTCCTCGGATGGTGACACTCTTTTGGGAGGGTGTGGAAACTCAGGCTCTGGGTCCTTGGGAGAATCTCTTAGTACTTCTTATCTTACTCTTGTTTTTAGTCAGCTGTAAAGTTAAGAGCTGCCCTTCCCCACCCAGTCCTGCTGCAATGGTGGTCTTCCTGAGCGCATGGACCTAAGCCATCATGGGCTTTGAAACCAGGAGCTAAAATAACTCAGAGATTTTATCACAACAGGAAAGGAACTGACACAGGCATTAAGATAGACAGGGCCAGGGAAGCCAGACTTCATAGCTTCTTCGTAGACTGTGCAAACTGCCTGTGACACACACAAGGACAAATGGAAACAAGTCTTTCCAACAAGAGGAAATTGATTTAAAAAAAGAATCCATATTAAAAAGTTTAAGGGGTGGAGCAGGAAGATAGGGGACATGGTTAGATAAAGCTAACCATGTTTGAAAATGCCAGGGGGGGCTCAGTGTTTAAAGGTGCTTGCTGCTCTCCCAGAGGACCCAAGTTCAGTTCCCAGCACTCATGTTGAGTGCCTTACAACTGTCTATAACTCCAGTCCCAGGCGTTTGGGGGCCAAACGGCTTCTGTAGGCATCCACACTCCCATAGCACATCCGCGAATAAGTACACACACGTCCACATAATTCAAAATTAAAAGGTTTTTTTAAATAGAAAAGAAAATGCCATAAGTGAACAAAATATTGGCTCTAAGAGAAGAGACCTGGCAGATGTGTTGTTCCTTCTACACAACGTCCTAAAAAACAAACAACTCCCCCCCCAAAAAAAAACAGGGAAGAGATGATCATCAGAACAAAGGAGGCTCCTAGAGAGGGAGAGAGAGCTGCACCAGGTGGGGATATGAAAATAGAGGGATTTGTTCTCCTTGGTCCTCACCTGAGATGTGGAACCAGAAGAGGCCAGGTCGTCCCTCTACACTGATGACTCCCACCATGTGGTTCACAGGGTCTGTCTCCATGACCGTAAAGCTGTAGTGGGGCTCTTCAAAGGACAGCGGGATGGAGGATGGACGAGGCTGGGGAATCCATTCGATGTGTAGCCGGACACTGGTGGACAGTGCCGGCTGCCCGCTGTCTGTTGCCTTGATCTAAGAAGACAGCAAATCCTAGTGAGTCATCGTGGAAGTGGCCTTCCATCCACTCCCTCCTCATCCACTCCCTCCTCCACTGGGCACACACTTGAAGGATGCTAATAGACAGCCGCTTTGTTAGTCATTAGAGAAAAACACCCAGCCTACATCCTAGAATCCCTTGGTTAGTAAGAAAACAAAACAAACAACTGGGACAGTTGGCGTCGGTTGTCAACTTGATTGGTGTAGCGGTTTGAATGAGAAATCTCTGCCTTTGGTTCAGATATTTAAGCATTTGATCCCCACTAGACAGCACTGTTTGAGGAGGTTGTGGAACCCTTAGGGCACGCAGCCTTGATGGAGAAAGTACATCCCTGGGGATGGTCTTTGAGGGTTTATCTTTTTTTTTTTTTTTTGCCTCACTTCCTGTTCTGCCTTCCTTTGCTTCCTGTGTGTGGATGACATGTGATCTCTCTGCTTTCTGCTCCTGTTGCCATGCCTTCCCTGCCATTATGAATTCTTTCCCTCGGAAACCATAAGCTAAAACAAACCCTTTCTTCCTAAAGTTGCTTTTGGTCATGATATCTTATCACAGCAACAGAAGTAATTAATGCAGTTGCACTGATAAATGTCTAGGGGATTAGTAAGGCACGCCTTGGGTATATCTGTGGTAGCATTTCCAGAAAAGGTTAGATTGTAAGTGTCCTGACCTAATCGACGGGTCAGTCCCTTGATGTGTTCTTCGTATGAAGCTCAGTATGATGGGAGCGGGTGAGATGTAGGCATGGGCTGAGATGGAGGCCACTAGGGCACATCTTTGAGGACTACATCGTACCTCTGTCCCCATCTGAATCTCCTTTTCTCAACTTCCTGGTCAACCATGAGGTGAAGACTTCTCTGCCATATAATCCTACCACCATGATGTTCGCCCAGATGGGCATGGACAAGTAATCATGGCCAAGACCATCTAGAAATGTGAGCCCAAGCAAGTCTTTGCTCCCTTAAGCTGCTCCTGTCAGGGATTGGATCACAGCGATGAGAAGGACCAACAAGGAAAGCCACTATATCTTACTGCGTAGTAATTCCTGAGTGGGATTTTATACTCCTAGACCTCATATCACTGCCAACCAACATGATGGGCCAGACACACTGAGCTCTGCTATGATTAGTTCTTGCTCTAAAGGTTCTGTGTGCAGTGTTTTGCCCTCACTGTAGCCCTAGGAGAAATACTATGATCAGTTCTCTCTCCTTTGTAGGCCGAAACAGGGGCACTTGTGATGAGGTCACACTCTGAGTCATATGACCCAAAAGCACCAAGGCTGGGCTTCAGTTTAGTGCTGCGGTATGAGAGCTCACGACCTGCCTTTTGACCCACTGGCCTCTTAACCTCAGCTTACAGAGACTCAAAAGACTTTAAAGATTTGTCTGAAGAAGAAGAAGAAGTCAGGGTCAGCAGTTGAGAGCACTTGCTGTTCTTGCAGAGGACCTGAGTTCAGTTCTCAGCACCTAGGTCATGTAGTTCACAACCGCCTGTAACACCAGATCTAGAGACATTAGATGACTCCTCCACAGGTACCCACATCCAGGTGCACACACTCTCACACATGTACACATACTTTTAAACAAATAAATAAATCTAGATGGGGCTTGTGGAGCATGCCGTTAATCCCAGCACTTATGGGGCAAGAGATAGGTGAATCTTTGTAAATTCTGGGCCTGCCTAGTCTACTTAGTATCTTCCAAGGCTACACAGTAGCACAGTGACAGCCAGGATACTAGTAAGACCCTGTTTAAAAACTATTTTTATAACTAAAAATGAAGTAAATAAATCTTTTTAAAAAATCTAACAGGTATGTCTCGATTCTGAGACCATGGTCATTTTTTTCTAAATGATTACCTGTAAGAACAGAGGATGCCAACAGCCTTTATTGCTCTCAAAGAAAAAAGGCCACAGTCCACAATTCTGTCCCCTGCATGTAAGTAGGGACTCCCTGGTTCCCTAAGGGAAGACATTGAAGGAGAGAGGTCTCCCTCCTCCTGTGCCCTCGCAGAAATTCACCATCCAGGACGGTTCTTCTACAGGTACTCTCCCTCGCCTACTCCACCCCGCTATGGTCCCTCAAAGTTTCATGTGCCACAAGCCTGGTTCTTAATGACACAGTGGTGAGGTTGGGGAGTGTTTCTCAATAGGTGAAGTCTAGGGGGCCGAGGGAAGGCTCAGAAGCTAAGAGCACTGGCTGCTATTGCAGAGACTTGAGTTCAATTCCTAGAACTGACATGGAAGCTCACAAGCATCTGTAACTCCAGTTTCTGCAGATCCAATGCCCTGTTATGGCCTCCACATGTATCAGGCATGCTCATGATACATGCACATATGTGTAGGCAAAACACCATACGCATAAAATAAGTTTTTAAGAGGTAGAGCCGAGGGGCTGGGGAGCTGGCTCAGTCAGCAAAGTGCCTGTCTTTCAAACACATGAACTGAGTCCCTAGAAGCCATTAGAAAAACCTGGGTGCTGTGATGCCCATTAGTATTCCCAGTGCTAGGGTGACAAACACATACATAGGAGAATCACAGGCCCAACGACCTGCCAGCCTAGCCTACTTAGTGAGCTCCATGTCAGTGAGAGAGAGCCTCAAAACAAAACAAAACAAAAACAACAGCAACAAAAAAGTGCTACTACACAAGATTGCACACACATACACACACACACAAAGTGGGGTTTAGTGACAGACTTTAAGGGTACAACTCTGAGGAACAGATTCACACTGGCCCAGCAGAACAGGCTGTCAGTGTCTCTTAGGAGTGAGCCTTCCTCTTCCTCCACCTCTTTATAAGCTAAAATAGACAAGGAAAGAAAGAAAGAAAGAAAGAAAGAAAGAAAGAAAGAAAGAAAGAAAGGCCAGACTGTGGTGGTGTACGCCTTTAATCCCAGCACTCAGGAGACAGCGACAGGCAGATCTCTGTGAATTCGAGTCCAACCTGGTCTACAAAGTGAGTGCAGGACAGTCAAGGCTACACAGAGAAACCCTGTCTCGAAAAACCAAAAGAAGAAGAAGAAGAGGAGGAGGAGGAAGAAGAAGAAAGAAAGGGAAGGAGGGAGGGAGGGAGGGAGGGAAGGGAAGGGAAGGGAAGGGAAGGGAAGGGAAGGAAAGTCTCTAGCCACTTCCGCCCTCCAGCTCTGCAGCCCTTCGTCCACGGTCAACTCACCGTTAGGATGTTGTACTCTCCTGCTGCAAAGGTGCTGCTGGAAGATACAACCCCCATGACAGGGTCGATTCTGAAGCCCTCCTCGTCACTCTCCTCAATGCTGTAGGTGACGCTGCCGTTGAGACCTTCGTCTGGATCTGAAGCCACCAGCCTGTACACAGGCCGCAAGGACAAGGGGCTCAGTCTCTCAGGAAGACGGACATTAAAGAGCTTGTGGGAGAACACGGGTGGGTTGTCATTGACATCCAAGATGCACACCACCACCCTGGAGGTGGACCTTAGAGGAGGGTCTCCATTGTCCATCACAGTCACCTGTAGACAGAATGGTGTGTGAGCTCCTGGGCTGCCACTGTGGAGCCGTGCATAGTACTGCGACGTTCCTACCACGTTAGAGCCGCCCAGCTTGTTAGAGCTGGTTGCTGTCTGTCACTGCCACAGTCTGACTTTGGAATAGCAAGAACAGAAGGGAACCAGATAGAAGTCATTGTCAGGATCTGCCACAAAAGCCTGGCCTTCGTGTAGAAGACCCCTGGGCCTCTCCCATTGATTGCCAAAAGCCTTGTTCTCTGCTGGGCTAGACAGCATATTTTTGTCAGGGATGGAAGAAGCTTGGGTCAGCCATGCCTCCTGATACCCCAAATAAAATCCAGCTTCAGCATCCTGCACTGCTGGCCCTGGGACCCAGTCGTGTGACACACTCAGAGTAGCTCGAAGGCTGGGGTGTGTCTAGCGTGTATGAGGCCCTGGGTTTGGTCCTCGCTCTGCACATGAGAGAAGCAGTTAGGAGTAGATGCAGAGCAGGGGTTCTCAACCTTCCTACTGCTGCGACCCTTTAATACAACTCCTCGTATGAGGTGATTCCAAACATGACATTATTTTCTTTGCTACTTCATAACTGTAACTTTGCTACTTTTATGAATCGTAACGGACATCTGTCTTTTCCTACAGTCTTAGGTGACCCCTGTGAAGAGGTCACGACCCACAGGTTGAGAACTGCTGTTCCAGACTTTAAAGATTACTGAAGCAGAAAGTGTAAGCTTTCTTAGTAACAAATGGTTTTCCTTTCTCCCTTCTTTCCTTGGCTTCTTCCTTCCTTTCCTTTCCTTTCCTTTCCTTTCCTTTTCTTTCCTTTTCTTTCTTTCTTCCTTTCTTGTGGTCCAAGGATGTCAACCCAGGGCCTCATGCTTGCTCTACCAGTGGGCTACACCCTCATTTTTCTCTATTTTTCAATCTTGGAACAAGGTCTCTCATTAAGTTTACACACTGCCTTGAATTCCCTCTGTAGCCCAGACTGCCTTTGAACTTGCGATCCTCCTCCTAAAAATAGCTGAGATCACAGCTGTGACACCCCAGGACTTCAAAGGGAAAGAGAATGTCAGAGCCTGTAGCATAGAAAAGCAGAGTGACCTCCAGTCTTCTCGGAATATGCCTCGCCCCTCCAGGGGCCCCTAGGGCCAGAAGAGATGCCTGGTGGGTTGTGAACTGCTCGGGAAGGGAATAACTTGCTGGGTTTGTAACCTCTGCACGTTTTCTCCCTTCTCCCCTAGAGCACTGTGAAAGCCTTGAAGGAGGGTGAGCACCAGGGGGTTCCCCTTTGCCCTTAAAGACACCCCAGAAAGAGCACAGAGCTAGCAGACAAAACCCTTTATTCTGGCTAGGCATCGAACCCGGTAAAGGACCCTTAAGTGGTTTGCTCTCCCCAAGCCAGGAGGAATGCACTGGAAAGTAGACCTGACACACACACACTACACTTCCAGTACCTCCTTCGGGCATTACTAGTTAACCTGGGCTTCCTCCCCTGCCTGGATATGGTTCCAGAATCCTTTCCTCCTCAATACTGAAGACCTAATGATCTTTACCACCAGCCACGGATCTTCTGCCACATCAGCTCCCCCACCCCAACTCCAGCCAGAGCACTGGAGCCATGCAGCTAGCCCAGCCCACTCCAGAGGCTTCCGAAGGCAGGGCCCTGCCTCCCCACCACTTACCTCCAGGACATGCTCATCTTTGCTCTCTCGGTCCAGCTGCTTGGCAGTGGACAGGAGACCTGGAAAGGGATGGATGGAGACAGACATGAACGAAGGGCTCCCAGGGCCTTGTTACTGGGGCAGGCTCAGTATTACACAGAGCTCTCGGATGGGAGTCCAGGGTTTGTACTTTTAGAGCTCTGGGGAAAGGGAAGGGGTTAGTGAGGAAGTTGGAGACATGAACAGGGCGTGTGCTGACTGGATCCTGATGAGCTGACTTCCTGAGGCTGAGAACCAGATCTTATTTCTCTCTTTCTTTATATAATTTTATTAAGTTTTTTATGTATACATTTATACTATTACACATATACAGTAAACTACCTACAGCAAGAAGAACCACAAAACAATCAGGAGTTTTATATATACATATACATACATATATATATATGTATGTATATATGTTCTTCTTGCTGTAGGTAGTTTATTGTATATAGGTGTAATAGTGTGTGTGTGTGTATATATATATATATATATATATATATATATATATATATATATATATATATATTACATTCATAGTGCTTTTGCTATTTGTACTTGGCAGCCTTGAAAACATCTTTCCTATTTTGGTGAGTCTAAAATTCTGAATATAAATCAATATCTATCGTATCTCATCTCTATTAACTTAAAACACCTATCCAGACCTAAAAACATCCTAACCCCTTAACAACTAAGCTTAATTTTAAAACTAAACTATCTGGTCTTCAACCACATCAGAGACTTATTTGTCTTTACATCTCTCTACAGCACAAGGCTTTAAGGCCTCACAAGGGTGACCTCTTTAAGCATTTGCTGGGTACGCACATGGATCAGAAACAAGGACGGTTCATCCATTTAACAATTGTTTATTGAGCTTCTACTGTACTCTACGGCACTGCCAGCTACTGAAGACGCTGTGGCAGGCAAAAGCAGTCAACTTCCCCCTTTTAGGAACCTGTCGAGATCCAATGGTCATGGAGAGTCAATGGAACAATCACTTGATTGAGTACAGTGGCCTGTGTGGTAGGTTAGAGATGTCAGCAGTTATGTTAAGATATGAGGACCTATCCGGCTGGGCTCTGTGGGAGACTAGCGGCCACACAGACAAAAAGACAGGGCAAGCCTGACATGTAGCCAAGCTTCTGGCCCCAGAACTAAGGAAGCAGAGGCAGGCAGATCTCTGAGAGTTCAAGGCCAGCCTGTTCTATTTAGCAACTTCCAGGCCAGCCAGGACCACATAGTGAGAGAGCAGAGACAGACTCCTTAACCTTTGCCAGACTCCATGTTAAGAGCTTTTATGGTCCGAAGCCTAAAATTCTGTGAACAAAAAATTCCTGAAGAAGCTATGCCTGGAGGTGGACAAAAAAATTCTCCTAGAAGGAGTGTGTGTTGGCAGAGACGAGGGGGACTAACTGGAATTTCAGTCCTGTGGAGAGACTGGAATTTTGTAGGTTCAGAGGCTAATTGCTTTATCTTGAGCTAGTTTAGCCTTCTGGAACAGCCATTCCCTGGCCCTCTCTGTATCTGAACTATCATCTCATGATAATAAATAAAAATGTCTTAGAAGCTATTAACTTAGCAGAACACGAGCTTCTAGCAAGCCAAGAGCTGAGAATGTCATCGGATAGCATCTTGGGCCTATAAAAAAAAGCTTCCCTGATGCCATCTATCTGTCTCTCTGATGTGCCCACCAATATATTTTAAAGTTGTCTAGATTTATGACTTTCTTTGTTCCTTAGAACTATAAATGCCCTGTGAAACTGCATCCACGTCTGAACGTGGAATTTGATTGGTGTAACCTAAACCTGTGGTCCTGGCCTATAAGTCACACACAATGGCTCCAGAATAAACTATCTCTTATTCCCTTTAAGACGAGAGCTGTGGTTTTATGTTGACACAGCCATGCGGTTGGAGCCAAAAGAGGTACAGTGAGGGGGATACAGTGAAGCTAGAGAGGTCAGTGGGGTCTGTTTAGGCACCCGCTTGTGGGACCCAGGGATCCCTGACTTTAGCTCAAGGACACAGAGAGGCCTTCCAGGCTTCTGTAGTGGGATGGTAGGGTGGCTCATGTGAGGAAGGTGGGTTGGGGGCTGATGGTGGATACAATGCTCATGTTAGAAGTAAGGCTTCAGGCGCTAATCACGGTTTCTTCTGCCTGGCTGCAGGAAAGCTGGGAGCGCCTCTGCCTGCAAGGGCATCAGGCCAGGCCTGCTGCCAGAGGACTGTTGACAGTAAATAGGAGAGGGATTGGGAGAAGCTGAGGAGTTAATAATGCCTTAGGTGACGGATCCATCTCCTTGCTCTTCTGGAAAAAAAGGAGTAGGGGTGTGAGGGCAGGACGCTGGGGACATGGGGTGAGCCTCTCTGGAGAACCTGCTTGGACCTGTTTTTTCAAAGAAAAACTCCCTAAGCTCAGAGAGAAGAGGATGCATCTACAGCCTGAGGTCAAAGGTTAACAGGAAAGGCTCTCACCAAAGTCTTCAGTGTCAAAGACACTTGCATTCCTTACCTACTCTTCCACCCCCACCCCTGATACCCCCATCTCTCAGCTCTTGGGAAAGCCCACAAGCAACCCCCTTCCCACTCCACAGTCTGTCCTGCTGGGCCAAGAGCACAGTGTGGCGTAGGAAAGACTGAGTCACATGGAAAGATCAGCCTTCTTTACAGTCGGCCTGTAGCATCCCTCAAACTCCAGTGGGAACAGGAGTGGCAGGTGACATAACTGGAGGAAGAGGGCAGGGACTAAGACCACAGGCCTGGGGCTGGTGACTGTGGAACCAAAGAACGTATGTGGGATCTGCTCAGTGAGCTGCTGTCAGCCTCTGGTATACCAAGGCCCTCTGAGAATGTGGTCAGAGCATGCCATTTTTTTTGAAGAACATCCAAAGATCTGGAATGTTCTGTGGAATTTGCCAATGTGGACTACAAGTTGACAAATCTGCGCTTAAAGTTTCTGAGTCAAATCATGTATCTTTATGATGGCTCTCCTCGGCTCACTGCTGCACAGGGTGACCCCTGGATTCCTCTGGACCTTCCACCATCCTTGGCCTGTGAGAAGGCTGATGGGGGGGTGTGTGAGTGGGATCGCAATTGTTACTGTTTCGTGGGCAGGCTTGAGGCTAGTCTGCTGTATGGGCCGCTCTGGTTAGCTTTAGTTGTTGACTTGACACAGCCTAGAGTGGTTGAAAGAAAAACCTCAGTTGAGAAATCGCCTAGATCAAACTGGCGCACGGGCGTGTGTGTGTGTGTGTGTGTGTGTGTGTGTGTAGAGTTGGCTTGACAGTTAATAAATGCAGGAAAGTCCAGTTCACTGTGGGTGGCACCATTTTCTGGGCAGGTACCCTAGCCTGCATAAGAAAGCTAGCTGAGCATGAGCAAGCCAGAGAGCCAACCAGTAGGGAGAGTCCCTCCATGGTTCCTGCCTTGACTCCTACCCTGACTTGCCTCAGTGATGAGCCGTGACCTGGAAGTATTAGCCTATAAAGTATGCTTAGTGAAAAAACCTTTTTCTCCCCTAAGTTGCTTTTGGATCAGATGTTTTTACCACAGCACCAGAAAGAAAGTAGACCAGTTTGGGCTCTGGCCATGGCTGTGACTAGGGAGAAAGGGTCAGTTGAGAGCAATCAAAGGCCTGAACTAATTTCAGCTTGACCTCTCAATCACATGTTGGACCCCAAGGCAAGAAAGACTTTAACAAGTTCTCCTCATTTTCTTGTGGAGATGGGCATTGTTGAAAAGTATCCAAACTCTGGCACCCGTAAAAATGTGATGTTTGCTTTGTTAAAACATATTTCTGGAGTCTGCCCTCAGAGTTGGCAAGGTCTAGTGAGGGGCCTGAGAGCTGGAATTTCTGACCTGTCTGCAGGTGGCACGGATGCCACCCCAAGAACCACCGTGTAGATCTGTATGCCTCTGGCCCTCCAGCTTTCCCAGCCTCACCTGTGAAGGGATGAATGACGAAGTAGCCCATGTGGTTCCCGCTGGTGATGTTGAAGGTCAGTTTCCCTTGAGAGCTGGAGTCTGGGTCCCAGGCCTCCAGCTGAAGCACAGAGGTACCCAAAGGGGCATCTTCCCGGACAGAGGGGTAGAACACCGGTCTCGACATGCAGGGTATGTTATCATTGATGTCCGTAACTTCAATGTAGACTTCAGTGACAGCAGAGAGGGGAACGGAGCCCCTGTCCACAGCCAGTACAGTCAACCAGTAGTAGGGTGCAAATTCTCGGTCCAGAGGTGCCAGAGTCTCGAGCATTCCTGGGGACAGCAAGTGACGAGAACCAATATACTCAGATCTCAGAGAGTCTTTAGAGACCATCCTACCCAGAGCTAGGGAGATGGCTCACTGAAGTGTCTGTTGTACAAGGGTGAGGGCCTGGGGAGATCTCCAACACCCATATAATAGCTGGGTATGGTGGCATGTGCCCATAACCCTAGCACTAGGGAGGAGGGGTAGTAGGCACAGAAGGATCTGTGGAGCTTGTTGGCTGTCAATCTAGCTGCACCAGTGAGCTCTGGGTTCTGTAACAGACTGCCTCAAACAATAAAATGGAGATCAATAGAGGATAAAACAAAATACCATCCTCTGACCTCTATGTGCCTGTTCACATGTCTATGGGCACACTCACACATGCATGCATAGTGCATACACATGAAAGCATATACAGAAATACATATGTACAGATACACACACACACACAATATATATATATATATATATATATATATATATATATATATATATATATATATATATATATATACACAAAAAGAAAAATGACCCTACCCAGCGTCTACTCATCTGTATTGTGGAAAAGATGTTGACAGACAAGGGGAAAAGGGTAGGGCTGTCAGTATGAGGTGGGAGATGGTAAGTTGGACACTGTGGAAATTGATGTCCATTCAGTAGACGCTCTTAGCCTTCCTCTGCTAACATGAGCCCTTGCTTCTGGCATCCAGGCATATGCAAGGCTTCCAGTTAATCATTTCACGTTCTGTAAGTGGGATGCCCTATATCTGACCTTAACCTGACTCCGTTAGTCCTTTAATCCTGGTAGATCCTCAAATTAAATATTAGAGGCTTTGGGAATTCGTTTCTCCTCCCTACTTTGTCACTTCATGGTTTTAGGGGCTTAGCTCTATTCTTTCGTCCGTTTACTCTACAAACCGCCTATAAGGGCCAGCTCTGATCTAGAAGAGGAGACTCTGACAGTGACACGAGAGGCCCATCCATACCTTCTGGTCACTCTCAGGTGACAGGGTCTGCCTGAGGGGACAGATTCACAATCAGAGCAGAGAAGGCCAGAGATAGCAAATGTGAAACTGAGGCCCAGAGAGGAAGCATAAATTGGTCAAGATTATATAGGACGTAAGAGGAGTAGCTGGGGCTGAGCGTGGTGCACATTTTTAACCTCAGCACTTGGGAGGCAGAGGCAGGTGAATCTCTGTGAGATTGAGGCCAGCCTGGTCTACAGAGTGAGTTCCAGGCCAGCCAGGGCTACACAGAAAGACCCTGGAGAAAAAAAAGGAGAAGAGTGAGGGGAAGGAGGAAGAGGAGGAAAGAGCCTGAGAGAACTGTGTCTAGAGTCTACTAAATGGAATACTCTTCCCAGCACATACCTGCCCTTCACCCTGAAAACAAACCACAATTTCAGACCATAAGATATATTACAGAGCCATAGTAATAAAACAATATGGCATAGACACAAAAAACAGACATGTAGCCCAACGACACAAAAAGACAGGGATCCCTCCAAGAGCCAAAGTAAGTTGAAGTAACCTCAGCTATTTAATATTTGACAAGAATGCCAAAAACATATGCTAGAGAAAAGAAATCATCCCCCACAAGCACTGGGAAAACTGAGGGACCACAGGCAGAAGAATGAAATTACAGCCACACCTACCACAGTGCCCCAAACTAATTCCAAATAAACCAAAGACTTAAAACTGAAACCTGAAACACTGGAACCATGTGAAGAAAGCATAGGCAGCACCCGGCGTGACACAGGGGTAGGAAAAGACTTCCTGCACTGAACTCCACTTCCCTAGAATTTAGGCCCACAAGTGACAACAAGTGGGACTTCATAAAGCCACAAAGCTTTTGCACAGCTAAAGAAACAACCAGCCAGCTGGAGAGCAAATCCACAGAATAGGAGAGAATCTTTACCAGCTATACATCTGAAAGAGGATTAATATCCAGAATGTACAAAGAACTCAGAAAAGAGGTTTCAAAAAAAAATCCAAATGGTCCATTAAAAAATGGAACTGGGACCTGAACAGAGAGTTCTCAAAAGAACAACAACAAAAGACTAAAGAAATATCTCAAATTTTCCCATCATCCCTAGAAATTAGGGATATGCATATCAACACAACTTTTGAGATTTATTTCATCTAACATCAGTCAGAATGGCAAAGATCAACAGAGCCACTGACTGCAAATGTTGGAGATGACATGGGGAAAGCTAGCCCTCGTTTGCTGCCAGTTGGACTGCAAACTGGTACAGCCACTATGGAAATCAGTGTGGAGAATTCTCAAAAAGCTAAAGTAAATCTACTCCATGACTCAGGTATATGACTCCTGACACATGGACACCAACTATCTATTTCACGGATACCTGCTCAGCCATGTCCATTGCTGCTCTATTCACAATAGCCAGGAGATGGAAACAACCTAAATGTCCTACAACTGATGAACGGGTAATGAAAATGTTACAGATAACACAATGGAATAGTACTCAGCTGTAAAGAAAAATGAAATCATGAACTTTGCAATTAAATGGATAAAACTAGGAAAAAAATTATATTGATGGAAGTAACCCACCAGACCCAGAAAGACAAATGCTGCAATTCTTTCATATATGTGACCAAAGAAACTGGGAGACTGAAACCAGATCATTGCCAGGATGTGGGACTTGGGGAGCCATAGAGTGGAGAATAGCAGTGTACACATGATTTGATCCCAGAAATGGGAAAGGAGAGCGTCTTTGGAGTGGGGAGGAGTAAATTCAGGAAAGGGTAGGAGAGGGCAGAGAGGCTGAGCAGGGTACAAGTGATCTGGAGAAACGCGATTCTGTGTACAAATATTTGTGTATAGTTTTAATGAACCTTTGTCATCTGGACTGACAGAACTCCCTCCAAGAGCCAAAGGCCATCTAAACAAAAAGCCCCAGCACCAGACATGAGAAGCCCTCTTTTGATTTGGGAGCCAGGGTTGTCCAAGAGACTCTTCAAAACATACGCTCTATTGCTGTTGCCTTCGGTTACCTCCTGAAGGTGAAAGGTAAGTCCTAATTGCTGAAGACACCATAAACTTCTGAAACTGGGCCCAGAGACCCCTGCGCTGGATCTGACCTGAATGCCTCCTCCCTGAGGACCAGCCTTCGTAGCAGAAGGCACCACATAAGCTACCAAAGGAGGGAAGCAACCAACAGTCCTACCCAGGTAGGACAACCATCATGGCACAATTAACCCTAGTAGTGGCACACGCCTTGGTGGTAACCAACAACTCTCTAATTGGACTTAAGACCCGCTCAGCAGGACAGAGGGCATGCTTGATCCTGGAAACCTAGCTCCTCAGTGCTAATGGCGAAGTCACGCTGGAGAAGAATCTGCAACCACTAATTTACAAAGCCAGCATAATCCTTAACAACAATCTACGCATTTGTCCTTTTACCCACAGATACGCACAGTCTTCTTCCCTCATCAAAGAAGCTTCTCTTTGCAACAGACAGACCATCACAGAAAACCACAGCCAATCAAAATGCAGGGTTGTGGAGCCCAGCCTCAGTGGATACATCTATAAAACACTCCTCTTGCACCTAAGACTCAGGGAACTTTGTAGAAGACTGGGTGGAAAACTTGTAAGAGTCAGAAGGTCAGACAGTTTGCTGTGAGATTGTGTTTCCTAGTAATATCAGAAGTTCCACCCATAGAATCTCACCAACATGGCCACCCAAATGTTTACTGGCCAATGACATGCCAAACTGGATGGAGGGAAAGCCATGAGGCTTCAACACGCTGAGCTATAGACAACTAAGGAAGCCTGGAATGGGACAGGTGGCCTTACTTAGGGAAAGGCAGATCAATTGGCTGTCCCATGCCAAATGGTCAGCCCTGAAAACATACAAACATCCATACAGGTAGCATTATATGGAATGCATAGATCATACTTATGAATAGACATGTATGTACATGTACAAACGTGCATGCTGTAACAATTAGTTAAAAAAAAAACAGCCTTGAATTTTAAGGAGAGTGAGAAGGGATATATGGGAGAGTTTGGAAGGAGGAAAAGAAAGAGAGAAATGTAATTAAATTATAGTCTCAAAAATAAAAAAGGGGGGCTGGAGAGATGGCTCAGAGGTTAAGAGCACTGACTGCTCTTTCCAAAGGTCTGAAGTTCAATTCCCACCAACCACATGGTGGCTCTCAACCATCTATAATGTGATCTAATGTCCTCTTCTGGCCTGCAGGTGTACATGCAGGCAGAGCACTGTATACATAATAATAAATAAATATTTTTTAAAAATAAGAAATAAAAAAGAAAAAAAGAAATGTATAACCATCATGTATCACTTTCATAAGTGGTATATGTATGTTATTATATGCATATAATATGCATTTTATATATACATGTGTATATTTATGTGAGCCTATATTTTAAAACCTGCAGGAAAAATCCTCATAAAGACATATTTAAGACACCAGGAGCAGGAGAGTAAATCCCCATTCATCCCTGTGTCTCTCTTCAGTCCACTGTCCTCCAGGCCCTGGCAGCCCATGTACCTCACCCCAGTACCTGTGTCTTGGTTGATGCTGAAGGCTTCCAGGCCAGTGCCGGCCCGTAGGAAGTACTGGAGGTCTCCATCCAAGCCATCATCTTCATCCTGGGCTGTGAGGACCATCACCTGGGTCCCTGCGGGGCTGTTCTCCTTCACCTGGCCCTGGTACACGAAGGATGAAAAGCGGGGTGACTGGAGATTCTCATTCACATCCAGGACTAACACTTCCACGTGGCAGAGGGTCCTGCGGGACAGGGGCCTCCCGCTGTCGCTGGCCCAAAGGCTCAGGTTGTAACCAGCCCGCCTCTCAAAGTCCAGTTCTTTTTCCAGACTCAGAGCTCCAGTCATCGGGTCCACCCGGAAGGTTCCACGGACATCATCGACCAGGATATATCTCACTTCACCTGCAGGGCCCAGGTCAGGGTCAGAGGCATCTAGGAATGTCAAGACTGTCCCAAGGGGCAAGTCCTCTGGCACTTTCAGGCTACTGTGCTCTGTGATGCACTGGGGAGGGTTGTCATTGGTATCCTCCAATGTGATGATCAAGTCAGTGACAGAGAAGAGCTGGTGGCCCTTCGTGGGCTGGTCCCTGGCCTCTACTTTGAGTATGTACAGAGGCTCTGATTCCCTGTCAAGGGGTCCTGTGACAACCAGCTCACCAGTGAGTGGGTGAAGAGAGAACTTCTCCGTGGGGGTCAGCAGGGCATAGCGAACCCTCCCATTGTCCTCTGAGTCAGCATCCTTCGTCTTCAGCTCCGCGATCGTGGTCCCAACTTCTGTGTCCTCAGGAATGGTGAGCTGGTACCCACCCGGAGGAAACCTGGGTGGGTTGTCATTCCAATCTTTCACAGTTACCGTCAACAACTTCCAGGAGGATCTCTGGGGAGTTCCCAGGTCGTACACGGTCACATTGAGGACATAGAAGCTGGTGGTCTCATAGTCCAAGGCCGCTGCCACTGTGAGCAGCCCTGTTTCCAGCTCAATGTCAAAACAGCCTTCCTCGTTGCCATCTGCAATCACATACACCAGTTTGCCGTGGAAGCCAGCATCTGGATCAGTGGCTGCCAGGCGGGCCAAGGGGGTATTGATAGGAACCTGCTCTAGAACGTCAATGGACTGGGGAAAGTGGTCCTCAAACTGAGGGGTGTGATGGTTGACCTGATAGCTGCTGAGGGAGGTGAATTCCTCTTCACCCAGCTCTTGGCCCTGAAGGCCAGCGGACTGGAGGATGGCCTTCGTGATATGGGTCAGCACTCCTGTCTTATCACACTGTACAGGGACCTCAGCGTGAGGGTCCTTCACCACAGTGACTTTCAGAGTAGTGGGGGAGGCATAGTTCTTGCCGTCAGAGGCTGTAATCTTCAGGGAGTAGACGGTGGGCCGAGCAGCAGTGAGATTCATAAGAGAGCGCTTGAGAGATATCACCCCGGAGAAATGGTTCAGATGGAAATAGTCTTGCTCGTTGCCAGACACAACTTCGTATTTTAGGTTCTGAAGTTCATCCATGTCTATGGCAGACACAGCCATTATTGATTTCCCAACAGGCGCATCTTGACGAAGGGACACGGTGCAGTTGACTTCCTCAAACATAGGCTGGTTGTCATTCAAATTCTTGAGCCTGAGAGAAACAGACACCTCTTTCTCCTGGCGAAAAGGGGACCCCCAGTCTGATGCCCGGACCCGAAAGGTATAAATTCTTTTCATGAGTTCATAGTCCATGGGTTTGGTGGTGGAGATGACCCCCAGGTAAGGGTCAATAGAGAAGGGCACAGCTTTGGGGCCAGCGATGGAATAGGCGACACGTCCATTGTTCCCATGGTCCTGGTCAGTGGCTGTCACAGTCAAAACGCTGGTGCCAGGAGGGATATTCTCATCCAAAGTACCTTCGTAAGAAGACCTGTTGAAGACTGGGCCATGGTTGTTACAGTCCACAATGTCAATGATCACGGTGGTGGTGGCCAGGCCCAGGGAGGTCTTCACATGGAGCTGGTACTGGTTTCGGTCATGGAAGTCCACGAGCTTCGTGGTAGTGATCAGACCCGTGCGAGCATTCAACTTGAACACGGTGCCCCCGGAGGATGGCTTTAGAATGTAACGCAAAGTGGGGAGGGCCGTGGTGACTTTCACTAACGCCACACGACTTCCAGGAGGGGAGAATTCGCTGAGCTTTACTCTGTAAACAGCCTTCTCGAATCTGAGGTTGGCCACCTTGGAGGGTGGAAGATGGAAAGCCCGGATGAGGGAGTGGGGGGGAAGTCTGCTGCTACTGTGGGCCTGGAGGCTAATGTTGAAGCCGTGAGGGTGCTCTGCCCAGTTAATGTCCTTGACTGCCACCAAATTGAACTCATTGCCTTGGGCATAGGACTTGAGGACTTGGAAGCACTTTCCAGGGTCACCACCAACCACCTCCAGGGAATCTACTTCAGCCGCTGAGCCGTTTGCATCCACTGTGACAACGGCATAGATGGCCCCTTCATCACCCTCTGGTGGGGTCAGGACCTTTGCGGTGATAGCTGGGGGCTTCCTGCGCACGGGCTCCACATAGATCACCAGCGCAGCCAAGTTGCCAAACCCATTGCCCTCCGAGATTTTTCTCATGCGGTCCACAGCGAGCACCTGGAGCTCGAACTTCCCTCGCCATGTGACGTTCAGCTTCCCAGCCACCGTGACCACCCCGCTGGTGGGATGGATGGCGAACGCCTCCGACCTGGCACTGAAGGCGTAATAGAACTCAGCGTTCTGGCCCAGATCGGCGTCGGTGGCAGTCACTTTGCAGATGGGCCTCTTGAGGGGCACGTCCTCGGAGATGGTGACTCTGTAGGAAGGTGGGGAGAAGAGTGGCTTCAGGTCATTCTGGTCCAGGATGTGGACCACCACTTGGGTCAGCGCTTCAAACTCCTGGCTCTTGTCCGAGGCTTGCACGACGAGTGTGTAGCTGTCTCGCACCTCCCTGTTGAGCAGCGCTGTGTTGCTGCTCTTGGTCCTTATTCTCAGGAAGCAGAAGTTGCCCACCACGTGCTCCTCGGTCTTAAATACTCCAGCTGCATCTCCGGAGATGATGCGGTACTTCACCACCCACTGGGGCTCCGCCAGGTACATGCCCATCTTCACTGGGCTCTCCACGTACGTCTTGGGAGCAGAGTTTTCGTAAATGGTGGCGTTGTACAGAGCATGCGTGAACCGCCAAGCCAAGCGGGGGATGGTTTCTTCCAGGGGCTTCTCGCAGGCCACACGGTGGAGCAACAAGATGGCTAGACCCAGCAGGACGAGAGTCATGGTGAAAAGCTCCTGAATGAAACAAGGCAAAGGGCTCAAGTCAGGGAAGAAACAGGTCCTACTACCGTGGTTCTTTCTCCATCTTTTTTTTAAAAGCATATATTAATTGTACTTAATAACTGCTTTGAATATAACGTTTTCCATATGTGATATGTATAATGTATTTCATACGTGAGTATAATGTATGTGATCATATTTACCCCCTTTTATTCCTCCTGCCATTCCCTGGGATCCAGATCCCGTTCCTCAATAGTGCAAGGGAGGATGCAGAGTGAAAAGCTCAGTTATACCTGCTCCCCCACCCATCCCTGTGGACAGAGCCTCCATCTGACTCATCCTGGGTCAGGACACAGACAGCTAGAAGCATCCTCTCAGGGGCCTCCTGTGGATGCTTCCTAGTTTTGATCCCTCATTGCATCCTTTATTTTACAGCCCCCCCACCACCACCACCATCCCCAGAAACCTCTGTGGCTACTTTGTGAAGGTAAAAGTGTTCCAACTCTTTAGCCAAGGATCAAACTTTAGCAGTTTCTCCTTGTAAGGCCCCTCCACCAGGGCTGATCTGGAGCCAAACTGAACTGTGTCTGTTCACCTAGAGACTACAGACAAACACTGCCATCAAGATCCCAGACCTGACACCAGGCTACCTGGATCTCAGCCCCGGCTCCCCATTTGCTAAGTGGGTAGCCCCCCAGCAAGTCCCTGACCTCTGTGATCCTTGATTCTTTCTTCCATAACGTAAGGATAAAAATAGTATCTAAATGGGGCTGGAGAAGATGGCTCAGTGGTTAAGAGTACATTTTGCTCTTCCAGAGGACCAGAGTTTGGCCCCCAGTGCCCATATCAAACGGTTCACAATTGCATCTAACTCCAGCTCCAGGGACCTGACACCTTCTGGCCTCTGCAGGCACCCACACTCATTTGCACAAACCCACACACAAGCAGACACACACAATTAAAATAAAAATCTATAATATATATGTCTGTGTATTATTTAGGCTTGGAGACATGGCTAAGTCAGTAGAGTGGATACATGAAACTCAGGATTTCATATTAACACTCGGGTGCGGTGGTACATGCCTGCAATCCCAGCATTCAGGAGATGGAAACAGGAGGATCAGAAGTTCAAGGTCATCTTTGCTTATGTACAGAGGCCAGACCCAATCTTACCAGCAACAACAACAGCAAGAGTGTGGGACTCTATCTCATAGCAGTGTTGTGTAAATTAAAGGGGGAAAGGTGAGTGATGTAGCAGAGACCCAGTATGAGATACATTTTAACAAGATTTGCCATTATTAGTAAAGGGAAGGGTGAACACAGGGCGGAGCACCTATCAGGAGGCAAAGCTGGAACTGGATGGAGCTTCTGTAGTCAGTCACACACTGTGTTGCTTCCTCTGACCAAGGCCTAGGGACACCTAGCCCACCCCTACCCACTGTGGACAAAGCTTAACTCCAGATAGGCAACTCTTGGACTCAGGGATGTCACTGTCAAAATGGACCTCAAAGGGGGCTCTATATTCATGTGCAAAGGGCAAAGAGTCCGGTTCTGAGGATGGGGCTTGCCCCAGCTCACAGGGCCAGCTCTGAACTGGTTGGAGGAACCGGTTCTCTTTGAACTAACCTCTGTCCGCTCCACTCCCTGCTGCGTCCCATAGAGCCGAGCCTGAACCCACGGAACCAGGGCTAGAAGCCGATTTGGGAGCCCAGTGAGGGGGCTGGAACCCAGTCTGCCCCTGTGAACCCCATTCCCAGGAACACCCTGGCTGTAGGCCATGTGTGAAGCATTCCTGGCTGAGACGGGACAGACTCGTTTTTCTGGTTATCTTGCTCTTCAAAGACACCGAAGAGTTAAACTTCCAGGGCAAGGGGGAAAGGCGGGAGGGCGCCACCTCTTCTCGGAGTCCCCCAACGAACAAGGCACTGGGTTTCCTGACAGCCTGCAGAAAATGGGAGGTTGGAGGCAGCCGGAAAAGCCCACCTGCCCCTGGCTCTGGAAGCCTGGGAAAGAAGGGGGCAGGGACTAGCCCCCCCTTCCAGCTCCACCACCACAGGCTGCCACTAACGACTTTGTTGGGGTGACTGGAGTTCAAGCACCTCCGCAAGAGGACACAGGACAGAGGCAGACACCCGCACTTGGGGAGGGGGGGCCAGTCCCAAAATCAGTGTTTCTCAACCTTCCCGCGCTCCCGCCACGTTCTTACCTTACTCCATCCTGCAGTCCAGGCAGACACCATACAAGGACCCACTCCTAGACCCTCAGGCAGGACAGGGGGCCCTGAATCACTCAGGTCCCAGTTCTCACAGGATTGTGTGGTCTCTGAAGTGGCAATCCCAAGAGAAAAGAGCCCTTACCCGAGTAAAGGATCCTCAGCTCAGAGAGCCAGGAGCTTGCAGCCGGCCCTGGCTGCTCTGCTTGCCCGCTGTGCAGGGCGCTTCCTGTTCCCCTGGGTCAGCACCAGCAATGGGCAGGTCCCAACAAGAGCAGGCTTAGCCGGCATAGGCGCCAAGCCGGACCCGTTAAGATGCACTGTGGGGATGAGGTGGTCACAGGGTCTTCCTAGGGGATGAGAGGCAGAGAGATACACCCTCGGGGGAGGTAGCTTGATGCATGTGCCCACATGTGAAGTGTAGGACCCACAGACAGCCACAGTGGGCAGGCAGCCTATGGAGGGAGGGCACTGTGCCTACACGTGGCTGTTTCCTGGTACCTGGTCCCAACAGGTGAGCATGCTCTCGGGGTATAGAGGCACCCAGGCCTCCCTGCCTCACCTCCCTCCCACACCCAGGAGCACTACATGAGACTTCTTGTAAAAAATACACAGCACTCCATATCTTCATATCATTTACCAGTTACCATGTTTTCTAAGTTTCCCATAATTCTTAGATTACGATCTGATCACCGTAGGCTAGCGCGAAGGTCCTGCAACACCTGGGGATGCTGTCACACTATTACCTGAGCTACCGATGTCCTGGAGCTGCCTTTTCCCTCTGTAAACACATTAAATGGGGAGCTGCCCCCAAGATTTTTGATTTTCGTGCCTTCCTCTACTTAAGCCTCTCACACAATCTGTCCCTTCTTGACAGTCTGCTTTTCATCGCACGTTGCCTCCTGGCCCCGCCCCTTTTGCATCCTGGCCCCGCCCCCTCCACCACCTATGTCATATCAGGGTCATGCCTCATCATTTGCCCAATGACAGTCCTCCCCCCACTGGGCTCCACGAAAGACAAGGGGTTTGTACTGGTTGTTCACGGCGGGATCCCCAGTGCGTGCAAAGACCAGTGCTTGGGTGCACACCCAGCTAATTGATAACCAGCTGAAAATGCAAGGCTCTGGACCTAGGGAAAGTCACGAGAGAAGAAAATGGAATGAAAGGTTGGAGATGGCCCTGCTCCTTTCGAAGTGGGAACATATGTCTTAGAAGTTAAAAGCACTCGCCAAAATTCCAGAGGACCGGAACTTGGTTCCCAGCACTCACATCTGGGGGTTCACAACCATTTGTAACTCTGACTACAGGTGACCCAACACCCTCTCCTGGCCTCCAATGGTGCCTGAACTCATACAGACACGCATGCGTACACATAGTCAAATATAAGCCAAATCTTTTTTTTTTTTTTTAAGGAAGGGGAAGGAAAATAAAGTCCTAAAGGAAGAAGTGGATTTTCCCAAGGTCACAGAGTAAGGATGACAGCCAGGGACTTTCCTCCAACTGGGCCACCAGAAAGTGATGATGCTATGTCCTTCGGACCCTAGTCCCAGTGTCATCACTCAACTGTATTGCTGAGTCTGCTACTTGGCCTCTGGGAACCTTGTTCTCCTTGTCTGGAAGATGGGCTGTGAAGAGCTTCTTACCCACTGGGTTTTATGAAAATGAGGAGAAACTGTGGACATGAACACACCTGGTGCCTGTGTACAACTTGGTGAGCCCCATTTATTCTTCGTTCTCAATGACTCAGAGCCTGGGATGGGTGAGGCTGGGGCCCACTGACATCTCTGGAGAGAGTCCAGCCTGTGCCCCAGTGAGCAGGAAGCAGGTCGGCTGCACTCTCTCATCTATCGCTCAATCAACTCTCAGCTTGCTGGCCCTACTCCACGCTCCTCTGGGAAGCTGCTAGCGGGTACTTGTCTGGGGTGGGGCTTGGCACTCCCCAACTTCCCAGGCCCAAACAGACAGGAAGGGGACATAGGCAGAGGGGTTGACTACCATGTGGAGACACCGAGTCAATACTCATCTGTTCATGAATAAGACCCCGTTTCTTCCCCAATGGGGAAGAGAGACCAGCTGTGTGGCTTCAGGTAATAGCTTGCCTTTGCTGATCATCAGGTTCCCAACTTTATGAGAACAAAGTCAGGGAGAACACAGATGTGTGACCTAGCTTTCTTTTTTTCTTTCTTTCGTAATAATTTATTTTTATTTTATGTGCATTGGTGTTTTGCCTACATGCATGTCTGTGTGAGGGTCTGGGATCCCCTGGAACTGGAGCTACAGACAGTTGTAAAGCTGCCATGTGGGTGCTGGGAATTGAACCCAGGTCTTCTGGAAGAGCAGCCAGTGCTCTCCAGCACCCCACCACCACCGCGCATGGTTTTCAATATCACCCAGTACCAGCATGCCTTAGTGACATGCTCATTTTATTAACAGTGAGTCTGTGGATAAGAAAGAGTTTCATGTGTCATGCTTTGCCTTTTCCTAACTGAGCCTACATCTGCTCATCCTCAGCACAGTGCCACGGAAAGTTTTGTTTCTCTGCTTGTTCTATTTTTAAATATTCAATCTTTATATTACATTTATTTATTTATCATTTATTTATTTATTATTTATAGAGAGAACAAGGAAGGAAGGGAAGGGAAGGGAAGGGAAGGGGCCACAGCACATGTGGACATTAGAAGCCAACTTGCTGGAGTTGGCTTTTTCCTATCACGTGGGCCCCAAGGAACAAACTAAGGTTACCAAACTTGGCAGAAAAATACCTTTATGTGCTGAGTCATCTTACCTGCCCCAGCTTGTTTTCATGAGACAGGGTCTCATGTAGCCTAAGCTGGCTCAAACTTTCTATGTAGCCAAGGATGGCTTTGAACTTTTGATCCTCCTGCCTCTACCTCCTGAATTCTGGGACCATGGGACTGTACCATCACACCTGGTTTGTGAAGTACTGGGAACGGAAGTTGGGGCCTTGTGCATGCTAGGCCAGCACTCTTATCAACTGAACCTCAGCCCCAGCTCTGTTGTTAGGGATTTTAAAAGGCCTTGATTCTGGTCATCCTGTGATTCAATTCCCAAGCCCTCAGGACACTGCTTCTGGTGTTCAAGAACTTTGTGGCACTAAATGTGGTGCCACTGATCCGGAGTGTCCCAGAAGAAGGCACGATGCAGGGAACTGCAGAGTTGTAACGTCCCACTGGCCCACTCAGCCACGGCTCTTTAAACTATACACACAGAGGCATCTCTATCAGACGTTAAATGAGCCTCCCAGAGGCCCTGAGAGATGTCCCTGGCCATGGACCTGTCTGTACACCCACTAATACTACACAAAACTTAGGTCAGATTCCTGGGGAGGTACCCACAGCATCCCAGAATCTGAGGTCAGCCATTCACTGTGTGGTCTTAGCCACATGTTTCAGCCTCACCTCACAGACCTCTTTGTAAGTGTTGTGCATATCAGGGGCAGTGGGGTAGTGGACGGCTCAGTGGTTCCAGAGCTGTTTGAAGGCAGAACTTTCTTTTCCTAACAGAACTGGGCTGGACCCGTGATGTATAGACAACCTGAAGATGGCTGTGTTGTTAGAAGCAGGGCTGGCGTCTGCGTCCTGCCTCCAGCCTTGTCCCTCACCCAATAGGCAACCCGGGCCTGAGCAGGGTGCTGGAGGACCCCTAAAAGTCCTTTCCACTCCGGCAAGCTGGCTCTGCTCTCCCAGCATCCTGGGTCCTGTCAGAAGAAGTCTGGGGACATCTGGTCGGGTGTGCTGTGATCTTCACGCCTGTCACAGCATACCCAGCAGCACATGTGTGGTGTGTCACTTTGCACTCCAGGAGTCTGTGACTCTGACTAATGGTTTTTTTTTTTTCTGAGGAGATCTATAAATCAAAGACAGACCAAGCTTCAATTGAAGGGGCACCAGAAAATTCTCCTGTCGTTCCCAGGAATACCCCAGCATGGAGCAGAGAGATGTCTGTCCTTTGGCTAACACTACCCTTTTTTAAACTTTAATTTTGAAGTTTTCGTACGTGTACACATTATATGTTGAGAATATGGCCCCCACCTTCACCTTTCCCTTTCTTCCCCATCTTATTTGTCCCCTTGGACTTCTAGGAAATTTTATTCCTATTTTTATTTTATATAAACATACATGCTTTTATATGGCTACATTAAAATGTGAAAACCACAAGTGAGAGAAAACCCACAATATTTGTCTGTTTGGAATGATCCTAATTTTTAATATGATTATCTCCAGCTTTATCTGTTTTCTTACAAGTGATATAACTTTGTTCTTGTTTGTGGCTTTTTAAAAAATCCTTTTGTGTACCCACACATTAATTATCCTTTTCCACTCTCTGTTGACGGATACCTGCATCTGTCTGTTTCTTAGCTATTGTCAATATTGCTGCCGTGATTGTGGTGTGCCAGTGTCAGTGACATGTTGACTCTGTCCTCTGGGTAGATCCTGGGAGTCTACAGCTGGGTCATGTGGGAAATAAAACTGGATCCACATGCAGAAGGATGGAGCCTGATTCCTAACTACCCCTCGGCCTGAACGTTGTCTCTAATGAATCAAGGACCTTAGCATAAGACCTGAAACTCTGAAACCCTTATGGGGAGTGATGGGAAAAAAATATGTTATGACCTAGGCAAAAGCAGAGACTTTCTGAGTAGCCTTCAAGGGCCAACACCTCCCTTTTGTCAGCACACAGCTGATGCTAATGAGCAGTGTCCCAAAGCTCCTAAGGAAACATGGTTCAGTGGGTAAAGCCACTTACTGCCAAGCTTGACAACCTAAGTTCGATCCTTGGGACCCACATGGTGGAAGGAGAAAACTGACTCCCACAAATTGACCTTTGATCTTCGCGTGCCTGCTGTGCACGCATGTGCGCGCTCGTGCACACATGTGCACAGGCACACACGCACACACAAACAAATATGAATATGAATAAATGTTAGGAAATGGAAGGAGGGAGGGAAGGGAGGTAGGAAGAAACTTCCTTTTTAACTCCAGCTCTCAGGGAAGGGAAACAGGCTTGCATGGCTGCCCAAGACACCCTTCCCCTAGTTGCAACAGGGGTTGACCCTGAACAGACTCCCCACTTTTGGAACCTGTGCATTTATGTACCTAAGCTGCAGGAGAGCTGGCTGAGAGCTCGGGTGCTGTTTAAACTTGGGCAGCTTTTTCAAGAAAGGACAAGTCCTTGGATTCACTTGTGAAGCCCTTGGCACCAGTCCCTCAGCACCATCGGAAGCTCCTTCCTTCTCCCCAAGGCCAATACAACTGCAATAAGCTGCGTGCTGCCAGCGCTTTTAGGTCCTCCTCATGGTGCCTCCTTTGCTCTGGGCATTGGGTACTAGGGATGGTTCTAGTGGCATTCAAGAGGGAATCCTAAACGCATTGCTTGCTATAGTGGGAATGGGGCCGATGAGCAGAGAGTGTGCATGCCTTCAAAACAGACTCAAAATTAAGTTCTGCGTAGTTGTTAGACAAGAAGACTAATCTCTCCATCTCTCTCTCTCTCATCTCCTTGTTCCCTCTCTTTCTCCCTTTCTTTCCTTGGTGGTAGAGAGCCATGGAGGGTGTTTGAGGGGAAACAAGACTATGCTTGGGGAAAACTAATCTAACATCAGATCAAGACTCCCCTGGGTCTGCATGCTGAGCGGGAGCTCACGCTCCATCACCTAAGCCAAAGGGAAGTCTCATCCACACAACCCAGAGGAACACTCAGTCCATCAGTCAGTTTGTAGGCGACCGCTACAGCATGTGGAGACTAAAGGGGCCTTGCTGCACATGTGCAGAAGACTGTCCATGGCTTGAACCACACAGACGGGGTCACGCGATCTTGAGAAAGCCACCTGACCCGTCGTGGGCCTTACTTTCCATGATCAGAGGTATTCTGACCCACTTCCCAGGGATGCAGGAAGACAGACGGAATGACAAGAGGATGCACAGAGAGGGAAGAGGCAGGTGACACCCTTTGGGACCAGCAGTGTATGGAGATTGCAGCAAGCCCAGAGGCTTTCTCTGGAGAGGATCTATAAGCATCAGACCCACCCATCCCTGAGACCAGAAGGAAGCTGACAGAGTGAGTAGCATGGTTACCTAGGTTGTAAGAAGCCCTGGCTTCCACAGCCCCCCCCCCACCAGAACCACATAACCCTGCCTGGCTCCAGAGTGTGGCACAGCAAAGAATAGGATTGTTGTAGGGGCCACTCAAGGGCCACTGGTCCACCATGCACTGTCAGCTCTTCGGGGGTCCAGGAAGATAGCTGAGCTTCCTTATTATTGCAAGGGAAATAGATCAACATTTAGATTGAAGACAGTGGGTTTCTGTTGTGTTCGGGGGCCTTATTTATTTATGTCTATTTTGAGATGTAGTCTCATGTGTTCCAGGCTTGTTTTAAATTCACTATGTAGCTGAGTATAACTTTCAACTTCCGATCCTCCTGCACCACCCCCCCCCCCACACACACACCTGGTTATATGGTGGTGGGGTGGCAACAGGGCTTCATAAATTCTAGGCAAGCACCCTGCCATCTGAGCCACATTCCCAGCCCTGAAGACAGTGCTTTCTTCTTCCCATCCTCCCACTAATGCTATGCTAAATAGTATCTGTTAGTTTTTAACTGTACACTTATGTTAAATGTTTTTCACGGAAGAAGGCCCCCAAAGGCTTTATACCTGGGGTCCTCAAGAGTTGGAAAGCAACAGGGGGACACATGAAGGATGGTAAGCGCTTTTGGGCATGTGAGTTTGAAAGAAGAAAGGGGATAAATGGGAGATTGCACTACTGTGGGGTTTTCGGGGGGAGGGGTCTCCTTTCCTAGATTCATTGACTGGTTTATTCAGTGCTCAGGAATAGAACCTTCTACCTGGAGTTCTAGAGCAAAGGGTGAGGGAAGCTGACCCTCGGCTTATGGGGGACTGCTTTCTTGTGGAGAGGGTGCAGGGAGAGGCTATCCGCTGTGCCGTTGCCTGAAAGTGAGATACCCGGAAACCATGGGGAAGAAGTGTTGCCCTGGAAAGGGAATTTGGAAGGACAGCTGACCTAAGAGCAGGGTGCTGACAGCGTGGGGAAGACAGCCATGTGGTTATCTTAAGGAAGAGAGTTCAAAGACACAGCTGATGTAAGGCTCCGAGGCAGAAGCAGAGAGACATGCGGGGCACTGGAGAGAGCAAGGAATGAGGGTGTCTGTGTGAGAAGAGAGGTGGCTGCTGGGCGTGGTGGCGTACACCTTTAATCCCAGCACTGGGGAGGCAGAGGCAGGCCTCACTGTGAGTTCGAGGCCAGCCTGGTCTACAAAGTGAGTCCAGGACAGCCAAGGCTACATAAAAAAACAAAACACATAAATAAATAAATAAATAAATAAATAAATAAATAAATAAGAAGAGAGGTGGCCAAAAGCCCTTGAGTCCAAAGAGAACTGCAGAGAAGAGGGTGCACTGTGGGATCTGAGCAGCAGTTACACAGAGAAGAGAAAGCAGGGCTGTGGTGGTGGTGGACCAGTGCCTTAACCTTGTGCAGGGACCGCAGAGATGGCTCAGGCAGCAAAGTGCTTGCTATGTAATCATAAGATCTTGGGTTCAATCTCGAGAACCCACATAAAGAAATCGGAGTGAGGTGGAACACACCTTGAACCCCAGCACTGGGAGGCAGAGGCAGGGGAATCTGAGACTGGCCAGCCTGGTCTAATTAGTGAGCTTCTGGCCAATGAGAGACCATGTCTCTGATGATGTAGATTGTTTCTGGAGAAATGAGACCTGAGGTAGTCCTCTGGCCTCCATATGAATACAAGTGCTCACATGTAGTACACACACACACACACACCCACACACACACACACACACACACACACACACACACACTGGTTAAAATAAACAACCTTCACCAGGGTGGCAGTGGTGCACACCTTTCCAGCACTCGAGAGGCAGAGATAAGCAAATCTCTGGGTTTGAGGGTAGCCTGGTCTACAGAGTGAGTTCCAGAATAGTCAGGACAGCATAGAGAAACACTGTCTTGAAAAACAAAAATAGGGCTGGAGAGATGGCTCAGTGGTTAAGAGTACTGTCTGCTCTTCCGGAGGTCATGAGTTCAATTCCCAGCAACCACACGGTGGCTCACAACCATCTATAATGAGATCTGGTGCCCTCTTCCGGAGTTCAGGTGTACATGCAGGCAGAATACTGAATGCATAATAAATAAATAAATCTTAAAAAAAAAAAAAGAAAAACAAAAATAAATAAATCAACAACCCTCAGGGGTACCCCATGAAGCCAACTGGTGAGATCCAGTTCTGTTTGTGGCCTGTAATGGATCATCCTGTTATTTGGTGGTTTTTATAAGCCACCATTTTGTTGTTTTTATAGTGGTTATTCACATAACAACTCTAGGAACCTTTTCCCCCCAAAACCTGGATTCCAGCTGCTCTTTCCAAAACCAGAAGACATGGCCCTGGGCTCTTGTGTGGCACCAGTTAACTGGCACTAGGTGGTAAATGCTTCTGGTGGGACACTTACACATGCCCCTCCTCAAAACGAGTCTGCACTCATTTTGTGCAAATTGTGTTTCCATGTCTCTCTCCAACCTGACAGAGGGCAGAGCCCAGCTACAGCCATGCCACCCTGAAATGCCCAGTCTCATCTGATAATGGAAGTTAAGCAGGGCCAGGCCTGGTTAGGACTCAGGTGGGAGAAAGCCAAGCCCAGGAGGGCCACCCGCTTTCCGTGCAGCAGCTGGACACCCTGAGGCCCAGGAGCCTAACTGAGACTACTGCCTCTTGAGGAAGAGCATCTGTGTGTGAGCTAAAACTCCGAGAACCAAGGGGAAGCCTAGTCCAGCCACCCACTCCCACTTACTGGTCACCAAACACACTGACCCTCCAGTTCCCTGTGAGACTCCACTGAGAATGATTTTAGAGATCAGACCTCGCAGACATCTGCCTGAGATGTGCTGACCAAGCCTCTAGGGAAACAGAGCCCCTCCCCTGGGGTCTGAGTTTGGACTCAAAGATTCATCTGCAACTTCAACTGTGCAGCATCTGGCCAAGAAATGACTGGGGGGGGGGGGTCAGGAAGCGTTGAGGTCTATCTCATTAAGTCCCCTGAAATTATGAGATAGACCAGCTCTCTGGGAACGGGAGAGCTTTTTTCTGAAGGAGGTCTCACTATGGAACCACAACTGGCCCGGAATTTACTGCATAGACCAAGCCGGCCTTGAGCTCCCAGAGATCTGCCTGCCTCTGCCGCCTCAGTGCTAGGATTAACTACATCATTCATTGAAAGCTTTGTTAGAAAGAGCACAGAGGCCAGGTGTGATGGCACACACAAAATTCAGTTAGGGGATTGGCTGCACTGCACGGTGGCACCTCAGCTCTTGGGACTTCACGGTCATCTTCAGCCACCTAAGTAAGCTACATCAGACCCTGTCTCAAAACAAAACAGAGGGGAGAGAGGAAGAAAATAAGGAAGAGAGAGAGAGAGAGAAAGAGAGAGAGAGAGAGAGAGAGAGAGAAAAGAAGGAAGGAAGGAAGGAAGGAAGGAAGGAAGGAAGGAAAAAAGGAAGGAAGGAAGGAAGGAAGAAAAAATTTAAAAATTAGAGAACAGAGTCAACGCGGAGGCCAGCCAGACCGGCTGAACAGGCCTCCATGTATACTGTTTCTTGCCTCTTTGACTCAGCAGAACCCTTTGCAAAAATGTTGAGTCTCCAGACACATAGACCTCAGGTTCCGACCTGGGTGGCCTTGGATAGCTTAATCGCCAGGCCTGTCTTTCTTCGTCTGCTGGAATGGCTTGTCATCAAAAAGACTAAAGACAAGCAGTGCTGGTGAGGGTGTGGAGGGAGGAGACGCCTGGTGCATGCTGGTGGTGATGTGAACAGCCGTGATGGAAAACAGCAGGGGAGGTTCCTCAAAACAGCACAAACAGAACTACCATCTGGGCCCAGCAATCCCACCTCTGGGCGAGTGTCCAAAGGAAATGAAATCAGTCTGCCCACCCACGTTCACCGCAGCGTGCTCGTGATGCCCAATGGAAACAAGCCACGTGTCCATCATCTGATGAATGGATACAGACAATGAGGTCTGTATACACGGTGGAATACTACCCAGACTTTAAATTTAAAAAAAAAAGTCTGTGGAGTGGGGGAGGGGCGGGCAAGACGGCTCACAAGGAAAAGGTGTTTGTCACCAAGCCTGAAGATCTGTGTTCTATCCCCAGGACCTATGTGGTGGAAGGAGAGAACTGATGCCGCGAAGTTGTCACCTGACTGCTCTGTGCTTCCCGTGGCATGCATGGATACACTAAATAAATAAATAAATAAATAAATAAATAAATGGAGTCAACGTTAAAAAAAAATAAGTAGATAAGATAAGAGAAATTTTTACGCAATTGTGTTGTTGAGATTTCATGGGCGCAGCCTTCCTGTAATGCCTAGAAGCCTCTGTCTTCTCACGGCAAGTGTGACGTGCATAATGACACCACCTGACACGCCAAGATGGATGCCGGAAATTTCACAAGGCCCCAATCCTAGATGAAGAGCTTGAAGCAACCAATGGCTGACGAGAGAGGAGAATTCATTTTCTCCAGTTTTTCTTTTCTGAGAGGTTATCCAACTCCTGTGGTCAGCCTTAGAGGACTCATGTATGTTATATTAAAGCCTTAATGAGCACACAGGCAACACCAAATGGATGAGGTAGAGGTGTGTGTGTGTGTGTGTGTGTGTGTGTATGTGTGTGTGTGTGTGTGTGTGTGTTATTAAAGAAGCAGCCACGAATCTGAGAGGAAGTGGGGGGGGGGAATATAGAAGCAGTCAGAGAGGGAGAGGGAGGGTGGAATACAGTAGTATGAAAGTCTAAAAAAAATTTTTTTAATAAAATTTTTAGTTAGGTAGTAGTGGCACACGCCTTAGCACTCAGGAGGCAGAGGCAGGTGATTCTCTGAATTCAAGGCCAGCCTGGTCTACAGAGTGAATTCCAGGACACCCAAGGCTACACAGAGAAACCATGGAGGGGGTGGTGGGGGAGACAGAGAGAGACAGAGATTTAAGAAAGAAGAAAACCAACCCCACCATTCCTAAAGAGGCAGCTGAAGCTGAGGGGCATTGTGCTAGGTGCAATAAAGCAGGCATGGAAAAGCCAGTGCCGCACCATTTCTTCCACAGACAAACTCTAAAAACAGTTGAACTAACAGACTCCAAGAACAGAATGGTGGTTACCAAAGGCTCAAGTGTGAGAAGCGGGAAATGTTGGTCAGAAGACCTCAGATTGCAGTCAGCAGTGAGCTCAGGACAGCCATTGTGCAAAGGGTGACTTAATTAATAACGAACTATAGCTGGTCCTGGTGATGCACACCTGTAGTCCCAGCTCCTAAGGAGGCTGAGGCAGGATGATCACAAGTTCCAGGCTTGCCTGGAGTACAGAGAGAGTTCAAGGCCAGCCTGAGCTATTTAGTGAGACCCTGTCTAGAAATAAAAAGTAAAAAGTGAACTGACGTGTAGCTCAGGGTTTGAGTGCTGGTGAGCACACACAAGGTTTTAGGCTCACTCCTCAGGGCCCCATCCCCAAAACACACACAAATTACATACTTGAAAATTACTAGGAATAGATTTTACATGTTCTCACTACAAAAACATGTCATGTGATGAATATAGCCTCATTTAGTTTTATTGATTTTTTTAAAAATTAGGACTAAAGGTGTATCTCAGTGCGAGGGTGCTTGCCTGGCATGCAAAAAGCTCCACATTTGACCCCATAGCCACAGAATTATTTTTTTTAAATAGAAAACAGAAACGTGTGTGTGTGTGTGTGTTACAAAATAGATACAAGATGGGAGCTAGGGAGATGGTTCAGCAGGCAAAATGCTTGCCTTCCAAATGTGAGGACCTGAGTTTGGATCCCCAACACCCACATAAATGTCGGGTGGATGTGACAAGCCACCTGGAATTCAGTGGATTGGGGGTTGATATGGGATCTTTGGAGCAGGCTGGCTATTAACGTCTCTGGGTTAGCAAGCTAGGGGCTCAAGTGAGAGACTGTCTCAGTATGTAAGGTGGAGAGCCACGGCATCTACATCTGGCCTCCATGTCCACACACAGAGATGTGCATGTGTACCCACACACATGTGAACACTCAGTGACTAGTGTTCACTGTCATGTGTGTGCATGTGGGCACACACACACACACTCATACAGAACGTAAGCTGAACTCTCCTCAGGTAACTGTTCTGCAGCTTGGTGTCAACGACTCACATTGAATATTGTTCACATGAGTGATTTAGTAATGATAGTTGTGAATACTGTCTTTTACTATTATAAACTGCTGTGAAGACTGTCCTAAAGAGATTGGAAAGAGTGGCCCTCTTTTCCCTGTCACCCCAAGCCTCAGTTTTCCCACTTAACCCCCCGGGGGACTTGGGGGACTTAGTGTGGAAAGCATTTGGCAAGACGCCAGGCAAGACGATGAAGTGACTGACAGGCTGAAGTCAGTACCATCACAGTACAAGTTCAAAAATTTGTGGAATGCAGGAATTCTCTGCATGTCGATGGCCATCAGTGTGCCCGAGAGCCCTTTGTTTGAGCAGTCACACACACACACACACACACAAACACACACACACACACACACACACACACACACACTGGCAGATCTGTGACACTCCTCTCTTTGCAGTCATTTGTTTCAAAGTGGAAGAAGCAGCCTTCGGGTTTCAAGAGGGGAAAGAAAAGAAAGAGTAGGAAAAGAGGAGGTGCCACACATGGGCTGGGCAGGGGCGGGGGGCGTCTCAGCTCCTTGCCAAGCATGAGCACAGCTCCGAATTCCACCCTCAGCATGGAAAAAAAAGGAACGGGAGAGAGGGAGGAAGAAGACAGGAAAAGAGGAAGAGAGGCAGGATGGGGGAAAGGGAAGGAGGGAGGGGGAAGGGAAGGAGAAAAGGGGGGTTAGAAAGAAGAGGAAGAGGGGAGAGGGGAAGAGAAGGAAGAGGGAAACAGGAGGGAGGGGAGAAGAGGGAAGGGCAGGGAAGGGGAGAAGGGGGTAATACTTTGGCCACCTAGATGCCTCCTGGTGATGGCCTCCTGACTCTGTGTGTTCTCCATGGTTGTGCAGGGTGCCCTCTCTGGTCCATTTCCATCACCTATAAATGAGCTCACACAGTCTAATGGCCCTGTGTATCCAGGGCTTCCTACTCTGGGGCCATCGGCTCCCCCACCCCCACCCCCACCCAGACACAGGAAATGGATACTCTGTCTTATCCTTGCTCCTTGCTCACAAGCCCTCAATGGTGTGGCTACCCCTGCCAGGTTCTACCTCCAGCTCTGGCACAGGATGATGTTCTGGGTAGGGCCAGGAAGTATATCATAGTGGTCACATACAGACTTGAGTCCTGCCTTCGCTTGTTGGTGACTTTCAGCCAATGAGGGGACCTGACTGAGCCATGATCATTTTACACATCAACCAGAAAACAAGGAGCAGGCTGTTAGGGGACCAAAGCAGGATGGAATGTGGACAGCACAGTGCCACTCCTGGGACCTTCAAGAGGTCATTATTACAACCCCAGCGACATGGTTGTCATCGGAGGGGCTGAGTGATGCCTGGGCAGAGTACCTCATTCTGTATACCCCGGCATCCGTCTGAAATAGGATGAACTAGCCCCTATTCTCCTACCTCCCAAGCCACCACTAGTGATGCACTGAGGACCAGCGGAGTGTGGGGACACGCAGTTCTCGGAGGCAGATGACATTAACTGAACATTTACTACGAGCTAGAACTGTGGTGAGCAAGTATCACACTTCAGCTCCAGCAACCCCTGGAGTTTAGCTTCGTTCAGGAAAAGGCATGGCTGAGGGCCGGAGGATAGCTGGCTCAGCAGGCAAAGGTGCTTGCTGCCAAGCCTGGCAACCTGAGTTTCATCCCAAGAACCCACGCCGTGGAAGAAGAGAACTGACTTTTGCGACTTGTCCTCTGACCTCCGCACGCATGCAGTGGTGTGTGTGTGTGTCCACACACAGACACACAAAAGCCACTGATGGGACTCACATAGGTGACCCACCTTTCCGATCTCACAGCCAAGCTAGGAGTAAAACTCACATTGCCTATGTATCTAACAGTTGCCTGGCCTGTCTGTTCATGCCCATAGCTTGGAAAGAGCTACCAGGAAGGGAGAGGTTCTGTGGTTCCTCCCCCTCAGCAGGGATCCTAAAACCATGGGACTGTTCACACCAGCAGATTCTCAGCCAAGGCTTCATGTCCAATTCTCCCATGAGCTCCCTTCTCTCCAGCCTGGCCCTTCCCAGCTTTCTGTCCATCTGTCCTGTCCCTCCCCTGAGCAGGGCAGCTTAGGACAGAGCCAGGCAGGCAAGCAGGTCACAGCAGGTAGAGAGAGAAGTCTTCTAGCAATGAGGAAAAACTGCACACAGGGCCAGCAGCCCCTGGTGAGTGAGGGGTGACTTTGGAGCATCCTCTGTTGGCCCAAAGGTTCTGGGCCCCCGACTACACCGCTCTATCCCAGGGCTCTGTACATCTTAATTTCCCTTATCTACCTTAAATGTACATTCTTTCTGGTCATCTGCAGACACAGGACTCAACAGATCTGCCCAGCAGCCTGTGCTCTGTGAAGCAGGATGCTGTAGCAACCAAGGGTTAAAACATAAATATCCCAGCCCCACCCCAGATCTATTGACTCAAGATCCTCAGGGGTGGGGCTCAGGAATAGGAGTCCAACAAGTTTCCTGGGTGATTTTGGGGTGACTGGCATTAAGCATCTACTAAACTAGACACATGGCTCCTTTTTAAAAAGGGTCTTCCTTTGTGCTGTGCCTCATCTGAGAGACCAGATCCCCCATAGGGCCTTGGCAAAGTTGAAATTATGCAGAAAGACTTCAGTCTTTGAGGTTAGACAAGAGATTTGAGTGTTGGTGTGTTGGAGACCACAGCCTTTGGTTTTGAGAAGCATGATTGGGCAGGGGCATGGGCTAGGGTTGCTCAAGTGGGGACAGACCTTCTCTACTGGAGGTCTTCTGAATGCTCTTGGGGGACATAGGACCTTGGCAAAGCAGACACTTGAGTGGATCACTCAAAAAAGTAGCCGGGTGAGAGAAAACAACACAACCTCACACATCTGAAGTTCACCTGCCTTCTGAGCTTGCCGTACCTGTCACATCCATCTGTGTTCAGGCCCCAGGGGCAGCAGTTGGTTACTTCCCCGAGGCAGAGTCTGTCCACCCTCAGGCAGTCCCAGGCCATGAACCATGCAATAAATAGAACCTGAAAACAGAAGGCCTCTGTGCATGAGTGCATGGCCCACAGCCCAACAGAAACATGAGCAAACCTTCACTTGCGAGTCTTCACAGGACCAGCACAGATCATCATCATCGTCATCATCATCATCATCATCATCATCATCATCATCACTACCACCATCATCATCATTGTCATTGTCATCTTCATCAAACAGTCCAAACAACCAGAGCCCAGTGCTTAAGTCAACTGGGGTATACGTGTGTAATGGAGTACTAGGCAGCAAAGTAGGGGAACTACTATTCTAGGTAGCAATACAGCAGCTGGGTCTTGTTCATGATGTGGAGCTGTGTGTGTGTGTGTGTGTGTGTGTGTGTGTGTGTGTGCGTGTGCACTTTGTACTACAACTAGTATATAAAAATTAAAATAGGCATTGAAGATATGAGTTAGATTAGGATAAAGTTACTCTCAGAGGTGTGGGGGCAGCTGGTGACTGAGTGGCACGCAAAGGGAGGATTCTGGGTGGAAGGTGAGTTCAGTTTATCTTGGAGTTGGTTAGTTTTCACTGAACTGAGTGTTTATGACTTGGCTCATTAGAAAGGTTTTTTTTAAAGACCCTAGTAAGGATTTCAAATAGGGAAGCCATGTAAGTGATGACAGCAGTCCCACTGGGTATTAGTCACCTGAGGGTTCCTAAGTTGAGCATCTCGGACTCTTCCTACCCCCTAGGAACCAGGAAGGAGGTGGTTCCTAAAATCAAGCTGTACGGGAACCGTGCCAGGCAAGGCAGGGCTGTGGAAACCAGTATCCCACAGTGCCATGCCCAAAGCCTCCAGCCCGCAAAAATCTACTTCCTTAGCCACACTTCACTCTTATACACTTAGAACTGGCAGCTTTTTCTAACTATCTGGTGAGCTCAACTCTGAGCCAGGGACCACAGAACAGGATGGCCGCAGCAAAGAACCTCAAAGGTCAAGTTTAGTTTAGCAGCTTCCAATAAACTCACGGGGCCTTCCCCCATCATTAGCACTGTGACTGGAGTGCAGAGCCTGAGAAGGGAGGTGTCGCTGCCCAGAGGTGGCCAGCTGAATACAGGTCATGTGCTACAACGCGGCAGCTAAGCATGGCAGGCAAGCTTAGGAGGGCTTCTGGGGGCTGTGACATCTGCTTTAGGCTCCAGTTGGCCTCTGGTCCTTTTTACTTTATGAAAATTCAGCAACTACGGCACAGGGTTCGTGCGCTCTCTTTGAAAGTTTACGCAAAGAACTTAAAAGGTTATATTAGACACTGGCCAGGCTCCGTGCCGGGACTTGATACAGGGGTTCTGCAAGGCCAGGGTATTGGTCTGAGTCTAAGGGTCTGAGATCCTGAGGGTTGAATCAGTTCCCAAGACTTCAGGACCTCCTCTTCGCCTATAGCGGTTGACACATGTTCAATTAGCACGGACTAGTGACTCTGTTACCTGTAACGTGTGAATGTTACCTGTAATGTGGCGGGCAGCGTGCGCCCTCCGTTGAGGTGAAAGTGGGTGTCCTGGACTACAGGTGGACAGTGACGATCAGCCCAAAAAGCGGCTGCAGAACTCACACATACAGAACTCCCTGACCTCTCTGTTTCCCCAGCTGACCTCTCAGGGGTCCAGAGCAATGCCGTTCAGGATCCTTGGGTCCCAAATGTGTTGGGAGGACCGGGGGGAGGGCATAGACAGCAGCTCTGATTCCAGGCACGTGAATACATGCAAGTCAACACACTCCCGCAGGCTGACGTTATCCCACACTGGCATGTACCATCCTGCTCAGCCTAGCCGTGGGCATGGGAGACCAGGGGAGCTGCTGCTGCGGCTGCTCCTGCTGCTGCCGCAGTGGCTCCCACTGGGCCTGCTGGGGAAGAACACTGCTGTACTCTGGCCACACTGGTGGCCTTGCACAGGCCGCCATGACCTCAGAACTAGGAAGAACACACACACACACACAGAGAGAGAGAGAGAGAGAGAGAGAGAGAGAGAGAGAGAGAGAGAGAGAGAGAGAGCAACTATTGTCTTCTGCAAGCTCGAAGCTGCAAAACGCGCAAACTGAATTCTTCTCCACTGCAAATGGAAATATGTTTAGAGACAGGTGTTGAGTTACCCCATGAGCAATGAAGGCATCTCAGGCCCTGGACTAGCCTATGGGGCAACAGGCCACCTTAACCTTTAATCTGACCCCTGCCTCAAGTTTGGCTTCCATTCTCAGACCGATGTGCCTAGCAAGACACTGGAACCTAAGTTTCTTCATGTCCTTCCGTGCTTATAGAGGGCAAGTCATACAGGGCCCTGAGGTATATAATGTCCTTCTGCTTTTAGACCTGTGGGGATGGCACCCAGAAAGATGGCTCAGTGGGTAAAGGCACCTGCCACCAAGCCTGACAACTTAGGTTCAACCCCTAGAGGGAGAGAACTGACTCCTGGCAATTAGCCTTTTAGTACGAGCTGTGCTGTGGGACTCCCTTGACCACACATACAGTAAATAAATACATAAATAAATATGTAATGCAAGAGTGTGTAGGGAGATCCAGATGGACTGAGCCAGATGGACTTGCTTCCAAAAGAAATCTGGGCCAGAATCTTGAGAAAGGCATGGTTGTTTGTTATTGTTGTTGTTTTGTTTTTTTAACATTTATTTACTTATTATGCATATACACTGGCAGGCCAGAAAAGGGCATCTGATCACATTATAGATGGTCGTGAACCACCCTGTGGTTGCTAGGAATTGAACTTGGGACCTCTGGAAGAACCATCAGTGCTCTTAACCGCTGAGCCATCTCAGGAGGCATAGTTATTAAAGGCAAAGAACGAGGGGCCTTAACAATGAATATATATAAATAATCCTCTCCCATCTATATTTAAAATGGCCGTGCTCCAGGCATGGTGACCCATACCTGGCATGCCAGTGCTTAGGAGGCTGAAGTGGGAGGGCCAGGAGTCGGAGGCCTGCCTGGGCTGCATAGTGAGACTCTGTCTCAAAAACAGTTCTTAAAAGTGTCTTAAGGAGCAAATCAGATGACATGTGTCTATAATCCTAGCACTTGCAAGACTGAGGCAGGGGTGGTTGCTCCAAGTTTGAAGCCAGTCTGGGCTACACAGTGAGTTCCAGGATGGCCTGGGCTGTAGTGTGAGAGACTGTCTCAACACATAAAAGCAAACAATCAAACCAAGCTGCATTCCCTTGATGGTCCAGCTTACTCTACCCCCAGGACCTGCCCAGTGCTCCCCACCAGCAGCAAGGGCTCTACACTGGAAGACTTCCTGCCATCTCTGCGTATGCTGCTTTCTCTCTGTGAGATGTGCTCTCCTCTGCCGTTCCTTGTCAACTGTGTGAAATCAGTAGCTATGTTGTACTGTGTACGTACAACGATGCTGCTGGTCTCTGTGCCAGCCTGGCTTTGCCTATGTTTTACTGTCTACCTGGAGATGTTAAAGGATCTGTGTGTGACCTGTCTCTACCAGCTACTGTTATTTTTGCTTTATTTGAGTCAGGGTCTCATGTAGCCCAGGCTGGCCTTCCCAACCTTATCAAGCGAGCCTCAGACAACAGAAACTGTGTGATATACAAGAAGTTAACCTTTCTGAGTCTGTCCTCACAGTGAAAACAAAGGTGACAGAAAGAGCCAGGGGAGGGCAACGAGGGTGACCGTGATGATGACCGTGTATGATGGTCTAGCCTGGAGACATGCACTTCTTAGGGCTCAGCAAGCCAACGTCCTCTCCTCCTCACTCACACCCCATGACTGCAAATGGCTTAGTGTGGCATGAAAACTGGCCCAGGACTTCATTCCACGCTGGCTATATGGGTTTAGATAAATGCTGAAATCTATGGTGTTACCTATAAAACAGGACCAGCAACTCTTCAACAGGGAATTCTGGGAATGCTTGCGATCCTTCTGATTGGACAGTTACAGACATCTGCTGGCTGGGTGGAAAGAGCTATGGAACAGTGAAGGACTCTGTGTGTGCACGTGCGTGCGTGCGTGCGTGGTGTGTGTGTGTGTGTGTGTGTGTGTGTGTGTGTGTGTGTATGTGTGTATGGGTATGTACCATGTGTTAGTGGTGTGGGAAGGGGGTCCAACTGATAAGTTTCTGTCCCCTGGAGAGCAGTTTATAATCTAGTGATCAACTTCATTGCTTATCCAGCATGCCTTAGGGGACTTGGGGGTCAATCCACCATTCCCCAAGATGGTGAGAAACACTGATGAGAAACAAGCCCTGACTGGCTAAGGTAGAGTGGGGCAAACGAAAGCAAGAGATGTGGCCATCTCAGGCCTTCCCCACTTGCTGTGTGACCCTGGTATAGTCACCAGCCTCCCACACTGAGTCTGTCTCACTCGTGGTCTCTGAGAATACTTGAGCTGTCTGTGATGGTATTAGCTCACGGCCCCTCTCATTTGCAACCAAAATAGAGGCTCTCCCGCATTGCTTGTTTGCACGTCACATCCAGACTGCACCACGCTCTGCACAGAGAGCAACACAGTCCCATGACTGACTTTCCAGCAAGAGATGCAACCCCAAACAATACAGACCTAACTGTGATCAGGCTGGGAGCTACTCAAGATGCCCTGAGATGACACCACCCAGGTGGAAGAGAGAAGAGCCATCAGGGGGCCTATGTGTGACTTCATTGAATTTTTAACACCAACTCTCTAAGAAAAGAAGGATATCAGACTGGGTAGATGGCTCAGCCAGTAAAGTGCTTGCCTTGCAAATATGAGGACATGAGTTTGATCCTCAGAACCCACATAAGAAACTGGGCTTGGTGCGTGCTTTTAATCCCAACACTGGGTGGGTGGAGACCAGCAGATCACTAGGGCTCACTGGCAAGACAGCCTAGGGTCAGGTTAGTCGGGGGCCCTGACTCAGAGAACAAGGTGGACCACATCCACAGATGTTCTGTGGCCTATTCATGCAGGTGCATCCCTGGGGCACACAATCCGCAAACACCCAGGTGCACACAGAGTGGAACCGTGGCTGTCCCCACTTTTCAAATAAAGAGATGGAGATCTTCAGGGAAGCTGAAGGCCCAGTCACATAGCTAATAACACACTCTGGGTTTAGATTACACCTCTCTCAGGAAAGCTACCTTGGAACAGCCACTGTAAATGGAGCCCTTAGCACCACAGTTGGAGCAGTAGAATTCTGTGGTCTGCCCCTAGCTTGGTTGGTATTGCTAACCCCAGGAGTGGTGATGGAGCTCCCAGGAAGCAAGCCCACCAAGGGGTAGCAGAAGGTCCCAGCATACAATGATTCCCCTCACACACTCACACACACCCTGAGGCTCAGCACCTGCTGCTGGCCTCTCCCATGAAGCCCTGGCTGGCCCCGTGGTGGCTGCTGTCTCAGCCTACCATCGAAGCCCCCCTCCCCCAACAGGGGGAGAAGTCACCAGGCCAGAAGAGGCAGGAAGTGGGGGTGCAGAGCAGACCCACTTCCAAGGACAGGCCTGGAGGAACTAGAAGGTTCGTCCCACAGATGTCAGGCCTGGCTGTTAGGTAGTGGCTAAAGAGTATAGGGGTCAGTGCATGGCTCCCCAGGTCCTGACAGGCAAGGTGCTGAGAGTCATAGAATCACAGGGATCCAAGACAAATCGACTTATTCTAGTTCTTTAGGCTTCCTCATATGACAGATGAGGAAACTGAGGCACAGAGAGGAGCTGATCATTGCTCTATTCCATCTATTAGACAAGCCAGTATTGGGGATTCAGTATCTTCCTGTTAGAACCCTGGTGGGTTCTCCATACAGAAGCTTCTGGGAACCCTCATACCTGCCTCTTACAGAGACCTGGGACACTCAGCCAGCAGACCCCTCTTCCTGTCCTGTCTGTCCAACAAGGCCATAGGGCTAATACACACACACACACACACACACACACACACACACACACACCTTTGTTTTCTTTTGGTAGAGGGTCTCATGTAGCCCAAACAAGCCTTGAGCCCCACTCTGTAGCCATGGGTGGCCTTGGACTTCTGATCTCCCTGTTTCTACCTCACTAATGCTGGAGTGACAAGCCTGTATCACCATGGCCAGTTCATACAGCACTGGGGATAGAACCCACGACCTTGTGCGCGCTAGGTAAACACTCTCCCCACTGAGCTACATTCCCAGCACCAACTGAGAATGAATCTGCTGCTGAGCCTGATGACCTGGGTTCTATTTCTGGGATCCACATGGTCAAAGGAGAGAATCCACTCCTGAAACTTGTCCTTTGACTTGGACAGGCATGCTGTGACATGTAAATGCCTGCATACTTACACACACACACACACACACACACACACACACACACACACACACACACACACACACCACACAAAATGTAGAACAATTTTCAAGTAAAATGAATGAATCTTCGTGGGCCCCAATACCTTGACTGCATCTGTAGAAATGTCAACCTGGAGAGACCCGACCCTGTCTCAGGCCACACAGCATGAGAATCACAGAAACATGACAAGTTAATTCCTTTTTCACACTGCCACACTGTCTGCTAGGAAAACCAAGAAGACCACGCACACATGCTTAACACAAACCCCAGCACACAGGAAGAGCTCAGCACATGCCGGCTGTGATGGCCAGCATCGTTATCATGGGCTGACGGCATGTGAATCAGCTCCCCACCTGACTGTGAGGCTGAAGGCTAGAACACTGCAAGTCCCCGGTCTCTCTCTCTCTCCACCTCCCTTCTCTTTCCTGAGCCCAGACATCGCCTCTAGATCTTGACTGGGGCAGAGGTGGCTTTGGGAACTCTTGGCAAGCCTCAGCCCAGCCCTGCCACTCCCCACACAGGGACGAACACACACCGTCTTTCTCCCACGGAGGGCTGACCTGAGACCGGGTGGCTTTTTCAGCATTCCACTTGGGCTCTCTGGCCTCAGCTCCTGCTCCCCCAAGACATGAGAGCAGAGTTGATCTCCGCAGTCTTCTGAGTCAGCCCTACCTCCAGGGCCTCTCAGATCACCCCCTTTCCCAGCGTTTAGTCACAACATACATCCCTATTGCACAACCAGGAAAGCCAAGGGTCTGGGGGTGCACCCCTAAAGGACTACAGGGTAAAGCATGGGCGACCCTGTTGTCTGACCCCTCCCAAGTCTTCCTTCCTCCTTACCAGGTAGCTTTATCTGCCATGGAGTCTCTGTGCCCCTCAGACACATAAGACGCTAGCTCCTCGCCTCAGTTCACTTTCCAAAACCCCATAGGAAATCTTCACGTAACAGGAAAACTCATCCTTGAAACCCAGGCAAAAGACACGAGTCCAGCCTTTCCTGAGTGCAAATACGGCTTTCCTCTTTCTCCTCAAGTTTAGGATCTTATCCTTTGAGGGTCCTGTTGATTAGTGCGCAGGAGCAGGCCGGCCGCATCACTGTCGCCGGCACACCTAGGGAGACTTAGGCGGGAGTCCATGTCCACCGCTCTGTGTCTGTCTTACCAGCTCCTGGTCCCTTCACCACTTCCCAGGAGCTTGTGCCAGCTTGCTCTGAGACCAGGCATTAAAACAAATTCACTTTATAATCCCAGCCGCGACCTCCCAGGACCTTCTTCCTAGGTCTTACCTGTGCCCCTCAGGTGGGGAGGGGTCCTGCAAGATGGGGGTGCTGGGATGGAGCCCCTGCCCCCCCGGGGCCTAGATGAAGGCTCCAAAGGGAGGTACAGGGCACAGAGAAGCAGAGCAGGAAGCTCTCAGCACAGCCCCAGCCCAGAGGCTGCTGAGAAAGTTGGAGTAGGTGTGTCCAAGGCCCAGGGAGGAGGAGGGAAAGGAGGTGGGAGAAGTGAGGCGGATCAACCGCCTCCTGCCAGCTCTCTGGCTCGCTGCTGGGAGAGAAAGCAAGGAAGCCAACTGGTTTGCCGCCCAGAACTCACAATGGGGTAAGGATGAAGTCAGGGAAGATGCCCCTTGCCATTTCTCTTCTAGGTTCCACAGGTCAAGAAACTGAGTCCATAGGCAGGTAGTGGTACCCAAAGTCACCCCCAAACTACTAGGGGTGGAAAAGGTGGCATGGCTTGCAGGTCAGTGTTGTATCTTCCCCCAGTGCCAGATCTCCCCGTACCCTACACTATGTAGCCTTGGGCAGTCAGACCGAGAACCTTAGTTTCTTCTTCTTCTTCTTCTTCTTCTTCTTCTTCTTCTTCTTCTTCTTCTTCTTCTTCTTCTTCTTCTTTTCTCTCTCTCTCTCTCTCTCTCTCTCTCTCTCTCTCTCTCTCTCTGCTCCTACCCTCCTACCTCCCTAGGATTAAAAAAGATTAAAAGTTGCAATGAGGGATTGTGATTCCTGACTGAAATCTCAACACTTGAGAGACTGACACAGGAGGATTGTTGTGAGTTCCAAGCCAGTCTGTGCTCCACAGGGAGAACCCGTCTCAACCCTTTCCAAAACAAACAAAACGACAGAGGTTGAGAAAAGGTGATTCTTACTGTTATGAGGCTACAAGACCTAAGTCCTCCAAGCCTCAACCCTATCTGTAAAGCGTGTGTGAAGGTGTGTGTGAGTGCATGTGTGTGCATGTGTGTGTGTGTGAGTGCATGTGTGTGCATGTGTGTGTGTGTGAGTGCATGTGTATGCATGTGTGTGTGTGTGTGTGTAGTTCTTATATTTATGGTTGTGAGTCTAGCCTTTAACGGCTGAGCCATCTCTCCAGCCTGTGTCTGTGTAATTCTACCTGTGAAAGCTGTCATATTTCTGACCTAGTTGCCTGACAACTTTCCCAGACATAAGACAGCTTGTCTGTGATGCATCTTTACAGGGCGCCCCTCCAGTCTAGCTGCTTGGATGATCTCAACATATATCCTATGTGGGGGCCCATATTTGAGGGGAAAGAAAGAAGAGACCCACAGGAGTTACCATTCCCCAGCACTGTCACCCTTCCACCCCACCCCCCACACAGTCTTGAAGCCCCTCCCACCCCCCCCCCCACCCCCCGCTCCAGCACCACTGGAAAATACCTGAATCTTCAGTGATTTTGTGCACCTTCAACCACAGAAAACTCGTTACCTCCCCAGCAGTCTGCTCAGATGCAGCAGTCTTACCTGATGCTCAGCTGAGCGGCGACCTTGAACCTGGCAGATAAGCAAGAGCTTTTCAGACCCCCATTGTCCCCACTGTCACTGTTGGCTCATGGGACTTAAGCAAATGGCTTAAGGCTGCTTAGGATCTGCTTTGTTGTTGTTTTCTTATTTTGTTTTGTGTTTGAGACAAAGTCTAAGGTAGTTCTGTCTCTCTCACTCTCTTTGCTCTCTCTCTCTCTCTCTCTCTCTCTCTCTCTCTCTCTCTCTCTCTCACTCTCTCTCTGCTTCTTAAAAATATATTTCATATTATTATTTATGGGGTGTGTGTGTGTGTGTGTGTGTGTGTGTGTGTGTGTGTGTGTGTGTGAGATGGTGTAAGATTGGAAGTCAAAATAATCTGTGGGAGTCTGTTCTCTCCTTCTGTTCTGTGAGACCTAGGATCAAACCCATGTGGTCAGGCAGAAGACAGGCATCTTTGCTCACTGACCCATCTTCCTGGCCACTTGTTTGTTTGAGTTTTGTAATATCAAGATTGAACCTAGGGCCTGGATTATGATAGGCACGTGCTCTACCACTGAGATACACCCCCAGCCCCTCCGTCTTGATGGTCAAGTAGGGTTACACCTGTGAAGAGAGCGTTCAAAGCAGATATGGTTTTCATGCAGAGGGACAAAAGCTGAGGCCGGATCCCATGGCTAGGACTTGGTTGGCTGGAATTCTGGGCTGGAGTGTTAGGGTCCCCTACCCAGCCATGAAGAATGGAATGAAGTCATCTGGCAAACTGGAGATCACCACTGTCCTGGTTTGCTTTCTTTACTGTGCTGAAACACTCTAACCAAAAACAGCATCGGGGAGGAAAGGGTTTATTTCCGCTTATACTTCCAGGTCACGGTCCATCACTGAGAGAAGCCAGGAGAAGAACTGAAGGAGAAGCCACAGAGGATTACCACTGTTCCACTCACTCGTAGACCCATGCTCCCTAGCTCTCTTTTATAGCCCAGGCCAGCCTGCCTAGGGATGCTGCTGCCCACAGCGGGCTGCGCCCTATTACAATCAATGAATAATCAGGACACTTCCCCCAGACATGCCAACAGGACGGCATGGTCTAGGCAACTCTTCATTTGAGATTTCCTCTTACCAGGTGACTCTCGACTGTGTTAAGTTGGCAATCAAGTTCCATCGGGTCAACAACATTAAACAAAGAAAGGCAGATCCAGAAAAGCAACCCCCACACACTTTCTCTCAGGCGCAGAATGGTGAGAAGAGAAATGACGGCAGAGGCAGCGAGGGAGCAATGGCACAGTGGCAAGTACTGGACAGTTTCCTCTTGTGTGCGGGATGGGTTGCAGGCATGTGTGTCTGATATGGAGGCAGGAGGAAACTGTGTGGGGAAAGGGGAGAAGCAACAGCCGTAGGGTGCATATAAGCAAAATACAAAGATCTTCTTCTGTGCAAATGTCATGATGAAACCCATTGTTTAGGGCCTGGGGAGAGGGATCGGTGGCCAAAACGCTTGTTGCGCAAATGTAAGGACCAGAGTTCAGATCGCCAGGACTGATGTCAATATCAGGGGGCGTGTGGCTGCCCACCAGGAATTCCAGCCTCCAACAGTGAAGACAGGATCCCAGAGCAAGCCATCTCTCAGGGCTGGCCGTGTTGGCAAGTTCTGGCTTTGACTGGGAGACCGCCTCAATGAATAAAGTGGAAGGGTGACAAGGGATGGCTCCCAACATCGACCTCAGCCTCCATGTGCGTGTGCACATGTACATGCACAGGCATGTGCGAGGGAGCGCGCGCTCATGCACGCGCGCGCGCACACACACACACACACACACACACATGTAAAACATGCACATACGCACATGCCCACTGCACACATTTGGAAATGGGGGAATAATGAGGCTTTTGCTATTTCTAGCCTCCAGGTAAGAATTTATCCAGTGATCTGCTGCAGCTCCGGTGGGTCATGCCTTCAGGGACAGATCTTGAACACAGAGTGTCACATGAGAATCTCTAAAGTCTCTGCCCTGGGATATCCATGTCTTATGGACAGAGGGGCTAGGGGCTTCCAGTGTGGGGCCCCTGTGGTCACCTTGGCAGGAGGCCACTCTGGACAGTAATCTACTTGGCTGCCTGTCACCCAATCTCCAAATCTGATATGATTATACATTAACCAGTGGGGGGATGGCAGGGTGCCCCCACAAGCCCTTTGACCAGCCATGTGCAGAGTGGCAGTCAACTGTCTTGCCTGGGGCCCCGCTCCAGCTCAGGCAGGGCTCTGGCCCGAGTGGTACAGGGAAGGAGGCATGAAAGTAGTGGTGGGCTGCAGGAGTCTATGCTGCCACTGACATCAGGCATCCATCCATCCATCCGTTCTCTCCTATTGTTTTTCGATGGTGCCTGGCCTGGTACATCTCCTGGATGCCCTCAGACCTTTCTGGTTGGTGTCCATATTCAGCTCCTATGCGCTAAAGAAATGAGACTCTGTGCCCCCAGAGTATGCTGAACTTTCAAATTCCTAAGCTCTGAACCAGGCCTTCCCTCTTTCTCCAAAGATGATCGTGTATCTCTGGACTCCTCTAAAATGGCTTAGCTGACTCTCAGAAAAGCTTCCATTACCTGCCTAGGGTCGGGGATCTATATGAAGCTGATATGAAAACCCTGGTCCATCTGAAGCCTTGTGCCCTAACCACTGGGATGCACTGCTAGTGTCTTTCTCTGCCCCATGGTCTTCTGCTGGCCGCCCTGTGTGGTCCTTTACGTTGCATGAGCCCCTCTTGACTTCCACTCTTGATTAGCTTGTTTTGCTCTCCTTGGGGGATGGAGGGGCATCTGATAATGCTTCTCGGCTCAGGCTACACAGAGAGCTCCTAGAACTCCTCCTGATGCCTGTGCCTTAGCCTTGCATAAGCACAGTCTTGGGGCTGGGGTCCGGTGTTGTCCAAGCTTCCTTGTGCAGGGCCTGTCTCTGCATGCCCTCACCGGAACTCTGCTCCTCTAAGCAAATGAGGCCGAGGTTGAACTAAGACCTTTAACATCTGATCCACACGGGTGTCTAGCCCACCACCACATGTAGCCCAGGCTAGCTGTGAATGTGGCCCAACACAGGACCAAACACTTACTTAAAATAGTGTGGGGTAATCGTGTAACTTGACTCTGTGGTTCTTGAATGTGAACTATGCGGATGACACCAGCATGGTGCAATATCAAAAGGCAGGACACCCTGATCGGGGACTTCTCAGGACAGACCCAGGGAGGAGTCGCTGTGTGTTCCCTCACATCCTTGAGAAAGTTATCCTGTGTCCCATGGACCAGGGAGCTCTCCCACTCCCCCTCCCTCCCTCCCTCCCTCCCGCCCTCTCTCCTTTTCAGGCTGTCCTTTTACAGGACCTGGCCATATTTCCCTTGTGAACAATGATGGAATTTCCGGACCCCAGTGAAGGCTGGAAGCATAGAAAGCATTATTTTAAGTTTAACACACCGAACCCCTTGCAGTTCTTCTGGGGCAGGCTAACAGCTGGTTCTAGGTCATTCGGGGGCAAATAAGGCACAAGCCAGAGGCAGTATGATTTAGATCAGTGATTCTCAACCTTCCTGATGTTGGGATGCTTGAATACAGTTTCACATGTTGTAGTGACCCCTGGCCCTAAAATGATTTTCCTTGTTTATTCCTAAGTGTCATTTTGTTACTGTTATAAATCATGATGTAAATATCTTATATGCAGGATATCTGATATGTGACCCCTGGACACAGAGGTTGAGAAATGCGGATGTAGATGCACTTGCTCGTTCGCCTGTCCCAAAATCCCGACTGCCTCAGGACCGAGGTGTTTCTCCAAATGCGAGGCCTTCCATAAAGGAGATAGCCAGGGAAACTGGGCTCTTTGGTCACTCCAGGTGAGACAACTGCTACCTTAGAAAACTGCTCCATTGAGGACAGTTGTCTGACAGATTGGTCGCATTGGGCAAGTGTTTGATGAATGTGAAAGTCAGGCTGTCTCTTCTTGGGCTGAGGTCCCTCTTAGCCTAACAAAAAGAGAGTGGAACTGGGAGGCAGGTGCAGTGCAAAGGCCCTGTCAGTCTGTGGACCCACAGAGAGGACAAGTTCTAGGGCCCGACTGTTCAAGGGACCTGGTGCCTTTAAGGAGGATGAAGTCATCGGGGACCAGGCCACCTGGCCATAGGAGAGCTGCAGGCAAGAGAGAGAAACAGAAGGTAGAAGGCAGGTGGGCTGTGGGGGCCTGGCTTGGGAGCCCAGCTCACTCTCAGACAGATGGGCCCCAGCAGGAGTGGGAACAGCCAGCCTTGGCATCGCGTGGGGTGCCCGGGAATGTAATCAAACACTCAGCAGACCCACTGGCCATGGGCATCTGGGCACCAGCTCATCCTCACCCCCAGCCAGCAAGGCTGACAGGCTCCTGCCGGGGGAAGCGTCCAGCCTTGTAGGCCAGGCCTATGGGCATGAGCTCATCTTCCACCAATCCCATCCTTGGTTCTCCTGCCCTAGGCAGGTGTAGTGGGTGGGGCCCCCATTGCTGAGAGCTGCTGGAGCCAGGCTGTCGGGCTGTTGGCCCTAACCTTGCTTGGGTCATCCCCACCTAGAAGCCTGGGAATTAGCAAACTACTCTGAAGACTTGAAACAGGACCTATGATCTGCTCACTGGCCCCATCTTTCCTTACTCTTAGCACTCTGAGCTGATCCTGGCATAAGGCACCAGAGATACTGGTAGATACTGGCACCACGGGCAATGTCCCTGTCATCTTCTACTTCTCCTCATCACAGAGAATCAACATCACCAGTAGCTCACGAATCACTAATCCTTGTTAAGGACTAAGGATTAAGAACTAAGCACCAGGCCAGGCATGGTGGTACATGCCTTTAATCTCAGCACTCAGGAGGCAGAGGCAGGTGGATCATTGTGAGTTCGAGGCCAGCCTGGTCTACAAAGTGAGTCCAGAACAGCCAAGGCTACACAGAGAAACCCTGTCCCAAAAAACTAAAAAAAAAAAAAAAGAACTGAGCACCAGGTTGTGGGGATGGCTCAGTGGGGAAAGGGCTTGCCGCATAAGCTTGGGACCCTGACATGTGGTAGCGCCTGACTGAAGTAACAGCCTTCCTCTGGTGATATGGAAGGCAGAGAAAGTGGAATTCTTGGAAAGCCATGGGCCAACTATCGTGGTGTGCTCAGCAATAAATAACAAGAGACCTTGTCTCTAACAGAGCAGAAGGTGAGGGTGGACACTGAAGTTGTACACACACACACACACACACACACACACACACACACTACTCACACACTTACGAACACTCAAAGATTTAAAAACTGAAAAGAACTAAGCGCCACTGTGTGTGATCCACAAGCTGACCCCTAAACCCCCAGTGAGGGTCTGTGACTGTCACTCTTGGTTTGCCGGCATTGAGATTCAGACAGGTGTAGTAGTTTGCCCAAGGTCAGTTTGGCCTCTAACCGTAGAGTCAGAACTTAAACTATGTTCATTTCATTTCAAACCCTTACATTATGCTCCAGCCAAATCACGTGTAGGACTCACCTGCATATTAATTAAACAATTAGTTAATTTACACATTGCGATACTGGGGATTGAACCCAGGACTTGCAGAAGCTAGATGCATCTGCTCACTGAACTGCATCCCAGGACCCCACCACATATATTCTGTGTGTGTGTGTGTGTGTGTGTGTGTGTGTGTGTGTGTGTGTGTGTGTGTGTTCATGTGTACGAGCATGAGCACATACGCAGGTGAGCATGCATGTCTGTACACATGTATATGAAAGCACAGGTCAATGTCAGGTGTCTTTGTAGTCTCTCACTGAACCTAGGACTTACTCACTAGGCTAGACTGGCTGGTCATTGGGTATTGGCTCTACCTGTCTCTGCCTTCACAGCACTGGGACGACAGGTGTACACTGCCCTGCTTTGCATGTAGCCCCCTGGGACCCCAACTCGAGCTTTTATGCTTAGACAATAAGCACTTTACTGGCTGAGCCATCTCTCCAGCCCTGAACCTACGGCTTTAAGATGGCCCTATGCTTGACTCTGTCCCGCTCTGTCTAGCAAACTAGTGTCTCTTGATGCACTGACCCCACTCATTCTGTGATTGCGATGGCCCACTGCTCCCAGGTTCAGTCTAGCATCCCCATCACCAACCCACTGACCCCTCAGCCTCAACAGCTTCATGCCAAGGCTGCCTGCTCAGCACCACCGAGCATCCCTCGCCAGGAGCAGCTAGGGGATACCTTGCCAATCTATAACATAAACTGGTCCCAGAGAGACTTTGGTGGCAAAAGCTTCAGCCCCTTAATGTGCCTCTCTAGAGAGTAGGAGAGAAACTTGGACTTGACAAAGTTGGACAGACAGACTTGTAGCTGGCTGTGCCATCTTTGGTGCTGTGTGGGACAAGGTCTCCTCTCTAGGAAGCAGTGCTGTCTTGTGTCAGGTGTAGGAATAATTACAGCCTTTATCTTACAGCAGTTGCCATGAAGATAAAGTGAGGTGAACCGGCTAAGCAGCACGCCTGAGGCAAAAACCAACAAGACAAAGAGGAAGGTCCTTTTCTGGAGCCGTCCTTGTCTGGTGTGTAACTTTCTATGGTTTCTCCAGCTCTTTGCCCAATGCTAACAAACTGCAATGGATGAAGATTTACAAGTCCAAGATGGCTCTGCGGGCTTCAAATCTTTTCCTTGCTGGCTATACCAAGTTCAGCAAGGCAAAGTCCCTGAGGGTCAGAAGTCTGTCCTCTGTTCCCTGAGTTCTAAAACCAGAGCCACCACCCTACTGGCCCCAACTCCATAGAGTCACACCCACATATTCTGTCTGGCTAAGAAGAGCCTTCCCTCAGGGAGGGAAACATCAGAGGCAGGCCAAGGAGACAGGAGGCGAGGAGAGAGGCGGGTCTCCTGAAGATCAGGGACGGATGCTCAGCACTCTGAGCTCTGTTTGCAGGCCAGCCTCGGGCCTAGCAAGGGGGATGCTGCTCTGTGACCCAGGGTTTTCTACCTTCTCAGTCTGAAGGACTCAGCCACATGCGGGTATTTCAGTGGAAAATGTATTAAAATGTGCATTCCTGGGCCCTATCCCCACCAGAAAAGGGCTCACTTGTGTGTATGTGTGAGTGTTCATGTGCATACCTGTACATATGGAGATCAAAAGACAGCCTCTGCTGGTATTCCTCAGGTCTCTCACTGGTACCTGGAACTTGCCAACTTTGTCTAGGCTGGCCGGCCAGTGAGGTCCAGGGCTCTGCTTGTCTCTGCCTCCCCAGAGATGAGATTCAGGCACACGCCATGATGCCCAGCTTTTTTAAAAAATTGTTTCTTTTGTTTTTTGAGATTATAATATATATACAAATATCCATAAATATATAAATACAACCCAGTTTATATAATGTTATACACATATATATGTATACACACACATATATATACATATATGTATATTATATATATGTTTTTAGGGATGACCATTTATTATTGAATAACTAATTGCTATGTTCTTCCCTGGAGAAGACTTTTTCTACCAATCTTAGCATTCCTTGGTTGCCTTTAGCTCTTTCTGAGGCCTCGTAGGCCTTCCCCCACCCACTGGCATGTCTATTGGTATCACCCTTGTTTAGGCAGTGATGTAGGTGAGACTTTATGGGTGGAGCTTCTGACATTACTAGGAGACACATCTCACAGCTAACTTCTTGACCCTTTGGCTTTTACGATCTTTCCACACCCTCTTCCAAAGGATCTTTGTCCCTGAGCCATAGGTGTGGGAGGTATATTGTAGACATAGCTGTTGGGACTGGATGCCCAGCATTGTAATGGAGGTTCTGAGGACCAAATTCAGGTCTTCGTTATTACACAGCATAGATTCTGCATTGTGTATGTGTATGTGTATGTGTGGTATGGTATTTAGTACATATGTGTGTGGACCTGTGTGTGCAAGCGTGCACACTAGAGGTTAATATCAGATACTACCCTCTACTGTTCTCCACTTTATCTTTGGTCTCTCCCTGGATGTTATATGGGCTCTGGGGATCGAACTCAGGTTCTCACGCTTTTACTGCATGCACTTGGCCCATTGAGTCATCTCCCCAAGCCCTGGATTCTGCATTTTTCCCTTTTTTTATTAATTTATTCTTGTTACATCTCAATGGTTATCCCATCCCTTGTATCCTCCCATTCTCCCCTCCCTCCCATTTTCCCCTTACTCCCCTCCCCTATGACTGTTCCTGAGGGGGATTTCCTCCCCCTGTATATGCTCATAGGATATCAAGTCTCTTCTTGGTAACCTGCTGTCCTTCCTCTGAGTGCCACCAGGTCTCCCCCTCCAGGGGACATGGTCAAAGGTGAGGCACCAGAGTATGTGAGAAAGTCATATCCCACTCTCCACTCTACTGTGGAGAATGTCCTATCCATTGGCTAGATCTGGGTAGGGGTTTAAAGTTTTACGGCCTGTATTGTCCTTGGCTGGTGCCTTAGTTTGAACGGGACCCCTGGGCCCAAATCTGCCTATCATAATGTTCTTCTTGTAGGTTTCTAGGGGATTCTGCATTTTTAAGTGAACTTCTGAAAGGGTTCCCAGCCACGTCCAGAAGCTTCTGGGTTTTCCCACAGTGTCAAGTGAGCAAGCTGTGTGAAGAGAGGGGTGGGAGTGCCCCAAGGTCGGCCACAGGGATTCTCTCCCAGACACTGCCTTAGCTGGAAAGCCGAGTGGGGCTCGTGAGGCAAACCATACAACAGGGGCGAACTCCAGGAAGGGAGGCCCGAGAACTGAATAGAGCAAAGGAAAGGTAAAGGCAGAGTCATCTCCATCTCTCTTCTTTCTCACCCCACTGTACTCCCTCCCCAGGACCTCCTATTGGCTGAAGTAAGTGGTACCCTAGCCCCTCACACTGTCTCCACTCACCTCACCGTCCATCTCCATCTTCCTGGTTAGTTTCCCTCTCTTTTCAGGATAAGAGAAAGAACACCATCTTAAAGCCAGACACCTGGCATACAGGCCGGTCTCTCTCACTCCCATGCTATGTGGTCCTAGGCAATTTCTTACCCTCTCTGACCCCCAGGTTACTGTTTTGTACAATGAGGGGGGGGGTCAAGCTAGAGAGCTTTCCTCAATGTATTGTTCTTGGGTCATCTCGATAGAAGATAGATGGGCAAATGGAAACTCATGACTCAAATCCCAACAATCAGGAGGCAAAGGCAGCAGATCTCTGCTTGAGGCCAGCCTGGTCTAGTGAGTTTTGAGCTACCCAGGCCTACATAGTGAGACCTGTCTCAGAAACAACCAGAAAGAGTGCCTCACTGTACCCAGAATGAGGCCTGCGGACTCCATGCTTGGTCCATCAGCACTGCTGACTCTGCAACAGGCATCCCTCATCCAAGGTCAACTATCAGTGCCTGGCAGGGTTGAGACTTGGCTCATCTCTCCCCATGCCTATTTGGGGGTCCCTATCAATGTCTCCTGCCCAGAGGCAAAGACATAGTCCAAATGACCCTTCCACAGCCCTACGCCCTAAGCTTGCCAATTCCTCAGCAGTTCCCAGGTACAAGTCGCTCAAATTGCCTGGGGATTTTGAGCTAAGCCTTCGGCTTCCAGCATGCTTCAGCAGGGGTCTCTCTAGAACTTGAGGCGAGATACATGATTCTTGCTGCTCCACCCCCCTGGCTGCTGCCCGGGCAGAGCCTGCCCTATTGTCCACATGGGTGTTCCAGGCTTGGGACTGTGGGGTTGTGCAAACAGAGCCAAGCCGTAACCCTGGGGTGCTCAGAGCAACTGTTCTTATCCCCGGCTGCAAGCTTCAAAAAGGTTTGCTCTCTGCTCGGCCCCGGAGCGTCCAGATGCCCAGCAGCGAAGGCATAGACAGCTGATTGTTCAAAGCCTTCCTAGGTGATGTCAATATGGAGTGAGGTTGGAAGTTGATGCCTTAAGGCCTCCATCCCAGGATCTCTCCGTAGCTGGAAAGATAGAAGCGGCACGCATTCCAGAGGAGGAGAAACTGAGGCTTAAGTACTTTGGACAACATATTCTCAAACACATATGGGGTTCAAGCCACATTCAGAAGGGTGCTGAAAATGAGCATGCAGTCAGCTCAGCTAGGCACACTCCTGCCTCAGGCTGCTGCAGGGATGTAAGCATGCTCATCTTGTGGTGGGCCTCTGGTCTGCAATGTAGTGAAGTAACCTCCACCACATCGCAGCTGATGCCAGCCATAATCTTGGGCTTCATAGCCTCCAGAACTTTAACCCGAACAAAACTCCTTTCCTCACAAACCCCTCCCAAGTCCTGGATATTCTGTTCTTCCGAAAACAAACAAAACAAAATGCCGGAGTGTTACACAGAGGGCTTTTCTGAGCAGATGGCCTTATGGGATAAGGAGGTGACAGACAGACAGATTGACAGACAGATCAGAGGGGCGCTCCAGTTGGAAGGATGCAGCTGGGACTAAGTTATTCCCAAGTTCCCATACTTTGTCCTTATCTCTGAACAAACAGAATTACAAAGTGGGTTTTGCTTGTGCCATGCGCTGCAGCAGACCCAGTGTCCCTCCTGCACTAGACAGAGATTCCGTGTCTTTGTGGCACTGTCCCTGAGAGGAGACAGAGGCAGGTGACTCTTGCTCACATTTCAACCTCAGCACCTGGCAGGGACTGCAGACTTGAGCTGGAAAGGGGAGCAGAAAGGGGATTATGCTTAAGTACACCACTGAACGTAAGCAAGATGCCAACTGGTTCCCCAAAAGCAGTGCAGGCTCCCCAACTCTCATAATTGCTCCATTTAATTCATTATAGGATTATCTCTGAGACTAAGGGAGGGGGGAGGGAACACCACCTGGGAGTCCTGGCAGTTGCACAATGCCCTGAGGCTGAGGGGACACCTCAGGACCCCAAGCATGGCAGAAGCAACCCCGGTTCCAGTCCTGTGCCTGCCTCTGAGTGAGTGACTGAGCAGCACCATAGATCTCTCTATGCAGTGGAAGACCTAGAACAAGCCGAGGTGGTGGAGTGAGGCTATTGCACAGGGCAGGGGGCGCCTAGAATCCTGCTGAGGGCCTTGAGGGACTGCCCTGGGAACGAGCCACCAGAGGCAAATTGGTAGGACAAGTAGAACACAGACCCTATCTCTAGCTACAAGGCTCTCACAGCTCACCATCTGGCCCTCTGACAAGAAGAGAGTGTGTGTGGCATTAGTGACAATGAAGCCAGAGCCCTCCCACATTGTAGGGATCATGAGATAACACAAAACACTCCCGAAGACCTCACTGTGCCCTCCTTCCCAGACTTTCCACTCCACCGAGGAGGGTGCTTAAAGACTTTCTGAAATCTGAACAGGGGCACAAGGGCGTTCCAGCTGATCTCCTAACTATCTTTCTTAACCTCGGTGCATCAAGAGGAGAGGTGTGTGCTGGGATGCAGCTCAGGGAGTAGAGTGCTTACCCAGCATGCACAGGGACCTGGGTTCTGTCTCTAGCATCATGTGAACTGAGTGTGGTAGCGTACACTTGTCATCCAAGCATTGGGGAGGTGGAGGCAAGAAGATCAGGATCTCAAGGCCATTCCCAGTCACTTATGGAGTTGGAGGCTAGCCTGGGCTATATGAGCTCCTGTGTCCTGGAGAGAGAAGGAGGGAGGGAGGGAGGAGAGAGATAGTGGAGAGAGCAGATGTCTATTAGATAAGCTCTGGATGTCGCCCTAACACTGATGCTAAGTACCTTTGGTCCTCCCAGTTATCCAAGGAGCATGCTCAGCAGGGAAGACTCATTCATGGTCAGCTATTTCTACCATTATTGCGATTCTGTTGCTGTTGTTTGAGACAGAGTATCATTTTGTAGACCAGGCTAGCCTTGAACTCATAGAGATCCACCTCCCTCTGCCTCCCAAATACTGGCATCAGAAGTGCGCGCCACCACATCCGGCTCATAACTGTGATTTTAATTTAATGAAGAGTCAACTACTAAGAGGTTTTGCGGCAGCACTGGTGACCCACATGGCCTTCCAGCAGCCTGATACCCCAGCATGCCGCCAGACAGCTGAGCCATATTTGCTCTTTCATAGAAGATGAGAAACAGGGTGAGCTGGGGAAAGGTTCAAGTCTCACTTTGCTCAGTTGAAAGGGTTGCCCTTGAACCAGAGATGAAGACCCGCCTAGCAACCAGAAGAGTTGTTGCTGGGCAGGTACGGGCTGCGTCCCAGGCATCCTCCGTGTGTTTCATTTCACTCCGGCCACGCCCTCCTCAGGGTGAACCCAATCTTTTAATTGAGAAAACTGCTGTCTATCAAGGTCAGAGAATTTTTGGTGTGTGTGTGTGTGTGTGTGTGTGTGTGTGTGTGTGTGTGTGTGTTCATGTGCGGCAGGTCTGCTTCTTCTTTAGTTCCAGGGATCTATCTGCCCAGGATTTCACAGCACCATGCCTGGTATTAAAAAAAAAAAAATGATTATGTAGTTCCAGGACAGCTTGGGGTACATGGAGAAAGCCTGTCTTTTTAAACAAACAAACAAACAAACAAACAAACACCAAAAAATTAAAAATTAAAATGTATTGTGTGTTTGTGATGAGTGACGGGTTTGGAGACCACTTTTGCCACAGCAGCGATGTGGTGATCATATATGACAGCTTGCAGGAAGGCCAGCTCTTTCCACCATGTGGTTCTGGGATGGAGCTCAGGTTATCAGGCTTGGCAGCAGGCCTTTACCTACCAGACCATCTCACCTGGGATTCTTCATGTGAGCTCTGAACATTAAACCCAGGCCTTCAAGCTTGCAGGGCAAGGGCTGTAGCATAAGCGCCATCTCCCCAGCCCCAAGGTCAATGGATTTATCCAAGGCACCACAGCTCCAGAACTCATTGAAGCCCCCGGGGTCACCAGAGCCCTACCCTCTTACCTGTGATGCCCCTAAATGTTCAACAGCTTTGTTGGGGTATAATTTACACTCTGTAAAGTCTGCCTATTAAAGGGAGTGATTCAATGGCTTCTGTGTTACTCAGAGCCACCCAACCTTTTCAGAACGACTAGTTTTAGAACACTCCCATCGCCTTAGAGAGGAAACTTCATCCCCACTGGTACCCACTACGCATCCTCTGTCCCTCACCCCAGGCCTAGGTGACCACCAATGCACTTTCTCCACAGTTTTGCTGTTGGAGAAGCACCAGCTCTGCTCTTTTGTGCCCAGCTCCTCAGTGAGCTTAACAGGGTCCTAATGGTCCTCTTCTATTAGCGTATGCAGTTTGTCCCAGAGGCACTTATTGAAAAAGCCTAGTCTCTCCCACTGAGTTGTCCTAATGCCCTTGTCAGACCAGAAGGAGGCAGCTCCTCACTAGAGGCTCCCAGGGGATTTCTGGTTTGTAAAGTGTTGACGGTTAAAGCTGGTTAGGATACGCCTCTTCCTTACTTGTCTCTTCTTCCTCCTCCTCCTCCTCCTCTTCCTCCTCTTCTCCTCCCCTTCCCTTCTCTTCTGCCCTTAATAAGTGCTTCTCAGGGAAGGGAAGTCCGATCTCTAAAATTATAGTGAATTTTCTTTTTTTTTAAGTATTTTTATTTTATTGCACATGTATAAGACAAACTACATACAGCAGGGAGAACCATGTGACAATCATGAGAATAATGAGTTCTATACATGTTACATTCATAGTGACTTGGCCATCTGCATTTGTCTCGTTTGAAGTAAGTGTTTTTCCTGTCTTGTTGGGTCTAAATTTCCTAATGAGAGTCAATATCTATCCTATCTCAACTCTAATAGCTTAACTTCTTTATCTAGATCTAAAAACAATCTTGTCCCCTAACCAGCTAAACTTGGTTATAAAACTATACTATCTGGTCTTCAATGCCCCTCAGAGACTTGAGAAGGAATAAAATTTAAGCTCCTGAGTGAACCAGTAGTGCGGGTTAACAGCTTCCAAAACGTACAACTTGACTTAAGACAGTTTACTGCCTGACTAGTCACCCAATACACTTTATAACGTTGGAGCCTCATCTTCAGCTTTCTGGCCTAATATTTCTGCCAGACTTGTTCACAGGGCAGGAATTTTCATCTATCTAAAATAGGAGAGTGTGTTAGAAGTCCCTGGAAAATAACCAGATTGCAGGATAAAGCAGTGTGTGCTGTTTATAATGGAGGCCAGGGGGTCTGGCCCTATAGGAAATCTACAACAGAACATCTAAACAACTGGGTGGGGGAGGGGTTGTTAGGATTGTATAACCTGTTGGTTATACAAACAGCTTGCTCTGTTTGTATAAAAGACCCAGGAGACTCCTGGAGAAGAGGTCACCCTCCATGATGGCAGCCAGGCTCAGCCAGAGGAACACAGGTACACTTGTCAAAGTCAGAAAACTGAGTGAATTGGAGCTCAGCTCAATGTCTGGTGCATGGCTGAAGCTGATATTCACGGATGTAGCATTTGGCCTGGAGCATCTCACTTAACACTCACCATGGTCTCTTGTGCTCACATCATAATTGCTTGTTTAATTGCCCAACACAACACTGTCCAGGAGCTGTACATGTGACTTTACACTGCCAGAAGCCACATTTAAAAGATAAAAAGGTAGTGCATGCCTGTCATCCTAACACTGGGAAGGGAAAATAAGGAAGATAAGGAGTTCAAGGTCAACCTCAGCTACATATGGAGTTTGAGGTCAGCCTGGGCTACATGAGACCTTGTCTCAATAAAAGAAAAAAGTAATTTAAGGCTGGAGAGATGGCTCAGAGGTAAAGAGCACTGGCTGCTCTTCCAGAGGACCAAAGCTCAGTTCCCAGCACCTGACTCAGGTGCCTCACAAGCACCTGTAGCCCCAGCTCCTGGAGATCCAACAGCTCTGGCTTCTGTAGGCTCCTGTACTCATGTGCACATAACCCCTACACACACACACACACACACACACACACACACACACACACACACACACTTAAAAATAAAACTTAGAGAGCAGCTATCATTTTTAACAAACTTCATTATAAAAAATGTTGCAAATAAATAAAAGCATCACATATCAAAAATAGCCAGACTATACCGGTTTATACAACTCGTCGAACAGTTAGGCACGCATTTAAAATGGAAGCTATGGAGCTACTCATTGAATTTTACATTTCCGATGTTCAATATATTTTTATGTACTTACCTATGACCAACACCATGACAGAGTTAAAACCAGAAAAGCAGTTAGCAATCATCCTTTTTCCTAACTCGTGCTCCTTCTCCGCATTCAGGCCTTTCTCGTCCCCCTACATTTAGCCTTTCTTGTTCTATTTTCTTCATGTTGCACTGCACCTACATTTGATGGGTTTACATTTGGTAGAGTTCAGCATTTGTTTACATATATACATATGTTCTTGGCTAGACTCCTCATACGAGAAAGAACATACAGTTTAACTTATTCTGAGATTGTGTGACCCTGCTAAATATTGTACATTCTAAGCCAAATTTAAAAATAATAAATTAACCAATTATTATAATGTGTATATATATATGTGTGTGTGTGTGTGTGTGTGTGTGTGTGTGTGTGTATTATATATATATATATATATATAATTAGTCAAAGAAAAAAGTCAGTAAGAACAGCCAAACTAGCTGGGCATGGTGGCTCATGCCTTTAATCCCAGCACTCAGGAGGCAGAGGCAGGAGGCCTCTAAGGCCAGCCTGGTCTACAAAGCGAGACCAGGATAGCCAAGACAACATAGAGAAAACCTGTCTCAAAAAACATAACAAAACAAATAAAGAAAAAAAGAACAGCCAAGCCTGGTGGCACACTCCTGTAAGCCCAACATTGAGGAGTCATAGACCGGGAGATCACTGAAAGTTCAAGGCCAGCCTGGGCTACATGATGTATTATTCTAGGCTAGCCGGGGTTACATGGTGAGATAGTCTATAAACAGTCTATATAAATGAATAAGTAAACAACAAAAAGCAAAGGTGAAATTATTTTTGCTTAAGATACCCACTTTTATTATTTTCAATATATCATTGATATTTGTTTTGGTGATTTTGGGTTTTGGTTTTGGTTTTTTGGGTTTTGGTTTTTTTTTTTTTTTCAAGACAGGGCTTCTCTGTGTAGTTTTGGCTGTTCCAGACACTGTTAATCCCAGCACTAGAGAGACAGAAGCAGGCAGGTCTCTGAGATCTCTGAGTTTGAGGCCAGCCTGCTCTACAGAGTGAGTTCCAAGATACAGAGTGACAACCAGGACTACACAGAGAAATCTTGTCTTAAAAAAAAAAATCTTGAAATTAAGTCTGGGGTCATTGCTCAGTCCATAGAGTGCTTGCTTAGTATGTAAGAAGCCCTGGGTCCCATCCCCAGCACTGAATAAACCATGTGATCCCAGCACTTGGGAGGCGGAGGCAAGAAGACCAGAAGTTGAGGGTCCTCCTGAGCCACATAATAAGTTAAAGCCAGCCCAGGCTACGTGAGACCCTATCTTTAAAATAACATCAACCACAACAGTAAGAACATAAATTTCAAATTAACTAGCATCAGGTGAACTTTACATTCTAGTTCCTGGCTTGTTCTTGCCACATGTCTAATGCCTGACAGCAGTGAGCACAGAGTGGTCACACTGTGGGTCATGCCAACAACACTCTGTTACGCTGTGTCCCAAGGATAGGGACTATGTTGGCTTGTTGACTGCTGGATCTTTGGTATGTGTGGGCATGGGGTGATACCGAATGTTTATTTCGTAGAAAATAGTGGTAAATTGCTGAACAAATTAAACCAATAATTGGATAGTTACTATCATCCCAGTTTGGTGAATAGAGAGCCTCAGGTTCAGGGTAATGAGATAAGTAGGCCAAACAGCCACAGTGAAGCTGGCCAAGGAGGGGATGCCAAGGCAGGTCTGACTCATTCCAAAATCTATTGGCTGCAAGAAATGTATGTGGGTTTGGGAAAGGAAGGCTGAAGCCTGGGCCACAGAGCCAGGCTCGCCAGGGTATCCACACTGACATGCCAGGCCCCCTACCCGCTTCCCCCTGGCCCAGCTCCAGAATGTGCCAGAAGCCTAGTGGACAGAAGGCTGGTGGGACAGGTGACTCCACTGACACAGTGACAGCCGGACATGCTAAGCAAAGGGCAAAGCCAGAGATACGGAAATCAGGCTGGAGCCGCAAAGACAGAGCCCTCACTTGTCTTGAAATCTTCAGGGCTGACCTTGTATCTGGTCATAAGACCTGGGAGCAAAAAAGCCAACAGGAAACTCTATCTCCGGTCACAGAGGGTCAGAGCTGGAGGGGTGGCCTCATCCACAACACTCACCTTGTAGATTAGGAGGGTGATGCTCAGCAAAGGCCGGATCATGGCAAGCTACACGGGAGAGGCCGTGTGTCAAGCTTTCCCTGGCTGGTGACACCACAACTTCCTTTCTCTAAAATGGCACCAGGAGCCAGCGAGCAGTTCAGTGGGTGAAGGCATGTGTCACTGACCTGACAGCATGAGTTTAACTCCTGGGATGATCCAAATGGTGAAGGGAAGGAAGCAACGCCCCCAAGCTGTCCTCTGACTGCCACATGTGTACTGTGGGTTGAGTACCCTCTTATAAGTAAGTGAATAAATGTGATATAAATTAAAAATAAATGAACTAATTAAATAGTACCAGGTGAGAGTTTTTGTACAACTTTTTATAATCTTCTGTACCCCAAAATTCCTGGGAGAGGTGGCCAAAGTACCCCCAGAGACATTTGTTGACACATCCATTCACACATTTATTCATTGAAAACATGATCCTAGTTCCCCAGAGCCGCCGCTTTGGTGGAGCCTCCTCATTCACCCATTCTTTCTGCCAAACACAGTCAAGGCATCAAGCATAAAGGAGGGAGCACGCGGGGGCGCGCGCGCGCGCGCGCGCGCGCGCGCGCGCGTGTCTGTGTCTGTGTCTGTGTCTGTGTCTGTGTCTGTGTCTGTGTCTGTGTCTGTGTCTGTGTCTGTGTCTGTGTCTGTGTGGAGAAAGAGAGAGAGACAAACAGAAAGACAGACAGACACACAGACACACAGAGAGAGACAAAGAGAGATTACAGAGGAGAATGCAGAATGGGGAGAGAAGCAATTACTGTTTGCTCCAAGATGCCCCACAGTACCCTACAAGTTCAGGGTGCAGCTGTGGACCAGAGGTTAGCTTGAGCATGGTAGGAACGCACAGTAGGTACACCTGTCTTGATCTGTCACCTCCAAAAGGAGGCAATGATTTATCTGTCCTGTCCATGAACACTGAACTACAGATGAAGGGATTTCTAACTGAGAAATGTATGTGGGGCTGCTATGAGAGAGCATAAGAGGAGAATGGGCTAAGCTAAAAGGATGATGTTCCCTTCTGGATGTCAGTGTAGGGAGCAGGCATTGAGCGGTGGGTAATGTAAAGACCTGGCATGTGCAAAGACTCAGGCAGGAGGAGCACGGCTGACTGTGACATTCTCTTCTCATGACCAGGGCTGGTGGTGCTGGGTGAATGCCAGGTGTGTCTGCTCCTCTCTGCCTTGGGGGGGGGTGGTTCTGGGTCTTAAGACTCTCTTCTCTCAGGCTCACCCTGGCCTGGCATTTGCCAGTTTGCACAGCAGTATGCTGCTCCATTGGGGAGGCAGGGGTTAGGGCTGGCCTCACATGTCAACAGAAGGAGCTAAAGGTCATTGTGGGATCTTGGGAGGTGACCCAGCTACAAAGTCCCTGAGTTTCGGAAGCCAGGTGGCTGACTACAGAGCTGGCATTCCTAGCTGGAGGAGGACCTGGCCTAAACCGATGCTCTGTAATGCTCAGTCTAGTCTCATGCTTTAGACACTGTCATAACCTGGCCTGGTGTTGGCCTTCCTGAGACTCCTATACTCTTGAACAAGGGCTGGTGGCAGGCAGTACCATGGGGCAAAAAAAGAGAGTATATTTGATGCCCATGGCTCCAGCCACCTGTCTGGCCTTCCTCTCCTCTCCCCTCCAGTCTCCTGTCATCTCTTCTTCCCTACTTCTCCCCTCTTCTTCTCTCCTTCCCTCTCTTCTCCCTTCCCCTCCCAGGGACAGTGGCTATACAGAACACATCCCACCTCCACCACCCTTAGGCTTCCTTGGCAAGCATCACCTTGGCTCCTGCAGGCCACCCTCGGGTGATGTACGACTGCGGAAGAAAGACTGCAGGCATTAGCCGAGGAAGCTGACAGGGATAGGGGCACTAAAATAAAAAACTGAGATGTAGGAAGCTCAGACTATGACGCAGAAATGAAGGTAACTGGCTGGAATGCCAGGGACTCTCCATCTCCATGGGCAATGTAATGGCAGAGAAGTGGACTTCAATGGCTTCAGTGTCAGGGCTTTTGGGGTACAGACAGCCTGGGGTTGCTCCTGACTAGTTCGTGGTCCTGGTACTTCAGTCCAGACTCACAGCCCACACCTGAATCACTTCCTGGTCCTTACCTGAGAGTGACCTTCTCCTCCTCACCATCAGTACCCCCATCCCCACCTCAGGCTGTGCCTCGACTTGCGTAAGCCACAGGCCTCTGTTCTGGGCTGAGACAGGTTGAGTGAGTCAAGGGTATAGTCCACAGAGCACTGGGCCTTGGGGAAACCAGGAAGAGGGAGCTGGGGGCACAGAGCGATGATTCAGGCAGGATTGCTCAGGATGCGCCCTGTCTTTGCAAGGGTAGGGGCTGCTCCTGGCCATGGCCGGGTGGAGCTTAAGAAGTCAGCTTTTCAGAGATGCTAGTACTACACTTAGCTTAGGAGGAGAACGGTATAAGGCTGTGTGCGAGTGTGCATGTGTACTCATGTGTCTATGTATGCACCCACATGCTCCCGCGCACACATACACACACATCCGGGAAGAAATGTCCTAGCATGACAAAATACACTCCTCAAGTCCTCAGCTGCCCGGGCTTCTGAAGCATCCTGTGAGCTGGTCTTGGCAGTGGGGAGATGCTGATTGACAGGCTTGACTTTCTCAAGCTCTGCCCGTGTCTCCTCCTCTATTTTCTCTGACAAAAGCCCATTCGTGTGCCTGTCTCTTACCTCTTTCCTCTCCCTCTATCTCAGTGTCTCTGTTTCTCTCTGTCTCTGTCTCTTTATTTCTTTATTTTGAGACGGAGGCTCATGTAACCCAGGCAGGCCTTGACCTCCCTATGTAGCTGAGGCTCAACTGATTCTCCTGTCCACCTCCTGAGTGCTGGAATTACGGATATGTCCCCACACCCTGTTTAAGCGATGCACCGGGTGGAACCCAGGCCTGGCAGGCACTCTATCCACTGAGCCCCATTCATCTATCTTTAATGACCACGTGGCCATTATAAAACTGCCACGACTGAACTCGGCTTTAGGACAGTAGAGGCGGTAGCTCTGCTGTCGTTTGAAGGTGTCACCTCAAATTCATGCACTAGAATGAAAAGAACATTAAGATACTCCCAGCTGCTCAAGTTCCAGGATAGTCTGATGCTTTCTGTCTTGTCATTCTACAAGAAGACCCTCACCAGATGCCAGTGCCACACTCTCAGATTTCCTTAGCCTCTGGAACCAGGGAAAAATAACCTTTGATTCTGTATAAATTTTCTGGCCTTGGGTATTTTGTTATAGCAACAAAAACTAGCCTATGACAGGTTATCAAAGATGGCAGGTCATCTGGCCTGCACTGAAAACCATAGTCATGTCTTTTTGCGTGTTCTATCTTCCTAATTGATGGTGTTAGGAGTCTTTTATTTCAAGGGTCCTTCTGTCATTTTTTTTTTATGACAGTGACTGTTGGATAATTGAGTCTGTGTGATGCATGAAATAAACAAGTCACTTTCAGTAAGATGCCTTCCCATGAATAAAACATACAGTGGGATCCATTGTGTCCACTCTGAAATAGTTGTGTCTGCAGCATTGTCAACTGTGTGGTCTTGACAAAAAGCCACCTAGAGCTCAGTTTTCAGCCCCTGATTCTTGGTGTTATCATATAGTAATGAAACATTCCCCTGGCATGGCTTGCTACAGTAAACATTATTTAGTGTCTTCTTTGTTATTGCTGCCACCTGAATCTTGGGTCAATGAGACTGCTCATTCCACATAAGTGAAATGATGAATTCCTCTGCCTGGCTAGCTCAGTTGGTAGAGCATGAAACTCTTAATCTCAGGGTCGTGGGTTCGAGCCCCACATTGGGCGCCGCCTGTATATCTTATTATGAACTTATTAAATGAGCCTACCTCACTTACAACCTGACTAACCCAAACTATAGGAAAAGGAGATTAAAGAACACAATAATGAAACCTTAAGGATATTAGTTCTGAGGAACGATTCTCCTGGCATAGTCAGCAGGACCTCAGCAAACCAGTAATCCCACCAAAGTTGCTGCTGGAGCCTGGAGCAACCGGAACCTGAAGCCTCAGCTGGGGTCTAAAGCCTTGAAGCTTTCCCTGGAGCAATTCTCTCTAGGAGAGTCTCTTGAAGTGTTGATGAACAGCCAGAACAATCCCAAGTCCTCTCTCTCAAGGCTCTTGTTTTGGAGATATATATACATATCCTCTCAGGATCTCTACTAGGATGTTTTCAGCTGGTCCAAATTCCCCCACAAAGGTGTTTAACTTCTAAGGAGATAAACAACCTGCTCTCTCACTAGTCTGTTCCCAATCCCACACTTGGATCAACACAAAAACATGCTTATCTCTCCTACAGCAATCAACCACTGAGACATCTCTCCAGCACCCCAAAGGAAGTTTTGGGGTTTATGTATTTACTTATTTATTAGTTGATCTATCTATCATCTATCTATCTATCTATCTATCTATCTATCTATCTATCTATCATGTATGTTTATTTATTTGTTTGAATCAGGGTTTCTCTCTGTCACCCTGGATATCTGGAACTCACTGTATAGACTAGGCTGGCCTAGAACTCAGGGATTTACCTGCCTCTGCCTCAAGAGTGCTGGCATTAAAAGTGTGCACCACCATACCTGACTAATTGTGCCTCTGAGAGCACAAGCCAAAACAAATCTGAATTTCCTGAAAGTCATCCATCTAGAGTCAGTTGGTTTTGAGCCAGGTCTTTTGTTTGTTTATTTATTTATTTATTTATTTATTTATTTATTTATTTCAAGACAGGGTCTCTCTGTGTGGCCTTGGCTGTCCTGGACTTGCTTTGTAGACCAGGCTGGCCTCACACTCACAGCAATCCACCTGCCTCTGCCTCCCAAGTGCTGGGATTAAAGGCATGCGCCACCATGCCTGGCTGAGCCAGGTCTTTTCATGTGGCCTACTGGCCTGGAACTTGCTATGTAGACCTGGATGGCCTTGAACTTACAGCAGTCCACCTACCTTTGTCTCATGAATACTGGGATTAAAGGTGTGTACCATATCCCCCCCCCCTCGTCCTATTTAAATGTGTCTTAATTAAAAGTGACATAAAACCAAATCAGAGTGGCTTATACATAAATAAACAAATTGATTAAACGACAGCTAAGATGAAAACTATGATTCTCCTCCCACTCCCCCCCACCCCTCCCCCCACAGAAAAGCCCAGAAACAGTTTGGCTCTGTCTCCATGTGAGGCCAGATGGGCAGACAGTGCAGGCCAGAGACTGCCCTCTCTACTCTCTGCCCTTCTGTGTACGTCTAGGCTACTTCCCCTGATGATCCCTGGAAGCTCCATGGGCCCCTTCTCTTGAGCTTTTGTCTGTAGAGAGGCGAGCAGGTAGGTTCTCCCACAATAGACACTGTTAGCCTATGATTGGATCCTAGGCCATTTTCAGCCAATCCCAGTGACTCTATGAAATCCAGCGCTCGGGTTGGCTAAGCCATAGCTCATACTCATCTCTGGGGCAGGGATGGGATCAACTATTCCCCGAGCCACTGATTTCCCTTGAAGGTTAATATAGACAGCACCCTCAGGGAACCTGACAGAGCCAGAAGAACAGAGCAATGCAATGTAAAAAGCTTTGGATTTTCCTCTGTGTGTGTATGTATGTGTGTTGTGTGTGTGTGTGTGTGTGTGTGTGTGTATGTATGTGTGGTGTGTGTGTGTGTGTGTGTGTGTGTGTGTATGTATGTGTGTTGTGTGTGTGTGTGTGTGTGTGTCTGTGTGTGTGTGTGTGTGTGTGTGTGTGTACAACTCTGTGTGTCTTCAAGTGTATGTGTGTCACTGTGTGTGTGGATGTGGTGGCTAGAGGTCAGTGTTGCGTGCCTTTCTCTATTTCTTTCCTAGTTGGTTAGTTAGTTAGTTAGTTAGTTAGTTAGTTAGTTAGTTAGTTTAGATGGTGTCTTCCACTGAACCTGGAGCTCACTGATTCAGCTAAACCAACTGATCAGCAAGCTCCAAAATTCCCTGTCTCTGTCTCCTCATGCCACCAGCCTTACCTTTTCACATGGGTTCTGAACTCAGGTCCTCAACCTTGTACATTAAGCACTCTATAAGCTGAGCTGTCTCCCCACAGCACCAAGCTCTGCATTCCTGAGAGCCTTGTTGCATGCAGATGTCTATGAGGTAGGGAAGGATTCTCGTCCTGTACTGCAATGGATAACCTGTTACAGAGAGGTGAAGGATGAACTACCCCATAGCCATGCTGCTCACAGGCACCTGCAACTCTGGCATCCTGAGATTTGTTTCCCCTAAAGCTTCCCAAGCCTACGAACATCTGGTCTACCCAGAGACAGTCCTGGAACCACAGAATGATTTAGGTTGTGAGAGTGGCAAAGCATCATAGCTCCTGTTGTGCTTTATAAAAGAAGCACCTTTGCCTCTGCTCTCTTTGGGAGTTTTGTACCTAACAAGGACAGAGATCCAGAAAAGGCTACTGCATTAAGGAGGAAGAGGAGGAAGTTATGGAGAGACTGATGGATGGTGGCTGAGGAAGTGCCAGGCAGGACAGTAGTAACTGTGACTTCTCCAGCACTTTCTCAGTACTCTGCCCTACCACAACACACCATGGGGGGCGGGGAGGGAATTAGTTGTGCTACCATGTTTCAAACTGTAGCTCAGCTTCAGAAAGCTTAAGACTTGCCCAGGACCACATAGCTACTAAGGAGAGGGCCTGGGCTTAAAGCTGAGCCTGCTTCAAGACCTCAGCCCTGAACTGAAGGAATCTCTATTAGGCGTGGTCTCTCAGTGAGAGTGGACCTGCTGACCACTATCAAAAGCTCTGACGAACCACTCACCTTAAGTGCCTGGACTTACCAAGGGCCAGGGAAAGCATCAAAGTGGCAGCTCCACCAAGCCAGCCCCCTTTTCTTGCTTTGTTGGCACCTGGCATCATACCCCCCTTGCTCAAGAATTATCTGTTTGTGACAACTTCGACCCAAGAACTGTCCTCAAACCCTGCAGCTCAGCCCAGGAGAAAAACAAAGTCTCAGTGTGGGCATTGTGACACCTGCATTTGAGCCTGTGCCTGGCTTGCTGGGACCTGAGAAATGGTTTCCATTGCTGAGCCTTAGTTTCCCCATTTCCTTGGACTCTGCTCTCCAGAGTCACCTCTAGCTCCAGCAAGCCTGCAGTTTCAGGGTCCAGGCTTTCTCTGCTGCATTCGCTTTGGATTTCTGCCTGGGGCAGAGCGAGGGCAGGTTGCTACAGTACTGAATCTCTGTGCCAGAGAGGCATGGCTCCCAGCCCAGTGCCTTGCTTGCCTAACCTCAGTAAGCAGAGCAGATCCCGGAGAACAAAAGGAGGAAGGTACTCCAGAAGGAGGGGACCTGGTGACTGGTCCTTCCTCACTCAGTGACTTTAACTCTTTCTGCACTAACCCAGCAGACTGCAACAGGGAACTGGTCAAAAGATGTCTGAGCTGTCCCAGGCATCACAATCCTCCCGACCTGCCCTGATTCCAATAGCTGGCTTCTCCCATGGTGGCCACAGGGAGCAGCCTTGGCTGCACACTCCAATTGTCTTTCAGAGACCCAGACTCAAAGGTCAGATGCAGAAGGGTCCCCTCACAACAGCATTTGCCAGTTCAGAAGTGGAGGCCAAGAGACGGGAAGGGACACATCTTTTAGCTCCATTGAAGACGCCTTGACTAAAATAATGCCAGGCACACAGAGGAGCAAACTTGTGGGATGGCGGGAGACTAGGCCCCTCGCCTAGTGATCCTTCCTCTAGTCTGTATTGCCTCTGGGGGGTTGTAAACACCTTCCCATCCCCAAATTAGAAGCAGGCTGTTGAGGCTTGCCCACAGATTCCTCACTTGAACCTGGAGTGACTCATTTTCTCAGAAGTATGGGATCAAACCCACTGTGGCTACTAAAACTTTACTACGAGGCCCCCAGTGCCCCCGGGCTGGCTTTCTTATTAGTGGTGGAACTGGGCGCAGCTTGTGTCATGAACAAGGCTGGGCCAAAGAGTGCAGGAGTTAAGTCCTTTCCCTCAGAAGTTTCTGCTGCGGCACTTCTCCTCTGGGGAGTATTGGGGGACCCAAGGAGGCAGGAATATCTCTTTGCTGAAGTAATCTGAATCACAGACAAAATAAAGGAGAGTCCCCAACTGAGGGAAGCCTAAATTACTGAATAAATTATCCTCCCCAAAGTATCTTTACCTGATACTTCCCAAAGCACATCTGTGTGAGTACGTGTGTGTGTGTGTGTGTGTGTGTGTGTGTGTGTGTGCGCGCGCGCGCGCGCATGCCAGAGGTCAACACCCATGCTCTCCTCTATATCCTTTGCATGTTACTTTTTTTGAGACAGGGCCTCCCACTAAATCTAGCTTACCCATTTGGTTAAGCAGTCTAGACAGCAACCCCAGGGAGCCTCCTGACTCTGCCTCACTGGCTCTGGGGTTACAGGTGCTTGCCACCACATCCAGCTTCTTACATAGGTGCTGGGGAATCTGAACTCAGGTCCTCATGTGTTCACAGCAGGCACGTGATGCGCGCCCTGCTTAACACTGTGATAATGAGTTTCAAACAACATGCACATCACTGATTTGCAAAAGCATCCACACAGCTCTGTAGTAGGGAGGCAGTCGGGAAGGATGCAGAGGTGTTGTCGTCAGAGGAGGATGACCTGAAGACAGCAATGGGTGAACAGCAAGGCTGTCTCTCTCTCCTGGGCTGGTTATCTGTAGAACTGGTAGGTTCTACAGCGCACAGAGCACATGAACTCACAGATGCCTGTTGACAGCCCTGAGCCTACCTGTGAAATCCCTGAGACAGGAGCTCCAGTGATGGTTCTGGGTATCTTAAGAGGGTAACTCTGTCTGACTTTGTTCTTGGCCCAGAGAGTATAGAGGAGAAAGCCACTTGTTCCCTTCCCTGAGAGAACAGCAGGTAGGAGACAGAGATCACCGTATTCTGATTCAGGAGTTGCCTAGACCCCAGAGCTGAGCTCTGACAAATGAGCTTTGCCACAGGGGTTTTGTCACTAAGCCAAGTCCACTGTCCGTCAGACGTATGCCATAGGCTTCCGTGCCTCATCTTCCCACATGAGATCATGGGGTCCATCAGTCTGAATTCTCTGGACTTCTCCAAACTGTACTTCCAGACTCTCTGCCTGCCAACAGCTGTCGCCTCTCCCTGGGTGTTCGATAGCTGTCTGCCCTCCCAGAAGGACTTGACTTTGTCAAGGGCAGCCTAAACCTCTCTCCCGTTATTCCTATGACTTTGTATGAGAACTTCATAGTCCCTACAGAGCTCTGCCCCCAACACCTCCATCACCTCTCCCTGCCCCCAGCAAAGGCTCTCCACCAACACCCCTACCCCAGTCTCACACCTCCACAGTATTCCTGGGCCGTTTGTCTGACTCTATAGAGCCTTCTGTTCTCTCAGCCTCTGAGTTGCAGCTCTTGAACAGCTTGCTCTCAGCTTCCTTCACTCAAGTCTCAGCATCCACTAGACCTCCCCACTACAGCCCCAGTCCCTCATCACAGTGGCTTAAGTGTCACTTTGTTGCAATGTACATAGTGTGCCTTTTTCCTGTCACTCTCATAGCCCCTGTTGGCTGTGAACTAAGGAGCAACCACGGATGATCTTGAATCTCTTATGTTCCTGCCTCTACCACCTCAGTGCTGGGATTACAGGCATGAATCATCAAGTCTGGGTTGTGTAAGTGCTGGGGATCGAACTCACGGCCTTGGGCACCCTAAGGCCCAATGCTCATTCTCTGCATAGTGCTTGGAACTCTGAACTCTGAGAGGTCTCCAAAAACCTCTGCAGCCTTGCTATGTGACTGTCCACAACACTCAGGTGACACTTGGAGAGAAGGGTGGCGCTTGATTAATCTAATCATTTATTTGATAACTAAATGGAGAAGCAAAGAGGGATTGGAACCTTCTGGAAATAATACAGTCTGTGCATGACAAAATCAGACATGTTGGAGGCCAGGCGTGGTGGTACATGCCTTTTAATTTCAGCACTCGGGAGGCAGTGGCAGGTGGATGGATCTCTGTGAGTTTGAGGCCAGCCTGGTCTACAAAGCGAGTCCAGGACAGCCAAGGCTACACAGGGAAACCCTGTCTCAGAAAAAAAAAAAAGAATCAGACATGTCGGAAGATGCAGAGGAACAAGCTGGAGCAAGAGTCTGAGGCAGCCTGTCCCCAGAAAGCAGCAATGTGGCAAGAGAGACCAGACAGCAAATGGAAGCCGAGAGGACATGAGGTGGGGAGCCAGGCCTATGCATTAGATCTGATTCCTCTGAGCCAGAACTGAGATTTATTCTGCCCATTTGTGTGGGGCTCTCAGAGAGCAGGGATTTGGGGAGCACCAATGTGCATGCATGCTCAGCTCAGGGGGAGGATCCTGAGGTTGAGCAAGTCCCACAGAGCACATCAAAGGTGTTTCAATCCGCAGCTGCAGCCTGTCTGAGCACTACCATCCAGTATGAACTACACCCAGAGCCCATGAGCAGGACAATCCAGCTGCCCCTGCTGCTGACTTGGGAGCCAAATTGCTGCACAGTTAGTTACCCATGCCATAGGCTTTGGACCAATTAAGTGAGCAAAGAGGGTAGTTAGCGGGGAGTAAACAACCCAAAGGCCTCTGGTAATTACTCCCAAGCTCTGCGCTAATACACCTAGGCCAGGGGGTAGGGTTGTGGCAAGAACAAAAGTAGAGTCTCATGGCCTTTGCTCTGTGTGGCTGGCCCCACTGGAGAGCCATCTGCCCAGCCCTCCACCCACCCAGTTCTGAACTCTCTGCTGAGTTTCTTTCTTCCTCCACTCCTTCCCGTGCTCAGTCTTTTAAACTGTTCTTTGGTAGAAAGCGTACACATGCCAGGATCTAAGCACCAGTACTGGAGCAGAAAAGGTAAGTCTTGGCCCCCCTCGTGGTGGTACCGGTATTTTGAACAGTCAACAGTCCCCACTCTCCACTCAACTGTGGAGAATGTCCTGTCCATTGGCTAGATCTGGGTCAGGGTTCAATGCTTACTGCATGTATAGTCATTGGCTGGTGCCATAGTTTGAGCAGGACCCCTGGGCCCAAATCCACCCATCATAATGTTTTTCTTGTAGGTTTCTAGGGCCCTCTGGATCCTTCTATTTCTCCATTCTCCCATGGACTCCCTAAAGTCCAAATAGGATGTCCTCCCCTCTGTCTTACTAGATCTAGCCAATGGACAGGACATTCTCCACAGTTGATGGAGAGTGGGGACTGACTTTCACACGAACTCTGGTGCCCCATATTTGACCACATCCCCTGGATGAGGAGGCCTGGTGGCACTCAGAGGAAGGATAGCAGGCCACCAAGAAGAGACTTGATACCCTATGAGTATATACAGGGGGAGGAGGTCCCCCTCAGTTACAGTCATAGGGGAGGGGAGTAGGGGGAAAGTGGGAGGGAGGGTACAAGGGATGGGATACTATTTAGATGTAATAAAAAAAAATTTTTTAAATCAACAGGCAGACCTGCAACTCCTCAGTGCACAGGGCAGCCATGTAAGTGCTGGAGACACTGACCAGGGTCAGGGGAGTAATGAAGGCATGTCAGACAAGAGGATGGTTGAACAGAGACACTCTGATGGCTGCAGAACCAGCATGAATACCTGGGAAACAGCTTGCTAAGCAAGGGACATCAAGAGCAAAGTCCCTGAGGCAGGGAGGAGGGGGTGGGATGGACGTTGTGGGTAAGGGGATGACTGGGTGGCCTAAGACGAGGGCCATGCTTTGATACCGTTGCGGGTTACACAGCCACAGGAAAGGGCAGAGAGGGAGAGCACATCAGAGGCTTCAGAAAAGAGACAAGTGTGCCCTGTTTGTCAACGTATTTTACCTTATTTGATCCTTGGAGCAGGTGCTGAAAGGGCACGAGGTTAGATTTCTTTTTCCACTTGTCAGCTGAGGATCCGACATTCTAGAATGTCCCACTGTTCAGCCAGGATCACGCAGGAATGCCCTGATTGAGGGCAGAAGTCTGTAGCCTACAGTCTCCTTTCACGTCAGATGAGAGGCCTGTCCTGTCCCCCCCCCACCCCACCCCCCGACACTGTGCCTCTGCCAGCGTCCAGAACAAGATCCACTCTCAGGCAAGTTTCTGGATGGGTGACACAGTTCAAAGCCAAGCCAGGCGCAGTCAAGCTGCCAGGTGGGATAAGGAATGCTCTTAAATTGACTTAACACGGCCCCTGAGGGCTATAGTCATTTAACTGACTCTTCAGGGAACCTTTATCAAAACATTGAAAGGAGTCAGGCATGCGGTGGACACCTATAATCCCAATGCATGAGAGGCTGGGGGTCGGGGGAGCTTGTGAGTTCCAGGTCAGCTTGGCTACATAGTGAGACCCCCATCTCAAAAACAAGTAGCCGGCTGAAGAGAAAGAAGAGACCCAGAAGAGACAGGCATATCCATGTGAGGTCATGGCCAGCCTGGTCTACATGGTAAGTTCGAGGCCAACCAGGACTACATGGTAAGACTCTGCCTCAAAATAAAGCAAAGCAAAACAAAACATCCAGGCACAGCGTTTGGGAGATGGAGGCAGGAGTTTCAGGTGTTCAGGATCATCCTCAGCTGCATAGTAAGTCTAAGGCCAGCTACATAAGACCCTGTCTCAGCCAAACAAGCAAGGAAACATTGAAAGGCAGAGTCTCGTATGTATCACACTGTAATTTGTAATTTAATAGTTCAGAATAACATCCTTCTAAAATACATGCCTTTGCGATTCCTTCCCAAAGACTTCCAAACCAAAGAGAACAATTGACAAGTTCACATGAAAGGTTAAATCGGGAATGCCATCAGAAGACCAGATTCTCTGTATACTTCTAGAACATTCCCTTTCTTCTTCTCCTTCTCCTTCTCCTTCTCCTTCTCCTTCTTCTTCTTCTTCTTCTTTTCTTCTTTTTTTCAGAGCTGAGGACCGAACCCAGGGCCTTGTGCTTGCTAGGCAAGCGTTCTACCACTGAGCTAAATCCCCAACTCCTCACTCCACCCCACCCCACCCCACCCCACCCCCTTTTTTTGTTTTTTGTTTTTTTCAAGGTAGGGTTTCTCTGTGTAATAGCCCTGGATGTCATGGACTCACTTTGCAGACCAAGCTAGCCTTGAACTCAGCAATCCACCTGTCTCTGTCTCCCTGAGTGCTGGGGTTACAGGCATGTGCCACCTTGCCCGGATCTTCTAGAACATTCTGCAAAACATTTCATAAAGCTTTCTACAGATCTGCCAAGGTGTAGCATTGGACTCCATGTCATGCATACATATAGAATTCCTACTGTTGTGGTCACCCAGCACCTTCACTATTCAGATTCCTAATCATCACCCTAGCAAATGAGAGTCACCAAATGAATTGTCACCAAGCGGAAGGAATGTTTGTGACTTTTTTTTTTTTTTGCAACTGCTCTTATGTAGCCTAGGCTGGTCTCCATGTAGCTGAGGATAACCTTAAATTTCTCATTCTTCTGCCTTCACACTCAAATATTACAGGCACGAACCACCATATTCTTGCTTCCAGCACTGGAGCTGGAACCAGGGCTCGGTGCCTACTAGGCAAGTATTCTAGACTTTCTAGACTTTTCCTGTAAAGGGTGACACTCAGTGTTAACCTCTGGCCTCCACATGCACAGACACAGACACACAGACACACACACACACACACACACACACACACACACACACACACACACAGAGGCTATATAGGCAATAAAATATATCTAGGGCAGCCCTGGTAGGTGGCATCTCAGACTGCAAGGAAGACCTTGTAGGCACTCTCAGGATCACAGATCAAAAGGAGACACACCTTCACTCTCAGAAAGACATAGAAAGAACCTGGAGAGAGATTTAGGGTTGAGTCCCATGTGTCAATCACAGGCACAGATGCGCTGAGTCACAGGCCATGGTGTGTGACAGAGCTACTGCCATGGACCCATCGGTGAGGCACAAGCCAGGCTCTGTGATTTCACGTTAAAGCCAGGGCCCCACCTCACAATGGCCTCTCTTGGAGCAGAGCCAGTGTGATACAAGACTGGACCCTGCCATCTGGGCCGGTGCGGCACTTCCCAAGCTTTCTTGCTTTCAGAACCTGTTAAGGCTTGGATCTTAAATGTCATCAAAAGCCCTTATGTTTCAGGCTTGTCCCCGCCTCCCCCTGCAAGTCTTCAGAGATCTTTGGGAGGTGGTTGAATCACAAGGGCTCTGACCTCAAGAATTTACTACTCTATGTGCAGATTCATAGCTTAAGGGGCTATTTGTGGTGGGGAAAGCTTCAGGGGGCGGGGCCTACTTGAAGGAAGTAGGTCACCTGGGATGTACACTGGAAGAGAATATATTGTGCCTCTCTCTTTCTTCCCCCCTCCCCCCACTCTCTCTCTCTCTATGCTTCCTGGTAGAAAGGAAGTAGGGAGCTTTCCTTCTGCCATCTTTCCGCCACGAGGCTCTGTCTCACCACGGGTCACAGCAGGAATTTTTGACTATTTCCGCTGAAATGAAGCCAAAATGCACCTTTCCTCCCTCACCCCACCCGACCCCCCCTTTTTTTTTTCCAGGCAGAGCACACATATACACAAAATAAAGATAGATCTTTGAAAATTACTCTAACAGGAAGAAGAGGGCAGGCCTGGAGCTTGCATCCACAACTCCAGCACGTGAAGAGCTGAGGTTGGAGGCTTAGGAGTGTGAGGCAGGCTGGGCCACAGAGTGAGGCCTTATTTCAAAGCAAATAACAAAATAAAAGCAAGCGAGGGTTGGGCACATAGCTCTACTGGGAGAGTGCCTGCCTAGCATGCACAAAGCCCTGGGTTTGATCCCTGGCACCACAGAAAGCCGGACGTGGTGGCATGTGCTTGTAATCTCTGCGCTGGGAAAGTACAGGCAGGAGGATCAGGGGTTCAATGTCATCCTTAGCTACATGTCAAATCCAAAGACAAGAGACAGAGACAGAGAGACAGAGACAGAGAGAGACAGAGAAATAATATAGTTCTCTGATAGAGTGTTCCATATGCACAAAGCCACAACTTCCCCAGCAGTACCATAAATTGTACATGTACACGCATCATATATGTTATGTACATACGTAATACATAAGAGGAATAACTGTCCTCGCATGCTCTGTTAAAGCCAAATAGTGTAATATGCACAAAGGACAGAAGACACAGTCACAGCTCAATAAACCATGAGTCTGTTGGGAGCCAAGTTCCTAGAGTCACAGCTGCCCCAGAACAGTGTGGTGCAGGTGTGCAAGGAAATGTTCTGGAGTAAGTAAAAGTGGGTGAGAGTGAGCGCTTAGTTAGGATGCCCAGCTCTTCCTGGGTGGGGAAAACTGACATGTTGGTCCTTTGTAAATAAGCTGAACGGCTCAGATGCTGGGGCAGGGGGTGGAGGGTGAGGGGGGTAATGATGGTCACCTAGCAACCCCTGCTGTAGCTGCTGAGGCAGTTGAGAGGGCCTTCCCTACCTCGCCCTTTCCCCCAGCTGTGTTAGCTGAGCACTCTATCCGCATGTGCAGGGTACCCTGTATGTTCATTTTGGTTTTTTGTCTTTTTATTTTTGCTTTTTTGTTGTTTTGTTTTGTTTTCCTGAGGCAAATTCTTCCCTAGACGAGGCTAGTTTCAAACTTCCTAGGTAGCCAAGGATGACCTTGAACACCTACCTGTGTCTCCCAAGGGCTGAGATTACAGGTGTGCACTCTCACACTTGGTTTAGGTCTCGCTGTGCATCAGTCTCCGGGCATCTTCCATTCCATTCTACAGACTGAGCTACATTCCTTGGGTCGCCTTTGTCAGACATTTTATTACAGTAACAAGAAAAAGCTGGGCTTGGTGGCTCACGCCTTTAATCCCAGCACTCAGGAAGCAGAGGCAGGTGGATTCCTGTAAGTTCGAGGCCAGCCTGGTCTACAATGTGAGTCCAGGACAGCCAAGGCTACACAGAGAAACCCTGTCTCGAAAAACTAAAAATAAGCAAATAATTTTTTTTAAAAAGAAGGAAGGAAGAAAGAAAGAAAGAAAGGGGGGACAAGATGCTCCAGACATTTGCAGTGCTCACTGACAAGCCTGATGACCTGAGTTCAACCCCCAGGATCTACATGAGGAAGAGAGAGAATGCCTGAAAGCTGTCCTCTAACTCCACATGTACTCCTCTCTCTCTCTCTCTCTCTCTCTCTCTCTCTCTCTCTCTCTCTCTCTCTCTCCCTTCCTCCCTCCCTCTCTCTCTCCCCCTCCTTCCCTCCCCCTCTCTCTGCCTCTGTCTCTCTCTCTCCCTTTCTGCCTCTGTCTCTCTCTTCCTCTGTCTCTGTGTCTCTGTGTCTCTGTCTGTCTCTGCTCTCCCCCCCCCTCTCTCTCATACACACACACACACACACACACACACACACACACACACACACGGGGGAGTAAATGAATGTTAAAGAAAAAATTAAAATGGAGAAAAGGAAAGCATATAGAGTGTGACGTAGAGAGCGGGTGTGAGGATTGACAGCTGATGTTAAAATAGACAAAGGCTGAGGAGGTAGGCTGTGTGTCTACCCAGAGCTCTGGTTCCGGTTAGCTTTTAGAAGGATAACAATGAATAGGAAAGGCTGGGAGCTTACAGGGCCTGGTCCTCCGCAGCACCTGATGAAATCCTCTAAGATCCTGGGCCCACAATGGCCCAGGCATGCTCACCACAGTGTGTCTTCATGTTGAAAGGCCTGTGAGAAAGCTACAAACTGGGGAAGGTAAATGGAGGCTGAAAGGAAACAGCAGCAGGCTGAGGCAGCAGGTGGAACCCGAGGCCTGTGTGCAGAGTGCCTTTGACCAGGCGCCGGTGGCAAAGGAAACCCTGAGGACTTCTTCCTGACCCTGACAGGGCAGGCCAGCTGCAGTCCTCCCTCAACAGAAGGGAACCTGCTGGCACAGATAAGTGTAGGCCTGCTCCAGAGTCACCCATCTTTTTTGTTTTGTTTTTTGTTTTTGAGACAGGGTTTCTCCATGTAGCCTTGGCTGTCCTAGACTTGCTTTGTAGACCAGACTGGCCTCTAACTCACAGAGATCTGCCTGCCTCGGCCTCCAAAGTGCTGGGATTAAAGGAGTTACCATGTCACCACCACATGACCAAACACTTTTTTTTTCAAGACAGGGTTTCTCTGTGTATCCTTGGCTGTCCTGGACTCCCTTTATAGACCAGGTTGGCCTTGAACTCACAAAGATCCACCTGCCTCTGCCTCTGCTTCTACCTCCTGAGTGCTGGGATTAAAAGAGTGTGCCACCATACCTGGCTTGAGTCACCCCCCACTTAGGGACTTCCCCAATCCTGTTTCCCAAGCGGGCCACACTGAAAGTACCCCTCTGGTACCACCAGACTCACCACTTCCACAGAGCAGACCCCTGCAGAGAGAGTGGTGTGGAAAGGCAGCCGCCCCTCAGGGACTGCCCTCGTAAGGCAGGAGGAAGGGAGATGAAGTGACATGATCAGGCCTACAGCCTCTGCCTCAGGGTTCCCCATGGTGCCCCAGCCCAGAACAAAGCAGGATAAGTGAGAGAAAATTACAAGGTCTCTGAACATGGAAAGGCTCTTTGATGGCCGCAGGGTGAGGGTTGAATGGGACTTGGTTCTGCCTTAGACTCTGTCCTCTTGTGTAACCCCATGCATTCATCGCAGAACAAGCTGGCACAGGATGCAGCTGAGGGGAGCACCCATCACTGTGTGATCTCTGCTGAGGCTCTGCCTGAGCTCCTCTCCTCCACATGCTCAGTGGAGATCCCCCAGCCTTTCCAAGACTTGGGGCTTGAAGGATCTTTGGGGCTCCAGCATACCCCTTAACGTCTATCCTCTCTGTCCGTCATTCCTGCTCCACTGACCCCTATCTCAATAGAACAATGGACAAATACAGCAAGAGCCACAGAGCAGGGTCCTCTGGTGGGACTGAGGTCCCAGCGAGTCGGTGCCTTTCATCTTCCACACCCCTTTGAGGTTGTAGTAAGTCCATTTTGTTGACAGGAAAACTAAGCCATAAAAGGTTAGGTGGTTTTCTCCGAATCATACAACTAGGTAGCGGCAGAGCTGAACTTGTATAATTCCAGGGCCCAGATATTATATTGGAGGTGGGGGCAGGGTCACGTGTAGCCCAGACTGGCCTTTGTCTCAATCTATAGCTGAGGATGACCTTTACATTCCAATCTTCCTGCTTCTACCTCTAGGTGACAGAATTACAGACGTGAGCCATCATGCCCAACTCTACTGTATCACTTTGTAAACATGTTTATATACATGGTTCATTTAATCCTCTCAGCTCTCTTTAGTGAAAGACCTGGGGTGTTTTCTAGTGGGGGTGGGGGTGGGGCATGTGTGCTGTGGGTGCAGTGCCCATGGAGGCCAGAAGAGGGCATCGGATCCCCTGGATCTAGAGTTACAGGTGGTTTTGTGCCTCCTGCTGTAAGTGCTCGGGTGGGAGGGTGGGGACCCCCTCTGCAAGAGCAGTACATATCCTTAACAGCTGAGTCATTTCTACAGCATTGACTTTTTTTTTCACCTAAAGAAAAAAGAAGCAAGGTAATTTATTTGACTAAGTGATAGTATAGACTGAAGGAAGCCCAGAGATTGACAACAGGTCACATGGATGAGATACTCAGAGGCCATTGTTTTGTTTTGTTTTGTTTTGTTTTGTTTTGTTTTATTCCTTTTTTGGTTGTTTGAGACAGGGTTTCTCTGTCTATCTCTGGTAACTCACTCTGAAACTAGGCTGGCCTTGAACTCATAGTGATCTACCTGCCTCTGCCTCCCAAATGCTGGGATTAAAGGCGTGTGCCACCATCGCCAGGCTTCAAAAGCCATCTTTTAAAAGTACAACCTCGCTGGGCGGTGGTGGCACACCCCTTTAATCCCAGCACTTGGGAGGCAGACGCAGGTGGATCGCTGTGAGTTTGAGGCCAGCCTGGTCTACAAAGCGAGTCTAGGACAGCCAAGGCTACACAGAGAAACCCTGTCTCGAAAAACCAAAAAAGAAAGAAAGAAAGAAAGAAAGAAAGAGGGCTGATGAGATGGCTCAGTGGTTAAGAGCACTGATTGCTCTTCCAGAGGTCATGAGTTCAATTCCCAGCAACCACATGATGGTTCACAACCATCTATAATGTGATCTGGTGCCCTTTTCTGGCCAGCAGGTATATATGTAGGCTGAGCACTGTATACATAATAATAAAAAAATAAATCTTAAAAAAAAGGAAGAATGAATAAATGAATGAATGAAAAAGTACAACCTCACTATGTAGCCCAGGTTGGCCTGGAATTTTCCATCTTTATATCTCTGCCTCCCAGGTGCTGGGATTACAGGCCTGGCCCACCATACTAAACTTATGAATACGGACCGGTGACCCGGAGAAGTTACTACTTGTCCAAGGCTACACAGCCAAAGCATGGCCTAAAAAACAAAACAAAACAAAACAAAACAAAACAAAACAAAACTGTACAGATGTTGAAATCTGGATTTCCCCCAGAGGAGAATCTTCCAAATACTCGGCATGGGAAACAGAGTGCCGTGGGTTGCCCCTTACCTCTTGGTTTATCTGCTGTTTTGGGGGTGGGGCTCATCCCTTTGTTTCACTTTTTCATTTTGAGACAGATCAGCCTTAAACCTGTGGCCATCCCCTGCTCAGCCTCCCAAATGCTAGGATTCCCGGCGTGAGCCATTGTACAAGAGCTCTTCCCCGTAGGAGGCTGCCCCCACTTGCTGCTGGGCTTTCCTGAAGCTGCTGAGGGACTGCCTGGTCACATCGTAGGAGCTGAGTGCACTGGCAGGGGGGGCTTCTGCCTGTCAAGTAGCCAAGATGGACACCACGGGCCAGGCCTGTGTCTCACCCAGCAAGACTAACCCTGTTCTGCAGGCCCCAAAGTGCACTTAATCGTTCGGAGTTCAAGTCCAGATTCTTTCGGAGATCATGAGGCTCGGGGCTAGTCCTTGCCTTTCTCATCTGCCCCTCCAGGAAGTCACCATCCTGAAGTATACCACGAAATGACAAGCACAAAGGTGACCAACCCTAAGCTTTGCCCTCAACTGCCCCAAAAGATTGCCCTGCAAAGATTGGTGTGGATTCACCTCTGAGGCCATTCCGAGGCTCACCAACTACAGAGGAGGAAGGTGGCAGGCTACAGGATTCCCCTACACACACACACACACACACACACACACACACACACACACACCTCAAAGCCACCGGACTTCCTGCTCTCAGAATCTTCTCCAGCCCAGTGCTGTGCTGTCTCTACCGTGTTCAACCTTAGCTCAGCATCAAGGTTGCCCCACGTGAACAAGGCAAAAGGAAAGATGTCTGAGCTTCACAGGCTTTTTATAAGAAGTGTTTTGTTTTGTTTTTTTTAAAGTAGGCCAAGCTGTAATCCTAGCACTTGGGAGGCAGAGGCAAACAGATCTCTGTGAGTTCAAGGCTAGTCTACAGAGTGAGTTCTAGGGCAGCCAGGGCTACACAGAGAAACCCTGTATCAAAAGATAGGAGAGAGAGAGAAAGAGGGAGAGGGAGAGAGAGAGAGAGAGAGAGAGAGAGAGAGAGAGAGAGAGAGAGAGAGAGAGAGAACTAAGAAGTAAAGGCTGTCTCACTCCTAACCCAGTGCCTGCCCCACAAGGGCACTTATGGACCTAGATTCTCTCATCTCACTGGGTCACTGGGTAAGACATCTTCAGTGACCACAGGCTCCCTCCAGTGGTAACAAGGGGCTAGGAGTATGGTTCAGAGGTAAAAGCCCTTGCTTGGTGTGTGCAAGGCCTTTGAGGTTAAGTGCAGCACTGGACCAAGGGCCAACCATGGCTGCCTCTTGGACAACTAGACCAACAGAGTGAGGAGAGAAAGAAAAGCAACACACCTGGCTCCCCCTCAGCAGCACGGTGCCAGCCTCCTAATGAACTAATTCGTTTCTCTAGCGGAAGATTTGACAAGCCATGGGGCTGGGCCAACACTTAGGCTGAAGGAACAAGCTGGGTTCCTTTGAAACAGGACAACACACAGGTGGGTTGTTTTCCTGGCTGCACAAGTCAGGCCCTGTGGGTGGCACTGTGGCACCTGGTTCCTGGGCTAGCTCCACCCCCCCCCCACCCCCCAGCTGAGAAGGAAGGCTTCAGGACTGGTCATGTGCTATTGATTGGCAGCCAGAAGCCAGGCACACCTTCCTGAGGAACAGAGCTGAGCCCTGCCCCATCCTACCCAGCCCAGGGTGTGGGAGGGAAGAAAAGGCCAGGTAGGTACCCCAAGGCCCAGGGGAATGCTCCCTCTGCTCTCAGAGGAAAATATGGAAATCAGCAAGCAATGTTACCAAACATGACTTCCAACCTGGCCATATTTTCGAATCATCTCTCTTACATCACTGGAAGACATCAGCATTCTATAGTACAACCCAATCTTGGTCTGGAACTCAAAGTACATAGTTCTTACCATAGTTCCAACCAGCTCTCTAGATGCTGTTCAGTAAGCCACTGTGCCTCTGTGGGCCTCCGTTTCCACAGCTGTGTGGAATAGGCCTTCCTTCCATCCTGAACTCGGCTCCTATCAAATGGTGTCATGATTAGGTTTTGGGTTACAGGTGTCTTTTCTCTTTGTCATTTTTTTTATTTTCCATACTACATGAAATTTTTCTAGAACTTTCTAAATTATGGGTGCTATGATAATGAACCATGATCATCAACTTTACTGGATGAAGAATTGGCATGGGCCAGGTGGTGGTGGCGCACACCTTTAACCCCAGCACTTGAGAGGCAGAGACGGGTGGGGATCTCTGTGAGTTCGAGGCCAGCCTGGTCTACAGCGTGAGTTCCAGGACAGCCAGGACAACACAGAGAAGCCCTGCCTCAAAAAATCAAAACAAAACAAAAACCAAAAACAAAACGAAAGAGAGAGACAGAAACAAGACAGAGACAGAGACAGAGAATTGGCGGTGAAACAATCTCCAGGCAGCCAGAGAGGGTATTTCTCAAAGAATTTAACTGAGGAAGGAAGACACGCCTTAAAGGTGAGAGACACCATCCCATGGGCTGGGGTTCCAGACAGAATCAAAAGGAGAAGGAAAAGTGAGCACCAACTTTCACCTCTGTCCTTCCCAGCTGCCTCAGGCTGCTGCTGTCATGACTCCCCCCACCCCACCCCACTCCCATGGTGAATTACACATTCAGACTTTGAAACAAAATACCCTTTCCACCTTAAGCTGCTTCTTGTTGGGTATTTTATGATAACAACTGCAAAAAGACAAAGAAAGGAAAGAAAGAAAGGAAGGAAGAAAGAAAGAAAGAAAGAAAGCAAAGAAAGAGAGACCAGTACAGGTACCACAGTGATCTGGCCATCTTTACTGAGATGTTTCTCCTTGGGAGAAAAAGCACTCAACTTGGAGTCACCATCTCGGCTCCAAGTCAGGAAGAAACCCCACAAGTGCTTCAAATTCTCATTTGACAGGACAGAGGGACCCTATCCATTAGCTGTCACCCAGTAGGTTACCCTATGATCCCATAAGCTTTAGGAGTCCTAGAACAGCTGGCGGACCTTGCAAAGGCTTCCTGGTGTCAGCTCCTCCCAGCTGAGATAAAATACCAAGACCAAAAGCCACGTGTGGAGGGAGGAAGGGGCTTGTATGCCTTACAGGTCCCAATCATGTCCTCCACTGAGTAAAACCAAGGCAGGAGCAGCTCAGGCGGGGCAAGGAGCCTGGAGCCAGGAGCTGAAGCACAGGCGGTGCAGGGTGCTGCTTACTGGCTTGCTTTCCATGGCTTGCTCAGCCTGCCTTTCCTTCCTTCCTTCCTTCCTTCCTTCCTTCCTTCCTTCCTTCCTTCCCTCCTTCCTTCCCTCCTTCCTCCTTCCTTCCTCCTTCCTTCCTTCCTTCCTCCTTCCCTCCCTCCTTCCTTCCTTCCTTTCTTCTTTTATTTTTCGAGACAGAATTCTCTGTATAACCCTAGCTGCCCAGGAACTCAGTCTACAGACCAGGCTGGCCTGCCTTCACCTCCTGAGTGCTAGGATTAAATGATCCATATCCCCCACTGCCTGACTCAGTCCGCTTTCTTATACCACCTGGGACCACTTGGCCAGGAGTGGCACCACCCACAGTGCACTAGGCCCTCCCACATCCATCATTCATCAAGGAACCCCCACCCCCACCCCCTCTAGTGAAGCCAGAGCACTTGCCTACGGGGCAATCCAATGGGGGCATTTTCTCCTTTTTCCAAGAGTGTAAGATACTTTGTTGCAATGGCCCCTGAGAAACTACATCCACACTTGATGTGTTTTATTCTCGAAGCATCTCTTTCTCTTAATCCGCGTTTAAACCCTACATTAAAATATCTTTAGCCACTCACAACTCTGCCCCACACTGGCTTAATCTGAAATTCATTTCTGTGTCGAAGCTAGGAATCTGGTTGTGAGTCGGTGTTCCTAAAATACTAAGTGCTACAGATGACAGCTCAAAGCTGTGTGCCTGGCCGGTGCAGTCAGTCCAGCCGCAGGTGTAAAGCCTGTCAACTGCTGTTATTTGATGCTCTTCAATGCATGGCTGCGATCTCGGGCCCAGAGAAGTCACTTCCAAGGGCTTCCCCCCACCAGGATTCAGAGCCATCCTGGGTCCCAAACCAATCCCTCTGCTCTCTCTGCTCCAGCTGAGTGACTGACAGCCCAGCTAGGTTCTGGGGCTGGAGGCTGAGTGCTGGCAGAGATCCCAGGCTGGGCGTGTCAGAACGCCAATGCATATAGACTTGATGGCTCCCTGTGAGCTACTGGAACTGCAGGCACTTAAGCCAGGCCACCCCGAGGCTTCCTCCAGGAGTAAAACCCCAGCCTCACACAACTTCTCTAATCTGCATCTGAACACATAGTCCCCTCCATGACACCCCTCCAAGTGGCTCTCCAGTCTCCCTCTGAACACCCCAAATGCCCATCCATCTTATAAGAGCTCTAAAGAAGCTTTTCCTTCTTTAGACATGTCAAACTACATCTTCCTGCCACAGATTATGATCTGCCCTCTAGGATCAACACAGAGAAAGTCACTCCTTGGACCAGGCAAGGTGGTGCAAATGGCTATGATCCCAGCATTCATGAGGTAGAGACAGGAATATTGGAAAACTGACTACATAGCAAATTTGAGGCCAGTCTGGGCTACTTGAGACTCTGTCTCAAAAGCAAAAACCCAAAACAAAGTAAAGAAAAGCCATCCCCATTAGGGTTTAGAACTAAATATCCCCACCTCCCCAAGACACTGTGCTAAGGGCTGGATACCAGTTCTTGTGCTTTTGGAAAGTGGCTCAGTGGGTCCTGAGGGCTCTGAGGTCCACAAGCCGTCAGTATCCACCCACTTAGAAGCTACTTCATCATCTGATGGGCTATAGGAAAGCACTAGAAACATAGATGGAGGGGGACCTGGTTGATATAGTAGATCCACAGAGCATGCTCTTGGGACCTTGTCCCTAGCCGCTATAGCGTGCGCTCTCTCTCTCTCTCTCTCTCTCTCTCTCTCTCTCTCTCTCTCTCTCTCTCCTCTTTCCTTTCCTTTCCTCTCTTCTTTCCTGGCAGCTTTCTTCCATCACATGCTTCCACAGTGATGCTTGGTCTCACCCCTGGTTACAGATGCCATGGACCCAAGTCACTTTAGGATGAAACTTTAACTCAACCCTTTCTTCCTCTGGCACATCACAGTGGTGGAAAGCTGATGCACATGCACACGCATGCCTCTTGAAGTCTTCCATGATTAAGTCTTCTCCCTCCCTCACATCAATCATAATAATATCAGCCACTGAGGCAGCAGGGACTAGATGTGGACGTTCTGCACACCCAGTTTCATTTAATCCTCTCAACAGTCCTACGGCCCACAGATTCCCAGCACCCACACAAACGCCAAGTGCCTATGGTAGCCCGTCTATAATCTGAGTGTACATGTGGTGCAGACAGGCCACCCAGAGCAAAATGACTAGCTTGGCTAGCCAAATCAGCAAGCTATAGGTTCAAGTGAGAGATTCTGTTACAGCATATATGAGAGAGAACAAGGAAAACTCTGTAAATCAATCTCTGTCCTACACACACACACACACACAAACACCTATGTACGTCACACACATGCACATAGCCAAAGGAGAGAGAGTGCATAAATTTATTACTCTGCATTTCCCAAGGTCAGATAGTCTAAACTCAAGGCACTCTATGGATACAGTGGTTAGTGTAAAGTGTCCCTTAAAGACCTGTGTGTTGGCTGGGCATGGTGGTGCACATCTTTTAATCCCAGCACTCACTCAAGAGACAGAAGCAGGTGGATCGCTGTGAGTTTGAGGCCAACCTGGTCTGCAAAGCAAGTCTAGGACAGCCAAGGCTACACAGAGAAACCCTGTCTCAAAAAAACAAAGAAGAAGAAGGAGAAGAAGAAGGAGAAGGAGAAGGAGAAGGAGAAGGAGAAGAAGAAGAAGAAGAAGAAGAAGAAGAAGAAGAAGAAGAAGAAGAAGAAGAAGAAGAAGAAGACCTATGTGCTGAAGGCTTGGTCCTCAGCCTGCAAGTGCTCTTGGGAGGTGAGAAAGCCAGTAAGAGGTGGGACCTAATTAAAGTCTTCCAGGAACATGGAGGCTACACTCCAAGGGGGTCTATGTGCCCTGGCCCCTCCCTACCCCTCTTTGCCTCCTAGATACTACAAGGTAAGCAACCTCCTCCACTTAAGGAAGGCTCATGGTTTAAGGGGACAAGTCCATCATGGTGACAAGGGTATGGCAACAGCAGCTGCTCATGACTCTGATAGTGGGCCCTTTCTGACAGCTCAGTAGATCAAGAAGCAGAAAGAGGCTGGCCAACAGACACACACGGGCTTGGCATTGGTGCAAAGGTGCTGTACAATCAACCCAGTAGAACGCCCACCAGAGGCCAGTCTCACAAGTCCGGTGAGTAAAGTCCACTTTCGGCTGGTGAGCACGAATGTGAAAGAAATATATTAGACTATTGAGACACAAAGGGGAAAGCGGGAAGGGAGGGGGAAAGAGAGAGAGAGAGAGATGGGGGGGGAGAGATCCTCTAGAGCGAGCACAGGTACACATGCATTCACGCGTCATGCACCAACACACACAAATGACATTTAAACAAACAAACAAAAAAAGAACTGCAGTTTTTAGACACAGGTATCTGTCGTTTGATCCTAATTTCAGCCACTGATTGATACAGTCACATCTAACAGAGCAAGCTTTCCTTAGTGTGCTTTGAGCCTTAAGTGCTCACTGAGTGCGAGGTGCCAGGTGCCAGGTGCTGGTGATGGACGTCTGTAATCCCAGCACTTGGAAATGGAGACAGGGGGATTTTGAGTTCAAGGGTAATCTAAAGTACAGAGAGAGACAGACCCTAGCCAAATAAGTGGGATTTGGGATACTAAGGATGAAGCCCTGGGCCCTGTGGGTGCTTGGCAAGCTCTCTACCATCTGAGCCACATGACACGTACTCTTAAGGGAAAATGTGCCATGGTGGGGGGTGGGGGGTGGGGTGGGGTCTCTTTACCCTTCTACAACTCATAGCTTTGATTTCTGCCAATGCAGCTGATGCACATGTCCCAGATGGTCAGCAAGCTGAGAGGTCCCATCTGAAACTGCAGCAGACAGGAAGCAGAGAGCACAAACTCAAAATGATTCAAGTCTTTAAAGCTCTCCAAGTCTGCCCCAAGCGACACACTTCTTCCAATAAGGCTACAACTCCTGAGCCTCCCCCAAAGAGCACCACCACCACCTGGGGCCCAGCCATTCAAACTTTATGGGGGCGTAGTCTTATTCAAACCCCCACACAGACAATCGCAAATGCAGAGACTGAAATGCTCTGTCTCTATGGGCATGCCACAGGGATCACAGACCTGGCCAGCTCTAAGCCCCCTTGTTCCCTCTAGGGCTCAGGGAATCCATCTATGGCCACAAGGAGAGGCTCATTCATGACAGTTTCCACTTAGCTTCGGGCAAGGGCCTCTCTGACTGTGTTCTCAGCTGAGTTAAGTATAAGAGACAAAAAGCGCATGCCTTTAATCCCAGCACTCAGGAGATAGAGGCAGGTGCACTCAGGAGACAGAGGCAGGTGGATCTCCAGCTCCAGTGAGTGAGTTCCAGGAAAGCCAGGGCTACACAGAGAAATCCCATCTTGAAAAACCAGATGAGAGAGACAAAGAGACAGAGACAGAAAGAGATGAGGTAGAGAGGGAGAGAAAGAGACAGAGACACAGAAACTGAGTTAGAGATGGGGTGGGGTGGGAAGGAGAGGGAGGGAAGGAGGGGGAAAGAGGGGGAAGGGGAAGGAAAAAATTAACAAGAGGTGACCCTGGCCTTCGCTGAGGTGTGAGAATGAGTTGGTGAGGAATGTCAGGCACCCCATGGTGGTGGTGACACAGGCAGCCTGTGTAAGCACAGCCGATGCAGACCATGGGGACAGGGAAGCAGAGAGAGACCACTAAGGGCTAGAAAGTCCCTGCTGTAAGCTTTGGGAAGCATCTAGGCTCTAAACAGGGAGTCGGGAAGGGAAAATACTGTGTACCACAGAGACACCTGCAGCAGGCCAGCTGCCAAGCTCTTGAGGCAGCTCCCGTCCTTCCCCTGGGTGTCTGTTCCTGTAGTGTTAGTGACCTACTGAGTTCCTGAAGGGGTTTCCAGCCCTGACTCCAGGGAGCGGAGCGGGGGCGTGAGCAGCCCCAGGCTTCTGTTTGAATCTCAGAGTCCAGCTGCTCTCACCAGCTTTCAGACCACTCCAGCTGGAGATCACACAATTTAGTAGCCTGGGGTCAAGCCACACCCATCTTCAGGACAGCAAGGGGAGTGGACAGGTGCTCAGCCTGTGTGACCATCTCCAGCCCGCCTCTGATGTACAATGTGACCACCACAGGGGTGGAAGGCAGGGTGGCCAGAGCAGTCAGGAGAGGAGCCCCACCCCCATCTCCCCGTGCCCCACTACTTCCCAAATGCCATCTGTACCAGCGCCCGGTGCTGCTTTCCGATACACCCCAGCCACCTGCGGGATTGGTTACAGTTGCACACACAGCTCTTTGTTTGCTGTCTTGTTTGTTTGCTGGTGTGCAAACAGGTCTTGTAGTTGAGGTTGGAGATTAGCCCAAGGCAAAATGAGATGGGCAGAGGTTGAAAGAGGGGGGCAGTAAACGCTGTGCTTCCCTCCCACTCTGCTACCCAAGCAGAGACCCCAAGATCCCAATTACAACACCACGAGGAATTCGCCTCCAGGAATTTCCTGCCTCTTCAGCTACCTCTATAAATACAAAAACAAAAACAAAACAGCAGCAGCAGCAGCAAAAACCCAGTCTCTCCTGGAGATGGGGGTGAAGTTTGGATGATCTTCTTTGGTCTTTGTTTTCTTTCCTTTTGTTTTGTTTTGTGTTTGTTTTCTTGTTTGTTTGTTTTTCGAGACAGGGTTTCTCTGTGTAGCCTTGACTGTCCTGGACTCACCTTGTAGCCCAGGCTGGCCTCAAAGTTACAGAGAGCCACCTGCCTCTGCTTCCCGAGTGCTGGGATTAAAGGCGTGCGCCACCACACCCGGCTCAGTCTTTGTTTTCAACAGTCTCCCCATAGCCCAGGTTGGCCTCGAACTCCCTTTGTAGCAGAGGATGACCTGGAATTTTCCATCATCCTGCCTTTACCTCCCAAGTGCTGGGATGACAAGTGTCCACTACCATGCTTGGTTTGTGTGGCCTTAGAGAGGGACCCAGCACTTCCTGAGTGCTTGACAGGTGTTTTATCAACTGAGCTACAACCCCACCCTGGATCGTGACCTCCCCCTCCCAAGTGCAGAGATGTCAGCCGTTTCCGCTGTGTTCTCATCAAATTATCCATCTGGGGCTGGAGAGCTGGCTCAGAGGTTAAGAGCACTGACTGCTCTTCCAAAGGTCCTGAGTTCAATTCCCAGCAACCACCCAGTGACTCACAACCATCTATAATGAGATCCTGTGCCCTCTTCTGACCTGCAGGCAGATTACTGTATACATAATAAATAAATAAATAAATATTTTTTTTAAAAAGTTATCCATCTGAACAGGAGCCCTGGGAGACTCTAAGAAACAATGGTGGGCAGATACTTTGGACATTTCCAGGTCTGTGTGTGAAGGGAGAACGCTCCCCGCTATCCTCAGTAGGTCTGCTGTGGATTTCTTCTTCTGGGGGTTCTTGCTTCTTGACTCACAAACACCTGTAACTCTAGCTCCTGGGGATTCTGTGCTCCATTCTTGCCTCATGTAGAGATGGGCACACTCATACACATATGTGTGCATACACACAGAAATAGACAGACAGACAGACAGGGATGCAGAGAGAGTAATAATGAATTAATTCAATATTTTTTTAAAAAGACATTTAAGGGGCTGGAGACATGTATCAGTGGTTAAGAGTGCTTGCTGCTCTTCCACAGAACCTGAGTTCAGTTCCCAGCACCCAAGTAGGGTGACTCACAACTGCCCATAACTTCATCTCCAGCATCCGGTGACTTCTACTGGCCTCCGAGGTACCAGACACTCACACAGTACACAGACATACATGCAGGCAAAACACCCTTACACAAGAAACAAAAATTTAAAAAAAAAAAAAAGCTTAACAATAACAAGGTCGGGCTGTGGTGGCTCACGCCTTTAATCCCAGCACTCGGAAGGCAGAGGCAGGCAGATCGCTGTGAGTTCGAGGCCAGCCTGGTCTACAAAGTGAGTCCAGGACAGCCAAGGCTACACAGAGAAACCCTGTCTCAAAAAAACAAAACACAAAAAAAAACAAACAAACAAACAAAAGCACATTTAGACTCCACTCCCTGACTCTGTGTGGTCACAGTACTCACTGTGAGCCTTGGGGGGGGGGGTCACCACTCAGTGCAAACAGAGACTAGGGGGGTATAGTACAGGAGCCTTAGCTCTGATCTCCCTAACCACCAAGTGCCTTCCAGCTCTGAGAACTTTGGGATGGGAATTGTCTTGCTCAGCAGCTTTGGTGATCTGGTGGGTAGGTCACCTCTGAGCAGCCCCAGGGGATCGCTGGCCCCTCTAGTAAACACTCCCAATCTCTCTGCAGGTCTGTCATCCAAGAGGCCTCGCCAAGTGCAGGCAGACGCTCCCTCACTCTCCTCCCTAAGCCTTTAAGCAGACTGTAGCCCCATCTTCTCAAAGGCCTTTGGAAGGAGCTGGACCGATTAAACTGAGAGCATCTGCCTCCAGGTGCAGAGGAATTCAGGGCCTCTCGGGTTTCTTGGCAGAAGGAGAGAGAGCGTGCACAGACTCCTTCAGAACAAGTGAAACTAATTCCTTCCAGGGGCAGAAAAAGGCAGGCTTTTTTGGCAAAGCAGTTGATAAGATGTTATCTCAGACACCACATGGGCACCCTGGGAGGGAGGCCAGGACTTGTTCAACTGTGTGGGAAGATGGCTGGGGGCCTTGGAGGAGGGGACTGGGGCAGGCTCAGGTGGAGGGGCATGGGGGGAAGGGGGAAAGGGGAAGAAATCCACGTGTCTGTGTGAGGCCCCTCCCATTCCCAGCTTCCCCGGGGCAGACACACACAGACATTTGGGCACCAGCCAGCCTGACTATCTGAGTTCAAGGTCATTCAGTGGGCTTGCTGCGCAAGGAAAAGCACCAGAGTTCGGCTCCTTAGAATCCACACAAATGCTAGGCAGCCATGGAGGCCCACCTGTGGGAAGCAGGGCATCCCCAGAGCGAGTTAGCTAGCAGCGAGACTCTCCATATCCTCAAGCTGTGCGATTGACTAAGAGACTCTGCCTCAAAAGAATAAGCTGGAAGGGGCTGGAAAGATGCCTCAGAGATTAGGAGCACTGGCTGCTCTTTCAAAGGTCCTCAGTTCAATTCCCAGCAACTACATGGTGGCTCACAGGCATCTATAATGAGATCTGGTGCCGCCTTCTTTTTTTTTCTCTGTGTAGCCTTGGCTGTCCTGGATTCCCTTTGTAGACCAGGCTGGCTTCGAACTCACAGTGATCCGCCTGCCTCTGCCTCCCGAGCGCTGGGATTAAAGGCGTGTGCCAGCACCGCCTGGCTCTGGTGCCTTCTTTTGGTATGCAGGCGTACATGCAGACAGAACACTGTATACTTAATAAATACATAAATAAATCCTTTTAAAAATTTTTTTAAAAATAAAGCCAGAAGGACCAAGGAAGATCCTGCTGTCACTCTCAGGCCTCCACACATGCACAACACACATGTACCCACATGCATGTGAATGTGAGTGCATACCACACACAATACACATGAAGAAAGAAAGAAAGAAAGAAAGAAAGAAAGAAAGAAAGAAAGAAGAGGTGGCAGAGATGAACTTCCCCCAGGAGGAAGATGGCTTCTTAGACACCTGAAGAGGAAGAAGAAATCGGCACATTCGGAAGACAACTTGGCATCACCTGGCGAGGACGAGGACGAGGACCGGGCATACATGCTCTTTGACCAGCAACTCCATTTGCAGGGATCTATGCTGAAGAAACCCTGCTCTGTGAGGAGATGTGTGCACAGCCTGCCCTCTGCAGCCCGCTCCACAGCACAGGGCATTTGTGGCTACCAGTAGGGACAGCTTTAAACAGGTACATTTGTGCCGCACAGTAGGGTCCCCACAAAGAAGCCACGACCTGAAAGAGATTATGATTGATAATTCAAAAATCTTAACTAAACACACGATCCAGGTGTGACGTTTCCCCAGCCGTGGTCTCAGAACTCAGGCAGCCAAACCACGAGCGTTGCAGCAGGTTTGAGACCAGCCTGGGCTACATAGCAGAGTCCCCGGCCAACCTGGGTTACAGCGTAAGACAAAAGGCTGGGGTGTGGATCAGCTGCTTAGAGTGCTTGTCTAGGATGTAACAAAGGCCCGGGTTCCGTCCCCAAAGCCACATAAACCAAGCATGATGGAACATGACAGTGATCCCAATACTCGGGAGGTACGAGCAGGCGGTCCAGGGTCATCAGCACAGAGTTCAACGTCAGACAGAGGGCTATGAGAGATTCTGTCCTACAATACGGGAGGGCCGCTGGATTAAAGGCACCTGCCACCAAGTCCTGAATTGGATCCCCAGGACCTACATAGCGCAAGGATGAAACTGACTTTGTCGAGTTCTTCTCTGACCTCTGCACGTTCTGTGGGCAATCATGGGGGTGCATGGAAAGTACCAAAGCTTTTCCCTAACAGCGGTTTCCGTTGCTGTTTGCTCCCATTCTTTTTGTTGGCTTGTTTGTCTTTGTTTTTCCAAGACAGGGTCTCTCTGTGTAGCCTCGGCAGTCTTGGACTCACCTTGTTGACCAGGCTGGCCTCGAACTCACAGAGATGCTCAGCCTCTGCCTCCCTGAGTGCTAGGATTACAGGTGTGCGCCACAGCACCCAGCTGTTCCCATTCTTGAAGGTGCCCCCACTCTACTGTGTAACGCAGATGCACAGTGCAAGTAATAGACAGGTGAGTGGATGGATGGATGGTTGCTTATGTCATTTTGTTATTATCATATCATAATATAAGCGCGTTTCCTGAAATTATATACAAGAAATAGCAAATGTTAACGTGCCTCATTTTACAGCCTTCTGTACAATGTGGGGTTTTCTGTCCAGTAGTTCTCACCTTGTGAGATAGTTACAATACTGAAAGAAAACCCGAGGCTTGGAGTCGGAAGTGGCTTGGCTGCCATCGTGGGATCCTCCACTTCATGCCGGCATTTGCGTCAGAGATGAGGCTCCAGGCTTCTCCCCTTGCATCTTAGCAAGCTATGGTCTCATCTGCGGTTGGCAGCCAGGCTCCAGCTCAGGAGGCCTCTGCCTCCTCTTGAGCTAGCTTTTGGCTGAGAGCTGGAGGAGTGGCCCTGTTCCCCAGGGAACCCCAGTTCCCTGGGTCCTGTCCCGGGAATTCTGACAGTGTCATGAAGAGAGGGTACTGAGCTGTGCCACACGTCTTCTTTCTGAGACTCAGTTTCTCCACCTGTGTAACTGTGCTGAGTGGTGTCACGGAGCAAATGAAAGCCAAGGGGCCTTAAAACCCACAATTCAGGCTGCTATTTACAGCCTCAACTGAGGGGTTGGGAAGAGCCCATTCCTGAGGCCAGCCTTCCCCCTGCTGGTACCTGGTGGTAGTGCTCAGTAAACTTGCAATAAAGGCTCCCCGACCATGGCTGGGGGGGTGGGGGGGGGTGGGGGGGTGGAAGGGTTGGGAAGCTGTGTGGTGCTGACGTGCCACCGGCACTCAGTGGCAGAGGCTGGGACAGCTGGAAGGCCTTCAGTAAGCTAGTCAGTCCAGCAGATGAGGGCCTCACCTCATGCACAGCTTGGATTTTTGTTTATTTTTTTCTTTTCTCCTTTGCTATGCTAGAGATGAAATCCAGATCCCTGCACTTGTGAGGCAAGCACTTCTACCCATTGGACTCTATGCCTGTAGGACTCTCTACCCATAGGACTCTATGCCCATAGGACTCTCTACCTATAGGACTCTCTTCCCATAGGACTCTATGCCCACAGGATTCTCTACCCATAGGACTCTCTACCCATAGGACTCTATGCCTATAGGACTCTATGCCCATAGGAGGCTCTACCCATAAGACTCTATGCCCAGCTACTGAATGACTTTTCCTGGTAAGACATGGGGGAAAAAAAAAGTCTATTTACTCTAGATAGGTTGTCAACAAGAGACCAAAGAAAGGGCTCCACCCAAGTCCAGTTTAGTGAACCAGCAAGTTTATTGAGGTCACATGGGTGACTCAAAAACCAGCTGCATCCCTAAAGAGCCCACCCCTGTGAGTGGCCGCTTACAGCGGCTGCACCTCTGAAGCTGTGTACCTAACCTGCAGGCAGCTTCCCCATGAGTCTTTTCTCCAGCAGATGTTCGCTGCTGGATCGCCTTGAGGAAGGGCCTCTGAGTCCTGTGATTTTTCAGTGTCCCAGGCAAGAGAAGTTTCATTACCTTCCCCAAAGGGATGGCTCAGCTCACAGGAAAAAACAGCCTCAAGACCCAGCGCTTGCTTTTTCAGACTGAATGTCTTGGTCTCTTCTTCTGTTGCTGTGATAAAATGCACTGATAAAAACAACATCCCGGAGGCTGGGCATGGTGGCTCACGCCTTTGATCCCAGCACTCCGGAGGCAGAGGCAGGCGGATCTCTGAGAGTTCGAGGCCATCCTGGTCTACAAAGTAAATCAAGGATAGCCAGGACTACAAGAGAAACCCTGTCTGGAAAAATAGCAACAACAAAAAGTAAGGAAAGGTTTATCTTGGCTCATAGGTACAATCCACTATGTTAAGCAAGTCAGCAGTGGCCTAAACGTGGCTGGTCACATTTCATCCCCAGGCAGGAAGAAGAGAGCAACGAATGTTTGCTGCTCATCTCACATTCTCCTTTTCATATGATCCAGGATCCTAGCCCAGGGAATGGTGCTGCCCATAATGGGTGAATATCTTCGTTAGGGTGACTATTGCTGTGATGAAACCATGACCAAAGCAAGTTGGAGAGGGAATGGTTATATTTTGGCTTACACTTCCATATCACTGTTCATCATCAAACAAAGTCAGGACAAGACTCAAGCGAGACAGAAATCTGGAGGCAGGAGATGATGGAGGCAGGAGATGATGGAGGCAGATAATGGAGGCAGGAGATGATGGAGGCAGACCACAGAGAGATACTGATTATTGGCTTGCTCCTTGGTGAATGCTTAGCCTGCTTTCTTATAGACTTTAGGACCACTAGCCCAGGGATAGCACTGCCCACAGTGGCCTGGGACTGCCCCCACCAATCACTAAGAAAATGCCCTACAGCTGGATCTTTTTCTCAATTAAGGTTCCCTCCTTTCAGCTGACTCCAGCTTATGTCAAGTCGACATAAAACTGCCCTGAGCAGTGACTCTTCCCATCTCGCTAACCTAATCAGGAGAATTAGGTGTGCCCAGAGGCTGGTCTCCTGGGTGATTCTAGACGTCATAGGTTGAAAACTGAGATTAGCCACTGGGTCTCCTTTGTAGCCCTGGCTGGCTTTGAACGCACAGTCTTCTTGCTTCAGCCTCCGGAATGCTAGGAGTACAGTGTGCAGTGTGGTACCCATCGAAGAGTAACGTGCCAAGAGAGCATTTTGCTTTGTTTTGATGGTGCTGTTAAGCCATCCCAGGACCTTTCTCTAAACAAGAGCTCTACCACTGAACTACACCCCCTAGCCCTTCCTGAGTGGCTTCTAAACAAACAAGTGATCTAAGCTTTGTTTCCAACTCTCTTTTAAAAACCATTAACCAAGTTCCTTGGGCTTAGTTTGCAGTGTTTGTTGTTGTTGTTGTTGTTGTTGTTTTACTTTGCATTTAAGATGCATTGGGTTGCAGCAACCTTGTAGTGAAAGGAACTTCACCTTGTGGTAAGCTTCACCAAGAGCACTGCACACTGCACCCACACCACCATGCAAGACCGACACTGACTGATTTATACCCATTAAGCGTGTCATAAGCCCCTTATTCTTTTCGGTGGTGACCTGCAGTGGTGGTGGTGTCCACATTGTTGCTATGCATTCTGCATCACCCGAGGAATCTTCAGAAATGCAGATGTCCAAGCTGCTCTCACCCTCAGCCTAGCGTAGGGACGTTGGCATGGGCCTATGATGTGACATCGCAGGGCTTCTCAGTAGGGACAAGGGTTCAAGAGAAGACTCGCCTCCCTCCTGCCGGAACCATGCCTGGTGATTGGCGCAGCTGAGAGTCAGGTGCTCCAACCATCCTCTGCCAGAAAGACACTAACATTTCCTGTACCCCTGCTGAGGACTGGGCAGAGCTGAAAGGAAGCGGCCGGATGTCATAGTGATGGTGCTCCTGTGATGTAGCACCACTGGGATGTAGAAGATGGAGGATCAGGAAGTCAAGGTCATCCTAGGATTCCATGGGAAGCTGGCAACCAGGCTGAGTTGAATGAGGCACTGCCTGGGACACTGGGCAGCCGGGGAGAAAGTCCTGGTCAAGCCTGGGTGGCAATGCCAGCTCAGACATGATTCGGTGGCTGAGCTTGGAGTGTTGCTAGATTTACCACAGAAACACGCAGTTTAATGTGAACCTCAGGACCCAACAAGCCATGCTTTAGTAGATCATAGTACATGAGAGGTAGTTACACTTGTTTAAAAAAAAAATTGTTGTTCATCTGAAAAGTGAATCAAGCCAGGAGTCTTGCATGTTATCTGGTGACCCTGAGGGATTCTGCTTCTCAGAAATTCAGATTCCACATGAGGAAAATGAAGGGCTGGACTGGAACACCCTATTTAAATAAATGCCACGTCCTCACCTCCTGTGTTCCTGGGAACCTTTCTCTCTAGTGCCACCAGGGGGCACCAGAGTCTTCTTGATGCCTCTTGGCTAGGCGTCTGTCTGGGTCCCTCTGGATCTGGGAGAACAGCTGGAAATCAGGTTGTAAAGGCTAGCAGGATCCAGATGTGCCTGGAAACTCCTATCCAAGTAAAGAAAAACAGATCGCAGAGTCCCTGAAGAGAAGACTCTGATGTCCAGGTACCCACTGACCATTGAGTGGAAGAGAAGAGGCCCCACCTACAGCTGGTTTGGTTGTTACATTTCCAGTCCTGTCCAGGGCCCTTCTGTCTCCTCTGAGTACTCTGATTCTTCTCTTTCAATCTTTAACACCTAGAGTCCTGCAGCAAGAACTGAAACAGACACTGGGGAGCCTGGTACAGCCTCACAGGGCTGAGACGCTTTCTGGGTCAAGGACAGGCCTAGACTGTGGAAATAACGGGGCTTCCTTCACAGTTAAGTGGAGAGAAACCAGTGATGGTGTTGGTGGTGGTGGTGGTGGTGGTGGTGGTGATGATGATGACGACACCTTATTGGCTTTTTCTGTGCACTGAAAGATAGAAACGTTACTGGCAGATGGGCCATGAGATTGGAATGCTAGCAAAGGCTCTGTCTACTCTGTTACAGAGTGCCTGGGAGGAAAAGGAGGAGGGAGGCCTCCCTTTCTAGTTCCTTTGACCCAGGTGCCTCCCATCTCAGAGGTCTGCTTACCTACTCCCTAGGAAATGATTGCAATTTCAATGGTCACCCAAAGGCCTACACTTCCCATAAGGGTGGGACAGCCATCGTTTTAGCCCTAGGATGATTTTAGGAAAGTTCTTTGCTTGGCTTTAAATTGTCTAATTACTTGTAATTTGATCTTCCTTTAACTGTGTGGCTGTCAAGAGCAAGGTCTGAGTTCTTTACTTGTAAGATGCATGGGATGCCAGGCATGGTGGCGCACGCCTGGAATCCCAGAACTCTGGAGGCAGAGGCAGGCGGATCACTGTGAGTTCGAGGCCAGCCTGGTCTACAAAGCGAGTCCAGGATGGCTAAGATAACATAAAGAAACCCTGTCTCGAAAAAACAAAAAACAAAAAAGAAGAAGACGCATGGGATATATAGACTCATGAACAGCATTGTTTCTTACTGTTTGTATTTTTATTGTATTTATCTTTAAGGTCTAGCTCTAGGGTAGGTGGGTTTTGTGTGTGTGTGTGTGTGTGTGTGTGTGTGTGTGTGTGTGTGTGTGTGTGTGTTATTTTATTTTTAAAATAGGGTTACATGTAGCCCAGGTGTCTTAGGGTGTCTGCTGCTATGACAAAACACCATGACCAAAAAGGAAGTTGGAGAGGAAAGGATTTATTTGGCTTACATTTTCACATCACTGTTTCATCACTGAAGGAAATCAGGACGGAACTCAAGTAGGGCAGAAAGCTGGAGGCAGGAGCTGCTGCAGTGGTCACAGAGAGCTGCTGCTTACTGGCTTGCTTTCCCTTGCTCAGCCTTCCTTATAGGACCCAGAACTGGCCCAGGGATGAACTACCCACAATGGGCTGGGCCCTTAGCTGGATATTATAGAGGCATCATCTAACTGAGGTTCCCACTTTTCAGATAAGTCGTGTGTGTGTCGAGCTAACATAAGACTAGCCAGGCTAGCTTCCCACTCACCTGTAGACAAGGATAAACTTGGATTTTTGGTCCTCTTATTTTTGTACCATCATGCCCAGTTTATGTGATTCTGGTCTACAATGAGAGTCCAGGACAGCCAGGGCTCTATTATACAAAGAAACCCTGTCTCAAAACAAAAACAAGTACTGTGAGCTGGAGAGATGGCTCAGTGGTTAAGAGCGCCACCTCCTCTTCCATAGGTCCTGAGTTCAAGGCCCAGCAACCATATGGTGGTTCACAACCATCTATAATGTGATCTGATGCCCTCTTCTGGCCCACAGGTTTACATGCAGGCAGAACACTGTATACATAATAAATGAATAAATAAATACATCTTTAAAAAAAAAAAAAGCAAGTACTGTATCAGGTAAGCCACAGTCATGACCTAGGCTATATGAAACTGGTCTTCCATCTAGAAGAAGGTTACAGTTTCCTTTGGATATTAAAGGGCTTTAGGGAGGGGGGATGTTTTATTCATTTTGGTTTAGTTCTTAAGACGGGGTCTTGTTATGGAGATACAAATGGCCCAGAACTCACAGTGTAACCCAAACTGCCTTCAAATTTGAGGCCTTTCTGCTTGTGTCCCCATCCCTAAGTGCTGGTATTACAGGCATGTCCTAAGTAATTTGCTTTAAAGCAGCACTTCTCCACCTGTGGGTTGGGACCCCCTTGAGGGTAAAATGATCCTTTCACAAGGGTCAATCAGACATCCTGCGTGTCAGATTTTTACATTATGATTCATAAGCAGTAGCAAAATCACAATTATGAAGTAGCAACAAAAAAATGAGTTTATAGTTAGGGGTCACCACAACATGAGGAACTGTATTAAAGGGTCACAGCAGTAGGAACACTGAGAGCCACTGCTTTAAAGAATTTGGAGGGCAGAGCCAGGAGGTCAGGGAAGCATCACCTCTAAGGATCGATGATGCTCCATCAACTCCACTGGTGGGTGACTGACTTTATAATGGGCTGCAACGTATGCACCTGTTATTGTGCCCTCCCAGAGTCCTCAACTCCATCTTGGTTTTTAATTCTTCAATGTTGACTTTTCTTAGAAATCCTGCAAGTTCAATATAGGAGATGCTCCACATTTGGAGGTGGGAGGCACGCTAAGCTCCAGCCCCTCCCTGCTGTTCGTTCACCGACTCAAGGTGTGGCCACATCACCCAAGCCCAGAACTTGTTAGTTAAGAACTGAGCTTTGGAAGTCAGCACTGTGTGTTCCACAGATGATCCAGTCCAGGCTGGCCAAGGGGCAAGACGGCATCAACCACCCACCGAGCCACTTGCTCTCCACCTCGCCAAAGGGAACAGGTCCACAGTTTCCACAGCAGCACCCAGTCTCTGTTTTCCTTCATGCACCATTCCGTCTGAACGGAGCTCATCAATTGTGTGTTTCTGACTTAGTCATGGGACATCTTGTCCACTGGAGGCGCTTGACAAACATCTGCTAGTGAATCCAACACTGCAGGACTTTCCTAAGGCCTCCGACTGTCCACATTCCCAGAGACCATCAATGTGCTGGGCTTGTATACATCCTATAGTCGGGACAAAACTGCCCTCCCCTCCCTTTTCCTCTTACACAGACAAGAACTCCAAGGTCCAGCCAGTGTGTGCTCTAGAAACTTATGTTAATTTAATCAGAATTTAAATTATCAGAAGAACCTGCTGTGTGGCCCAGTGCGCTGGAGTCCCTTCCTCTCCAAGGGGATTTTGGGGGAAATCGACCTGAAAAAAATCACACTGGTATGTCTGATGGGCACGTGCTTTGTAAAGTGTTCTGTGGCTTTTTTGAGGACAGGGTCTCACTATGCAGCCTTAGCTGGCCTGTAACTATATAGACCAGGCTAGCCTCAAACTCACATAGATCTGCCTGTATCTGCCTCCCAGGTGCTGAGATGAAAAGGTGTGCACCACCACACTCAGCTACCAAGAATTGTATGTGAAGAAAAGGTGTCCTATTCCAGGAGGCATAGGTGCCAGGTATGGTTCTCAGGTACTTGAATGATTAAGGAACTAATCTCCCTACCCAGGAAAGTCTCATGTAGCCCAGGCTGGCCTCCAGCTCACTATGTAGCTGAGGATGACCTTTGACCTTTGGACCACCCTACCTCCATCTCTTCAGTGCTTGGTATCACAAGATCAAACCCGGGGCTTTGTGCATCCTGGACAAGCTCTGCACCAACTGAGTTACATCCCAGCCCAGGAACTGAATTCCTCATTGGTTACATTAGTGGTCACAGGAACACAGGAGCCACAGCTTTCCTGTGTATGAAGTGTGTGTATAAAAGCGTGTTTGCATCTGTGCAGATCTGACCAAATATGCCCATGTTTGTGCACACCTGGAAACAAAGAGCCCGAGACTAAGACACACACACACACACCATCACTCAGGACGGCAGTTTCTAAGTCGTTACGTTTTATTTTGAAAGATTTGTCAAGCTCCTCACCATCATCGTGAGTGCTTGAATGGTTAATGAGAAGCAGCTTTTTCATGAAATGTTTGGAGGTGAACAAATTCTCAGCCTGTGAGAGCCAACCATTCCGTTGGCTTGGAAGTCTCTCTTGATTAGTAGGAGGTTTAAAGTAAAAGGGGAGGGGAGGGGCGCACATGCTAGGAACTTTATTACAGCCATGTAGATGTGAAAAGCAAACCAATTCACCGGCCTCACTTTCTCTACGTTACAACTTTCTTTGTCTTTCTCTTGAGTCTCTTTCCTGAAACAGCTTCCCATTGCATAGAACTCCCAGAAAGAAGCCCGAAAGACCATCAGAAGTTGAGTAGGATGACCCCGTGCAATGTTCTGGTCCACCCACAGCTCCCGTGGCTCGCCAACATTTAAACCAGTTGACCTAGGCTGCTGAGACCTGCTATCTGGGTTCTGACTGGTGGATCGTCAGCTCCCACAGCATCCTTGCCCAAATTTTGTATCTGTGTCTCTAACTTCCCTTTGCCTACCTCCAAACCACCAGGGGAAGACCCTAGGTTGCCCACCCCACTCGCCCCGAAGTGAAATAAGCCAAGAGTCTGATTGAGTGAGTGTTAGAGTCAAGTGGAAAAGAGAAATGAAAGCTAAAGATATCTCATGCTTGTGTAAGGCAAGGTTGTGCGGCTCCATTTCCAACACAGCCAGCGAGACACTGGACAGTGCAGGGGACGCGGGGGCTGTGGATGGGCCGCAGCCTCGGAGTCGAGTGTTGTGGGGAAATGCTGTGACTTGGGTTATAGTCTCCTTTTCTTTTTTTCTTTTTAGCACCGTTAATGGATTGAGTTAAATCTATGTTAGCACCTTCTCCCCAGGCAGAATAGACAACCATCCAAACATTTTTAAACAAGGGGGGAATGAAACGGGGGTGGGGGGGGAAGGGGAGACATCAGAGGGACCACAGCAGGAGGTGTGAGCTTAGATCACCAAATCCTTGTTGATGTCCTCTGCAAAGGAAGAAGAGACAGAGACGGAGTTAAAGTAAGGCTCTGCCACAGGAAAGCGGGGGGTGGGGGTGGGGTGGGGGCTGGTCCAGAAGAGGAAGGGGGACAGTGGAAGTGGGAGCAAGAGAGGGTAATAATAAACTAAGAACACATATGAAGGTGTCAGCATGAAATCCATCTTGTGTATAATCACTACACGCTAATAAAACAGACGCCGGGTGTCCATCCTAGCATCTGTTGGGCTCCCTCCCATCCCAGGACCAGGGGCCAGTGACCAGTCAAGGTCATTGAGAAGTGAGTGAATGGGGCCTTGATCTCTCTGACTCTGGCCTATCTCCATCTCTTGAACTGGCTGCCAAGTTGCACTTCCTGCTTCCTCTCCCTAGGCAGCCAGTTCCCAAAATAGTGCTCATACAGAGTGAGGACTGATGTTTGAGGTCCAGGAACGAGACCTCCCAGGGCACAAAGACTGAGCAGAGCCGAGTTAAACAGACAAAGGAAACAGACAGGATAGACAAACACCAGGCAGAGCCAATAGAAGGGAAGGGCCAACATCCCATCCTCAGGGGCACATCTTCACCCCTGAGCCCAGACACTCACGCTCCTTGATGCCGAAGCAGCCGGCCCACTCCTCCAGGGCGATGTACTTGTCGTTGTCTAGGTCACAAGTCTCAAAGAAGCGTGTGGTGCAGTGTTCCATGGGGATGAGCGGAGCGCGCAGTGGGGCCAGCTCGGTGTGAGACAGGTACCTGGCAGGGAAGAGTGTGTACCATTGTGAGCACGAGAGAACCCCACAGCCCAGAGGTGGGAAGCCAGTGGTAGGAGTCCAGGGCTGGGATCCTGGCTTTATACCCCACAGCGCTGCCATGGACCTGCAATGGGACCCAGTGCACCACACTACTCTCCTCTGAGCTCCAGCTTCCTACTCCATCTGACAAGGGAAGGATAGGCTGTCCCAGTTCTCAGTCCATGGGTTTCATAGTAAGGGCCACTTGGCTGAGTGTTGGGGACATAGAAACAATATATTCATCACCTTAGTTATGATAAGTCAACGTCTAGTGAGAGTACAATATACATTTTCTCCTTCTTCTTCTTCTTCTTCTTCTTCTTCTTCTTCTTCTTCTTCTTCTTCTTCTTCTTCTTCTTCTTCTGTGTTCTTTCAAGACAAGGTTTCTCTCTACAGCCCTGGCTATCTTAGGATTCACTGTGTAGACCAGGCTGGCCTCGAACTCACAGAGATCCACCCGCCTCTTGCCTCCTGAGTGCAGGGACTAAAGGCGGGCACCACCATCACCCAAACACACTATTGATGTTCAGTGTTCACACATCAACATAGCTGCAGGCACCCAGAAAAAGGTCTAAAAAGAGACCCAGCAGTCTTGTAACAGGGCTAGGATATAGCTCAGCAGTACAGCACCTGCCTAGACTCCCCTATTGAGAATCCCCCAGTAAAGGATTGGGGGACATGGCTCAGTGGTAGAGTGTTTAGCTAGAATCTTCCAGTAAGGGGCTGGGGTATGGGGTGGCTCAATGGTAGAGCACTTTCCCAGAATCCTCTAGTGAGAGGCTTGCCTAGCATGTTCCAGGCCCCGGGGTTCCATCTGCAGTGCTAAAAATAAGAAGTAAGTGAAGAACAAAATCTGGTGATGGCTCTGACTTCTGGGAGCCAGGCCTGACTGGGCAGGGCGGTGGGAAGGTTACACTGACCTTCACACATCTCTATACCACGCAACGACTGACTGACTTCAGGCTTGCCCTCTGGAGTCCCTCCCACTGTCCTCCACCCTGTCTTCCCTGCTGGCCTCAGACTCCAGAGCATGACCTTTACTTCTTTTCCTTCCCTTTCCTCAGAATCCCAATTAGTTGTCCCCAGAACACTAGTGCCCACAAGGGACTTTAGGGGACACTGTGACTCCAATGTTCTTCATAGCCTCCTGCTGACAGGAGACGTCACACAGAATCTGAACTAGCGAGGGCCCTTCCTTCACTGTCCTGTGAGAAAACAGACTCAGGCAGCTGCAAGGCCACTTGACAACTCTGACTAAGAGGAGGCTGGAACATTTCCCCAGCTATCCAGCCCTGACAATCCATCTAGAACTTTCTCTGGGCCACTTGGCACATGAGATCCGGATGTCCCCAGGGACTCTCCCCCTCCATACTCCCTGTGTCATTCAATTGGATCTCAGCCACTGCAAGAGCTTGGGAGAGGAGCAGCCGAGAGCTTCCCAGAGCTTAGCAGAGCCAGGCGCTGGGGGGTGGGGGGTTGGCCAGCAGGGTGGGCCATGTCCTGGTGCACAGCCGGACACACTGAGCAATGAGCATCTCAGAGGAACCCCTCTGGCCTGGTATCTCTCTCCCAGATAAGCCAGCAGGGTGGCCCTGCCTGTCGCCTGAGTGACCACCTGTTTCTGATATTCAAAGCAAAGAGCAGAAACAGTTACAGGAAGGAGCAAGTAAGTTGCCTCTTTGGGAGCTAAACTGGCCCTCTTTACTCTCATGGCTGTAAATGGAAGCCAGAAGTGACAGCGGGGGGGGGGGGGGGCCGGTAGGGACACAGGGGTACACAGTGTCATATCAGGCACTGCTCTTCAAACCCCTAGTAGGCTCCATAATGCCCAGACTACACACAAGAGCACCCAAGTCAGGAATTTTCCATATGGAAGCCACTGACTGGAAGTTTTAGCAGCTTCTGGGGCCAGGTGGGCTCCACGGAGCTGAACCTCAGGATGGATCCGGGACATGGCCATTGGGATGGCTGCTCTACTCTGCTGGAGGACCGTCAGTAAGCATGAAGAAGGCATGATCAAGACTGCTGTACCTAGGCCCTGGGTTGCATTCGAGTCTGCTCCCGGACTGACCCCCGCCCCCTCTCTACATGGGTCCCCTGTCCCTGCCTCTTTGCACTGCCAATTCTTTACTCCAACATCAGATGCTTTCAGGGCTTTCCTCCCCTCCCTTCCCCCCCCCCCAACCCCAAGCCTTCATCTTCCTTCCCTCAGCATGTTTCTTCCATGTGCTCTACCATCTCTAAGCCGACCCTGGAGTCTTGGGCCTCCTAGCCTCATCTAGCACTTCCGCCAGCCTCCATCCAGGACAGAGCTGAGCCTATGGTCCTACGGACCCTGACTCTTACCCATCAATGGGGTGCTGGTCCAGCTGGCCAAACTGCCAGTGGACAGGGAAGATGTACATTTTGTAATTCTTCTCAAAGTCTTGGGCCAGCAGGTCCACGGGGTGGTCCCCAGCCTCCAGGCGCTTCTCGTTCTCATGGATCTTCTTCACCTGCGGGGGGAGTGGAACCCTCAGGTGACCAAGGGTCTGGGCCCCCTCCCACCCGTGACAAGAGGCCAGCCAAGACCTGAGCTCACAATGAGAGGAAGAGGGTATGTCCCCAGACGGGAAGGGCCATAGCACCACCTGCCGCGAGCCACTACTACCTAAGGAGGCTTTAGAAGAGGCTGCGAAGCCAGGCGGTGGTGGCGCACACCTGTAATCCCAGCACTCGGGAGGCAGAGGCTGGCGGATTGCTGGGAGTTCGAGGGCAGCCTGGTCTACAAAGTGAGTCCAAGACAGCCAAGGCTACACAGAGAAACCCTGTCTTGAAACAACAACAACAACAACAACAGAAGAGGCTGAGAAAGCGACATTAGGTCTCCACCACGGGGCTAAATACGCTCGCTAAAGGAGAAGGCCTGTTGGCTCAGAAGGAATAAATAGGGTTATACTTTGAGGGTCTGTCTACTACAGACCTTCTCAGAGCCTCCAAAGGCAGCTGGAAGTTTGTGTCCTGGTATCCAGGCTGAAAGCACTCTGCACAGTGGGGGCGTAGGCCACCTTGGGGCTCGGTTCTAGGGATTGGCCCTAGATCTTTATCAGCAGGGTGGGTCTAGAGACTCGCACTGGTCTGAGCTGGTAGGAGGCTACTTACCCGCAGCTTCTGCTTCTCAGTGAGGAGGTTGTTGCCCTCATCTCTCTCATACAAGGTGACCAGGACGTTTTTGAGCCAGTCACGCATGCGCAGAGGGAACTCGGTCAGCTCGGAATCCAGGCAGGGGGCGATGTCTAGAGTACAGGAGACAAGATTAGTCAACCCAGACCTGCCAGAAGGCAGAAACACCACCCTACTACTCTCTCCCCCTTGCCTTACTCCCCTGGGCACTCCACTGGGCAAACTTGGCCATGGGGCCTCTGTCTCTCTGAACCAGACTCTTCTAGCTTGATACGCAAGGTCAGCTAACTGCATGGGGAAGCCCAAGGGCATTGTTACTTCCTGACTTACACTTAACCTGCTGAGGGGTACCGTCACTCCAAATGCTCTTGCACCTTTCTAGGCGATGGGCAGGGTGTGATCCCAGAAGAATTGGAGGCCAACCCCTGGGAGGTGTTTGACACAACCTGTACCTACAGGTTCAGCATAGCAACAGTGGGGAGAAGGCTCAAGAATACACAACCATCAGGATCTAGAGATTGTAACCCCAGCCTTGTCTTTGGAACACAACACCCCAGAATGCTACACCTGGAGATTTCCCTCCGAGCCCTCCTGGCACTGGGCTTAGCAAGAGACAAGAGAAGGCTCGTGCCTACAGTCACATTATCAGAGCATCAGCCTGGATCCAGGTAGGGTGGATGGATACCTGGGGGATCTGATGCCTTCTTGTCCTTGGCTTTGAACCCAAGGAATGCCCCTCTGCAGCTAGGACCACTGCCATGTGGGAGTAGGGAGCCCCACGAAGAACTGGATTGGGGAGGTGGGTGGCCTCAGAGGCAGCAACAGCCACTTGCTAAGGACTCCTTGGAACATGTCTCGCCTCATAGCCCAAGACTCCTCACCGACTTCCTCTACCCTGCCTTCTCTAAGGCTGTCTAATCTATGCCTTCCCCTGCGCATCCTAGCCCCGTCATTAAGAGCTCAGGGCTAACCATTGGATCATTTGTTTTGTTTCCTGCCCTCACTTCCTACAGCTGAAAAGCTCAGGCAGGGGAGGGGCCTCTCCTTTGTTTTAGTTTGGTTCCCATTGGCTTGCAGTGCTGGGGATGGGATGCAGGCTCTCGCTCTTGGGCACAGCAGGCAACTGCTCTACCGCTTAGCTACAGCCGCAGCCCATGGGGAAGGATGCTTTCCTTATCTAGAACATGCTACATATACACAGTTCATGTTGTCTCACAGGCAGTGGGTGTGGCTTCAGAGACTCAGGTGATAAGGAGACCCCAGAGCCAACAGAACTTGCAGCTTGGGTCACTAACAATAGGCCAGTCAGACCCCCTGGCATCCTCTTCAAACTCCCCAGCCTTCTAGAAAAGGCGGACAAGGAATGTGATGGAGTAAGGGGTACCTGTGCCAACAGAGGAACAAAGCCTGAAGAAAATGACAGGCACGCCCCTATTTTAAAATGTATTTATTCATTTGTTTTGGTATATATGTGTGCCCATAGTCATGTGTGCATGTGCACATGTGTGGAGGAGGAAGATTGCTCCTCAGGAGCCATCTAACTTTTTTTTTTTTTAAGACAGGGTTTCTCTGTGTAGCCTTGACTGCCATAGACTGGCTTTGTAGACCAGGCTGGCCTCGAACTCACAGCAATCTGCCTGTCTCTGCCTCCAGAGTGCTGAGATTAAAGGCATGCGCCACCTCACCCAGCCTTAATTTATTTTTTGAGACACACTCGTTCATTGGCTCACTCATTAAGCTGGCATGACTGGCCACTGAGCCCCAGGGATCTCCCAGGCTCCACCTCCCCAACACTCGGAGTACAGGTATGTGCTACCACACCCAGCTTTTTATATACATGCTTTACCCACTGAGCCATCTCCCCAGCTCCAGGGATGCCCCTATTTCCAAAGCATTTAAATTCAAAGATATTTAAAATAATTCTGTAGGCCTAGGTCAACCATTGTTTTTGGTTTATAGTACTGAAGTGGGAAGGATTTAAGTTAGCCTTATGAAAGTGCATTCTCATCATCGGAAAGGAAAAAAGAAAAGCATGGTTTGGTTGTCTCGGTGCAAGTGGGAGGCTCTGACAATTCTCTCTCTCTCTCTCTCTCTCTCTCTCTCTCTCTCTCTCTCTCTTAAATGTGCTTCCACGATGGCTGAGTCTTCCCAGTAGATAAGACGGCCTGAATTCATTTTATGAATGAGTCCACTGAGGCTCAGAGAGGGGATGAGGTTTACCCAAGGTCAGCAAAGGTTATCAGTGAGGGCACAGAGCCATCTCCCTGAGGAGGAGGCCGGAAAGCAGGAGGACACTCACATTTGCATGGCCCGATGTAGTCCAGGTGGAGCTTGTGGCCTTTCTTGGTGCCCTCCAGGGTGCACTTGGTGGCAAAGAAGTGGCAGGAGGAGTCGAACGTCTTGTTGTCATTGCTGCATACCTGTTGGCCAAGCACAGGGTACCTCTCCTTCAGTCCCAAAGCCCGACCTGGTCTCCCTTGCCATTTCAAGAGATGGGGACAGGGCAACCCAAACAACAAATGAGAACAGCCAAGGTATCACACACAGCATGAATTAGAGATTGGGGAACAGAAGTCCACTCTGGACCCCCACTGTTCCACCACATGAGGGCCATGGGTGATTTTAGAGCAGGGGACACGTCTGAGTACTCGCTAAGACACAAAGGACAGTGAAAGAGGGCTGTGGAGAAGACACCCGTGCGTGGGAAAAAAGTACACAGCGCGCCAAAAATCTATTATCCTTCTGAAAGACACAGCGAGGCAGGTGAGATGGCTCAGAGAGCAAAGACCCTCAAGCCAGGTGTGGTGGCGCACACCTTTAATCTCACCCCGCAGGCTGCAGGGGCAGGAGGATCTCTGTGAGGTCAAGGCCAGCCTGGTCTATAAAGCAAATTTCAGGCCAATCAAGGGCTACACAGAGAAACTTGTTTCATTAAAAAAAAACAAAAAACAAAAAACAACCAAACAAAAAAAGCTTGCCACCAAGTTTAATGACCTATGTTTGATCCCAGGGATCCACATGGTTGAAGAGAATTGGCTCTGAACATAAAACATGGCGTACACACATGTGAGCACGTACACACATAGAAAGAAAGGGGGGTGGGGGAAAAAAAGAGAAGTTAGGAAGAGGGGAAGGAGGAAGGGAGGAAAGAAAGAAGGCAACAAGAGCTGATGACATTTCCCTAGTTGACAAGGATGCTCACTAAATGTGGCTACTTTCAGAGGATGCTCTTGGCAGAGTACCCGTGGGAGTCTGGAATTGGTCCACACTCAGCAAAATTCAGCTATAGGACCAGTCCCTGGTGAAGACATTTTTGCCGTGTCAGTGCTGAATAGCTTTATGCATGCTGGGTAGGTGCTCTATCTCTGATCAAAATCCTTATTCCTTTATTGTTTTAAGACACTGTCTCACTACATTCGCCAGGCTGACCTTAAACGCAGTGTTGTAGCAGAGCCAAGCCTTGAACTTTCAACTTCCCTCTTACTCCAGCCTTCCTGTACCAGAGATGAAAGGCCTGAACCACCAGGGTTTGCCCAAATAAAAATGAGGGGCCAGTGAGCTAGCTCAGCAGGTAAAGGAACCACAGGGTGGAAGGAAAAAAACTGACCCAGCAAGTCCTTGGACCTCCACATGCATGCATGCCACACACACAAAAGAAAAAAATGTTGTTAATAATAATAATAACAACAACAATAATAACAATAACGATGATGATGATGATGATGATGATGATGATGATGATGATAATAATAATAATAATAATAATAATAATAATAATAATAAAAAAAAGTATGAAGAAGAGTGCATTCCAGGCAGGCATGGTGGTGTACACCTTTAATCCCAGCACTCAGGAGGCAGAAGCAGGCGGATCTCTGTGAGTTCGAGGCCAGCCTGGTCTATAAAGCAAGTCCAGGTCAGCCAGGGCTATCATACAGAGAAACCCTGTCTCAAAAACCAAAAACCAAAAAAAAAAAAAAAAAGGAATGCATTCCATCTGAGATTATATGGCACGTAGTGATCATTTCAACACAGAGCCAGGAACCTGGTGGTACAAGGACATTCTTTTAAATTCTCATCAGTGGCTGGAGAGGTGGGGCCTGGCAGGCTCTCGCCTATGACTCAGCTCCACTTTCCTGTTGTGACTGGTCCTAGGGAGAGGCCTTCTGAGACTGGAGCTGCCTTACTAGGTCCCCAATGCTCACAGATTTTCTTAGCAAACTCTGTCTGTCCTTTGCAGAGCCCCAGGCCCCTTCTCTTACCTTCTCAAACTCGCCAATGGGAGCGGGGCAGCTGGTGGGGTCCTGGCACACACACATGGGGGTGTTGCTCTCATCCAGCTCACACACCTTGCCGTGTTTGCAGTGGTGGTTCTGGCAGGGGTCTGGAGAACAGGGCATAGAGTCAGCTCACTGGGTGGGCACGTGCTCCCACACCACACAGATGGGAGTTTGGGGCTCACAGCCTTTGCCTGTCCTCTACTCCCAACACTGGAGTTGTGGGCATCTCCTTCCCCGTGCCCAATCCTCTGTGCTCAACCATGGAGTTTGGCGGGGTGGGGGGGAGCAGTTGACTCAGTCTGGGGATTAGGAGTTCAAGGTCAGGACTAAGGCATTTTCAGAGGGCTGGAACCTCAGTCTGGGGACTCAGAAACCTGGGGTACATATGGATCCCCCACCCCCATGACCAAGACAACAGCTCCCACAGTGCAGCAACCACAGTGCAGCATTTCCACATCCAAAGCACTTTCTAGAATGACTCGGCAGATTGAGCTGTTGTCATGGATTCGGTGAGCTGTGAGGTCCAGTGGAACAGGATCAGGTGTCCGCAACGGAAAAGGAAGAAGAAGAACAACTCAAGGCCACAGAAGACAATGGGCCCAGCTATGACAGGAAACAATGGCTGGGCATGGAAGAGGAAAAGGATATGACTCAAGACCCCATGCCCAGCCCCTACTCCAGCATGCCCTGCCTGGCTCTCTCCAGACACTTGTAACTAACTGTCCCCTTGAGAAAGCTGAAGTGATGCCAGGCATGGTGGTGCATGCGGATCGCTGTGAGTTCGAGGCCAGCCTGGTCTACAAAATGAGTTCAGGACAGCCAAGGCTACACAAAGAAGCTCTGTCTTAAAAAAAAAAATAAAATAAAATAAGAGAGAGAGGGAGAGGGAGAGGCAGGGAGGAAGAGAAAGCTGAAGTGGGTGCTGGGGATTTGAACTCCGGGCTTCGTGTTTGTGCAGCAGGTGATTTTACCCACTGAGCCATTTCTCCGGAGCATCACCCATCTGCACCACTGCTTTGTTAAGATATGGAAGCCCTGGTTCAAAGGATTCAAACAAGGTTCGAAGTCCATGTAGGATGCAGTGAGTCCCTGTAGGCTGAAGCCTGGGACCCTGAGTCACTTCCTCTTTACTTGAGGCATTAGAATTTACGTCAGGCTCCCTTCCCTACACGCTCTGCTTCCGTGGGCCAAGTGGAAATCGAAAGAGCCAGTCAGCTTTCTCAGATGGACTCCCAGAAGTGGCTTGCACTCAAGCTGAAGCCCTGGGGGAATCTTGGTGACCAGATGTGACCATGACCTCTGTGGGAATGTGACACCCAACTGTGGAGTTTCCTCTGCCCTTCACAACTTAGATGGCCTGGCTATAAATAGATCTATCCCAGACTCCCATGGCCTGAGGATTCCCAGCTGGCCTGCCACAGCTACCAGGGCCCCACAATGCATCTCCTTGGCCAGAAACTCCGGGTGAGCTGTCCTTGGGCCTCTACCCACACAGTCAAGTGACAGGGAAGAGACTTACTGTCAGCCACCACATCCTCAACAGTTTCCTCGGCACCATCCTCAAACTCTCCCATTTCCACCTGGACTGGGTTGGCACCCACGGGTACCTGGCATGGAAGAGAAAAAAAAATGAGTCCAGGGGCTCTCACCCCACCCCAGACCTGGGAGACAGTTGCAAAGGAGGAAAGGCCTGCATGAATCTTCAGAAACCCACAAGAGAGTGTGAGGGACACACAGAACAAAGATGGGCTGGGCCCACATCACAGAGCAAATGTCAGGGTGGTGATTTGGGTGGACTCCTGTAGTTGTTATTAGCCTCTTCAATTTATTATTCTATATTAAATATGTCTAGAGCCCCAAAATTCCATTAAGATGAATCAGAAGCCTCTAAGCTGTTAGGACAAGAAGCCACACCAAGCTATCTCTGCCTGCCAGGCCCAACTGAGTGGATTTCTCTGTTACATGCCAGGGGACACTGTGGGTGATAAAAAAAGAAACCCAAATGTTTCTGAGTCCTCCCAACCTCAGGGCTTAACGGAAGGCTTGGGAAACAGTCAGGAGCGTCGGGGGACACTCAGGCTAGTAGCTGTTCCCCACGTGCACACAAGGAGAGAACGCATGTCCTGTTCCAGTGGGGAGCCCCACTGCCCTTGTCCGGATGGCCCAAAGGAAGGAACCAGGCAGAAAGGGGTCAGAGGTGGGGTCACCGTCACCATGCCACATACGTACCCCTGTCTCCTCTGTCACCGTTTCCTCCACCACTATCTCCTCGGTGGCTTCAGTCTGCTGCTGGAAAAGAGAACAGGGTTCAGAGGGCTGGTCAAGGCCAAGGCCAGCTGTCTCTCTGAAGTGTCTCCGGCCGGGAACACAAGCCCGGAGGCACTGAGGTCTCAGGCTAGCACATACAGTGCAATTCCGTTCTCCCTCCTTCCTTTAAATTTTTTTTAATCACAATTGTTTAATTTGTTTGTGTTTATGTGGGGGATGGAGTGAGTACCCATACTGCAACGCATGTGTGGAAGCCAACGGCCAATGTGTGGAAGCTGGCCCTCTCCTTCTGTGGGTTCCAGGGACCACACTCAGATGGTCAGGCTCGGCTGCTGAGCCATCTCACTGCCCTCTCCCCTCTTTCTTTCTTTTTATCAAATATGGAATGCTCCAAGCATTCGTGTGTCCTCTTGCACCAGGGCTGTGCCAATCTTCTCCGTTTCGTTCCAGTTTTAGTCAATCTAGGCCTGAAGCAAGCCCTACCCCGTCCACCCCCGCTCCGTTAATTCACTTCATTTGGACAGGATCTTTCTCCAGGCTGACCTTGAACTTGTCAGTTATGTTTTAGGCCTCCGAGAACTGGGATCAGGAGCTTGAGCCATCACACTGGGCTTGTTGTATATCCCTCCCACAAACCACCTCCCCCGTCCATTATCTTACTGCCTGGAGCACTTCTGCTGGTCAAGCCTCAATGTAACAGAGGCAGATGCACTCCCTCTAATTCACAGATGGGGAAACCGGGACCCAGACAGAACGAGCATCCTCTGTGACTTCTAACAGTTGTCGACCCTTCCTACCCCTCCCATGGGACCCCATTTTATTGCTAGTAGGAAATTCCCTCCTGACTTTTCAGACTCCAGGAGGAGCAGGTAGGGTGACACAAAACTTTGAGTGCCCCTTCCCCCCACCCCCTCCCCCCTTCCCCCACATGCAACCCAGACTGACTGGCTGCACCCTTACCCTCGATTGATTGGCTGCAACCTCTTCCAAAATTAACAGTAACCTCACCAAATGTCAGTCAAAATCTGCCTGCCTGATGAGTTTGGCCAGAAGCTGCCATCCACCCACTAGTGAACAGAGCAGGGAATTCTGGTTTGAAAGGAGCTGTTCTGAGCGGGGAGTGGCAGCACATGAAACTCCAACCGTCAGGAGGCTGAGGCACAAGTGGGGTGTGGGGACCAGGAGGCAAAGCAAGGAGCACAAGAGACCATGGAGGGAACTGGGGGCTCGGACCTCGCTCGGCCTGATTGGCTCTCTTTGAAAATGTTTCTGTTCTGTTTCATCTTACTTTTCATCCAGCACATTCCCTGAAGATGGAGTAATGGTCACTTCTGGTTCATTCCAGCCCCTCCCTCTCCCAGCAAGCCTGCCAGTCTTACTCCAAGATCTGATCGGGGCTGCCCTATCCCAGACTTCCAACAGCCTCCAGTGTCAACATCGCTGTCTGTGTCTTCTGTACCCATCAGTTACTTATAAGCAAAACAGTTCATGAACTCAGAAGCCAGCCTGTCCCTTTCTCTGAACGTAGTTCCTTTGCCAGCTTCATTCCACCAACAGGCCCTCATTTCTGCTTCTGACTCCCTCAGAGAAGAGGCCAGGTCCTGCTAAAGGGAGCTGAAACTAGCGTGCATCGTGCAAGCTCTGACCTGTCTTTTGGTTACAGAAGCTTTTTTTTTTTTTAAACTTCACTGAATAGTATCCTCCCATTAATTCTTCTAACCTTATTGGCTTAAGAGAAAGTTTACTTATTTTTAATTTTTTAAGGCTTATTTATTTCCTGTGTATGAGTGCTTTGCCTGCATGTATGTCTGTACACTACATGCATGCCTGGTATCCGTAAAGGATCAGAAGAGAGCATCAGATCCCCCGGTTGTAAAACACATGTTGGTTCTGGGGATTGAACTTGGGTCCTCTACAAGTGCTCTTAACCACTGCACCATCTCTTTAGCCCTTATTTTTATTTTTTTTTAAGACAGGATCTCACATAGCCTGGGCTGCCCTCAAACCCACTATGTAGCTGAAGATGACTTTGAATTCCCAATCTTCCTATGTCTCCCAGTGCTCCCTAAGGCCAGGTTTAAGCAATGCTGGGGACTGAGCCCAAGGCTTTGTGTATGAATATTGTTTAAGCGCTCTACTGAGACACACCCCTGCTGTCTGCCCGAGCACAGAAGGCAGGTTCCAAGGCTGGAGAAACCGAAATATGCTGCAACTCAGTATCTTTGGGTACTTACAGGGGCTGCCAAGGCCCTCCCGGCCAGGCAAAGGAGAAAGAAGATCCAGGCCCTCATGGTGCTGGGAAGCCTGTGGGGAGGAGAGAGCGGGAACCATTAGGACAGACTTCCTCAGAGTTCCTGAGTGATGACGGGAATGTTAGCCTCTCGGCAGTGTAGAAGAAACCTCGTTTAGAGCTGAGATGCCCTTTGAACCTCCAACACCCATTGTCCTACTTCTTGATGCAAAAAGCAGACCAGGCCAGGAGTCTCCAGGGGGAAACTCTGCAGCTGCGAGCCAATGGGATTGGCTTTTCTACTTCACCCCACCCCACGCCCTCAGTTTCCTTCTATTGAGGATCTATTGAGGTACAGAGTTTTCTATTTATGGTAGTGAGATGAAGTCTCTGCTCTAAGTGCATTTATTTCAGTTTCTGAAAGTAACTGGACAAAAGGCAACAGGCTCAAAAGCCAAGTTGGGGCCTCCGATGCCTCTTGTTCTAAGACTTTTGTCCCCTATTTCTCAAGTTCTCCCCCCCCCCCCTCAATCTCACCCCCACGTTCCCTCCCCCTCCCCTTCCCTCTTCTCTTCCTCCTCCCCTTCCTCTTGCCCTCCACACCCTCTCCTCTACAATGGGAAAAGTCAACAGGAATCAGAGACAATGAAACATATTTAAGACAAGGCCTGGGTGCCTGGGGGAAACCGGAGGCATCGTGATTTTCTCCACTCTGCTCAGAGGGACAACATTTCTTTGGGTTCCCCAAGGACATATCCAGATGTGTCCCTGTGTTTTAGAAGGGAGGTCAGCTAAGATCTAGAAAGTTCTTCCTAAGGCCTCCTTCCTCAAGCTCGTGGTCTATCCTGTCTCTTTCTACGGCCACACAGAGCAAGCCTGTCCCCTCTATCCCTCCAGAGCTTCGGGTCAAGGGAGGCATGGCGACGCCAATTCTTCTTGGTTACCCAAGACTTCCCCTCTCAGCCTCTTCCCCAACCCTAGCTTCTTCTGTGACTTTCTCAATTGACAAAGCTTGGTGCTGGGGGATGCCCTGGCAACATGGGCAAAGCTACCAGGCTCAGATTCAATGCCCAGGAGTGCCACTCTACCTCAATAATCCCTGTCTGCATGTATGGATTAAATTCTTTGTTTTCTCTAAACCTTGGCTCCCCATCTCTCAACAGAGAGGGTTGGAGCTGGTAAACTTCAAGATGATGGACGCAGTCTTTGAAATGCTTGCAATGGAAAGTTGGGTAGGGGTAGCTGAAGAAAAGAGCATATGCTTAGCTTCCAGACTCCAGCTCCAAGCAAGCAAACTAACAAACACAAGGGAAGCTGGTCTTGGCATCCGCCCTCCTCTAGTATCCACCTTCTTCCCTCAGATAATAGTACTTGGAAGAAAAAACAAAACAGAACAAAAGTCTAGATTCCCAAGCATCTTTGAGCTGAGGGTGTGGCGCAGCAGTATAGCGACTGGCTAGCATGCATAAGGCTCTGAGCTCAGTCTACAGCACCACAGAGCTATTCAGACAAGACCTGGGTAGCAGAACAGGCAGAGGAAGAAGACACCATAACAGTCCCATGCTAGGCCTAAACCGGAAAGAGCCTCACCCCCTACTTCATGGTGTGGGCATGAAGTGAAACTGCAAAGAAATCAAATAAATTGATTTGGGAGCTTGGCATTTGCCCCAGGACAGCTCTGCCTGGCAGAAGGGTCTAGTCTTCCCTTTCTAGGCAGTTTCTGGAACATTCTCTCCCCTCTCACAGTTGTTCACTTGTTTCCCTTCTTGCTTCTCCATTTGGAAAACACGAGTCCGACATCCTCTGAGTGTGGCTTTGGGCAGACGGAAGGGGAGAGGGGGCATCAATGAGGGACTTGTCTGAAGTTGTTTGAAAAGGAAACATCAAAGCGAGGCTGGCAGCTAGCGGCCAAACGTCACCCAGTCCAGGCTTCAGCAGCAGAGAAGTCAGATCGCTGGAGAGGTAGCCAGCCAGGCTAGGACCAGACGTGTCATAAGCCTCAGCTTAGAGGGCTACAGTGACAACTCCGGAGCCTGGGTTCCTCATCTGGGCAGAAGGAGGGGATCTTGGGACCCGGAGACTGCCCTGGCCCCATCCTTCACTCTCACTCTGCCCTGTCTAAGGACCTAAGTCCTGGAGTGCTTCATGGCCTTAAGCTCAGAGACTGGGTAAGGGTAGGAAGAAAAGCAGACATAAGGACTCTCAGGAGAGATGGTCACTGTCTACATGTTGGTCCTGCGGGATGCTGCCTCACTGATCCCAGAATCCCTTTTCCTCTAGATGTTAGGGTGAATAGATAGAGAAGCCCCTTAACTATTATGGATGAACAGCCATGTTGCCTGCTTGTCCGTGAGACATATTTCTGAGGTTCTGGCTAAAGAGGCTGGAGTCCGCCCTACAAAGTCTGTTGGAGGCACAACAGTCAAACCATACAGGTCAGAGCACAAGGTCAAGGCCCTGTCCTTAGTACCGGGCAGCCATGATCTTCTACACTCAAACTAAGTCCAGCATGCTGGGCAACATACAAATACCCTTTGGCGTTTCCACAAACCACTTTCCAAGGAGGGCCTGAGGCAGATTTTTCTGCCCCATTATACGGATGAAAAGACTGAGGCCTAGAAAGGAAGACCCATGCCTCTATCCAGCAGTCCAGTGCATGAGTGACAGGTATCAGCATGGTCTCTCAACTCTGTGTGATGTTTCCCTTGGCAGACACCCACCTCTGGGTAGTCATTAGGATGGTGCCCACTTGGGCCAAACTGGCCTGAGACGCAGGCAGGAAAAATGCCCTGAGCAGGGGAGGAAGTGGAGGTGTATTACCATTGGCTTGGTGACCACCAAATGCAGACACCCCTGGTTGGCACCCTGACGTCTCTTTTCCCTGTTCCGTACATTGAGTCCCTTTCTTCTGCCTTTATTTGTTCTGGAGAGAGCTGAAAACTCAGCCTGGGCTGCCAGCAGGACCTGAAGCAGGGGTCACTTGTTTAGCTCTTTGGATGGAGGAGTTGGGATGGAAAAGTACAACCAGCCCCTGGCTCACTCCCCTTCAAACCTAAAGGGGCTCCTAGGAGCTCCCTGAGGACATGGAGGTACCACTGCGTATCAAAACCCTGGGGCAGCCTCAGAAGTATGGGCTTTCAGACAGTGTGGCTCAGAGCCAAAGTCTCTTCGGATGATCTAATGTGGTGGGAAAGCATGTGGCGAAAGGCAATCTCAAGAGAACTTCCTAACAGTCTCAACGAGCTAGGCTGGCCTTGAACTTGATCTGTAGGCAAAGATGGTCTCAACCACCAGATCCTCCTGCCTCCACCTCCCAAACGCTGATTACAGACCTCAATCAACACACCCAGCTCTTTTGTTCTGTTGGTTTTGGGGTCTTTTGGGGGCGGGGTCAAGGTCTCACTATGTAGCCAAAGCTGGCCTCAAATTTGTGACCTACGAGCCTCTGCTTCTTGATGTGCTAGATACTACTAGGCCAGGCCACAGGGATTACTGAACCTTGAAATGCTGCCAGTGCGGATGACTTGTTGAGAAAGCCTGCTCCAGAAGAGCAGTGTCCTCCAAAGCCTAGGGCCTTGGTACATGTTGGACTATGTCTATGCATGAAATTACAAACAAGCAAACCAACCAACCAGGAGTTGAAGGGAGCACTCAGTTGATAAAGTGCCTGCTATAGCAAACATGAGACCCTGAGTTCAGATCCTCAGTATCCATGTAAAAGGCAGGCATGGCAGCACATGCTTGTAGCTCCAGCACTGGGGAGAGGCAGAAATAGGAGGGTGCTGAGCCTTGCTCACCAGCCAGTCCAGTCCAGCTGAATCAGCAGGACAGAGGCCAGTGAAAGACCCTGTCTCAAAAACAAAGTGGACAGAGCCTGAGAAACAACAGCTGAGACTGAACTCTGGCTTCTACAAGCACCTACACACAAGTGCATGCAAGCCCTGTCCCCCACTCAGAGAGAGAGAGAGAGAGAGAGAGAGAGAGAGAGAGAGAGCGCAACTGGGACTTGAGAGTCCTGCAAATTTTGGAGTGTCCCTTCTCCTCAGTTGCTCCAGAGTCCTTGTTTTTCTTTCTGTTTATTGTTGGAAAGGATGAAGCTATGGGAAGTGGTTAGAGTGTCACAGATGCTAAAAGGTAGAATTGGTTCTGGGCAGCTAAGAGGCGGCTCCAGAGTTTGTGGCTGGACACAGCCCCAGCGAAATTCCAGAGTCTCCTAAAGTGCCACGTTTCACTTCGTCTAGACCAGACCGGAGGAGTTCCTGCTGCCTCTGCGGCCTCTAGACCACGTGACTGGGTCCTGCTGGCAGCCCAGGCTGAGTTTTCAACCCTCTACAGAACAAAGAAAGGCTGAAGGAGGTTCGGCCATCCCTGTTGTATCAGGGGTGACCACAAATGGAGGGATAAGAAACATCAAAGTACCCAAGATGTGACATCTGGAAAGGACTAAGGGATTCCAAAGGCAGAAGATATGTAGCACGCCAACCTGCCCACACCCTTCCTGTGTATGTGGCAGACATTACTAATCAATCATATAAGCTTTTCCCCTCAAAGTCTGGAATGGCATCAGAATTTTGAACACCATTCTGGCAGCCATTACTAGTGGCTTGCCATTGTGGGCCGTGCTTCTACTTTAGACAAAGAACTTACAGCTTAGAAAGAGAAAATAACTCACTCAAATTCCTCCAACAAGGTGGTTTCTGAGCCAAACATTAAGAAATATCTAAACTTTCCCTGTGGTTGGTTTCTTCCATTGAAATCTGAGATCCTAATGCCACAAGGAGTACAGAGAGATCCAGAAAGATCCTTTAACCAGGGACTTTGAAATCAAGTTCCTGGAAGGACCGAGTCGCTATCTCTGTCCATGGCTTCTTTACTAGCTATTTATGGCTAGGCAGGAGAAAGAGGAGCTGATTTGCTGCACAACACACCTCTGGCCAACGCAGAGACTGTTTACCTAAGGGCTTCTGTTAAGTTATCATTTGTTGGCCCTAGTCCTGTCCCTGTGCAACCCAGCTGTCCCAGGAGTCACAAGCAAGGCTGGGAGGGAGCAGATATCTGCACTACAGTAGAGGGCAAAGGTAGCTTACTCAATCCCATAGACGGCTAGATGCTGGCGCCAGCCTCCTCTTTTGTCTAAATTAGAGGCCGAGGAGGGGCCAGTGGGAAGCAACTGAGTAACCACTTATAAGCCACGTATGCTGGGCCTTGGGCCTCATGGCCAAGTTACTTGGGCTGTGTAGACCAGAAAGGGAGGGAAGAAGTGTTGCTAATTCTGCATTATGCATGATTTAGGGCCTAATAAGCAAGGTCAGTTCTAAACTGACCAGAACATAACAAGATCCCCAACAGCTGGAGTCTGGGCTTGGACATCAGCCTGCTCTATAACGTCCAGGGAGTTTCCTTCCCTTTCAGAGTTTCAACTTTTGTACCTTGGAAATAATGGGGTCGGGTAACTCATGTGCCTGTGTTTCGGGGAGAGAAGGGTGTGTGTGTGTGTGTGTGTGTGTGTGTGTGTGTGTGTGTGTGTGTGTGTGTAAGAGAGAGAGAGAGAGGAAGAGAGAGAGAGAGAGAGAGAAAGAGAGAGAGAGAGAGAGAGAGAGAGAGAGAGAGAATCAAACTGACAGTATGTTTGTTTGAATCAAACTGACAGTATGTTTGTTTGCATCCTTGATGGTGTGTCAGTGTAGATGACATATGGCCTCACTTGGCATCTGCTAATAGGTGAGGATCAAGGTTTTCTTCTTCTCTGTTTCTTTTTTCCCCTTTTGTTTTTGGTTTTTCCGGACACAGTTTCTCTGTGTAGCCGTGGCTGTCCTGGAGCTTGCTCTGTAGACCAAGCTGGCTTCGAACTCAAGTACTGGGAATAATGGTGTGTGCTACCACAACCTGGCTCAAATACTTTTTAAAAAACATTTAAAGAGCCGGGTGGTGGCAGCGCATGCCTTTAATCCCAGCACACGGGAGGCAGAGGCAGAGGCGGTGGATCTGTGTGAGTTTGAGGCCAACCTGGTCTACAAAGTGAGTCCAGGACAGCCAGGACTATAAGAGAAACCCTGCCTTGAATTAAAAAAAAAAAATATATATATATATATATATATTTTGTTTTGTTTTGGTTTTTCGAGACAGGGTTTCTCAAAAAAATTTTTTTTAATTTTTTTTCAAAGATGTACTTCAAAAAAAAAAAGATGTACTTCAAGGGTCTCTCTCCATGTGTAGGTGTGCGTGCATGTATGTGTGCGTGCATGTGTGTGTGTAAGCGAGGACATCACTCAGGGAGAAGAATGTGAGGGTGTAGCTCATCCTGCACATATTTTTAGCCATGCTGGTGGGTAAAATCAGTACCTACATATTTAAACTCTGTGCCCCTGGTGTTTGTGTTTGCCTATTTATCTCCCCAGACTCATCTGCCGGCCCAGATGTCCTCGATAGACAAACATGCTTTGCCTCATATCCTCTGCTATTTAAAGCATATTTTCAGCTCGGAAAGCGGCAGCTGGAAATAGCAAGCCCAGCTCTGCTTCGGGCTGCAGAGCCCACAGCTGGAAGAGAATCCGCCCAAAGCCAGGGCCTCCCAAGCCTTCCTTCCTGTTTCCTCTCCTAAGACAGGAAAGGAGGCTGCTGTTAAACACGCAGGGTGCTGCTCTTTCCAAGGAAATCAGTGTCTGGGACTGGGATCTGGGAAATCTAGCTCAGATAATCACCACTTGACAGACTGGGAAACTGAGGCTAAAACAGGTAGCGTCTTTCTATACATCACCATTGGCTTTTTTGTTGTTGTTGTTGTTGTTTTTGAGACAGGGTTTCTCTATGTTATCTTGGCCATCCTGGACTTGCTTTGTAGACCAGGCTGGCCTCGAACTCACAGAGATCTGCCTGCCTTAGCCTCCTGAGTGCTGGGATTAAGGGTGCGCGCCATGCGGCTCACTATTGGCTTATAACCATGCTTTTGACCCGTGCGGCCCTTCCTTCCTTCTTTCCTTCTCTCCTTCCTTCCTTCCTTTCCTGTGTGTGATGTATATATGGTGTGTGAGAGAGAGACAGACAGAGAGAGAGAGCCAAAAGTCAGCATCTTCCTCAGGTGTCCTTCAGCTACCATGTCCATCTACCTTATTTTTTGAGGCAGGGGCTCTCACTAACCTGAAGCTAATGAGGCAAGCTGCCCTTGGAATAACAGACAGGCGTAGTAAGCACACCTGGCTCCTCAAGTCTGGGCTCAGGCTTATGCAGCAAGCACTTCAGACTGAGTCTTGGTTCCAGCCCTGATCTTTCTGTAGTGGAGGGCACATTGCTCTTGGGGAAATCTATGGGTTAAAAGGAAGTGAGGTTGCAAAGTGCTTCCCAGTGTGTGCATTAGCCCCTTTCAATGTGGCACCTTCTCCAAGGGAGGAAACCAGAGCTCAGGAGAAATAGGGAGGAAACCGGAGCTCAGGAAGAAGACAGATTAGTTCAAGGTCAAACTCCTTCGCCACACAGATCCACATCCTGGCCTACAAAGGGCAGTTCTAGAAGCTTATCGCAGTCCTAGGGGCCCTGGGACGTGGGGACAGGACCAGAACCAGGAATTTGCTGCCGTCCTTGTATTTGGGCGGGGTGGGGTGGGGTGCTGGTGGCGTGGGGGGACTGAAACCTGACAGTCCCTGAACGTTCCCAGAGTCCCCTCCCAGCCAGTAGGCAGAGACCCTAGGGTGAAAAAAAAAGGTTACCATGGCAACTCGCATTCCTCCCCGAGTGAGTCACTAGGGAGAAGAGCCTCTTGGTGGGTGGAGCTTGGAGAAAGTTTCAAAAACTGACTCCTTCTCAGAGCCGCCCCCTCCTCCCTCCCCCTCCCTCTGTGCGGCCTTGTCGATGTGGCAGCTGATGGCTGAGTTAACTCTCTCTTCCCTTCCCCCCAACCACTCCTTTCTGGTTTAGTCTTCCGGCAAATACAAACTTGTTTCTCTCTTCTTCGCATCGCACCGTTGGCACCATTCTGGGCGGGGGTTGGTATCTTAGACCTAAAAGCAGTGGATAGCCATCCTCTCTTAAACACACACACACACGCACACGCGCGCGCACACACACACACACACACACACACACACACACACGCGCGCGCGCACACACACACACACACACACACACACAGAGAGTCCCAATCACGTACCCACACCACTACACCTCTTGCACATGATTTTCAGAAACTTCCAGAGACACCCTGAAGCTCAAAGACCATTTTATAGGCTCAATTAAGTGACCTTGCTTGGAAAGTCTCAGGGGAATTCAGGTACCCTAAAGACTATACCTCTTCCTTAGGGCAGGAAGGCTACAGCAAGGGGAATGCCTATGTAAGACTGTCCACTTACTGCCTAAAGCTTGCCACCCCATATAGGGTCTGCATCTTACTTTAATTCCTATACTCGGATGGCTCAAGAAACTTCACCTAGAGAATTGCGAGTGGAGCCGCTCCCTCCCCTGCAGCTATGCTGTCTGTCCCTGAGGCAGATGACTGATGCCTGTTTCCTTTGGGTGAGACTTACTCTAGATGTCACACACAGAAAGTTTACAGAACAGCTTGGGGCAGACAAGCATCCAACAGGCTGGTCCGAGTCCCAGGCTGGGAGAGGCAATGGCCTTTCAGGCTGACTGACACCATGGGGTGATGGGGCGGGGGGGGGGGGGGGGCCGGGGAGACAGAGACTCAAGGAATGCCTCGCCCTGGCTGTTTATGGATCAGTTTACCCTTCTTGCAAAGTCCCATTGGACAACAAGGCTCTAATCCAGAACTGTCTGGCTGTTCTGGGATAGAAAGCCAGACCCAGCAAGGCTGCCAGCCAGACTCTCTCCGGGTTGGCAGTCGTGATGGGCAAATGAGGAACAGATTCCCAGAAAAGGAGGCAGCTGCCACCGAGAGTGACAGAGGACGAGACCAGCAGTCTCTGCCACTAGAGAACACACAGAGAGAAAGCGAGAAAGTGGTCCCTGGAAATCGCGGGTATTTTCTGCAGAGCTACAGAGATTGCAAGTTTCCCCTGTGGGTGAGCAACAGGCTTTGAGCCTGTGCCCCGAAGGAAAGCCCGAGCTCTCCAAACCCCTGAGGCTGGTCATGGGGATGGGACAGAGGGGACTGGTGCAGCTTCCAGAAGGGCAGGGGCCACAGGGTGGTGCATACCTCGGCACAGGCAGGCAGGCAGCAGGCAGTGGCGGCGGCAGAAGAGTTCTGGCGGTCTGAAGGGCTGCAGGAATGTGGCGGGGTTTAGAGGCAAGCAGCAGGAAGCCACTTGGAGCTCTGGGCAGGGTCTGTCCCACCCTCCGCCTCCACTCAAAGGCCCTCCTCCTCCTCTGTCTCCTCCTTCCCCCTGGCCTGCCTCCCCCTTCTCCCCAGAACCAAAGCTAACTGTCTTTTTTTTTCTTTCTTCCTTTCCTGCCTTGTGGTAGGCTGTGTGCTACCCAGCCACCCTGGCCTTAACCTGCCTCATCTGTTCTGGGGCTGCTGCCTAAAGAGACATGAGGGTCAGGACCAGCACAAGGCTAGAACAGGCCTGGCCTTGTTCAGAGCGCCTCCCAGGCTCGAAGTGTCCAAGGCATTACCCAAGAGCTGCAGAGACACAGTGAAGCCCTGTGTCCTGACTTTATACCCAGCTAGCAAACTCGAGTCTTCTCTTGGACTTAGGTGATGTGGAGAAGGACAGAGCAATTGTGTGTGTGTGTGTGTGTGTGTGTGTGTGTGTGTGTGTGTGTGTGTATGACAAAAATAAGCACACAATTTTCTCAGTGCCAACAAAACAAGTTGTCACTGGTGATAATGGTGGCATCATCCTTGATGATGAGGTGAGGCCTCCTTGGTCTAAAAAGTCCTCCAGAACTCTAGTGGCACCGACCAGAGCTTAATGAGGGATTAGAACTTAAATGGGGTGCTCGCTTTGGCAGCACATATACTAAAATTGGAATGATACAGAGAAGATTAGCATGCCGAGATTAACACGCAAATTCATGAGGCGTTCCATAAAAAATAAAAAGAACTTAGCTGGAAGTTTTGCATCATATGTTGGTAGATCAGAAACAATAGCCCAGGGTTGGTGGGGGAAGCCATTGTTGACATAGCGGGCTTCCATTTAGGTGTTGTTTGTTTTTGGACAAGATTGCATGCAGTCTAGGTTGACCACTCACTAAGTAGTGAGGATGACCTTGAACTTCTGATCTCCCTCCCTTTACTTCCTAGGTGCTAGGATTACGTGTGTGCCCTGCCCATGACTAGTTAATACGGTGCTGGGGATTGAACTCGGACCTTCCCCAGTGTTCAGAACTCTATTCTAATGTCACCTCCTTAGAGAGGCCCTCCTGGGCGGTCCACTTAGAGGTCTCGTTGCCATCTGCCATCATCTGCCTCCCATGACAGCAGGCCAGAAAAACAGGGTCCTCATGCATCTTTCAGTCGAAAGGGCTTTAGCTAGTTCATTCTGGTTTTGTTTTTGTTTTTTGGGGGGGGGGGTTCGAGACAGGGTTTCTCTGTGTAGCCTTGGCCATCCTGGACTCACTTTGTAGACTAGGCTGGCCTCGAACTCACAGCGATCCGCCTGCCTTTGCCTCCCGAGTGCTGGGATTAAAGGCGTGTTCCACCACGCCCGGCTTTGTTTTGTTTTTTTATCCATGAAAGGCCTTCCACTATCCTGCTTGAAAAAACAAAACAAAACAAAACAAAAAAAAACGGAAGAGAATCTTTTCTTAGGGTTCTAGTCTGGGACAGAGACTCTCAGACCTCCTGGGTACTTGGGCAGTTTTCTGCAGAGAAGAGGCATGGCTTCCTTCAGGATCCCCAAAGGGCCTGTGAGGAATCCTAAGACCTTTTCACCTATAAGGCTCCTGAGTCCTCTACTTGACCCAACAGCCAGGAGCTTTAGGCCGTCAAACTTAGGATTCCAATAGACTCCCTAGACATCTGACTTGTCCACAGGGACAGATGTCTATTTTCATGGGGCTGGTTGCTATAGCAACTGAAATTATAGACTAAAATTAACCGCAGCCTTGTGTCTTAGTTTGATAAATCTAAGCAGAAGGAACTACACCTGGTGTCGCCTTTGGGTTCCCAGCTAGCCTTGGGTGCAAGAGTGGGAAACCTGTTTGGAGCCAGGGCTTGGGCTGGAGTGTTGTGGGGATGCTACTGAAGGGCTCTGGGAGTGCAGAGAACTGGACCCTCAGGGGACGGCCAGGTGGCTCAGCGGGTACAGCCACTTGCCCCCAAGCCCAAGAACCTGAGCCCCATCCCCAGAACCCACATAGTGGAAGGACAGACCCTATGCCTGAAAGTTGTTTCTATCCTTCACTCACTCACTCACTCACTCACTCACTGTGGTGCGTTCACCCCACCCCCACCGCTGCCACTCAAACAAGCAAGCAAACGAATGGATAAATAAATAAATAAACGAGAAATAAAAAAGGAGAGTGGCCGGGGCATGGTGGCGCATGCCTTTAATCCCAGCACTCGGGAGGCAGAGGCGGGCGGATCGCTGTGAGTTCGAGGCCAGCCTGGTCTACAAAGTGAGTCCAGGACAGCCAAGGCTACAAAGAGACCCTGACTCAAAAAACCAAAAAAAAAAAAAAGGAGAGTGGCTGAATTCGTGGGAGGGTTTGAATTTAGCATTAAAGCACACCGGTGCACAGGAATCCTGCAGCAAGGGTGACCCTGGTGAAGACAGAGGATTTCAGAGTCCAGGGCTGGGCCTCCTGCCTCACCCAGACCTTCACAGGAAGCGAAGGAAGCAGCGTAGGAGGCTTGGTTGAGTGCCTCCTCTGCCACTAATGTTACAACACACCAAAGCCCTTCGTCTAAAAAGCAAAATTGTGCTAATTTCAAGCCCTGTCTGAACAACATCTTTATTTTTCACCAGTGAACTGGAATAGACAGTTGAATAGCATTTATTTATTTATTTATTTATTTATTTATTTATTTAGGTTTTCCGAGACAGAGTTTCTCTGTTTTAGCCCTGGCTGACCTGGAACTTACTCTGTAGACCAGGCTGGCCTCGAACTCACAGAGATCTGCCTGCCTCTACCTCCCCAAGTGCTGGGACCATAAGTGTGGGTGTCACCACCACCCAGCAATATTTCTTTTAAATGCATGCTTTGGACCAAAGAATGAATCAGGTTTTTTGCATAGATTTTTCTGATGACCTTTACAAAATGGCAGTTCTCTCTCTTTTTCTCTCTCTGAGTGTGTGTGTGTGTGTGTGTGTGTGTGTGTGCGCGCGCGCGTGTAGTTACTAGTGCTTGGTGAGCTTCCCAACATGGGTGCTGGAAATCAAACTTGGGTCCTTTGCAAAAATCAGCAAGCAGTCTTAACTACTGAGCCACTTCTCCAAACCTCTGGACCTGTTTTTCATCCTGCAAAATGACAAGTCAGGGCCTTGAGGTCTTTGCTCGCAGCCAGCACCTCCTCCAACTCTCGCCATCTTGCTCCAGTTGTGACCTTCTTACGCTCTGCCTTGGCACACGACTTCCAGCTCCCCATGCCCATCTTATGTGATGCTGAGGTTGGAAACCAGGGCTTTCTGCAAGCTAAGTGAGCATCCTGCCTAGTGAGCTACATCCCAACCTGTTTTCCTCTGCCTTCTAAGGGCCTCACACTCATTTCTACTTTCTGCTTCCGTTTCTTTCTTTGGCTTTGATCTTCCTGCCCCCATTTTGTAAGGGCAGGTGAGGAGGATGTTACACCACCTCAAAATTCTTAATCTACTAAGTTCAACCCAGCCCCGTTCTCACTGAACGGCTAAGAAATACAGGTTTATAAGGCCAACGGGAGAGTGTGGATGACAAAGCCTGAGGCCTTGATATCCTAAGCCAACCTGAGCTGGTGCCAGCTCAGCCTGCTCTGGATCCAGGGGGCGGGATCATGTATCACAGCCTTCATGGCTGTGCCCTCTGTGCATCTGGCTCAGAGCCAAGGCTGCCAGGCTCACAAGGCCAGGCACACCAGAGACTGACTCAGCCCATTCCTTGTTACTGCATCTTTCTCCAGTCAGGTCTTCCCATTGGCTAGAGAACACAAAGATCTCATTGGCATCCAGGCCTTGGTCGCCTGGGCACATGGGCTGCTGATGAGGGCAAGGCCAAACACATTGGAGGATAAAATCGGACTTCAACGCTTCGGTCCTCTCACTGGACTCCCCCAGGCAGCTGGGAACTCTCCCTCAATGCTGTGCAACCCCACAAAGAACTTTTATCTTTTGGCCTTGCTGAGTGGCACACTGATCTGATCTGTAAGCAGAGAAACGGGGTACTCTAGAACTGCCTTGGCCGAGGCAGACAGAGGACCAAACAAAAGAGTGGCATTGGCACTGGTTTTGCAATCAGAGCTCTGAGCTTGAGTGTGGGATGCATTGTTTAGTTCCGTGCAAGTTGAGGCATGTTACTAACCCTCCAGCCTCAGTTTCCCTAGTGTAAGCTGTATCCCTAACTTGTTATGAAATTCTTGTGACTATTAATTTAGGTGACACGAGATGCATCTGGCTGTCAGCGCTCTTAACCGCTGAGCCATCTCTCCAGGCCCCTTGGCTCACTGTCAAATGCCATAAGCACTCCATACATGTTAATAACCTTAAAAAAAAAAGATTTATCTCATTTGTAATTATGTGTACATGGGTATAGATGCCCTTGGAGGCCAAAAGAAGGTTCTGGATCCTCTAGAGCTGGAGCTGTAGGTGATTGTAAGCCACCTGATGTGGGATCCAAATCTGGGTCCTGCTGTGGATATGGACAAGCACTCCGAAATGCTAGGGCTTCATAGGGGCGGATCACGTGGTAGAGTGGCTGCCCAGCAGTCACAAGGTCTCCAGCATTGCATAGAGCTCGGCATGGTGGTACAAGCCTGTCTTTCCATCACTTGGAAGGTAAAGAAAAACACGAGCTCAAGATGCGAATGCCAGAGGTCCATGTTCTGCTTCTGTAGCACTTCCGTTTTCCTTCAGAGCCTTGTGCCCATGCCTTTGAGATGCAGGCTCTGCTCTGGCCTGCCCTGTCTCCGGCTGCTCCGGGCCTGAATGGAGAAGCTAGGTGGTAGATTGGTTCTGCCTTTCCTAATCCTGGTCTGTAATAGTCTAGCTGCTGGCCAAAGGCCAGGAACATTCAAAAGCAGGCACCAATTTTCTGAACCCCACAGTCCTGGAACTCCTTTCTGGAGGGAAGAGGAGGAAAGCTGGGCAGCCCTGCCCTAAGACGTGGCAGCTTTACACAGCCCGGGACGTGGCCTTCCAACGGAGCCTTTGTCAGTTTCAGTGGCTGTGTGGGAAGCCAGGAATGATGAGGGCTCGTCAGGCCAGGACGTGGCAACCCAGCCCATGACTCAGCTTTTTGGTCCAGATGCAGCCTGGAGATTCCACACATCTCCTGGGGATCTCAGGTGAACAGAAAGAAGGCTCTGCTCTGCTTCCTTAGAGAGGCTGACCCCAGAGAAAGGCAGTGTCTGCTGACACTCATGTGCCACAGTCCCCACTCCTGGACCCTCCTCACAGGCTCTAAAATTCCTTATTAGTGGCTTGCTCAGGGTCTATGAAGTCCTAGGAATCCCACACAGAAACCTCCAGGGCCTGAGAGAAGGGGAACAGTTTTCCAGGTCTCTAATCCCCTCACCCCTGTTTCTACCTGAGAACTGCTATGTCCTGGTTAACAAATTAGATTTTTGCCTAAGATTTCACATCTGAAGGTGATTTTACTACTTGAAAACAAAATTTGAGCTGGGCGTAGTGGCACACGCCTTTAACCCCAGCACTCGGGAGGCAGAGGCAGGCGGATCGCTGTAAGTTCAAGGCCAGCCTGGTCTACAAAGCGAGCCCAGGACAGCTAAGGCTATATGGAGATACCCTGTCTCAAAATAAACAAACAAACAAACAAACAATTGAGGGTGCTGAAGAGCCAGCTCCATGGTTAAGAGCAGCTGCTACTCTTCCCTCCCTCCAGGCTGTTCTGCCTAACTCTGTAGACCAGGCTGGCCTCGAACTCACAGAGATCTCCCTGCCTCTGCATCCCTGAGTGCTGGCATTAAAGGCTGTGCCCAGCTTGCAGCCGCTGTTCTTGCAGAGGACCCAAGGTCAGTTCCCAGCACCCAGATTAGGAGATTTACAAACACTTGTAACTCTAATTCCAAGAGACCCAAAGCTCTTATGGCTTCTGAGGGCACTCGTATGCATGCATGGACACACACACACATGGACACACACACACACACACACACACACACACACACACACACACACACACTAAATATATAGATTAAAAAATAAGCCGGGCATGGTGGCGCACACCTTTAATCCCAGCACTCGGGAGGCAGAGACAGGTGGATCTCTGTGAGTTCGAGGCCAGCCTGGTCTACAAAGTTAGGCCAGGACAGCCAAGGCTACACAGAGAAACCCTGTCTTAAAAAACAAAACAACAACAATAACAAAAAAAATCTTACTGTTATAAGAAATTGAGGCCCGACACGGTAGTTTAGGCCTACAATCCCAGCACTTGGAAGGCTGAGGCAGGAGGATTGCAACTTTGGCAGCACCTTGGCTTATATAATAGTTCCAAGCCTCTCTTCTACAGAACAAAATTCCACCCTGACAAAGAAATAAGCGACAAAACCGAAAACATTTTACGCGTGCTCATTTACGTTTGCGCCCACTGGTTCTCTACGTATATGAAAGTTCTGAGAGGTGAGCGGGGACCACAAAAGACACGTTTTGCAAGCCTGCAGTTTAGCTCTTCTGGAAGCCTAGGAGGCAGCACCTTCGGAGCACGCAGGCTGAAACCGAGGTGAGGAGTAATAAATGTGTGCTTTCAACCTAGCGTCCCCACCCAGAGACCAGGCCTTCCTCCCCTCTCAAAAGGCTTTCTTTTCAAACAAAACCCACCTGTAGGAGAAAGCTCCCTTGGGGCCCCCGTTGAGAAACTGGAGGAGTCGCCTTTCATTAAGAGAGCCCAGTGTCTCCCAGCCCCCTCCACACCGATGCCTGCTGCCTCCTCCCCTTTCATTGTCTTCAGAGAGAAGAGAGAGCATCTAATCTGGGTATCCAGGCTTTGCTTTTTTGATTGGGACAGAGGCTCTCATTTTGCAGTGCTGCTCAGCCTCCAGAGTGTTGGGATCACAGACTGACACCACCAGCCCTGTAGCTCGGGCTTGGAAACGGCCTCCTGCTGTCTTTGCACTCCAAGTCTGGTCCTTATCTCTCCTCCTCTCTTACATTTCTTTGGAGGGGTGGGTGGAGGACTACCGTACTCGTTTAAAGGATAACTAGTGAGAGTTGGTTCTCTCCTTCCACCATGTGGGTCCCAGGAATCGAACTCAGGTTGTCAGCCTTGGTGGCAAGCACCTTCCCCTGCTCAGCCATATGACTGACCATTTTCTCAACCTTTCATGAAGAGCACTAGACAGCTGGGCATGGTGGCGCACGACTTTAATCTCAGAACTTAAGAAGCAGAGGCAGGTGGATCTCTGTGAGTTCGAGGCCAGCCTGGCCTACAAAGTGAGTCCAGGACAGCCAAGACTACACAGGAAAACCCTGTCTTAAAAAAAAAAAAGCACTAGATGAGAAGGTGAGAGACTCAAGCTCCACACTAGTCATACAATGACATGCACAAGTCAGTTCCGACCTTCCAACCTCTGGGCTTAGTTTGCTCATATTGAAGATGTGAGTGTCGGCTTCATTCAGGTTTTCTCAACAGCAGGAAACAAGGGCCCAGGTGACGATGGTTCCAGGAGCTCTGGGTTTTCTCTTGTGTCCCCAGTGGTAGCCATTTGCTATTTTAATTGTAAAAACAAGGGTTCTATAGCCAATACGCTATCTGAAAACAAGCAAAACCTTTAGAAAGACCTTTACCTCTTAGAAACTACTGTTATTTTAATTTTTTTGGTTACTCAGGACCTCTGGAGGAGCGGTCAATGCTCTTAACCTCTGAGCCATCTCTCCAGCCCTTTTTTGGTTTTTCGAGACAGGGTTTCTTTGTGCAGCCTTGGCTGTCCTAGACTCGCTTTGTAGACCAGGCTGGCCTCGAACTCACAGCAATCTGCTTGTTTCTGCCTCCCGAGTGCTGGGATTAAAGGCATGTGCCACCACACCCGGCACTCCTTTTTTTTTTTTTTAATAAAGATTTTTTTATTTATTGTATATGATGCTCTATTTGCATGAATACCTATATATGCCAGAAAAGGGTATTAGATCACATTACAGATGGTTATAAGCCACCATGTGGTGGCTGGGAATTGAATTCAGGACCTCTGGAAGAGCAGCAAGTGCTCTTAACCGCTGAGCCATCTCTCCAGCCCTGAAACTACGTTCTTTTAGGTAGGGTCTCACTGTGTATGTAGCCTTGACCAACCTGAAACTTGCTGTGGAGAGAAGTTTGGCCACAAACTCAGAGATCCGCCTGCCTCTGCCTCCTCAGTGATGGGACCAAAGGTGTGCGCCACCCCACCATACCAGAGATGTTCGGCTATCAAAGAACTGAGGGTTGAACCCAGAGCTTTAAGCATGCTGAGTCATCCACCACCAAACTAGACTCTCAGTGCTGTTTAGACTTTAAACTCAGTGTCTGCCTTTCTTCCTTTTATGTCTCTGTTTCTCTCTCTCCCTGAATTCCTCACTCAACAATTGTCTCTACCAGCAGAGCTAAGGGATTCCGCCTCTCTCTCTCTCTCCACCCCAGAGCTCTCACAGAGCTAGATCCTGATCTCCTGTGTGACCTTTTGCTTGCAACACCGCCTAAGATTCCAGTACAATGAACCAGAGCTGGGCCAGATCCTAGCCAGATATCCCATCTGGTCCCAGGCTGCGGTCTCCAGCCCCTCCCCCTTCCCCTCCCCCACTGAGTAGCTGCCTCCCTAGCCCCATCCCCAGTTGAGCTATTCTCCTGATTCAGACATTTTTTCAGGGTGAAATCACCTCCGCTCCAGCCAGCTGAAGCTGGGAGTGTGCCTCGGCTCACTGCAGTGGCTCCAGGCCCTCCCTCCCCTCCTCTGCCACGTCCCCACACTGTTCTCTCCTCCAGGCCCTCAGAATTTCCCTGTGATTTCTTCCAGCTTTGCAGAGAATCACAGACAGACAGACAGAGCAGCCACGGCAAGTGGGATGGAGCCTTGTTATTTTCCCATAGCTCCCGCTACAGATCCTGGGCCTAGTCCACCCCTGAGCGAGGCCATCAGTAGGATTTGTTCAATCAAAGCAGAGGCAGAGTGAAAAGTCCCAGAAGGTGAAAAGACAAAGGCAGACATTCAGCCTGGCCGAGAGACAGAAAGAGGCTTGACCTACATCACAGACAAAGAGACGGAGTGTGACAGTGGCCAAAGGTCAATCCGGTGACCCCTAACCTGGATGGGAGCATGGTTCCTGACCCTTCCAGGCACTGTCTTAGCTTAGGAGATATCTTCGCTGGATTTGTTGTTTACTCTTGATTAAGGCTCCGATTCTAAAATTATATGTTAACCCATTGATTTCTGTCCAGTGACACAAAAGGCCATCAGAGATTATAATCTGATTTTCCCGTAAGACACTAACCAGTATTTCATATGGCCTAGAAGCCTTTCCCAGAATTCGTTCATTCATTCACTGCCTGTCTGCACATATTTCTTTGAATTTTCTTTGAACTAAATATATTACCTGTTGGCTTCTTCTTCTTCTTCTTTGTGAAGAAATAATAATAATAAATAATTTTGAGATGGGATCTGATGTGGTCTAGGCTACTCTTGAGTTCTTTTTGTTTGTTGTTTTGTTTGTTTGTTTTTTAGGCTTGAGCTCTTTTTGTAGCCAAGGATGATTTTGATCTCCTGGCTCTCCTGCTGCCACCTCCCAAGTGCTACAATTAAACGTGTGCATCACTGCCCTCAGCCTTGGCCAGCATCCCTACAGAACACCCTGCTCCAAAAAAATGGAAACAAACAAACAAACAAGCCTATTAAGACACGTGTCCATCTCTGGTGGTCCACACTTACACTCCTACCACGTGAAAGCCTGAGGCAGGAGACTGGAAGTTCAAGGCCAGTCTGGGCAGCATGGTTAAGACTGCCACAAAAAAAATCGTTTATTTTGGTGAGAGGCAGAATTAACATGAAGCAGAAGTGAAGAGAATGAAAGGGAGAAAGAGAGAAGAAAGGGCCGGGGGGGGGGGGGGGGGAGATGGAGACACACAGAGAAAGACAGGGACAGGGATTGAAAAGCCAAAAAAAAAAAAAAAAAAAAAAGGAGAGAGACACAGAGAAACAGAAGTAAAGGCAGAGGGATTGAGGCCTCAGCAGTCCTAAACAGAAAGCTAGTCACACACACACACACACACACACACACACACATACACACACACACACACACACACACACACTTAAAAATGTAATAATGCCGGGCACAGTGGCACATGCCTGTAATCCCAGCACTCTGGGAGGCAGAGCTGGGATGACAGAAGGAGGGGGTAGCTTATCTGTGGTACCAAGCTGATGGGTGGATCTCTGTGAGTTCAAGGCCAGCCTGGTCAACCGAAGAGTTCAGGAGAGACAAGGCTACACAAAGAAACCCTGTCTTGAAAACAACAAAACGAAAAGCAATACAATATAAATAGACAAGAGCAGGGCATGCGGCTCAGTGATGCAGTGTGAGTGTAGCTGGGAATTCAGTCTCCTGCTGCAGAGGAAGGTCATTGAGTGCCGAGACATCCGAGCCTCCAGGGCACTCTATATCTGACCCTGACACCCAGAGGTGCTGCGCATTTATGTAGGAGGCAGAAAGGAAGTTGGAGGGGACAGAGAAGAGGCAAACACAGAGATGGCCAGACAGACACACAGCAGGGACAGATCCTCTGAACCTTGGGGACTGGTGTCTGAGACGAGAGAGACAGAAAGTCAGAGAGTAAGGATGGAGAGCCTCCGGAATAACCCCGGAAGCAGCCAAGAGGCAGGCTGCTGTGTCTCTTCTTCATAGATAGAACTTAAGCTTCTCTCTCTTGGCCCAGTACAGCCTACAAGCTTTACTCAAAGACCCATCAGCTTGGTTCCACTCTGACTAGGTCTTCACAGACAAGCCACCCCCTCCCTCCTCCCGTCATCCCAGCTCTGCTGACGCATTGTGTTGTTGAGACAGGGTTTCAACCTGTAGCCCGAATACCCTCTGTCTTTTAATCCTCCCAATCTTGGAAAGAGTCATCAGTAGCCAGGCCCCACCCGCCACCATATCTTCTCTAGTCTTCTAATCTGAGCTATTGTCTTGGTAGCACCTGTCACAAAGGGACAATTATCTTTTAATATTGACTGACTTTTCTCTGTTGCCCTCTTCCAGAGTCAGGGCCATTGTCTGCCTTAGGAACTGCTGTGGCCTTATTTGACTGGGACTGTTCTCTGATCAGGATAATGTATTTGGTGGGGCTGGGCATGGTAGCTACTCTAGTTTGCTTTTCTGTTACTGTGATAAAACAGTGGCCAAATGCAACTGGGAGAAAAGGGTTTATTTCATCTTACGCTTCCAAGTAATGGTCTGTTGTCGAGGGAAGGCAAGGCCAGAACCTAGAGAATGGACCTAAAACAGAGACTGTGGAGGATCCTGCTTACTGGCTTATCCAACCTGCTGCCTTCCTCTTCTTCTTCTTCTTCTTCTTCTTCTTCTTCTTCTTCTTCTTCTTCTTTTTCTTCTTCTTTTTTTGAGACAGGGTTTCTCTGTGTAGCCTTGGCTGTCCTGGACTCGCTTTGTAGACCAGGCTGGCCTCGAACTCACAGCGATCCGCCTGTCTCTGCCTCCTGAGTACTGGGATCAAAGGCGTGCACCACCACCGCCCGGCTCAGCCTGTCTTCTTATACACGCCCAACTGTCTGCCTTTGTGTGACTCTGCTCATGGCAAGCTAGCCCCTCCCACATCAATCATTGATCAAGAAAACGTCCCACAGGCCAAACAAATGGAGCCAATCCGTCAGTTGATTGTTCTTTCTTGTCAGGTGGTTCTAGTTTGTTTCAAGTTGACAAAAAACTAACCGGCTCAGTGGCCATGCCTGTAAATGCAATATGTGTTGGGGTGGGGAAGACCTTGAACTCAGAGATCAGCCTGCCTCTGCCTCCCGAGTGCTGGGACTAAACACGTGTGCCACCACGCCTGTCTGGGTTATGTTTTTAAGATATTCAGTCAACCTCTCTATTTGTCTGTCTCTCTCCCTCTCTCCACTTTATGACCCTTCCCTGGGCCCCATGCCACTAAAGATGACTTTGAACCTGATTTCTAGCCTCCAACTCGCAAGCGCAGGGAGTGCAGACATGTTCTAGCACATCTGACTAAATATTTACTTTCTGGCTCTGTGCAACCAAGTGAGTGTGCTTTGTGTGTGGAGGGAAGATCCACCCCAGGAGTGAAGAGGAACTTCAGACCAGGAAGTGGAAAGGGGAAAGACAGCTGTGAAAGGGGACACAGAGGAGACTTGGTGGGACAGAAAGCTTGTTCTGGATCCTGATAAGACTGCAGTTGTGTCTGGGGTGCTGTCTGGGTCACAAAAATGATGTCACTGACTGTTCAGCCACTCGGGGCAGGGGAGGCCTTTCTTTATTCAGCAGCTCTGCTTGCTTCTGCCTCTTCCCAGGCATGTGAGGAATGACATTGTTTTGAGGCTCAGCCTCTCTCCAGTCTTCTTTCCCCGAGAGGGCCAGGGAGGTATTAGGGGAGTAAACAAGATCTAAACGTCAGTCTTGATTCTGCAGCAATTCCTTGCAACATAAACATACAATAATAGTATTTTTCTAGGGCTGTTGTGAGGATTCCATACATGAGCTACTAAAATTTGCTAGAAAAAAGGTGCGAGTTGGGTAAACTGGCGCATGCTAATTTTAGCACTCGGGAGGCAGAAGCAGGTGGATTTCTGTGAGTTCGAGGCCAGCCTGGTCTTCAAAGCAAGTCCAGGACAGCCAAGGCTACACAGAGAAACCCTGTCTGGGAAAAGCAAGGAAAGAAAGAAAGAAAGAAAGAAAGAAAGAAAGAAAGAATGCTCTATCTGGCCTGGGTGACAGCTCAGTGGGTAAAGAGCTGCCACACATGTGTAAGGACCTGAGTCCAGATCCCAGCACCCATGTAAAAAGCCAGGCACGGCAGTGAAAGGCTATAATCCCAGCTCTGGGCAGACGGAGACAAGAAGACCCCTGGGGCTTGATGCCAGCCAGTCTAGTTGGATAAGGGAGCTAGAGGTTCAGAGGTTAAGAGACCCATCTTAAAAAATAAAGTAGAGCTGGGCATGGTAGTGTACACTTTTTTATTTTTATTTTTTGGCTTTTTTTTTTTTTTTTTTTTTTTGGTTTTTCAAGGCAGGGTCTCTCTGTGTAGCCTTGGCTGTCCTAGACTCACTTTGTAGACCAGGCTGGCCTTGAACTCACAGCGATCCGCCTGCCTCTGCCTCTCAAGTGCTGGGATTAAAGGCATGCACCACCACCGCCCGGCTGTGTTTTGGCTTTTTGAGACAGGGTTTCTCTGTGTAGCCTTGGCTGTCCTGGACTCACTTTGTAGACCAGGCTGGCCTTGAACTCACAGTGATCTGCCTGCCTCTGCCTGCCTCTGCCTCCCGAGTGCTGGGATTAAAGGAATGCGCCACCACACCCGGCTGGTGTACTCTTTAATCCCAGCAGGGCAGGTGAATCTCTGTGAGTTCAAGGCCATCCCCTACCCCCGCCAGTGCCTAGCCTTGTGGGCTTGAACTTGCTTTCAAATCTCAGCCATATTGCCTATGGTGCTAGCAACTGTCCTAGTAATTGTCTTAGTCTGCCTCAGTTTCCCCCTTGGGCTTCCATTTAGAAGCCTTATAAGAAGGGCTGGGTGGATAGCTCAGGGGTTAAGAGAATTGTTTGCTCCTCCAATAGGACCCTGGTTGGATTCCCAGCACCCTCACAACTGTAACTCCAGTTTCAGGGAATCTGATACCTTCTTTTGGATTCTGTAGGTCCTGCATGAACATGCTGCACAGACATACATGAAGGCAAAACACCCATACATATATATTAAAAAAAAAAAAGAAAGAAAGAAAAAAAGGGAAGAAAGCTGGTCATGGTGGCCTACTCCTGTAATCTCTTCACTCAGGGATTCAAAGGCAGGCGGACCTCTGTGACTTGGAGGTCAGCCTGGTCTACAAAGTAAGTTCAAGACAGCCAAGGATACCCAGAGAAACCCTGTCTCAGAGAGAGAGAGGAAGGAGCTTTAAAAAAATCTCCCACAATTCTAAACTTTGGGGTGGGGGTGGCAGAGCAGGATCTCCTGGTCCAAGCTGGCCGTGAACTTGCTATGGAGCTGAAGATAATTTTGAACTTCTGGTCTTCCTGCCTCTGTCTCTGAAGTGCTGGGATTATAGGCATGTCATTTCTCAAACTTTTTTTTTTCCCTTTTTGACACTGAGGCCTTGTGTCACACCAACCTCACTCTGCACAGAACAGACAGATAGTGTTCCTGCCACTCCCTAAGCCGGCAAAGATGTATCCACACAGGCACAGTGCACAAGTGGCTGGAAAATCACCTTCCAGGCTCAGGATGTCCACCTTTCTGGAAAAGTACTGAGCTATCCCCAACTGTAAGAATCCATTCCTTGTAGCTCAAGGAAGCAACTGAGGAGCTGACTGAGACCGGTCCAGTCAGGGGTGGGTTCCCCTCGGAAGAGCTGGCTGGGTCCCATCCCCTGGCATCGGTCGGACTTGGTGTACCAAGAGGCTGGGCGAGCCAGCAGCCACCCAGTGTGTGTCTGGACTTGTTTTTCCTGCCCTTTTCTGCTCCTTTTGGAGGCCCGCTGAATGGCCTCAGTCTCTGTCCTGCTCCAGCCAGCTCTGGACCCCTCCAGGTCTGGCCAGCTCCTCTCCCACCCGCCTTGATAAACAACCCTCTCCCAGCTGGGAAGCACAGCAGGAGGCTGTTTTTTCCCTAATGCATCCCAGGATGCCTCCCTCTCTCCATCTGGGCTGCCTTCCCAGGGCCTTGGCTGGGACCCTATGTTAACTCATCCTTGGTCCACCTGAAGGAAAAGAGACTCCCAAAAGTTTTGTTTTTAGCAGGAAAACCCTGTTTTCAAAACAAATTACCACCCAGAGTTTGCCAGGTTTACAGAACAGATAAATACGGGATATTTATGGCAGACTTGTTAATTATGGCCAAATATTGGAAAGAAAGTAAATTTCCATCTGTGGGGACCAGGTTAGATAAAATGACGGTAAAGTTACAGGACTGAATGCTATTCAGTCACCTAAAAGCCCAAGTCACATCCCGAGAACAGTGAGTGTTCTGAGGGGAAAGTCTTCCTTTTCTACAGACTAGGTTTGCCTCACAGTTTCACTTTCCTGCAAAGGCCAAGATGACTGCTTGTTCTGTTAAATCTGACCATCTTTTATTTACACTCCTCAAATGTTTATTCCACATTTAAATCTGGCGACCAAACAACTTGTTTTATTCCAAACGTAAAGATTTCTTGGGGCCTGGAGAGATGGCTCAGCAGTTAAAAGCACTGACTGCTTTTCCAGAGGTCCTGAGTTCAATTCCCAGCAACCACATGGTGGCTCACAACCATCTGTATTGTGATATGGTACCCTGTTCTGGCCTGCAGGAGTACATGCAAGCAGAGTGCTGTATACATAATAATAAATAAATAAATCTTAAAAAAAAAGATTTCTTGGGATATAAAGTCTTGGGACATTAAATGTTAAAAAGAGATTTATTACATATACAGTAGTCTGTCTGCACGCCAGAAGGTGGCATCAGATCTCATTATAGATGGTTGTGAGCCACTATGTGGGTGCTGGGAATTGAACTCATGACCTTTGGAAGAGCAGTCAGTGCTCTTAACCTCTGACCCATCTCTCCAGGCACAGAACTTTATATTTTAATTTAACTTTTTTTTTTTTTTTTGGTTTGGGTTTTGGTTTGATTTGACTTTTCTTTTTCTTTCTTTTTTTAAAAAATTAATTAATTTTTATTTTATGTGCATTGGTGTTTTTGCCTGCATGTATGTTGGTATGCGGGTGTCAGATCTTGGAGTTATAGACAGTTGTGAGCTGCCATGTGGGTGCTGGAAATTGAACCTGGGTCCTCTGGAAGTGCAGTCTCAACCACTGAGCCATCTCTCCAGCTGTTTGATTTGACTTTTCAAGACAGAGTTTCTCTGTGTAGCCCTGGCTTTCCTGGAACTTACTCTGTAGATCAGGTTGGCCTCGAACTTAGAGATCCACCTGCCTTTGCCTCCCAAAATATGTGTGTTACCGCTCCCGGCCCAACCTCAAACTCTCGATCCTCTGCCTCAGCCTCCTGAGTGCTGGGGTTAAGGCATGACCACCGTGGTCAGTGTCCCACTTAGTTTTTGAGACCTGGTCTCCCACTGACACTGGAGTTCACTGACTGTGCTGGACACGCTGGCTGGTGAGACATCATCATCCAGCCATTCAAACAGACAGGAACATATTTTAAGAAACATGTGTAGGATGCCCAGCCCCCACCCTGGGGAAGGGAAATTCAATCCCCTTGAGTGTAGCTGGACAGGTGACTCTCCCTGTTTTCTTGGAAGAGAAAAGCAGGCCTTCAACCGCAGCACTCTGGGAGGCAGAGGCTGGCAGACCTTTGTGAGTTCAAGGCCGAGCTAGTCTATAGAGTGCGTTTCAGGCCAGCCATAGCTACACAGAGAAACCCTGTCTTGAAAAAGAAAAAGATTAATCCCAGCACTCGGGAGGCAGAGGTAGGTAGATTGCTGTGAGTTTGAGGCCAGCCTGGTCTATAAAGCGAGTCCAGGGCAGCCAAGATAACATAGATAAACCCTGTCTCAAAAAATCAAAATCAAAACAAAACATTTAGGCTGGAGAGATGGCTCAGAGGTTAAGAGCACTGACTGCTCTTCCACAGGTTCTGAGTTCAAGTCCCAGCAACCACATGGTGGTTTACAACCATCTATAATGAGATCTGGTGCCCTCTTCTGGCCTGCAGGTGTACATTCAGGCAGAGCATTTTATACATAATAAATTAATAAATCTTTAAAAAAGAAGAAAACAACAACAAGAAAGAAAGGAAGGAAGGAAAGAAACAAAGAAAAAAAAGAGAAACAGAAAAACAAGCCAAATGTGGTGGCACATGCCTTTAATCCCAGCACTTGGGAGGCAGAGACAGGCATGTCTTTGTGAGTTTGAGGCCAGCCTGGTCTACACAGAGAGTCCAGGACATCCAAGGCTACACAGAGAGATCCTGTCTCAAAAAATGAAACAAAAAAACCAAACAAGCCGGGCGGTGGTGGCGCATGCCTTTAATCCCAGCACTCGGAAGGCAGAGGCAGGCGGATTGCTGTAAATTCATGGCCAGCCTGGTCTACAAAGTTAGTCCAGGACAGCCAAGGCTACACAGAGAAACCTTGTCTTAAAAAAACAAACAAAAAAAGAAAGCGAGAAAGAAAAGAGGAAAAACAATAATTTACGGGGAGGAAAGCTGTGCAGTGATCTCAATGCCCTCAGGTAATCTGGCAGTGCCAGGACACAGGATACAAAAGGCTCCTCTGAGACAATACAGTAAAGATGTCTGACCTTGGGGCTAGAGAGATGGTTCAGAGGTTAAGAGCACTGACTGCTCTTCCAAAGATCATGAGTTCAATTCCCAGCAATCACATGGTGGCTCACAACCATCTCTTCTGGCCTGCAGGCAGAATGCTCTATACATAATAAATAAATAAATCTTAAAAAAAAAAAAAAAAGATTGTATTAAAAAAAAAAAAGATGTCTGACCTCGCCCAGATCCAGCTAATCCAGGGAAAATTGTTAGACAACCCCACTGGCGAGGCAGCTTATAAAATACTTGGCCAGTATTCTTCAAAAGTGAATCCTGAGAAGGCAAGCCGACCATGTGGTGAGCGCCTGTGACCCCAGGTGAGGGTGGTGAGAGCAGGAGGATTGGAGTTCAGGCCCAGCCTGAAACATGCACTGTGGGGAGTGGGGGCTGGGGGTGTGGCTCAGCTGGAAGAGGGCTTGCCCCGCATGCCTGAAGCCCTGGGTTTCCCCTCCAGTACCGTACAAACTGGGCATGATGGTGCATACCTGTGATCCGAATGCTGGAGGGGGGAGGGGGGTCAGGCTAACCTGAGCTACGTGAGATCCCATGGCAAACGACCAGAGGACTAATGTGGAGAGAGGCAGCATGTGCCCCGTTGGAGCTGGGAGAGCGAGAAGGCAGACTATGGAAGCTACTGGGCTCAGCTCAGCTCTGTCCAGGTCCAGAATGTCCAAGGCACCTGATACCAAGAGAGGTTCGGTCTGCAGCAAAAGCAGAAGCTGAGGTGGCTGTAGCCTTACACGGAGATGTGGCACTCTGAGGGCTCCAGGCTGCTCATCTTCTGGTCCTCTGGCCTCTCCTCCCTTGTCATCTCTGGCTTTCCGGCCCTCTAATTACGGGGCGTGCATAGGGACCACAGCTTCTGTTTAGGTAAGACGGGAGCCATGTGGCCACAAACAGCTGCCTCTGGGAGGGCAATTTCCAAATTGAGCCTGGACTGAGGGGCAGAGGAGGAGGCAGGCCCAGGGTCAGGGTATCAGTGATCTTGCACAGTGGAAAGAGGTGGGGATGTGTTCTCAAGTGTGGGGCCTACAAGCTGGCTTTTGTGCAGCACTTACCAGGCTGGAGGCTGGAGTTATCTGCTCTGCCTGGAGCCATAGTGCCAGGCTGAGGCTACACAGGGGACCCCCACTACAGCCCCTTCTGGAGTGTCCTCCAGTCCTCTGGGATCCGTGCGTTCTCACCCGGCCACAGCCAGACCTTGCAAGCTAGGGTAGGATGGATGTGGCCTACTTCCCCTTGGCCCCTCCCACTTTTCTCAGCTTCCCTTATCAAAAAGGCATCCAGAGGGCTGGGCATGGTGCTCCACACACATAATTCCAGGACTCAGAAGGTGAGGCAGGAGGATCAAAACTTCACGGTTATCCTTAGCTACAAAGTGAATTCAAGGCCAGCCTGGAGTACCTGAGCTCTCGTCCCAAACAACAGCACTGAGGAAGATGATATTGTACCGAGGAGCCTATTAACTCAAGGTTTTCTGATTTAGGATATTTACGGAGACAGTATTCATAGGAGATGGAGAGGGTGGCAGAGAGGGGACAAGAAGGAACTCTCCCTGTGGCACCACAACTCATACCCCAGGCATGAGGAAGGCTGAAGGTAAGGGTGGAGTTCATATAAGACCCACCCCAAAGCTGTCCAGTGCAAGGGTGAGAAGCAAGGCTTCTCAGGGACGCTGTACCAGCCAAGGTTGGGGGACCACTCAGCAGAAGCGGGGATACACAGCCATCCCCACTGTCCCCATTTCTGGCACCCTGCAGCAATAACAGCCTCATGGAACACCTTTTAGGCAAGTTATCCTTACCCACTTCACTCAAACAAAGCAGGGAGGGAGTGCAGGGCTGGGGGTAGCACAGTAGTGGAGACTTGGTCCAAAAGGCAGCTAATGGTGGCCGGGGAGGGAGGAGTACTTTCTTCAGTGGGGTAGCCACAAGTAAAGTGCCCATCCTCCTGTAAACAACCCTTACCTGTGCTAGTGTAAGCAACTCTCATAGACTCTCTCTCTCTCTCTCTCTCTCTCTCTCTCTCTCTCTCTCTCTCTCTCACACACACACACACACACACACACACACACACACACACACACGACAAAATTTAAAGCAGCAGATTAAGAAGACCTGAATGATTTACTTAAGTTAAGTGGACACAGCCACCGAAAACACAGAATTCTAAAAGCAGCCCAGATGGACACACCCAAGAAATAACAGACCTGGGCTGTATAAGGGATGGGCAGTAAGTAATTAAAGGAGATGCCACAAAGAGGGTGGTGGCCCAAGAAACTGATCCCCTCCCACACGGCACAGTCACAACCCTCCAGGCTCTGTTGTTCCTTTTTCATAATCTCTTTCTCTCTTATTATCAACCTTCAGTCTTCCAACTGAAAGACAGTGTTCTCCTTTGTCAAACTGGCATCCTGGGGAATCATGGGTAATCATCACTGTCACAAGGACTACCGTGATGAGCCTTACGATATAGATGAGGAAACTGAGTTTCACAAAAGAAACCATCACCTTCCATAGGCCACAACTACCCAGTAGCAGGGATAGAACATGAATGCTAAAGTCCTGGAGTGAGAATTTGGAGTGTTGGTAAAACAGAAATATGTTTTTGGGCTGGAGAGATAGCTCAGAGGTAAAGAGCACTGGCTGCTCTTCCAAAGGTCGTGAGTTCAATTCCAAGCAACAACATGGTGGCTCACAACCATCTACTTTGTGATCTGATGCCCTCTTCTGGTGTGTAGGCAGAATACTGTATACATAAATAAAGTCTTTAAAAAATATGTATGTATGTATGTATGTATGTATGTATGTATGTATGTATGTTTTCCCCAGCACTTGGGAGGCAAAGGCAGGCAGATCACTGTGAGCTCGAGGCCAGCATGGTCTACAAAGCAAGTCCAGGACAGCCAAGGCTACACAGAGAAACCCTGTCTTGAACCTCAATGCCCCCCCCAAGAAAAAGTTTTCATTTTAATCCCAGGTATAGGGATATGGTGCTGCTTTGCAGTAGCTATGATTTGCTTAACGCCCTGGTGAGAGTGTGATTTTGCAGCTGCAGTGAGTTTCTGCAATTGTGTGGTGGTTGGAATTCTGGGGACTTTTCAGAGGGTATTTAAATGCTAGCGCCCCAATAGGTGAGTTATTGGTTGGCTGCTGTTGGTTGTGGTTTGTTAAGTGGTTTGCAAAGGACTATTAAGGAGGAGAAGCAGGAGGAGGAGGAGGAGGAGGAGGAGGAGGAGGAGGAGGAGGAGGAGAAATTAGATATCCTGAGGGCGAAGCTCAAATTTGCCCAAAGGAGTTCAATGTCCCTAGTCAGCAGGAAGTGGTCTTTACTTTAAAGTTACCCTCTTTCCAATCCCTGACTTTATTCAGGGACCCCATTCCTTTCCTCTGTATCCTTTTTTCTCTTACCTAGTATTAGGGGGTTGAAAGGGAAGAAGCAAGGGGGTGGAAGAAAGAAGAACCCACAAAGTCGCAAATGCTGGTTATAAAGTCCAGAACCTTGGCTGGCTGCAGGTGGAAGCCCAGTCCATAAAACGAATCAACGCTGGGTGCAATGGCACACATCCTTAATCCCAGCACTGGGGAGGATGAAGCTGGAGGTTCTTGAGAGGCCAGCCTGGATTACAGAGTGAGAGTCTTCCTTAAAAGGCAAACAATCTGGAGAGACAGTTCCATGGATAAGAGTGCTTGCTGCTGCACAAGCACAGGACCTGAGTTCGGATTCCAGTACCTACATAAGAAGGCAGGCATGCATCTGTAACCTTAGTGCTATGCGAGGTGCAGACAGGGTGGTGTAAGCTTGCTGGCTATGGCCTCGCTCTACAATCAGTGGTTTTTTGAGACAGGGTTTCTCTGTGTAGCCTTAGCTGTCCTGGACTCACTTTGTGGACCAGACTGGCCTTGAACTCACAGCAATCCACCTGCCTCTGCCTCCTGAGTGCTGGGATTAAAGGCATGTGCCACCACACCCAGCTCTGTTTGTTTGTTTTTCAATACAAAGTTTCCCTGTGTGTGCATCCCTGGCTGTCCTCTGGATCAGGTTGGTCTTGACTCTGCCTCTCAAGTGCTAGGATTAAAAGTGTGAGTCATCACCAGCCAGCTATAAAATAAACCTTAAATAACAGCAACTGGAGAAGTTTTTGAGACCATCTGCATAGCAACACTCTGTCTCAAAAAAAAAAAAAAAAAAAAAAAAAAGAGGTGGGGAGTAAGGGGGGATCACTGGCTAGACACTCTAGCTGGAGTCATCCAGCTCCAGGGTTAGTGAGAGACCCTGTCTCAAATGAGGATGAACAGAGTTAGACACCAGACACGAAGCCTGGGGATGGCTTCCTCCAGGTGAACAAACAAACACTGTATAAACCTGCATATGCACGGTAGACAGTTGCAGAATGCCACTTGGTTTGCTCCTGGCCTGGGAAAGTGGAACTCTGGTCCAGGCTGCCTCGTCTGTTGGAAACACCCAAGGCTTGAGATAGTGGTGCCTTTAGGGCCAGGGACTCCTCAGAGGGACCAGTGCCTCTTCTGCTCTAGTTGGGATCAGTGCACTCAGCTGAGGCCCTTAGCTCTGTCCTTTAGGATAACTAAATCCAAAGCACACTGCCATCTAGTGGTAAAAAAAAAAAAACCCAACCTACCAGGAGGCTTGGGAAGAAGCCCTGTGCCCCTAAGGGACCACAAGGGCAGAATTAGCCCTAGACTTTGTTGGTAGGCAGGTGATTGACTGGGGGATCTTATGCAGCTCAAGCTAGCCTTAAACTCTCTATACAGCTGAGGCTAGCCTTGAGCTCTGGTCCCTCTTGGTGCCACTGTGAAAGGATGTCTCAGTTCTGGGTACCAGGTTCCCTGGAGTGAAGGAACTGTGATTGTCCAGATGAAGCTGTGCTGGCTAGTCCAAGGTCATGCTGGTTAAGGGCAGAACTGATCTTGTCCCATGTCCAGCAGTGTTGAGCACCCAGTAAATGGCAGAGGATCCACATTCAGTCCCCTTTCCCCACCTTAGGGATCTCAGAACTGCCTATAATTCCAACTCCATGAGCTCTAGCGTCCTCTTCTGGTCTCCTCGGGTACCCACACTCACAGATACACATTTATTTATACTCATAAATACATCTTAAGGTTGGACATAGCGGCGCATGCTATCAATTCAAGCTTTCAGGAGGCAGAGATAGGTGCTCCTCTATGAGTTCTACAGGGCAACCTTGTGATGCCCTACCTCACAAAACAGGAGAACGAACCACCGCTGTATAAACCTGCCTATGCACAGCAGACAGTTGCAGAAAGCCACTTGCCTTGCTCCTGGCTTGGGGAAATGGAACTCTGGCTTTCAGTGTAGGTGGGCAGAAAACTCCATGTCTTTTGTGAGGTGGGACCGGTTTCCTCTTTCCAGCTCCCCCACCCCAGCCTGGGTCATGAGTCAATGACTTTGTCCAGATCAACTTTCCCCATGATCTGGTGAAGATGGTCTGAAATCTGTTCAAAAGCATCTCAGACACCACGTGTGTCCTGCATGGTCTGTGGTTCATCCGGGCCATCTCTCTGGTTCCCAGACTGGCAGCAATGTAACACCTCACACACACGTTTTCTTTTCTTTTTTTCTTTTTAAGCTATACAAACTTAAGCCAGGCAGTGGTGGGGCATGCCTTTAATCCCAGCACTCGGGAGGCAGAGAGGCAGGTGGGTCTCTGTGAGTTCAAGGTCAGCCTGATCTACAAAGCAAGTCCAAGACAGCCAGGACTACAAGAGAAACCTTGTCTTGAAAAAAACAAAAACAAAACAAAACAAAACAAACAAACAAACAAAAACCCACTGCCTTGCCTAGCTCAGCAGCTCCGTGAAGGTAGTGTTGTTCTTTGAAGGGAAGGACTGGCCAGTCCTCTGTCTGTGATCTGTGAAATATGTAAAACTTAGTGAGTGGTAGACACTGGGGGATGGCTCTACTGCAAACAGCTCTCACTCATTGGTTCTTTTTTTTTCTTTCTTTCTTTCTTTATAACTATCACAATCATTTGTTGAAGACGCTGTTCTCTCTCAGGCATTGAACACCGAGGTTAAGTAGACCATGTAGGAGGACGTGCTAAAGCTCAGACCCTCCTGGGGCAGCCTTCACAATGGCTTCCCGTCTTTGTAATTGTTTCAGAGCCTCATCTCTTAGTGAGAAGGGGAAAAAAAAACACAAAAAACCAAAAAACTGATCTGGCCCAATACTTCCCACTACAGAGAGAAGCCGAGAGAGGGCAGTGGGCTTCTCAAGATCACCAGCAGAGAACGGCCATGTGACGGGCACCTGACCTCAAGTGGGGGGGGGGCTCTAGAAACACAAGCAAACACGACAGCAGCTTGTGGGTGAGCGAGCAGTACCAAGAACACAACAGACACTCCCTCAACAAATGCAGCCTGGCTTTATTGTGGAGAAGCTGGCAGGGAGCCGGCAGGGGAAGGCCTGTCTGGGCAGGAATTCCATGGCTGAGCTGGACTGAGCAGTTGGTGTTCCAGATCTGCCAGGCGACCAGATCAACAGCCTAGGAGAGAAGGAAAAATTAGACGGATCAATGGCGCCACCTACTGTGGATGGGAAATATTGCGGCCTATGGTGGCTGGTGTCTGCACAGATGCTACAAAGTAACCAACCAGACCTGCCAACTCTAGGTCTAGGTGAGCGGCGGGAGCTGACTCCTTCCATACAGCGTTTATACATCTCTGACTCCCAGAATAGAAAGTCAGAGAACTGGGCTTGGCAGACTGTTGCAATACCGACACAGGTGGGAGGAGGAGGAGGAGGAGTTCAAGACTACCCTGATATAAGACATATGTGTTGGGGGGGGGGGGTGGCGCACGCCTTTAATCCCAGCACTCAGGAGGCAGAGGCAGGCAGATCTCTTTGAGTTTGAGGTCTACAGAGTAAATTCCAGGATTGCTGAGGCTACAACAAAGAAACTGTGTCTCGAAAAACAAAAATAACAAAACAAAACAGGCACGATGGTGATGCATGCCTGTATTCTAGCCTGGGGAAGTGGAGATAGGATGATCAGAAATTCAAGATCATTGACACTAAATCCTGAGTTCAGGGCTAGCCTGGGGTACATGAGACACTCCCAAATGAACAAGCAAGCAAATAAACATACAGTATCACTCCCTTTATAGATGGTACCCAGGCTAGGCCACAGTAGCAGGAAGCAGTGGGGGTGCCTGGGCAACCACTGCTTGATGGACATGGGGTATTTTTCTCAGATAATGAAAATGTTCTCTAGTAGGTACCGGTGTGGCTGTGCTCCACCGCAAACGCCAACAGTGCTTATGAATGGCGCCCATGAACACGGCTAACTACATCCCATCAACTTCATTTTCAACTTGATTAAAAAAAAAAAGCCACAAGAAGCAAAGCTCGAAGTGTCACACTACTGGCCATCAGCAGGTGCTGATTTAGTTACAAGAGCCACTCTTCCAGATCTCCATAGAGATTATGCTTATTAAATACAATCTTTTTTCAAAATTAAACCTTTCGTTTACATTGTTTTCTTTTTGAAGACAGGGTTTCTCTGTGTATGCCTGGCTCTCCTGGAACTCACTCTATAGACCAGGCTGGCCTCGAACTCAAGAGATCTACCTGCGTCTGCATCCTGAGTGCTAGGACTAAAGACGAGGTGTGTGCCGCCACCACCTGGTCAAATAAAACATTTTGATTAGTATGGTGTGTGTATCATCATATGTGTATGGAGGTCAGAGGACTGGTGTGTTCTCTTCTTCTACCTTTATGTGGGTTCTGGAAAGCAAACGCAGGTCCCCAGGCTGTCACACAGGTGTCCTTACCCACTGAGCCATCTTCCTGGCCCTCAAATATGACCTTACACGGAAAAGCTGCACAGGGGGCTCATAGCTGTAATCATAGCATTTGAGGGCCTATGGCAGAATCGCTGCCAATTCCAGATGGCCTGCGCAACAGGGTGAGGGCCTATTTCAAAAATTACTTGTAAAAAATTAAAAAATAAAGCCAACAAAGAAAACTGTTTACATGGCGGTGCAATGCACAACAGGGTTGTCTGGAAGGGATGGAGGCCAGCGGCCCGCCCACTCATCCAGCCCCGAGGTGAGGGACTGTGCTGGATGCCCAGGTCCGAAGCACCACAGAACCTGCTGGTGCTGTTACCTTGTGGAGGACAAACCTTTAGGGGGCTGCACCAGGGACCAGGAAAGGCAGCGGGCATGGTGGAGGGGTCTGCCCACTTCATAAGTCAAATCTCAGGCACATATAACATGTCCAAGTCATAGTCTGGAAAGAGGGCAGAGCTGGCCCCTGCGCCCCAGACTCCATGCTGGCCCATTCCTAGCCATGGAGAGCCAGAAAAGGCATGGGGAGCGATGACTTTTATTTATTTTTTTGAGACAGGGTCTCTTCTATGTAAGCCAGGTTATCCTTGACTTCCTGCTCTTCCTCTCCTGCCTTAGCCTCCTGACAACTGGCTTGTCTTTGCCTTTTAGTGTGCTGTGCTGTCACCACATATGTGGAACACATGGCTTGGGTTCCATATGATCACAATGAGTAAAGAAGAGGCTCTACTCAGAGGGGACCCCCTACCCCCTCTTGATTACAGCTGCCTTTTGCCAGGGGCTCTCATGGGTCACTGGCAGGGCCAGTGCTACCTACTGTGACTACCCCTTACACACTCACACACCCGCATGTTCACACGGGATGCCTGGCTCCTTCCCTCCCCTGCCACCCACCGGTGTGGGTCTCAGGTCAGCTAGGTCACTTGCCCTTACTAGGCCTCATTTTATTCAGCTCTAGAGAAGACACAAACCATTAAAAAAAAAAAGCAAAAAACCAAAACCCCCCCCCCCACCACCACCACCACCAACAACAAAAACCAAAACCAAACCAAAACAACAATAAAACCCTGACCATTGTAATTCGTGGGTCACATGCAGTGCAGAGGAAAGGAGACTGCTGGGCATAGTGGGAAGGACTGCTGGGTGGACAGGTGAGGACAGTCCTGCTTTCTGAGGGAAGGGCGCTGGCACAGGGCCACTTCCTGCCTCTCTGGAACCCGTAAAATAGAAGGAAGAGAGCTTAGAGGGGTCACTGACTCTGCACCAGGCTGGGCTAGAGGCGCATCCGGCTCCAAGTACAAGGAAGGGCAGGGTGAGCATGAAGCCATGCACAGGAGTGCGAGGCCTAGGGCACAGGCATCAACTGTGAAGGGCCAGTCACTTCACCAAAGCAAGAGGCTCACTATTCCAGGAGGGCCAGACACTACCAACCTAGATCCTGCTGACAGGCAAGGCGACCTTCAAGTGCCATGGGGCTCTGGGGACATAACACGGAGTTCTACCTGCTCACAGGAGGCCATCAAGACCCCCAAGCTTCTGGTTTGTTCTAGACAATGATGACGTGACCCTTCCAGAGGGGTGCCAGTGGGCTAAATACACTAGGGTACCCTCCTACCTCACTCAAGAAGCCCAAGTTCAGGCTGAGCACCTCAAATCCAGGAAGCCCAGTTGCAGCAGGCTCCAAAGTGAGAACTTCCGAGTGCCAACTCCATGGTGAAAAGGCTTGGGGGTTTCCTATTATGGATGTCCTCTGGGTGAATTTGGACAAAGATTCCAAACCCCAGAGACACTGCAATTTGAACTGCATCTGGGCTCAAGCCTTTCAGACGAGGAACCTGCATCCCATAGGACCGTGGAGAAGCAACAGGCTTGTGCGACAAAGGCTGGGGCCTCACCCACCTACCTCTTCAGTACATTTGGAGGGACTCGCCCCAGTCCTGGTTACTTGGGGCCAAGGTAGGAAACAGCCTTTCCTGTTTTGTTCAGGGTTGCCAGCAGGGTGTCTGTGCTGTGCTCAGACTCAATGCAGACTTTCTTGTTGGGCAGATCAATGTTGAACTCCACTCCTGCAGGAAGAAGGAGGAAACTGGGATGTGGGAGGAGGGAAGCAGGATCTTTCCACCCACTGGAACAAAGAGGTTGGCTTCCTTAATTGTTCCCGTAACACCAGGTCTCTCCCCTGAGGCCAGGGAGCAGCAAGCTTTCTGTTTTAGGCACAGTGAGCATGGCAGGCTCTGTGGCACGCTCTTCTCTGTAAGAAAGGAGTGTTGGTGGTTGAAACCCTGGACTCAAGTACTCTGCTACTAAGCGATTTCCTCAGCCCTCCCTGTGAGCGTCTTTCTTTTCTCTTTTCTTCCTTCCATCCAGCTCCCTTCCCCACAAATCCTGTCACCACCACCTCCCTTTTCTAGGCCCAAGCTAAGTTTCCACTCTAGCAACACAGAGCTCTTCTCCTTCCTTCTCTTTCTTTACAACTTTATTTAATATATATTTAAAATTATGTGTATGTGTGGGTCTGTGTGGGGTATGTTCATATGAGTGGAGGTGCCCCTGTAGGGCAGAGGTGTAGGGCCTGGAGTTTTAAGTGGTTGTGAACCACCAGATGTGGGTGCTAGGTCCTCTGTAAAAGAAGCACACACATTTAACCACTGGGCCATCTCTCCAGCCCCTGATTTACTTATTTTTATGTATCTGAGTAGTTTCCTTGCATGCATATCTGTGTAGCACATGTGTGCAGTATGCATGGAGGTCACAAGAGGGTATGGGATCCCCTGGAACTGGAGTTGCAGATGCCTGTAAACCATCATATGGTGCTGAGAATTGAGCCTGGATCCTCTGCAAGAGCAGCAAGTGCTCTTAACTATTTCTCCAGCCCCCTTCTTTTACCACCATTGCACCTGGCTCATACTTTTTAATTCGAGGCAGTCTCACTAAATTACCCAGTGTAGCCATGAACTCTTTGAATCACTCTATAGTTCAGGGAGGCCTGAGCTTGTGATTTTCCTGCCTTAGCTTCCAGCTTAATGTGATGACAGGCCTGGCTTTGACCATTGCCTTTTTGTTTTGTTTTGTTTTTGTTTTTGTTTTTCGAGACAGGGACTTACTTTGTAGACCAGGCCAGTCTCGAACTCACAGCGATCTGCCTGCCTCTGCCTCCTGAGTGCTGGGATTAAAGGTGTGCGCCACCACGCCAGGGTGACCCTTGCTTTTCTTTCTTTCTTTTTTCTTTTTGTTGTTTTTTTCAAGACAGGGCTTCTCTGTGTAGCCTTAGGTGTCCTGGACTCTCTTTGTAGACCAGGCTGGCTTCAAACTCAGAGACCCACCTGCCTCTGCCTCCCTGAGTGCTGGGATTACAGGTGTGCGCCATCACGCTTGGCTCCTAACAATTGCTTTTTCTTTCTTCCTTCCTTCCTTTCCCTCCTTCGTCTTCCTTTTTCTTTCTTTCTTTGTTTTGAGACAGGGTTTATCTGTGTAACCTTGGCTATCCTAGCTGTCCTGGGTAGACCAGGCTTGCCTTGAACTCACAGCAATCCGCCCACCTCTGCTTCCCAAGTGCTAGGATTGCAGGCGCGCACCACCTCACAGGCTCACTTTGCTTTCTTATAGCTCCCAGAACCACAAAAAAAGGAGTGGTGCCACCCACTATGGGCTAGGCCCTCCCACATCAATCATCAATCAAGGAAATCCACCGCAGGCTAGCTAACAGGCCAATCTGGTGGGGTGTTTTCTGAGTTGGGGCTCACTCTGCCAAATGGCTCTCACCTGTGTGAAGTTGACAAAAACTAGCCAGAGCAGGGAGAAACTTATCAAAGGCAAAGGCCCCTCAGCACCAGCAGGCCATTCAGCACACAGTGCAGGGTATGGCTGCGACCTCTGGATCTACATATAATTGAAAGTTACAGAACTGTCAAGTAGGTGCTGGGAATTGAACCCAAGGCCTTTGTAAGAGCAGCCAGTGCCCCTAACACTGAGCCATCTCTTCACTATTTCATTTCTCAGGTGTCTTGGGCACATGCTGACGTGGACTGACACGCTCAGATCCTATATGGGGAGGTCTAAGCCCTGGGGAGGAAAGTCCCTGGCCTTGTGGGAAGTCAGCAGCCAGGTTCTCTCCTGTGTTTCAGATTATTGTGAGTAGACATCTCGGTGTAGCAGGGCGTGGTGACTCACGCCTGTAATTCCAGAAAGCAGGCAACTGAGGCAGGGCGACTATTCAAAGTTTCAAGTCTATCCTGGGCTACCCATGGTGAGTTCCTGGCCAGCCAGGACGATAATGGGAGACCCTATGGGTTTTTTTTTGTTGTTGTTGTTGTTGTTGTTGTTTTTTGAGACAGGGTTTCTCTGTGTAGCCTTGGCTGTCCTAGATTAGCTTTGTAGACCAGGCTGGCCTCGAACTCAGTGATGTGCCTGCCTCTGCCTCCCGAGTGCTGGGATTAAAGGCGTGCGCCACCACGCCCGGCTGAAACCCTGTCTTAAAAAGAAATAAAATAAAAATATCCCAGCTCACAGGGCTCAGAAGCAAGTCACTGACTCACCCTGTGACTTGGGATTTGGGCAAGGCACTTCCCCTCAGGCACTGGTGTCATCAGTCCCGTTCCACCTTGGAAAGTCCCATCCTGTGGACTGAGACTGTGTAGGCTGTCTCAGCACCCAGCGGCACTGTTACTCTGGCTTTTATTGATTTACAATCTGTAGAGATAGGGTCCCACTCTGTAGTTCAGGCTAGCCTCGAGTCCATGGCAATGCCTTGTTTGTCTCAGCCCCTCAAGTACTGGGACTATAGCTGTGAGCTGCCTCACCCAGCTTTGCTTTGCTTCTGTGAACTCGTTTTTCATTTTTATTTTATTGCAGTACTGCAGATTGGATCTAGAATGTCATACATGCAATGCAAGCACTCTGTTGCTGGGCTATACCCCAGCCTCTGTGGTCATTTTTATTTAGAGACAAGGTCTCCTTAAATTAATTGGGCTGGCCTTGAACTTTCGATTCTCCTGGGCTTCTGGGTTCACAGGCATGCACCACCAGGCCTGGCTGTTGTTACTCTGAATGTGTTACACTGGAGACCACCAGCATTCTACCCACCAACTCCAGGGCTCCAGAACTGGGCCGTGTGGCCAAACAGCAGCTCTGTCCTGCTGGCTCTGTGAATCCAGCCAAGTCACTGAACTCCAAATAGGTCCCGCCTTCACAAAATGAAGACAGTTGCTGGGCATTGGTGGCATGTGCCTATAATCCAAGTGGAGGCTGGATGGAGTCCGTGACCACCAGCCTGGGCTACACATTGGGACCCTGAAGAGGGAGATGGGGAGAGGGAGCAAGAGGCAGGGGTGAAAGAATCAACAAAATGGAGCCGATCCTTCCAGGCTTCATGACTGAACATGACTCCCGGGTAACTGTCTCCCATCCATCTCTGATGGAGAGCCACTCACCTCCCAGCTTGTTGAGGACTCGGGAGACGGCATCAGCGCAGCCTTCACAGGTCATGTCCACGGAGAACTCGTGTTTCTGCAAGAAAGGGAGATTATGAATCGTATGCTGTCTGGAGTTGACAAGGGGCAGAGAGAGTGGACACAATCTCACTGGAAGCCAGTCTGTGAGCCCAGTCAACGGGTAAGAGGAGGATGCAGGGCTTCTGTGCATCACAGGCGGTACCAACAGAGGCAATCTCCATGATGTCTTCTGAAAGGTCTTTCACTCGGTGAACAGGATCACCTGCAGGGCTGTGTGAGATGCTCTTCTCCAGTCCTCCCTTGAGGTTACTGCTTCGTGAGGCTTTAGGGGACTCAGCCACGGGCTGCACTCCTAGCAGAGCTGATCTGGGACCTGATTCATCACCAGAACATTATTTTGTACACTGGTGTCCCCAGGGACTCTCCACAGGCTGCAGGTCTGCCTAGCAGCCTGGACAGGGATATCAATTATATCAATAGGCAGGTGACGCAGGTATGTGGTCACCACTGCTCTGATTCAAGTACTTCATGGTCAAAGGCAGCACCTGAGTTCCAGGAAGGGGAGAAACTTCTGGGGCTCCCCAGTGCACTGCAGGCAGATGGGAAGGGACCCCAGGTTCCTGAGGTCCCGCAACCTCCAAGATATCTAACAAGCCAAGGCAGGCAAGTGCTTATGAGCCTGGGCTTCTGTTCACATCACTGCTGCACCCAAAATACTGGGAACAGGAAGAGGCACAAAAAAGGTACCTAACCCACTAGTGAGCTGATGATGACATCACTGCTAGACAACTTCTGGGTCTTCGGCTGTTTTCAGAAAGGGACCATGCCAACCTTCCCTTCCTTCACCATCTGAAAATGAGCACATCTGGGCTCCAACACTTGCAAACTGTATGTTCTAAGTAGCTCAACTCCTGGGGTACCAGTCCCTTCTCCGGGCTCATGAATGAGACAAACACAGGGCTTGACAGTCAGCCTCCACTGTGCCCTCTACTTCCTCGCCTCCTGGTATTTCTGCCCTTGAGAGGTCTTTCCATAACATGGCACTGGTAAGCCTGTGTGCCTTCAACTGAAGGCTGACGCACTGTTAGGTGACTGAGCTGGTCACAATGCTTGCTGGCTTCTGCCCTGTTTCCTTCTGGGGTCAGTCTAGAGCTCAACCTTCCTAATTCTGCCACTCTTTAATCCAGTTCCTGATGTCCTGTTGACCCCATCCAACCATAAAACTGTTCTGTTGCTACTTTATAACTCTATTTTTCCTAGTGTTATGAACCATAACGCAAATACCCAATCTGCAAGATATCTGATATTTGACCACTAAAGGGGGTTCAACCATTAAAAGGGGTTTGACCCGCAGGTTGAGAACCGTTGCTCTAGAAGAAGCTGGCTGCCATGTTAAAGGACACCTTTGATAGCCAGGTGTGTGGTGAACGCCTGTAATCCCAGCACTTGGGAGGCAGAGGCAGGAGGTCTCTGTGAGTTAGAGGCCAGCCTGGTCTACAAAGTGAGTCCAGGACAGCCAGGGCTATACAGAGAAACCCTGTCTCAAAAGGACACTTTTGTATCCACCCAGAGGTCTACCTGGCGAGAAACAGTCTTCAAGGTTAAAACCAAGGAGCGCCCCAGCCTGGGCAAACCTCTGGCCTGCACTGTTGTTCCCTTAGGTCCCGAGCCAAGCCTAGTCACTCTACTCAGCCACTCCCAGGTCCTGACCCCAGGTTTGGGGATAAGTATTAAAGGGCAACAGATAGCTAATATGTTAATAAGATTAGACCATGGACTGGATACCTCTAAACCAAAGTTACTAGATTCTGATAGTTTTCTTCCATTTCTCTCTTCCTTTTGAAAAACAATGTCTCAGTCCTGGGAATGTAGCTCCACACATTGCTTGCCTAGCATGTGCAAGGCCTTGGGTTTACTTCCCAGTACTGAGACAGCCAAGCATAAGGAATGGCTTGGGCTACACATCTATCTCTTGACAATGAACCTAGCACCCTGTTAGCAACCCAAGATGGTACCCCCTGCCCCCCCTTGCTTCAAGCATTGGAAATAAGTTACCCCTCAGCAATGCCTGATTTCCCCATTTCTATTCAAACATCCTAAAACACAATCTAGGAACCACTGGGAATGGGCTGCTCAAGCACAATGAGGCAAACTGTTTTCAAGGTGCAATTTTAGTTAGAATTCCTTATTTCCATTTTATGCCTATGCATATGTATATGATTAAAATCAGATGGCTCAAGGGAAGGGGCATATACAGTGAACAAAGCTTTACTTAACCCAAGCCCATCAGTCAATATAGATAAGTACCCAAATTACACACTCCTAGCAACCAAAATCCTTCTCTTGAACCCTATAAAAAGAAGCCCCAAACAGTAAGTAGGGCCCTTGAGTACCCTCACTCAAATGGCAGGCTGCTCTGCTGCAGTATATTCTGATCTGTTTTGTGTGTTGCTTTGTTTTGAATAGTTTCCTTGCTACTTTGTAGTCTATGTGCATCTTTAACTCTTTGAATAAGATGCCCAGAGCATAGGATCACCTAGCCCAGACCCCAACCACCAGGAATGTTACTACAAACAATACTGAAACAGTGGCTACTTCTTGATTTTTGGTGCTTGATTTGTTATTGTTAGTGTTGCTACTTTGACAACAGAGTTTCATTATATAGGCCAGGCTAGCCTGGGACTTCTCACACATTATCAGAAACCCAAGTACTCTATAAACAGGCACCCAACAGCATACCTAAATTCAATCTTTACCTTCGTCATGAAGCTCATCAAAATATTTCTAACACAGGTGAGTGCCTTATCTGAGTGCTTGGGAGTAGGAGTGGCCCTGATTAGGGAATGTTTGCATACACATAATGAGGTATCTTGGGGACAGGACGAGTCTAATCATGAATCACATGTAGTACACAACTAAAGATAATTTCATGTAATGTCTTTAATGAGCCATGTTTGGGCACCTATCACACCACTTGTGGCATCAAGGCCCCTGGGTGGTCTGAAACGTCCTATACAGACCAGGCTGACCACAAACTCACAGAGATCTCCTTGCCTCTTCCTCTTAAGGGCTGGGATTAAAGTCATGCACCACCATGTCTACAATATTTTTTTGTAAAAATACAGTGTTTTTATGTGTATATGGGTGTGGCTTCATGAGTTATACACACCAGGTATGTAGAGGACTTCACATAACTCAAAAGAGGGTGTAGCATCCCCTGGAAATGGAGTTATAGGTAGTAGCTATGAGCTGCTATGTGGTGATAGAAATTGGACTTGGGTCCTCTGCGAGATAGCACTCTTGCCTGCTAAGGGTTGGAGCTCAGTGGTTGAGAGCTTGCCTGCCATGATGCCCTAATGCCCTAGGTTCAATCTCCAGCACTACCAAATCAATAAATCAGGCTAAACCCGCTGCAAGCACATGGTATCGCAAATTCCTTTTTGAAAATTACATTTGGGGGCTGGAGAGACAGCTTAGCAGCTAAGGACACATACTGTTCTTCCAAAGCACGCGAGTTTGAATCCCAGCACACATAATGGCAGGCTCACAACAGCCTGTGACTCTAGCTTCAGGGGGTTCATCTGACTCCACTGCGATCATCTGGACGCCACATGCAGCTCCACTCCCGTGCACATCCTTACCAGCTGACCCATCCTGCGACCCTCATTTCCCTTTCTGCCGTATTTTCTAGCTTGAAAAGAGAAGCATTCATCTACTCTTGCTCTCGATTCACTAAGGTGTGAGGTCATGGGTGGAAAAGCCCTGAGGGGAGAGGCTTTCTTTGCTCCAGGGAAATCTTAGCGTAGCTTGAGCGCCCAACCCCCACAACCTGACTCTGAGCAGATGCTCAGAAATGGGGTTTCATGGGACAATTTCTGCTGCCCAAGGAGTTAAGTCAACAGTTATCTGAACTCCAAACTGAGGACCACAGCAAGGAAGTCTTTCTTTCACAATACAGAGATCAGAGGCCAGGGCTCCGCCCACAGGAAGCCAGCATTCCAACTCAGAGCCCTGTACCTCCACCTACAAATTGCACAACTAAACACGAGGGTGACACAAAGTCTGCCTAAGAGTGATCCAGCCTTCACAAGGGCATCCCTGGACCGCTTCACCCTGGCTGTCTCCCCAGCTCCTCTGCGCCTCTGCTTTGTGTCGTTTAAGACGGTCCTTTAGGTCTTGAGTTGCTGCTCAGGGGCAGAGCATAGACACAGAATACAGAGCGACATCTAACACTACAAAACTAAACAAAACAAAAGCTTTAAGCCAGGTGCAGCAGCTCTGTAATCTCAACACTTGAGAAGCTGAGGCAGGAGGATTGCTATAAATTTAAGGATCAGCCTGGCCCATATATATATATATATATATATATATATATATATATATATATATATATATATATATTCATTTATAGGCCAACCTGGGCTACAGTGGGAGACTCTGCAATGACAACAAACAAGCAAAATGAATCCTCTTAAGTATAATGTATATAATATTGTTGTACGGCAACATATTGTTGTGTTGTTATATGATATATATATATATATATGTACACACACACTATTATCAGATGTCAAAGTCTGGAGTGTCATAATACATTTACTTCTTTGAGGGGCTGGAGAGATGGCTCGGCAGTTAAGAGCACTGGCTGTTCTTCCAAAGGACACGGGTTCAACTCCCAGCACCCGCACCGCAGCTCACAACTGTCTGTAACTCTTTTACTTCGGAAAGCCAGCAAGTGGTACGATTCTGTAACGGGCTCTCTAGAGCTGGAAGAGTAGGGATGGAGGAGGAGGAGGAGGCACTTTGCTCTTCTAGAGGACACTGGTTCTTTGAACACTGCTGTCTGGATTCCCAGTTATTAATAGCTATGGTATCTGTGATGTGCTGGGCCTTTTTCTAAATGCCTTGTTACTCTGTCTCCTTTAGTCACTACAGTGATTCCGTAACTGGGAAACTTACTACTCCTTCTGAGAGGTGAGAAAGCAGAAGCTCTGACGTTAGGAACTGACTCAGGGAGACACAGCTCACTTGAACTTTTGTTTGTTTTTTGAGACAGGGTTTCTCTGTGTAGCCTTGGCTATCCTGGACTTGCTTTGTAGATCCGGCTGGCCTTGACTTCACAGCCCTGTCTTTGCCTCCCTGGGTGCTGGGATTAAAGGCTTTTTTTTTTTTAAGATTTATGTATTTATTATATATAGAGTGTTATGCCTACATGTAGGCCTGCACATCAGAAGAGGGCTGCTGGGACTTGAACTCAGGACCTCTGGAAGAGCAAACAGTGCCCTTAACTATTGAGCCATCTCTCCACCCCTAAAGGCATCTTTTAAACAGTGAGGTCCATGTTAAAATGGGGTAGAAGCCACTTCTACCCAAACTGACCTACATCATCCTAAAATGTCCTTGAGGACAGATGGGTGTAGAGGAATTTTAATTCAGACATGCCTGCTTTGGCAAGAGATCACAAACCTAGAAGGTAGGGTTGGAATGCAAGCACACCTTAAATTACAGGAGACACGCTGGGTGTGGTGGTGCATGTCTTTAGTCCCAGCACTCGGAGGCAGAGGCAGGTGGATCTCTGAGACATTCGAGGCCAGCCTGGTCTACAAAGGGAGTCCAGGACAGCCAAGGCTATACAGAGAATCCCTGTCTTGAAAAACCAAAAATAAATAAATAAATAAAAATTAAAAAAACACAGGAGACAGAGGCAAGCAGATCTCTGAATTCAAGGCCAGCCTGCTGTAGAGAAAGTTTCAAGAAAAGCTTAGGTCCAGGCATTGTAGTACACGCCTTTAATCCCAGGAGACAGAGGCATGCAGATCTCGGTTAGCTGAATCAGTTCAGTGAGTTGGGAGGCAGTGCAGTAGAGATGAGTTTGTGGCAGGTCAGTTCGTGGAGTTTAGAGGCAGTTTTACCACGACAGTATTACAGAGACAGGTTGAAGACAGAACAAGCTAGACTCAGCCGATGACAGAGTGAGCCAGAAGATTAGAACACCATTGCCAACATTAGTTTGAGGCCAAGTGGAGCAATTCAGTCAGACACCGAGGGAAAAGTCAGAAAAGCCAGATGGCATCAGTCAGTTTGGAGAAGAGTCTGAGCCAGAACAGCTGAGGTGAACCAGCCAGCCAGAGTTCAGAAAGAAGTAGGAAGGGTGAGCTTATTCAGCAGAGGCTCAAAATGTTCTAGGCCTAGATAAGACTGTATGGAGCCTAGAAGCTTCTAGGGCTGGGGCTAGGTTAGCAGATGGAGGCAGTAAGATGACAGTTACATCTGACAAACAAAAGATACATTAACAGGCTGTGTTATATATTTGGTGACATGATTCCAACCACAGCTCTGCTAGGTCTATTTTTACTCCCCATTTTATGGACAAGTTAATGAAGGCAGAACAGCTTGTCTGAGATCTCCCCAGCTGGCAAGCGAAGGGCACAAACTTTCAAGTTTCTGGGATAAGCTTTGGTCAACAAAGCATCTTGGGTTAAGACTCATTTTCCTGGCTAGACTGGAGGCAGCACTTGACCAATACCTCCCTGCCTTTAGCTGTTGGTCTTGATAAGGTGCCTACTGTATGCCTCGCTTCCATCGAAGTTCTGCTCAATGCCGGCAGAGGCAGACACAGAATAAAGGGCTCCTCATGCTGTTTGTTTGTTTTTTCTTCACTGCTGTTCCCTCAAGAGCTTGGCAGCATCCACTCCGGAATCCCAGAGTCTCTCACAGGGCAGGGCTGACTAGCTTGACTGGTAGGATAGATTTTTATCAAGTTCTTTGTCTAGTCTTTGTGTGATCAGAGGACAGGTCTCCAGACAAAGGGCAAAAGCCACGAAAAATGACACCTGAGCTTTAAGGCTTTGTACCAGGAGGAAATCCCAGGTTTGTTCCCAGAAAATAAGCTGCTAGAACACAGAATACCCGCGGGAAACTTCTGGCTTCAGAGCTACCAGGAGGAAAATGCTCCCCACTCCATGCATGGCTTTAGCCAGTATTTCAGGAACTCAACTGGGATCAGAGCTTGCCTCCAGGCAAGTACAACTGGTTTTGCCCAGCACTTCCCAAGTGGTCTGGCTTCATCCTACCTAGCTAGCTCCCAGCAGTAAATGCCGGCCGGAGTGGACGGGAAAGGTGGAGAAACATGCTTCTCTTAAAACCTGCCAGCCCCTATGCAGGGAGGCAAGCACGTGGAAAGGGCAGGTCCCGGGGTCCCTATGTGGGTTCTCTGGCCTCCCTCCTGGCCTCCCTTTCTCTACCACTCAGGAAGGATGAAACTGCCCCGGGAAGACTCCATTGCGATCCTGAGGCCTGTGTTCTGCATCACAGCGCTCTCTGCAGCTTTCCCGAGGGTCGCGAAGCTGGAGGGCCATTGAGGAGGGTAAACTGAGAAACGACTGCAGCTCTGGCCACGGCCTGAGCCGGGACAGCAGCATCTGGCCGGAAAACGGTGTATCTGGCTGGAGGCAGCAGTTCGCGCCGGCGGAGCGACGCAGCCACTTACCGGCATGACTGAAGAGGCACAGGGAGCAGCGGCAGCAGCGGCGGCGACTGGAACGCGTCTCCCGGACACCAACACGGCGCTTCCGGAGTGAGCTCCTGGAAGCCCCACCCTCAGGCTAACCCAACCTTCGGCCAGGCCCCGCCCTGGGGCTGGGCTCCGCTTAGTCCCCGCCCCTTCCGGCCCAGTTAGAGCCAGGCTCCTCCTTTGGGCTGGCCTCCGCTTGGTTCCCGCCTCTTTCTGACCTGGCTATTTCACTCGGCTCTGCCTCTTTGGCGCCAGGTCACACCCTCTCCAGGCTCCGACAGCCCAGGCTCTGTTGGAGTCTATCTTGTGGGATCCCGGTTGTGTTCTCCACTGGGTCGGTCTTTTTCAGTGTGGGGCTGGGGGATGCAAGGCCCACGGTCCTGGGAAGGACAGTTCCTGGCATTTCCTTAAAGGGACCATCTCCTTTGTTTGCCGTTCAGCCTCTGAACTAGAGTGGCCACGCCTCGGGCTGCAGGCCTGTTGTCCCAAGTACTGGGTTCAGGGCTTGCCTGGGCTTCAGAGTTCAAGGCTATTCGAGACTTCTTGAGACTCTGTCCTCAAACACACACACACACACACACACACACACACACACACACACACGCTTAAAGTCCAAATTTAAAAGCACAGAGCACAGCAGTACACACTTGTAATCTCAGCATTTGAAAAGTTGAGGCAGAGCTTGGAGTGGTGTCCCACGCCTTTAATCCCAGCACTTGGGGGGCAGAGGCAGGTGAATCTCTGTGAGTTCCAGGCTAGCCTGGTCTACGAAGTGAGTTCCAGGACAGCTAGGGCTACGAAATCCTGTTTTAAAAAAAAGAAAAGAAAAGAAAAAGAAAAGCAGAGGCAGAGCTGGGCCAGGTGGTGGCCCACACCTTCAAACCCAGAGGCAGGTTGATCTCGAAGGAAGCCAGACTGGTCTACAGAGGAAGTTCCAGGACAGCCAGGGCTACACAAAGGAACCCCGCCAAACAAAACAAAACAAAACAGCTGAGGCAGAAGGATCCAGAGGTGGCTGGGGCATTTAATCTCAGCGCTCAGGAGGGAGAAATAGCCCCACAGACCTGCCTACAGGCCAATTGGATGGAACCAGCTTTTCAATTACAGTCTTTTTTTTCCAAGATGACTCTAGCTTGTGTCAAGTTTGCAAACTCTAACCAGAACTCTCATCTGAAGAAGAAGAAGAAGAAGAAGAAGAAGAAGAAGAAGAAGAAGAAGAAGAAGAAGAGCAGCAGCAGCAACAACAACAACAACAAGACCTGTGGGAATATAAGTGCTGTTCCCACCCAACTATAGCAGCCCCAGTAAGCTGAGCTACGTCATGGGTTACTCTGCTACCCATGAAGAAGATGGGGTTCCTCAACAGTGCCAGGAGGAGCCTTAGGTTTATCTCCGCCGTGAGCCATTTGTGTCCTTAAGCTGACGGCTAAGAGAAGAGCCCTAAACTAAACAGGCAACTTGTCATTCTGTGTGTCAGGGTGGGTTTGAGATACCAGAAAAAACTAAAATCGGATTTCAGGGTTACCAGGGCAAAGGTTCAAATATATAAGCCTGGTCTACAAAGGGACTCCAGGACAGCTAAGGGTGCCCAGAAAAACCCTGTCTTTAAAAAAAAAAAATCAACCTCCCCCCCCCCCAAAAAAAACACAAAAAAACCCAGACACTTCCCTGGACAAAGTAGTGAACAAAGAGAACAAAGAAAGCTAAGCCATAGGCGATCTTGGTGCCTTTTTCTGTAGCCTGTAACCTTTAGACATTAGGCTTCCTCATGTTACTCAACCCATAAGCCTTGCCAGGCTGGAACTCCCCCGCTTTAGGGCACTGGAAGGGATAGAAACCTATAAATTTACCCTCAGCTCAGAGATTGAGGCTCTTTCTGGATACCACTGGGTTGGTGACCATCAGAGCCCAACTCAAGTCGAAAAAGTAAAGGTCCTTGTGTGTATTGCATCGGTATCAAGTCCTGGTGGTCTTTTTTTGGGATTCTCGTGATCCGGGTATAGCAGGTTCAGTTAGAAACTACGCTATAATTTGAATATAGACGTTATGAGAAGTTGGCTAACTGGAAAAAGCCTAAGAATCTAAGAGTAATTGGATGGGGCGGAACACAGGTGCCTATAAGCAACCCCTTGTCCTACACTTGGGCGACTGAAGCAGGGGAAGTCTGAATTGGAGGCCAGTCTGAGATACACGAGAACCTGTCTTAAGTGAACTAAAATAAAGTAAATGTAAGATTACAATAGGTTGGACATGGTAGCAGACACTGGCAATCTCATGACTTGGGGATTGGAAGCAGGTGGATTGCTGAAAGTTCAAGGCCAGCCTGGACTACTTAACATCATGTCCCAAGCAGGAACAACCCTTCACCTATACAAAAGTGTGGTGGCTGTAAGAAGTCCCCACTGTCCAGAAGACGTGGGTGTCCAAGAAACAGGTCCCTCCCTCTGTACTCCAGCCCCAAACTGAGCTCATAGTCTGCCAAAGGCAGCAAGTTCTTGAGAAAGCATCTGCATCCCTCACCAATGGAACTGATACCACTTTCTGCCTTCCTCGCCCCTACTCTACTAGAGACTTCTAGAGAATAAAGACCTCCCATTTATCTGTTTATGACAGGAATGCCACAAAGGCTGATGCAGAAGCCATGGAGCCAGTGCCAAGCACCGATGGCCCCAGACTCTTTATTTGACCTCCTGTTCTCAGATTTCCTATACTTGCCCCTCAGTGCTAGTCCCCACCTGATGGGCGTACAGGCTGCTTCCAGCCTTAATGCAATGACACCACACATAATTCCCTAAAAGTCCAAGTAGAATAAATGTGTATGTGAGGAATTGTCTGTCATTTAAAGTTTTTTTTTTTTTTTTTTTTTTTTTTTTTTTTTTTTTTTTAAGACACGGTTTCTCTGTGTAGACCTCGATGTCCCTGGACTCTCTTTGTAGACCAGGCTGGCCTCAAACTCAGAGATCTGACTGCCTTTGTCTCCCTGAGTGAATGGATGAAAGGTGTGTGCCATCGCACCCACCTCCTCCTCCTTCTCCTCTTCCTCCTCCTCCTCCTCCTCTTCTTCTTCTTCTTCTTCTTCTTCTTCTTCTTCTTCGACAAGATGTTACTATGTAGCTGACGACGAGCTCAAACTCTTAATCCCAGACCCAAAGTGAAGACACACACTTGTAATCCCCTCACTGAGGAGGCAGAGGCAGGGAAGTAGCCATGAGTTCAACACTATCATGAGCTACCCAACAAGTTCCAAGCCAGACAAAGCTACATGGTGAGATCTTGGTTTTTTTGTTTTTTGTTTTATAAGATTTTTTTTTCATGAGTGCTCCATCTGCATGCCAGAAGGCGGCATCGGATCACATTATAGATGGTTGTGAGCCACTATGTGGTTGCCAGGAATTGAACTGAGGACCTCTGGAAGAGCAGTCAGCGCCCTTAACCTCTGAGCCATCTCTCCAGCCCTGAGATCTTGTTTCAAAACAACAACAAAACATCTTTATATCATGGGCCCAGGTGATGTCAACAACCTGAGTTTGATCTCTAAGCCCCAAATGGTGGAAGAAAAAAAACCACTGTTTACTGTCATGTTGTCCTCTGACCTCCAAAGGCCGATCATGATGTGTGTGCACCCACAAACTGAGCAAGGTTTTTCACGCCTGTCATCTTAGCAGTTGGAAGGTGGAGGCAGGAGGATCAGAAGCTAAATGCCAGACTGTTTGCCCTGACCCAAACAAAACAATAACAACAACAACAACAATGAAAATTAAACAGAGGGGGGAAAAACTCCTACCATAACAAAGGGTGCAGAATGAAAAATGAGCCTGTCCTCTCCACTGGGACAAAGTTCATCTCACTATCAGTAATCATTAACTGTTTTTTGTGACTCAAATTCAATCTTACCAGTGCAAGCCTGGTGAAAAGACACAGAAATGGATGGTCCTGGACAACCCAGGGTGCTCAGTGTTTCCATGGGAGCCTCTGCCACATTGTCCTACCTTATGCCCAGCAGCATGTTCCTGTTCTCTGCTCACTACCTTCTGAACAGCTCTATACTGGTCCCCGCAGAGCTGCCCTCCTCTTCTGGATGGTTTGGTGACTGTCCCTTGGAAGTGGAGACTGTGTTATTGTGTTTGTTACAGTGTTATTATGTCCGATTCTTCTCTGCAGCCAGATGTCTGGGTGGGACTGTTGTCTTCTTCAGAGACAGTCTTCCTACACAGGAGTCCACTGAAGGTGGGAGTCCTCCTTCAGCAGTCTAGGCCTGCTCCGAGATAGAGATAGATGCTTTCTATCTCTGTGGCCGTCAGTGCTGCCCTGAAGAGGACTACTGTAGTAAGCCTTTTTGTTTGTGTGTGTGCAGAGTTTCATGAGGTCTATAGAGGACTGTGCCCCCCTCTCCCCAATGCCAGCTCCATGACCTGAGGACCTTCGTGTCTGTGTGCCACCCTCAGATGGGCACATCTTTTCACTCTCACAGCAAAGCTTCTTTTTGCGGTTGATGGAAATTAATACAGAGACTCCTAATTTGATCAACATAGTAGAATAAGAGGCTGTGGCTTTCTCAGCCCTAAATGGGATGTCAATACTGCCCATTGACCTCCAAGGCTCACGGTTCTCTGTAGAACAGGGGGCAGAAGGACTGTGAGGGGCAAAGACAGTGGACGATTCAGGACACAAAATGCCATCTGCACACAGAACCCATAGTGACAGACATATGTATATATATGTATATATATATTGGCTGGAGAGATAGCTCAGAGGTTAAGAACACTGACTGCTCTTTCAAAGGAACTGAGTTCAGCCGGGTCGTGGCGCACGCCTGTAATCCCAGCACTCGGGAGGCAGAGGCAGGCGGATCACTGTGAGTTCGAGGCCAGCCTGGTCTGCAAAGTGAGTCCAGGACAGCCAAGGCTACGCAGAGAAACCCTGTCTCAAAAACAAAAACAAAAACAAAAACAAACAATCAAACCAAAGGAACTGAATTCAATTCCTGACAACCACATGGTGCCTCACAACAATCTGTAACGTTATCTGGTGCCCTCTTCTGGCGTCCAGACTTACATGCAGGCAGAGCATTGTATACATAATAAATAAATAAAACTTTAAAATATAGATAGATAGATAAGCAAAGCAGTCAGGAACATGAAGATTGCAATAAAAAAGTGAAAAAAATTTAAAGTTCTCTGAATAAAGTATTACATGTTTCTGCAAAATCCTGGTTTACCCTTTAAGAAAGCCTTCCCCCTTCCCTCCCCCACCCCTTTCCCCCTCCCCCCCCCCCCCCCAAAGAAGAAAGCCTCCCAAGCCAGGCATTGTGACACATGCCTTTAATCCTAGCACTCGGGAGGCAGAGAGATCTCTGAGTTCAAGTTAGAGGCTAGCTTGGTCTACAAAGTGAGTTCAGGATAGCCTAGGCTACACAGAGAACTCCTGTCTCGAAAAAAAAAAATCCAAAAAACAAACCACCAACAAAAACCCAAAAACAACGACGACAACAACAACAACAACAACAACAACAACAACAACAACAAGAAAGCCTCTGAGAGGGGCATGAGGGCGCATCCCTTTAATGCCAGCATTCCGGAGGTGGAGGCAGAGACAGGGGAATCTCTGTGAGTTTGAGGCCAGTCTGGTTTGCATAGTGAGTTCCGGGACAGCTAGGGCTATCTAGAGAGACCCTGTCTTGAAAGGAAAGGAAAGAAGAAAGGAAGGAAGGAAGGAAGGAAAGCCTTCTATGGTTTTGGTCCTACTAAAGAATTCTAGAGGGTTCCCAATGCAGGAAGGTTTGCCTGGCTTCAGGGCTGGGTGCTGACTGCCTGCTGACAGGCACCCCGGCGGCTCTGGCTGCGTCAAGGCAGAAGAGGCCGTTCTGCCGGAGAACTACAGACCACAGACTTTTCACTTGGTTCCTGGCTCCCGAGTTCCAGGTTCTGCGTGGTTTCCCTTTCCTTCCAACCCGGGCTGGACAAGCTCTGAGTCTTTCTTTTGCACGTGTTCCCTTTCAGAAACTTGCTGTAATACTTTAACGCCTGTAGGTGTTCCCAGTATTACGGAGGTTACGGCAGGAGACTCACGAGTTTGAGGTCAGCCTAGGCTACATGGTAAATCCAGGTCAGCATCGGCTACAAGGGGAGGGGGGGAAACGACCCTGTCTCAAAAAGTACCTTCCATCAAGAAAAAACCGAAGTAATGAGAGTTTAGCTTGTTTTCAGGGTCTCATGTCACTCAGGATAGCCTTGGACTTGCTATGTATCCACCTTCAGGGATCCCAAGAAATACAGACGAGAGTCCTCTGTGTGTCTAGCATTCGGACCACAGCTCTTTAATATAAAATGCCGATGGTGGCCAAACAGAGGGCTCACAAAACCCCAAGTTTCGGACAGCAGCAGGCTGAGGTGCTACTTGGTCCCTGGAGCGTTTATGGGGGGAACCTTAGGCTTGTCTGCCTAGGAGTTGGTAAGTTCCCATTTCAACTTGAAAAGCATGTGACAGTAGCTGGTAAGTGACGCACCCTGTGGGGCAGGCAGGTCAGAGGGTGATCAAAGTGGGGATCTTGCCTCTGCAATCACAAAAAACCTTCTGAAAACGAACCACGCGGGCACCACCTGTTTGGAAGCCACTGGGGGGACACGCGCATTCCCAAACGCCAGCTAGGCTGCCCCACGGGATGCTCTGGGTTCCCTGCCCAAGCCAGTTTTGCTGTTCTCTGTGACCACTGCATTCATACTGAGTAAAGCAATGAGTGCTCTTCCAAAGCGCGTGCAACAAAACACAGTTTTGATGTGAAGAGGGAAGGGGGGAAACAAGTCGGGAAACTTTGTCACTTAGATCCCGGGTACCAAAGTCGCTAGGGAAGGCGGGAGAGGGATCCTTGAGGACAGCATTCGGCTTAAGAGGAAGAGAAAGGAAAGGGAACGGAAGGCGCAGCTAGCACATCCTCTTAACCGCCCCAGAGGGTATGATGGCCCCGAGGCTGTCTTTGGAGAGGTTCATCCCTCCCTGTCAATCAGCTCCACCCGGTGTTGCGATTGGCTGGTGGCTTTCTTGCCCCGGCGCCTACCTCCCAGTTACATGGGGTTTACTTCCCCAAAGTACAAGGGCCCCACCTTGTGGATCAACCGCTCCTGCCGGGACAGTGGGTTTCCGCCCAGAAAAAGATATGTAAGCCAATGGGAGCGAGTCCATACAGCTATTGGCCTGTCTGAGTGTCGCTCAGAGTGCATCCCGCCCTCGTATTGACAGTCCACCCAAGTATTGGTGAGGCTTTGTGTCCATCTGGGCTCTAGCTCCTGCAGTCATAGGTAGATGCGGCCGCCACTCAGGAGCCCGGCCTCTGGACGGAGGCGATGTCCAATCGCGGCCAAGGGCCGCGGCGGCGGGGCGGCCATTGGTCGTTGCGCGCGGCCGGGAGCAGCATGTTGGGCTGAGCGCGACTATATAGCGGGCGGCGGGCACGCGTGCCGCGGCATCGCGCGAGGGACGCCGCCACCTCCTCCTACGCAGTAGCCCTGTCCTCCCGCTCAGCCGCGCAGGTACTTGGGCCGCGGGTGGGGCTGGGCGGATGCCGGCGGGGCGGGAGCGGAGCCGGGCCCGCGAGCAGGGCGCCCCGGGAGGCCGCGCGGCGCGTCCCCACCCCCACCAACGGCCGGCGCGGCCTCCTGCCTGCTCCCTGGGCCCCGCGCATGGTCCGCCGCGCCAACGGCCTTATGGGGCCCCCGGTGGGCGTCACGCGGCCACCTGGCCCGCGGGCTCCACGCGCATCTCCCGGCGCGTGCCGGCTCCCCGGGATGATTTAGCTGGGCCTGGACTTTAAGGAAGCCTTCGGGGATGGGGGTGGGGAAGCCCACGCCGAGAGCGCGATCGCGCCTCCCAAGGCTGCAGAGCGGAGGCGCGCGACCCCGGGATCCAGGGCTCACTGGTGCAGGGACAGTCAGCCACGCCAAGAAGTGATCTCCCTAAACTCCACTGTGTGCTCCTGCACTATGCCGAGAGTTTCCTCCTTTCCCGCCCTTCCCGGTCACCTGGGTGCGATCTGGTAGGTACAGTGACCTGGAGACAGCGGTGGGTAGCTTGGACCGCTTTCCTCAGTCGGGAAGAGACAGGTATCTGTGCAGGCTGCTTGGCTGCGGGACACCCTTGACCAATGAGCTCTTGAACCTGGGTTCAAACCTCAGCATGGGCATCTGTGAGCCCCAGAGAACGGAGGTTCCAAGTGGGGTTTTGAATGACAAAGGAGGACTTGGCTTTCTTTGAAACGACACAGATAACTACGTGAATAGATAGATGCGCCTCTAGTTTAGCTTCTGGGAAAAATAGAAAAGAAAATACAGCCAGTGGAATGTAACTAACGAGTGTGCACCTCAGCAGGTCCGAAACGCACCGAGAGGTAATGGGAAATTCCCGCCAGCAGGAAGTCGTCAAGCGCTGTGACACTAGATCACTTCCAGGCCCCTTCTAACTTTTAATGTTTTAGTTTTGAACAGAACAAACTTAGATAAAAACTTTTGAAAAGATTTTAAAGTTCAAGGAAACAAAGAGTTGAAATTCTCACCGGCGTTGAGGTTAAAGTTTGAAATTGGATAGGACCTGAGATCTAGCTCAGAGGTGGAGCCCTTGGCGTGGAATACAGGAAGCTCCAGGTCCAAACATCAGAGCCAAAAAAAGTAAATCACATCTGAAATTGCTGGGGAAAGGATGGTGTCCAGTGTCCAGTTTTGTGAATTTGGATCACAATCACTGATTGGGTTTGCTGGCAAACACAACAGTTATGTCTCCTGCTAAACTATATTATGATCAACTTTTTATTTATTTATTTATTTATTTATTTATTTATTTTGGTTTTTCGAGACAGGGTTTCTCTGTGTAGCCTTGGCTGTCCTGGAGTCACTTTGTAGAACAGCCTGGCCTCGAACTCACAGAGATCGCTTGCCTCTGCCTCCCGAGTGCTGAGGCAAAAGGCGAGCACCACCACCGCCCAGCTTATTTTTAATTCTCACCAAGGAGCCCTGACTGGCCTGGTACTCACTGTAGACATGTTGGCGTGGCTCACAGGAGGCTCTCTGGATCCTGAGTGCCAGGAGTTAAGATGTATCCCACCAAGACCAGCTCAACTCATATGTTTTAGACCTTTCTTAGCTGGACTTCTAGGGTTTGCAAAGATGTCTTCAAGGATTTGTGATCAACTTTTCTTTCTGTGTGCTGACTTTTTTGGGGGTGGTGGTGGGAGGGTGAGACAGGGTTCTCTGCGGAACAACCCTGGCTGTTCTAGACTCCCTTTGTAGACCAGTCCCAGCGATCCACTTGCCTCAGCCCTCCCGAGTGCTGGGATTAAAGGCTGCGCCACCAAGCCTGGCATGCTGACTGTTCTTGAATGTTTAGGATAGCCTTTGCTCCCAGCCTTATAAAACAGGTTATTCGTAGAACCATGTAATCAGATGTTTCCGATTGAAACAAGACTCCCAAACTCTCAAGGTGCACAGCCTTGCAAAAAGTTGAAGACCAAAGAAGTTTAATGTTGTGTTTGTGTTTTCAAATAAATACAAAGTGGCAATAAGAACCCAACACCTGGAGAACGTGTGCTGGACTTGTTGGCTTGCTTGTGAATGTAACATTGTTTCCTTGGCACTTGGTAGGGGTTCTGTTCTGTTCATCATATTTTAAAATAAGGGACTGACCTGCATTTAATCTGGGAAGTTTGAGTCTAGGTTAATTTTATTAACTGCTTGAGGTCACATATATCAAGGTGAAATTATCTAATTGAGGGAAGTTTTTGTTAATTTCCTCCTCACATGTTCAAAAGAGCTGTGCTCTTGGCCTCAGGCAGGTGGTTACTAGGGCAGGAATAGGAAAGTGACTCCCTAGCTTAATGTCAGAAGTGAGTTGAAGCACAGAAGCACTGGGCTCTCCCTCCCAAGCTGGTCAGAGGTTACTGTTGTTGGAGTTAACAGGTAGAAAACTGGGCAGTTTCTTTGTTCTGTAACTCACACTGTAGTTTTCAGTTCTCAGCTGTCAGTCTAGAACCTGAACTTTAGATTTTGGAAATGTGTGTTCTTGACCCGTTTGAAAGCAGGTTTATTTGTTTTTGGTTGTTATCTTTTTTTTTTTTTTTTTTTTTTTTTTTGGTTTTTCGAGACAGAGTCTCTCTATGTAGCCTGGGCTATCTGGACTCTCTTTGTAGACCAGGCTGGTCTTGAACTTAGAGAGATCCACCTGCTTCTGTCTCCGGAGTGCTGGGATTAAAGGCATGCGCCACCATGCCCGGCATCATCATTTTTATAATGAATTTTCTTACATTTCTGAACTCTGTAGAAAGCACAAGGCACAGGTTGACTTTATGTTTTTTAATGGGTTGATGATTGTATAGTTTTTCTTTCTTTCTTTCTTTCTTTTTTTTTTTTAGAGTTTCTCTGTAGCTCTGGCTGTCCTGGAGCTCTCTGTAGACTAGGCTGGCTTTGAACTCAGATCTGCCTGCCTCTGCCTCCACATTGGAACTAAAGGTGTGTGCCACTAACACCTGGCTGCATATGTTTTTTAATGAATGAGTCCAATGCTAACAAATTTAATATAGAAAGCTGAGAACTTGACACAAACCACGTGTTTTTTCCTCCGTTTTTTTTGTCAGTGTAATAAAACTACCTTTTTTTTTTTTTAAGTTACAAAGTTGTATGCTTTAGGATTGATATTAAATTGCTGACTTACAGAGGGGGTAATTGTCAAATAAATAGATCAAGCTAGGTATGTGGTGCACACCTTGAACTCCAGCACTGTGAGGCAGAGGCACTCTGGGTTCCAGGCAAGCCTTGTCAATACAGTAAGTTCCAGGTCAGCCAGAGCTCCACAGTAAGACCCTATCTCAAAAGAAAAAAAATTGTCATGTCCCCTTCATTAGTTAGTGGGGGAACCTTTGTTCAAGCTCAGGAGTTAAATTTAGATTGAGCAGCTGTCACCCCATTTGCAGCTAGTGACTAGTGACTGTTAGCTAGAAATATTTACTATTCTCTAGTTAGTTGTTTTGTTTTGTTTTTTAAGTGTGTCTTTATCTGGGAAGACTATCTGCTAGCCAGAGGATAGGGTTAAGAGCTAGGAGTACTTGTAATGCATGGTTTGCATTATAAAGCAGAAAGCTGCATCCTAGAAAGGGATGTTTAGCTTTGTAGTGCTGCTCTTGAGCTTGTGCTGCATTTAAGGTGTAAAAGGCAAAGAGAGAAATGTGTCTTGGTTAGGGCACATCATTGCAGGCACCCATTTCTGGTGGCTGGTCACTGAGTGGTTACTTTTGGTGGGGCACCCTGAAATTGGCACCCAACCCCAGACACTTCTAGTGTTTTAAAAATGGTTTTAGGACTATTCTCAGCTACAAAGGGAGCCTGAAACTCCATCTTTAAAAAAAAAAATCTTGGCATGTCCCTCTGCATCATGGGATCCAAGGAGTAGGAGCTATTGTTCAGGATTGAGTGTAATGTACCTTTTCATCTAGTTACATTTTCTTTTTTTGTGGTGCTTGAAATCCAACCAGGATCAGGACCCTGTGCGTGCTGGGCTGTTCTGCCCTTGAGCTACATCCCTAAACTTTGGGCTATTGCTGTCTAGCACAGGCTGCCTGGGCTCCTGAGGCTGGGATTAAGGTGTGTGCTGTTACACGTGGGTTAACTAATTCTCTGCTAACTTTGGAATAGCCAGAGCCTACTCAGGGAGAAAATTGTCCAGCTTACTGAGTGTTTCTTCCTGGGAAACTTAGTATTTGAGATAGTTTTAGCTGTATAGGATTGCAGCACAGTCTGTCTACCTCATCCGGTGCAGTCTATGTGTATTTACCAAAGCAAATGAACAGGGGGGCAGGCTTTACTTTGGCTTCCTCAGGTCCTTCTGCAAATGGCCTTTTTCTGTTTCGGGATCTACTCCAAATGAACGCCTATCCTTTAGTTGTCATGCCTTCTTAGTCACCTCTCCTGTGAGTTTCTGTTCTTTGTCCTTTATGACCTTGACACTTAGGATCTCATTTGGGTTTGTCTTCTGACTAGGTTGGGTTTATGGCTCTGAGAGAGGACCACAGAGGTCTGTACCACAATCTCCCACGGCATCCATAGTTGTGTATCTCATGGTACCTCGATGGTGTGGGGAGGGTGAGGTAGCTGTGTTTAGTTTTCCACTCTTTATTAATCCAGCTCATAGCCAAGGGAAGGGAAATGCAACTCCTTCCTTTAGGAGAGACTCTGAGTCTGTAGGCTAGTTAGTATACCAAGGCTGCTAAGATTGATAGATTTTTGTGAGAAACTCTCACTATGTAGACCAGGCTGTCCTTGAACTCAGATCTGTCTGAAATGCTGGAATTCCAGCAGACCCAGCTCCTCTTGTTTAATGGGAACTTGCAGTGGCATTGATTTTTATTCTTTGACTTGTGCCCAGTATTATCTTAATTAGTTTTTATTATGTGTATATTAGTGCTTAGTTGGTATAATAATTCTGCCCTCCCCTTTTTTGATATTTCTCTTTTTCTGATATTAGCATCACTTCTAAGGTCTTGGAGATGATAGGCCTGCGTTGACTGAGCTATGTTCCTAGTCCTCTTTTTATTTGAGTTGCTTGCCCTGGGTGGTCTTGAACTCTGGAGCCGAGGCAAGCTTTGAACTTGCTGTCTTCCATGTTCCCTGAGGCCTGGCTGCATTAATTCCTTGCATTTGTTAATGGACTATTTTGTCTGGTCCAGCTTAAAATTAGCCTTTCACCAGGGAGAGTTTTGGAGGGATTGTCACGGGTAGGTAGTCTAAAGGACTTAGGACACTGATTGACAGACTGTCCCAGCTGGTGCTGGGGCTACACCTGCTGTGGAAGAGTTTGGCAACAAAGTTACTCTGGTCCTGGGAAGACATTGTTTCAGTTTCCAGAGCCTGATTTCAAACATTGAAGTACAAAGAGTAACCTTCAAACAGATAACAAGTTTTACATTCTCAGTGTTAGGGGCTTTGATACATTTGTAAAAGGTCAAAATGACACTTTGACACTATTCAGGAATAGTTTTTGTTTTTTTGAGACAGGGTCCCACTGTGTATCTTGCATTGTTTTTTAAAGAATTCCTTTCTGAGGAGAGCTGACTCCAGCAAGTTGTCCTCTGAGCTCCATGTTCGTTCTCTCCCTCCCTCTCCCCCCCCCTCTGTACATGCATGCACACTAAATATTTTTTAAAATCATAAACCTGCCATGGTGGTGCACACCTTTAATCCTAGCATTCAGGAGAAAGAGGCAGGTAGATCTCTTGAGTTTTAGACCAGCCTGTTCTCTGTGGTAAATTTAATTAAGCCAGGTCTATTCCTTTTCCAGTGTAGATTCCCATTCCCTTCTGTCTTTCCCAGAAACCTTTTAAATGTCTTTTCAGGCTATTAGTGCAGGGGGAAAATTAAGGATGGCTTAATCAGGATTTATTGGACAGTAGAGCACATACACTTAAAGGGAGTAGTCTGAAGTTTATGATTGTGTAGTTATCACAAGACGGTGAACAGTTTACCCTCCAAAAGTATTCCCTGTTCCTCTGTGTGTTTTCTCTTAGCTAAGGCAGCAGGCTCAAGTTTAGCCTGGGCAACTTAGTGAGATGCTGCTCCAAAATAAAAAGAGGGCTGAGTGTACAACTCCAGGGGAGAATGCCCGCCTTGCATGCACCAAATTCAAACCAAGCACTGGGGGCAGAATCCCTCATTAACTTCGTTTCAAGTACTTTGTCTCTGGAAGGTTGGCCACTGTTTGTAGATTTGGTTTGACCCATTTTAAGATTGGGTGTGTGTGGTGAGCTTGTGCATACCCATAGAGGCCAAACCGGACCATCAGAACCCTTGGTGCTGGAGTTACAGGCAGTTGTGAGCCACTCAGTGCTGGTGCTGGGATCTGACTGAGCAGTGTTTTTGATCATAGAGACACCTCTCAACCAGCCCCTTGGGTTTGCTGTTGAGTATGTGTATTGAATTGTATTACTACCCTCTCTTAAAGAAATATATATATATTCCTCACCCCCCACCCTACTCCCCCTGCCACCCAGATAGGGCTTCTCTGTGTAGCCTTTGCTGTCCTACACCAGGCTTTGTAGATCATGCTGGCCTTGAATTCACAATGATCTGCCTGCCTTTGCCTCTGCAGTGCTGGGATTAAAGGGGTGCGCCACCATGCCCGTCGAGAATGAGATATATTTAATTGCATTTGTACTGTTCTTAGTCGTGTGTGTGTGTGTACTTTTCAGATTATTGTAAAAATTTTTATGTGTTTTGCCTGTATATAGGTCAGTGTGAGGGTGTCAGATCTTGGAGTTACAGACAGTTGTAAACAGCCATGTGGGTGCTGGGTATTGAACCTGAGTCCTGAAAGAACAGTCAGTGCTCTTAACTGCTGAGCTATCTCTCCAGTCTGTTGAACTCTTTTGTTTTTGTTTTTGTAATATGGGGAATTGAACCCACTGAGCCACACTCTCAGTTCAAACAGTCTTATCAGTTACATTGGTCCATTTGTCTTATATCATAGCTAACCTGTGAAAAGAATCCATTTACATTTGTGTTAAGACTATCTACCTGACTTTACTTTGCAGGTATTGAAAATGTGTAGAGACATTTTCCTTACTTACTACAATGTGGTGCCTTTTTGACAGTTGACCTGTTTTATTTAAACTGTTTTTTTTTTTTCCCTAGATCTCTTCCTACCTGGTTTCAAATTCACAATGTAGTCCAGGCTGGCCTTAAACTCATAATCTTCCTGCTGAGGTTTACTCAGCACTGGCATCATTACAGGTGTGCCCTTCTATGCCTGGACTTCTGTGCTGACTTCCTGATTATTACACAGACTGACTTGGATGATCAGATTGGCCCTTAGACTCAGCTAATGTGGTGCAGTCATTGTTGGTTTTCGTCATGTAAATGTGCATGTGGTCACCTGTGGCATAAGCAAGAGCTCAGCCAGTCTCTCTGATGTTATCAATCTTACAATTTATAGACAGGGCAGCATTTATGTGTGTTTTTGTCTTATGCTCATGGGTGAGGTCTTGGTCGATGGGCCCAGGAAAAGAATTCTAGGTTATTCTTTTGAGGCCCCGTCTTAGTCCAGAACCCACTCATGCTACTTGTGACCAACTAGGTGGCTTGATTGGAGAGCCTGCCTAGGTTTTCTGTGTTTTGTTTGTGGTCCATCTGCACCTTCCTGGGATGTGCCAGTTCTGCTGTGATTATGTGCCCTGCTTTTCTGATTTGAGAGTTGGTCCTGTTTTGTCTTTTACTTTTCTGTCTTTGGTGCTGGAGACTGAACTAGAGGCCTGTTCCCTTACCACTGTAATATTCTGGATAGTAACTTATATCATGTTGCTTTAAAAGACCTTAAAACTACTACTCAAAGTGAGCTGTTGACATCCTGTTTTTGATTTTGTTGGAAACAGTAAGCAGAGCTATTGAAACTTTGGCAGTGAGATGGCTGGCTTTCATCATGCCTGCTCCTTTTGTCAGCAACTGGAGTGCACACTGGTAGTTTTCTGGACTTAGGGGAGGACCCAAGTGGCATTGTCCATTTCAGCAAAGATGTGACATCTAGCAACATGAGGTCAGGTGAGAAGTTTTGAAAATGTATGTAGAAGCTTGCAAGCCAGTTAGTCCAGCCAATGGTATTTTGTGTATGTGTGTGTATTAACTGCTTTTTCTTTTTGTGGCTCTGAGGCTGACTCCAGGTCTATGCCAGGGGAGCACTCTACTGCTGATTCCCACCCCTGCAGCCCTGCATAGTTTACGATTGAGTTTCTTTTATTGAAAATATAATTTTTATGCAGTATATGTGTATATATATATTTTGAGACAGGGTTTCTCGGTGTAGCCTTGGCTGTCCTGGACTCACTTTGTAGACCAGGCTGGCCTTGAACTCACATTGATCTGCCTGCCTCTGCCTCCCAAGTGCTAGGATTAAAGGGGTGCGCCACCATGCCTGGCGTATACAGTATGTTTTGATTACAGTTTCCCCTCTCCCAATTCCTCCCAGATCCTCTTCACTTTCCCACCCACTCAACCCAATCCACATCCTTTCTTTCTCTTTCATTAGAATACAAACAGGCATCTAAAACAACAATATCATACAAATAAGATAAGGTAAAATAAAATCAGACAAACCAGAATAGGACAAAAAACTGAAGGGGAAAAAACCCCCAAAAGCACAAGAAACACAGATACTGAGACATACATTTACACACACAGAAGACCCATGAAAACAAAGTCGGAAATCATAAGCACAAGATCTGTTAGGTTAAAAAAAAATGGCCCAGACAAAGCAATGTGAAATAAAGAAACTCCAAGAATACCATGGAGTTTGTTTTGTGTTCGCCATCTACCGCTGGGCATAGTGTGATTGAGTGAGACTCTGTCAGGATTCTTCCCGTGTGCGTGATTATCAGCAAGAGATAGCTTCTGGGTTAGGGTTGGGTTTGTGTCCTCTTTCTCAGCGCTGGGTCCCCAGCTGGCCCTGTGCGTGCTGTCACAGTCCCCTTGATTCATGTACGCGTCAGCTTTGTTGTGTCTAGAAGGCCGTGTTTCCTTGGTGTCTCCTGTCTCCACTGGCTTGTACAGTCTTTCCATCTCCTCTTCTGCAGGGATCCCCAGCCCTGAAGGGAGGGATTTGATGGAGACATGACATTTAGGACTGAGTGTTCCAAGGGCTCTTACTCGCTCTCTGCACATTGCCTCTGCACATGGGCCTCTATTTGTGCCCGTCGACCTCGGGAAGAAGCTTCTCTAGTGAAGGCTGAGTAAAACACTGGTGTGTGAGCATAGCAGAATGCCAAAGTTAGGAGTCATTTTATTGCTGTGTTCCTCTAGCAGTATTTTATTTTTCTCTGTTCATGGCTTATTTAGTCTCAAGTTCTTGGCCTCCTGAGCCATGTCAGGCACCTCCCATTCCATCTCATGGAGTGGGCCTTAATTCCAGTGATTGAGTTTATTGAAGCACTTGCAGATTGCGTAATAAAAATGTGACATTGAAGGCTGGTAGGAGTGGCCCAGTGTTTCACAGTGTGTGTTGTTACTGTGGAAGACCTATCTGAGTTTGATTCCGAGCACTGTGTCGGGTGGTTCACAACACAGGGGGATTTTGGCCTCCTAGGGCACCTGCACACATATGATGTGTGTATACACACACACACACACACACACACACACACACACACAGTAATTAAAAGAAACAAGTTGTAAACATTATTGGAATGTTAAACTTAAGTGAAAATGGCTTATTTAACCAACCCTTCACTTTTCCTAGGTTAATTTTCTTTCATTTCTGATTTCCCAAAATCATAATGATTTAAGGGTAGGACGTATATCCTACCCCAGCGGTTACCCTCCTGGGAAACAGTGTAAGAAGTAGGAGTGAGCGCAGGAGGCCGTTTGGAGTGCCTGTGAGCTTGACTGTCTTAGGACATGGTCTGTGCTTTCAGACTCTCTGGGCCGCCCAGGGTGTGGGAGACTTGCTGTTTCCAGTTAAAGTCATCCAGCTGGCCTGCTTCCTGGTGCTGAGCATGTGCAAGCTTTATCGCTAGCCTGTCAGTTACACTGGGAATGGGGGAGGTGTGTGTGTCCATATTTGTAGCTATTTCTAAAAGCTCTTTGGAGAGGACAAAGTTATAATCGTCAGAAGCTCTGGCTGAGTGAGGAGGAACATTGGAGCCTCCACAGCTTGTGTTTTCATAGAACTTGACCATTTTCACAGGTTTGCATTCAGTCTCCATTCGTTACCATGGAGCAGATGTGTTTCTGAAAGAATCTGTTTGAATTGTTTTTGTTTTTAAATTATTTTAGGTTGGAGAGAAATGAGTGTTGATAGCCTATTGAGGTCCAGCCTTTGAGGCCAAGGCTGGAGGGAGATGAGTTCTGGGCAGGACTGGGCTATATAGAATTAATCTGCTTCAAAGAATGGAGAGTTGACTAGTTTTCGAGTGAGATAAAAATATTCTGGGAGCGGGAGGGCCAGAGAGATGGCTCAGAGGTTAAGATCACTGCCTGTTCTTCCAAAAGTCCTGAGTTGAATTCCCAGCAACCACATGGTTGCTCACAACCATCTATAATGAGATCTCGTGCCCTCTTCTGGTGTGTAGGCATACATGAAGGCAAAACACTGTGTACTTAATAAATAAATAAATCTTTTAAAAAGAAATATTCTCAAGGGTCGCTGTGTTATCCATGGTTCACCTTTGAGCCAGGAAAGAGGATGGGTTAGTTGGACAGTAATTTAAAATGTAGATTACCTCAGGGAGGCAAAGACAGGCGGATCTCTGAGTTCGAGGCCAGCCTGGTCTACAAACTGAGTCTAGGGAAGCCAAGACTACACAGAGAAACCCTGTCTCGAGAAAACAAAAAAGGAAAACAAATGTAGATTACCTTAAACTCAATGGTTGTTCTGCCTCAGCCTCTCAAGTGCTGAGATGACAAGTGTGAGCCACCATGGCCTTCTGTGATGTCTGAGAATCCCTGATGTTCAGTTATTGATTTTTTTTTTTAAGGAAGAGTTCATTTGCTTTACTAACTTTGTAGGTCACTTACCATCGAGGTAAGTCAGGGCAGGAACTCAGCAGGAGCTAGATGTTTGCTCAGAGTTGTTTGGCGTGGTGGTCCAGTGCAGTACAAGGGCTGCTGGGGTCGCTTGGAGGAGAGAAGAATCTCGGCTGAGGTTGCAGGGGTCTCCAGATCATCCCTCCGTGTCTCAGCAGGTTCATGGTGGTGTGGAGACAAAGGAGGAAGTGGAGAATTTTACAGTTGTTACCTTAACTCTGAAGACTGGACTCAGATTCTGAACCTAGACAGATGGGCACATGTGAGGTCTGCGGTCCACCTTTGTGATGTTTGTGGACTTAGAGTTTCTGTTACTGCTTCTTTCATAGCTGAGCCTTCATGAAGTAGAGTGCTCCGGGTGCCACTCGGAGCTTTTCCATAGTAGGGCAGGGCTTCTGGCCACGTCACCTACCAAGTTCATGTTGGAGACCCACATAGTTGAATTAACAAGAACAAAGTAACAAGACTTGAGAGATGCTTGATTAAGATGCTTAAGAAAGAACACTTGGTGTTCCTGCAGAAGACCTCTGTTCAGTTCCTGTCACCCACATCTTGACTTACAAACTGTCGGGTCTCATTTAGAACTGCCCTGACTGATTCGACACCTCTGATCTCACAGCTGTAGTTGGAAAATGAACAACCTTTGGAATAATTTAAGTTTCAGTGAAATAAAATAAGTGGGTCAGATATTCAAGAATAGTACAAGAAATGGGGCCATGCTGTAACTTAGCCCTGGGAGGCTGAGGCAGGGAATTGAGTTCCAGGCCAGCGTGGTTCATGGTGTGAGACTGCCTCATAAAACTATACACATACACACATGCACACACATGCACACACACACACACACACACACACACACCACACACACAAAGAACAGCACAGCAGCCATGTGTGGTATAAACACCAGTAGTCAGAGCAATGAAGATTTTATTAGGGGATCATCCAAGCCAAGAAGTTTGAAGGTGGCTGGAGCCAACACACCAAGATCCTAGCTAAAAAAAAAAAAAAAACCCAAAACAAACAAACAGACAAACAAAAAACAGGCGTGAGCCAGAAGAGGGTACAAACTATTATGAGAACCTGACCGGACCAGTCCATGTTACTCACGGCACTCAAAAACCCTTGATGTCATCCCATTTGACTACCACATTTTCTCCTGACAGTAGATTTTGGTGGCTATGCTTATGGGATAGATTAAAGGTGCCATGATCTGAAGAGAGAGGGCTTTTCAGTGTCCTCCCTCTATATGAAATGGCTGGACAATAAACCACTGCTTACGACAGGTAGCACTGTTATATGTAGTAAAACATAGAAGTTTGAGTAATAAACTTGGAAGGAATTTTCCCTCACATGTAGCCCTGGCTGTCCTGAAACTTACTCTGTAGACCAGGCTGGTGGAACTCACAGTTTCTGCCTGCCTCTGCCTCCGGAGTGCTGAACTAAAGGCGTGCACCACTGCTGCCTGGCTCCCTCCCATATTTTAAACAGGAAAGCAATGTGCTGTATCAGTGAAAGTCCACATGTCAACAGAGATGTTCTTGAGAGAAATTGATAATTCTGCTAAAGTACCCATGCTTTCCTGAATTAGTGGACTAAATGGTGGTTTCTTCTTTAGTAGATGGTGCACTGCTCTACAATACAGATTAAAGCTGAATGGGGTGGACAGATGGTTCAGAGGTTAAGAACGCGGTTTTCCACAGGCCTGGGGGTTGAGTCCCAGCACCCACATGGCAGCTCACAGTCATTCATAACTCCAGTTTTCCTGGTCAAGGGCACCAGACACTCATGTGTTACCTAGGCATACATGCAGAGAAAACACTGATAACATATATTATACTTTAAAATAAAACTACCCTTTTATAGTGTAAACTAAATTTATTACATTCTGCTTTACTTGCATGTTTGTTTGAGTAGTTTTATCTTCCATGAGATAGACTCTGTTGTGAGCAGACGTCTGCCCCGGTGAACTTGTTGGTAGCACTGTCATCACCTGATGTAGGAACTGTAGTTGAGAAAATGGGCAGGATGGTATGTGTCAACTTAGAAGGAGATGCTACATTCACCGTATACTGTCAGGATTTACCAGTGTCTTTGTTTTTTTTTTTATTTCTTTTAAATTTTATTTTATATCCATTGGTGTGAGGGTGTCAAATCCCCTGGAATTGGAGTTATAGACAGTTGTAGCTGCCATGTGGGTGCTGGGAATTGAACCCAGCCAGTGTTCTTAACTGCTAAACCATCTCTCCAGCCCCTACCAATGTCTTCGTAAACAGATGTATTAACTGTCAATCTCCATAATTTTTTGGACTGTTAGTTTTAGTAAAAAAGTATCATGTTAATTTTATATGCTATTTGATTTTGATATTCCTTTATCTTTATTTTACAATAAACCAATGAGTATGTTAAATATATTAAGAATTATTTGTAGAAGTTAAATTTTTTTTTTCTCCCTCGAGATAGGGTTTCTCAATGTAGCCTTCTCTGTCCTGGCCTTGCGTTGTAGGCCTGGCTGGCCTTGCACTCAAAGATCCACCTGCTTCTGCCTCCCAGAGTGCTGCGATTACAGGTTTGCACCACCACACGGGTTAAACTGTTTTTCTTTTGGTTTTGCTTTTGTTTTTTTGAGACAGGGTTTCTCTGTGTAGCCTTGGCTGTCCTGGGCTTGCTCTTTAGACCAGGCTGGCCTCAAACTCAGAGATCATGTGCCACCTCATCTGGCTTTGGCTTTATTTATGTATTTATTTATTTATTTATTTATTTATTGAGACAGGGTCTTACTACATGGCCTTGGCTAGCGTGGAGGTAGAAATGTAGACAAGGCTGGTTTTGAACTCAGAGATCTGCTTGCCACTGCCTTCTGAGAGCTAGGATTAAAGGTCTGCATCACCATACCCAGTTGAAATTTTCTTTTATGTATATTTGCTAATATGTATGTATGTGGAACACATGTGTGCCCTGTGCCTGTGGAGACCGGAAGTAGGTGCTGGAGTTAAAGATAGTTGTTAGCCACCATGTGGGTGCTATGAACTGAACCTTCATCCTCTGGAGAACACCCAGTACTGTTAACTGCTGAACCTTCTTTCCAGTCCCTGTAGAACTCACTCTGCCTGCCTCTCTCCCAGATACTGGGATTAAAGGCATGTGCTGCCACCACCATGGGCCTGTAGTTTTTTTTTTTTTTTTTAAATAGAGCATAACTTTTGTCCAGGTGGACTAGTAGAGTGTGGTGAGTGGTGTCTGGGCATTAACTATACCACCTGAGGCTGTTGTCCTTGCGTCTCAGATGGGAAAGCAAGAGTGAGCTCAGAGCAGTACTGCAAGGTAGTGCCGCACGCGGTTAATCCCAGCCAGGGTTACACAGAGAAACTCTGTCTTGAGGCCTCCCCCTGCACCACCACCAAAAAAAAAGGTGGAAGTCCTTTGCGTACGCTGCTTAGGTTAGTAACTGGGCTGGCTCATGATGGAAAGAAATGTATACTGTTGGGGTTTTATCTCTAGTTTAAGAAAACTAGGTATTTTGGGATATTGAGTTTTCATGTATTCATCTGATTACAATACATAGGGATGTAAAAACTAGATTTAGTTTTTTCTTATAATGTTTATTCCTTTTTAAACTTTAAGACTGATGATGGCTGTGGTTGTTTCATTTCAGCATTTAGGAGGCTGAGGTTGGCAAATTTCTGAGTTCAGCATTTGGCAGTGAGACTCTTAGGGATGCTGAAGTGATGTTGTGGTTAGTTGCTTAGCAAAGTGAGTCAATGTCTTTCAAGCTCTTGTGATTGGTTGACTGACTTGTGGTATTGTTTTACAGGTTGAATCGACCAAAGCGATGGTTATGGAGAAGCCTAGTCCCCTGCTGGTCGGGCGGGAGTTTGTGCGACAGTACTACACCCTGCTGAACCAGGCCCCAGACATGCTGCACAGGTGTGCTCTTGTGTGCCAAGGAGGGGTGTTGTGGGGTGCTCTGCACATAAGCACCTATAACTAGAGGGTTAGAAATGGATGGACCATGTTATGTAGCTCTGGCCTGGCCTGGCCTGGAACTCAGAGATCTGCTACCTCCGCCTTGCTGGGATAAAGGTGTCCATCGTGCCCAGCTCTCACAGATTGACTTTGTTAGTGAGGTGGCTTGAATCTGGCATTCTTACAATGTTGCAGTATATAAAACTATCAGGCCTTAGGATAATTTTGCACAGAAGTTATAAGGTGTATTTGCTGGGCCAAAGCACTATGTTGCCTTTATTTTTTTATTTTTTTGAGGTTTATGTTTCCAGAGCAGTTTCTGCTTCTCTTGACAACTTCATGGTGAAGCCTCCCAGAGCTGCCTTCGTCTGGTAGAAGTTGATGCTCAGAGGGTTTAAAACTCAGCGGAGTCATTCTGAGCAGCAGAAAGGAAGGGTCTCTGCACGTTTTAACTCTTCTTCCTTTTTCTTCGTTTTTGCTGGGTTTTATGTCAGTTTTTTCTCCTGCCTTGGAAGCTAGTTAAGTTTATGGTGTCAGAATCTGCATCAGCACAGACCGAAGCTGGAGCTGTGAGACCCCACGCGCCTGTCTCGCTGGTGCTGTTACAGCCTAACACTTTCTTTTCCTGCATTTCCATTCCTGTCAAGGGTGTGGAGGAGAGAGCAGAGCTGCTGAAGCGAGTCCCTTTAATAGCTTGAAAAGTACAAGGTGCCACTCGCATTGGCGCACGCCTTTAATCCCAGCACTCAGGAGGCAGAGGCAAGCATATCTCAGAGTTTGAGGCCAGCCTGCTCTACAGAGTTCCAGGGCAGCCAGAGCTACATAGAGAAGCCGTGTCTCCAAAAACAGAAAAAGGTAGCAAGTTAGTGTCCTTTGGGGCTCAGGTAGATGGAAGCAGGACACACACAGCAGCAGCAGTATGGACTCATTTATTTTAGGGTTTATTGGGATGGCTTCAGATGTCTTCAGTGATCTGTGGTTAGTATTTTGCTGTACATCTCTCTGTCCTTTTAATGAGAAGAGGGTACAGAGAGGGAGAGCTGGAGGGATTGAGGTTCGTAGCAGCTGTGCACAGGACAACTGCCCACTGCCTTCTAGGTGGAAGGCACAGACTCTCCAGGTCCATGACAGGGCAGCTGTCCTCAGCGGAAACAGGAGCTTGACTTTGATTTTAAGTGCCTGGCTTTGCTGCCAAACTCCAAGGTCCTTCCCAACACGATCATCCTACCCTGAAACCTGGAAGTCGGGACTTGACAACCACACACATGGTCATGCCTCATTGACTGAGACTGTTCCCACTCGGGCGTGTGCAATGGACTTGTCGTGCACAAGCACAAGCAGAGTCCCTGCTGTGAGTCTGCCAGTGAGGTGGATAGGTACCAAGCCTGAACACTAAGTACCTGCTCTTCGGGTCCTTGAAGATGAGAAGTAAATTGCCTTCTCTTGTACAGATTTTATGGAAAGAATTCTTCCTATGCCCACGGGGGCTTGGATTCCAACGGGAAGCCAGCAGATGCAGTCTACGGGCAGAAGGTAGGTGCTGTGGGCCCGCAGCAGCAAAGGAGGTAGCTTCCTGCCTACCGGTGCCTGGGGCCGAGTCCTGTGTAATTCCTTGGTTTGCTGAAATGCCTGTATGTTGCCACATTATATTTTCTGTGTTAGATAGCTGGCTTCAGCATAAGAATGTCATTTCTAAGTTAAAATTCAAGACAATTATTTGATTATTGTGTTGTTTGAGGCATGACTTTGATGTGTTCTCGCTGTTGTGGAACTTGCTGTGTCTCTGGCCATCCTCCTGCTTCGGTTTCTCAAGTGCATGGACTGCACATACATGTGGCACGACAGTTTTGTTTATTTCTTGTTTTATAGTTAGCTTTTCTTTTTTAAAAATGGTTTATTTATTTTATGTGCATTGGTGTTTTGTCTCTATGTATGTCTGTGTGAGAGAGGTAGATCCCCTGGAACTGGAGTAATAGATACTTGTGAGCTGCCATGTGGGTGGGTGCTGAGATTGAATTTGGGTCCTCCGGAAGAGCAGCCAGTACTCATAACTAGAGCACACACAGTTAGCTGGGCTATATTATAATAGTAATGTATGCATTCTCTTTATCTGTTGTTGGGAATTTATTTTTTAATTCTTTCAAAGATATACTTATTTTTTATGTATTGCGGCCACGTATGTCTGTGGGTCATGTGCATGCCTAGTGTCTGAGGAGGCCAGAAGGGTGCTTTGGAGTCCCAGGACTGGACTTACAGTGCTTACACTGCTGTGTGGATTCTGGGAGCTGAGCACAGGTCCTGCAAGAGCCGCAAGAGCTCTTAAGTTGGAGCCTTCTGTCTCTCCAGCTTGGAAGTGTTTACATTTATTGGTTTTTGGGTGAGTGTGACTGTCATGGTATGCATGTGGAGGTCAAGGAACACCTTGTCAGGAACTCTGGCTTCCACCCTGTAGGTCCTAGAGGTCACACTTGCATCTTCAGGCCCCGCAGCAAAGTGCCCTGACCTGCTGAGCCACCTCACTGGCCTTGGATTGATTTCTTTTCTAACTCGATGTTGTGTAGGTTTTGTGTTACATAATTTTCTCATTGCTGAGACAAATACCTAAGAAAAGCAACTAAGGCAGGAAGGGGCATTCAGGGCCACGGTTTGAGGGTGTATGTAGTCCATGGTGGAAAGGTGTGGTGGCAGGAGCATGAAGCGAGTGCTGGTGCTCAGTCCCTGCTTTCTGCTGTACAGGCCCCTAGCCTGGGGAATGGATGGGTCTTAATACCACAGTTTCTAGGTCTAGAACCCCGCTCTCAGGCATGCCCATGGCTGCCTAGGTGACTCTTGGTCCTGTCAGGCTGACGGGAGATGAGCTGGCGTGGACCTAACAGGTTTCTGCTCTTCGGTGTGCTTGTTGTATTGTGCTTCAGATTGCTTTGAGACTGCTCAGTGACTGCTTGCAGGAGGAGCCAGAGGATCTGCCAGGGTCTGTTCTTGGTGCTGGCACCTGCTGTTTCAGTTTCTGAACTGGTGAGTTCCCAGGGGATTGACTCTTGCCTCCATTTCTCAGGAAATCCACAGAAAAGTGATGTCACAAAACTTCACCAACTGCCACACCAAGATCCGCCACGTGGATGCTCATGCCACTCTGAATGATGGGGTGGTGGTCCAAGTGATGGGGCTGCTGTCCAACAACAACCAGGCTCTGCGGAGGTTCATGCAGACCTTCGTCCTTGCTCCTGAGGTATGTTGCATCATGGCTGTCGGCTCTGTAGTGAGGGAGCCCTTACAGACTAAAAGCTGTGTGTAGTCTCTACATTCCTGGCAGCCAGTGGTTGTAGGAATGTCTACAGGGCCAGAGCTGCTTTGTCCTGTGCTGGAGCTGTGGTGTCTTCCCTGGCCCAGGGAGACGTTTTTGGGAGGTGTCTCCATCTAACCCATTCAGCTGGCATCTCCTAAGGATGGGGACTTTTGTCTCATAATCATCCTGTTGTTATCACATTCAGGGAATACCTTTCAGTATAACTCACTCAATAATCCATATTTAAGTTTCAGAAAATATGCCAGTATTGTGTATGCATAGTAGTTTGTTTTCCTGATGCAAGATTCTGTGTGTAACTATCCATTGTGTCCTGGTTGGCATTGGCAGTTCTGAAGAGCACAGTCACATGTTCACACTTCATGTGTTTTTCTTCTACTCATCATTTAGTGGCCATGATGCCACTTAGTGACTCTGGTTTCCCTAGGTAATGTGTATGTACAGGTCTTGCCATTGCGTAGTCAGGTTGTTTTTATATCTGGTTTGTAAATTGTGACCAGTCTTTGGATTCTGTATGGATGTGCTACTGTTTACCAGAGTTTTGTATGCTGTCATTTGAGGATCTTGGCTGAATGGAAGGGTGGCAGGTGGGAATGTCTGATCTCATCCTCCACCCCATCATTCATTCATTTCTAGTATATTTAATGAGTTATGATTCGCTAATAACTGCTTAGCATAACCCTTATGTCCCGGACTTAGTCAGTGGGAACTTTTCGTGCTGAATGAGTGTTTTCTGTAGCATTCATCTGAAAAATACTACTTAGGATAGTAAAATTACTATCCCTATTTTAAAAAAATAATCCCTTTGGATGTTTTTGTTTTGAGATAGGACCTCATTATGTGGCTCAGGTTGTCCTGGACATCACAGTGATCCTCCTGTCTCAGCTTCCCAGATGCAAGGATTGCAGGGATCAAAGTCAAGATTTTTGAAGGAAGATTTACATTAGACTATAAAATACTTGCCAGCCATGATGGTGTATACATGTAATTCCAACTTTCATATATATATTTTTGTTTTATGTGTGTCCGTGTTTTGTTTGCATGCACATAGTGTCCTTAGAGGGCAGTGGGTTCCCTGGAACTGGAGTTACAGGTGGTTGTAAGCTGCCATGTGGGTGCTGGGAATTGAGCATGGGTACCCTGCAAAAGTAGCCAGTACTCTAAACCACGGAGCCCAGTAATTGCATCTTTTGAGGAGCTTATCAGAAGGTTTGCGGGCTTGAGGCCAGCCCACAGTAAACCAAGAGATGATGACTCAAAGAAGGAAGAAGAAAGACTTGATGACTTAAAAGAGGAAGAGGAAGAAGAAAAGAAATGGCTTGATGACTTTTCCATGTGGGGAGGATTTTACAGCCTATATTGCTAATAACAGGCTTATCACAGTTCCCTTTTGTCTTTCAAGGGAAGCATTTATCTCCCTTAAGAAAATTTATTGTTAAGAGCACTGGCTGCTCTTCTTGAGGTACTGAGTTCAATTCTCAGCAACCACACAGTGGCTAGGACCATCTATGAGATCTGGTCCCTCCTCTGTTGTGCAGGTGTACATGGAGACAGAGCATGGTATACATAATAAATAAACTTTAAAAAGAGAGAAAATGTATTGTTGCATAAACCATTTCAATATAGAAAGCATTACAGTATGCTTTGGTTTCCCATTTTTTGTGGATGAGGGAACAGGTTTAAAAATTGAACAGCCATAAGTGAGATGATAGTATTTGGGCTCACGCATGTGTAAACCACAAGAGAAATCTTTTAGTTATGCCACCATGAGCACTTGGATTCATATTATTTTTTAAGAGATTTAAAAAAATGGTTTTATTTATTTATTTAGTATACAATGTTCTGTCTGCATGTAACACCTACAGGCCAGAAGAGGGCACCAGATCTCATTATAGATGGTTGTGAACCATCATGCAGTTGCTGGGAATTGAGCTCAGGACCTTTGGAAGAATAGCCAGTGCTCTTAACCTCTGAGCCATCTCTCCAGACCTTGAGTCACATTCTTACATAAGAGTTAGGGCATTTTTAAAGACCCGCTAGAGCCTTTAATCCCAGCATTTGAGAGGCAGAGGCAGGTGGATCTCTGTGAATTCCAGGTCAGCCTGGTCTACAAAGAGAGTCCAGGACAGGCAAGGCTACACAGAGAAACCCTGTCTTGAAAAACCAAAAAAAACCAAAACAAACAAACAAACAAACAAACAAACAAAACCTTAAAACCAAAACCTCTGCTTGGAGATGAAACTGCATATAATGCCTTTAAATAGTTGTCTTTGGCATCCTGTGAAAGAGTTTTACCTATTTTTGTTGTTCTTTCTTTTGTCCGTCTGTCTACCCACCTTCCCTTCCTTCCTTTTGTCTATCTGATGCCCATCTGGTGGTAAGGATGATTATTTTAACTGTATCTCCTTGGTTCTTCACAACTGTACAAGCAGGATTTCACACAGTAGGGTGTCCAGTCTTGCATGGATGACATCGGCTGTCATGAGTGCTGTTGGCGGTTAGCACTTTGCTCTTCCCTTAGTGGTTATCAGAAGCCAAGCCCTGTTGAGAGACAGAAGTCTTTCTAGACCTTGCCGGATGTCTTGCTGGGGGCAAAATCTCCCATAGCTGATAACTCTTGGTGTAGTGACCTTTTTTTTCTACAGGAAGGAAGGGCTTGCTTTCCTTTGTTTTGAGGGTACAGTCCACCAGAACAGGCGGTGAGCACGTGAGGCAGCAGGAACCAGGACCCAGAGAGAGGAATGCTTGTGATTCGTTGTTTTTAAGTCTGAATAACTGAAAACTTGTTGCTGACTTTGCAGGGCTCTGTTGCCAACAAATTTTATGTTCATAACGACATCTTCAGATACCAAGATGAGGTCTTTGGTGGCTTTGTCACGGAGCCGCAGGAGGGTGGTAAGTGTGAAACTGTAGACATGGCTACTTTTGTGGGATTTGAAAGCGGTATCAGACTGACTTAGGAGAATGTTTCTTTCTTTCTTTTTTTTTTTGATTTATTTATTTTATTTATTGCATATGAGTGCTTTATCTGCAGAAGAGGGTATCAGATTACATTATAGATGGTTGTAAGCCACCATGTGGTTGCTGGGAATTGAACTCAGGACCTCTGGAAGAGCAGGTGGCACTCTTAACCACTGAGCCATCTCTCCAGCCCCCAAGAATGTTTCTTGTTACACTGTATTTTATGAATTATCAGTGCATGAAAGGTCTGCAGGGATTCCCCTAGGTAATGTGAATGGTCGGGCACTGGCGTGCCTGTGAGGGGTGGTGAATGCCAGGCAGTCCTTCCTCTAGGGAACCCCAGTTCTGTAGGATGGACATTAGAAGTGCCTGTCTTTGCTCTGCAGGGAATGCTGTTCTAAAGCTTTGTGCTGCTGAAAGGGTAGAGGACGGCTAGAAGAAAGGGCAGACTGGAGTGCAGAGTCAGACCTGTGGAGAGTAGTCTCCACGTGGGTTTTGCTTTTTTTTTTTGTCTATTGGCTTTGCTCTGCAGTGTTCCTCACAAAGTCTGATGTTTTCTTCATGAGAAGGAATTTTGCATCAGCCTTTTATAGTTAGCTGCCTCCCTAGGAGAGAGGAGTCAGTTTTGTTTTGTTGTTTTGTTTTTTTGAGCCAGTGTTTCTCTCTGTGTAGCCTTGGCTATCCTGGACTTGATTTGTATATCAGGCTAGCTTCTAACTTACAGAGATCCACCTGCCTCTGCCTCCGGGGTGCTGAGGTTAAAGGCGTGCACCACCACACCTGGCTGGGAGTCACTTTTGAGGGAGTCCCAGCTTTTCTCTGGGTTGTAGGCCCAGGGAGGAGTATTCTAATGAGAACCCTGTGACCACAGTAGTGTGGCCGGGACTGAAGTCACAAGCCAGCCTGTGCTCTAGCCTGCCGCAAGTTCACTTGGCTGTGTGAGTGCTTTCCAGGCTGGCCTTTGTAATAACATAGGTGTTCTGTTCTCTCTCCACTCTGTATATGTGGTTTTTCTCAGCGAAGACAGATGTGAGGCTGGTGAGCCCAGAGCAGCGTGTAGCCCCGCAGTCCCACCCCAGAGTCAGAGCAATTACGAATCCTGTGGCAGACATCCCGGTTTTTCTCTCTGTTGCTGTGATGAAGTAGCCCAACTTTAGGAAGGAAGGTTTTGTTTTTGCTCACAGTTTAAGGGGATGAAGTCTGCCATGGTGGGGAGGCATGATGACAGGCAGGCAAGGCATGGTAGCAGGAACAGAAAGCAGAGAGCCTTTTCGTTTTTAAGGACTCTGTGTTCTTAGTTAAAATGTTTAATTTTTCCCTCAAAGTCTGTGCTATGTGCCATGACTTTACCAAATTGCCCTGTTTTCTTTTCTGTGATTTTCTTTGTATCTGTAATAGAACCTGTAATTTAAAGAACTTGTGGATGTAGAGCAATTATAGTTATTTTACACCTCTTCCTCTCAGAATCTGAGGAAGAAGTAGAAGAACCTGAAGAGAGACAGCAGACACCAGAGGTGGTGCCTGATGATTCTGGAACTTTCTATGATCAGACTGTCAGGTAAGGAAACTTCACATGTTCAGGCTTTCAACAAATACTTGGATTGTGCTGGAGAGAGACTAATTTGAGGAGGTGAGCGAGGTCTGGTTCTCTGTCCAGTGGATAGGGCCTTGGCAAGTGTCCACCAGGTTCCGGGTTTGATCTGCAGTGCTGCGTAAGGCAGGTGTGGGGACAAGCCTGTAGCCCAGTGTCCCAGAAGCCAGGAGGAGAGGACTGTTGTGAGTTTGAGCATGGTGTGTGTGTGCTCTAGAATGGGACTGTCTCCAAAGAGGCAAAACAATGCTAATTTTCTAGGAAAATATTTTAATGTGTTATTTCCGACTAAGTAGCAATATGCAACTTGTTTGCTTTTATAGGATGTACTATAAAAACTATTTAATGGGGACTGGAGAGATGGCTCAGTAGTTAAGAGCCTAACCCTGTCTGCTCTTCCAGAGGTCCTGAGTTCAATTCCCAGCAACCACATGGTGGCTCACAACCATCTGTAATGTGATCTGATGCCCTCTTCCAGACTGCAAGTGTACATGCAGGCATAGCAGTGTATACATAATAATGAATATTTAAAAAAAAAAAAACCTAATGTTTATGAGTTACTTTTCTGATTCAAGTCAATTATTTTGGAGAAAGGCTCTCAACTGTGTAGCTGAGGCTAGCCTAGATCTACCTGTGTTCCAGCTCTTCCACATGTTGGGATTATAGACACATAAATAAACTCTTCTGATATATGTATATTCAGACCCATAAGCTAAGTAATAATGAAAAATTTCTTAGCCCAGTACAGCATGAGACTCAGAGAAAGCTGAGTGGCAGAGGCTGACCTGAGACTATCCCTGGGACTCCGAGATGGAAGGAGAGAATTGATTCCTTCAAGTCCTCCTCTGACCGTTACATGTGTGCCCTCCTCCCCACAATAAGTAAATGCAATACTTTTTTTTTTTTTTTTGGTTTTTCAAGACAGGGTCTCTCTGTGTTAGCCTTGGCTGTCCTTGACTCAATTTGTAGACCAGGCTGGCTACAACCTGGTGGCCTCGAACTCACAGCGATCCGCCCACCTCTGCCTCCCGAGTGCTGGGATTAAAGGCGTGCGCCACCACGCCCGGCTAAATGCAATACATTTTAAGGCTGTCCTAGGGAAGGGGGTGACCACTCAGCTGGTATAAGGGCACTGGTTGCTCTTGCAGAAAACTTGAGTTTAATTTTCACTACCTGCGTGGTGGCCTAGAACTTCTTTTTAACTTGAGTTGTAGGAATAGGATGTGGTTTTCTGGCCTCTGAAGGCTTTGGCATTCTTTTGGTGCACCTGTGTACACTTAGGAATGAACACACACACACACACACACACACACACACACACACACACACACACACACATATTTTTAAAAGGACGGTTTTGGGTTACATGAAAAAAAAAACCCGATGTGTAAAAGTATTTTTTCATGACCTCAAACAATGAATATGGTGTTGTCTTAGGTTTTTTTTTTTTTTTTAAATGTTTTTGATGGGCCAGAAATATGCACTGTTGACATGGATGTTCCATGTGTCACTACTCAGTGCTTAAAGCTCCTTTCAAATGTTATCAAGGTGTGCTCATACCTGTTCACTCTGTGCTCGAGTGAAGAAAGTGTTTTACTACAGACCTACAGACCTACAGACCTACAGACCTACTACAGGTCAGGTACCAGGAGGAAAACATGGCCAGGGACAGTGCGCCCGCAGCTTGTGTGGAAACAGAACCGTTGTTCTGAGTTAGTTGTAACTGATGTCTTCTCTCCCAGAACTACTTGTGTGTGATTTTTGTTAAATAAAAGTTTATTTAATCTATGTATTATACGTATTTAGGTGTTTTGTCTACATGTACTTCTACACATCACGGGAGGACATTGGATCACTTGATAGTTAGCTCTCATGTGGTTGTGAGAATTGAACTCAGTACCTCAGGAAGAGCAGTCAGTGCTCTTAACCACTGAGCCACCTCCAGCCCTGTTGTGTGGGTTTCTCTGTTTTTAGCCAGGCTGGCCTTAAACTCACAGCCATCCATCTGCCTCTGCCTCCTGAGTGCTCAGAGTCTGCCACTACCACCTGGCAACATTCTGTATTTTCATGGGGACTGTTTGTGTGGCTAAAGCCACAGATATAACATCTGTTATCTTGGGTATTTTGAGATTGGCTGGCCCCACTAGCCTTGCTGGGCCTGTGCTAGCCCTGAGAGCTCAGAGAGCATCTTTCTCCTGCCTGTTCAATACAAGGGTGCTGTGATACATATACATAAACTGCGCAGTAGTAACTGAACGAGAACCACTGGATTCTGTTTTGACCCTTACGTTCATCAGAATTTAGCAAACAAGCTCTTGTCCTGAGAGCTGTCTCTGGAGTCATTGGATAGCTCAAAGTGTCTGGGTGATTCCTAGAAACAGTCAACCATTTCTTGAATTCTGTGACAGCAATGACTTGGAGGAACATTTAGAGGAGCCTGTTGTAGAGCCGGAGCCGGAACCAGAGCCGGAGCAGGAGCTGGAACCTGTGCCCGACATCCAGGAGGACAAGCCTGAGCCTGCACTGGAGGAAGCTGCTCCTGAGGACGTGCAGAAGAGCGCTTCCCCCGCCCCGGCAGACGTAGCCCCAGCACAGGAGGACTTGAGGGTATGGCTTGTGGCTTAGCACTATATTTCTGTTTCTTGATGCGGTGCTAACGATTAGTCCCAGGCCATGAGTGGGTGTGCATGTGCCAGGCGTTGGCTGCTACAGGGCTCTTTCTGCTTTGAGACTGATTCACTTGTTGTCATGCCTGATTTATAAGGCACTGGGGACTAAACCCAGGACTTTGTGTGAAGCTGCTAATAGAGCCACATTCCCACTCTCTGGTGGTTTGTTTGTTCATTTATTTATTGTTTTTGTTACTTGATTCCTTGCTTCTCTGTGTAGTGTTGGCTATTCTAGAACTGCTCTGTAGACGAGGCTGGCCTTGAACTCAGGAATCCACCTGTTTATGCCTTCCAAGGGCTGGAATTAAAGGCATATGCCACCACCACTTGGTCTTTTGCTAGTTTATTTTTATTTTATGTTATTTTAGGACTTATATTTTTATTACGTATAAATGTTCTGCCTGCATGTGTGCCTTCCTGCCAGAAGAAGGGACCAGATCTTGTTATAGATGATTATGAGCCATCATGTGGTTGCTTGGAATTGAACTCATGACCTTTGGAAGAGCAGCCAGTGCTCTTAACTTCTGAGCCATCTCTCCAGCCCACTAGTTTATATTTTTAAAATCTGTTTTCTCCATTATAATTACTTGGTTTTCTTTGAGATGGTCTCACTGTGTAGACCAGGCTGGCCTATTGTGCTTATATGGTTGGCTGCCTCCAAGACATTTTTAGTACTCAGTTTGTGATCTAGCAGATGCTAGTCGACTCTCCTGCCTGTGAGCAATGCAGAGGTGTGTGGGAGGCAGAAGTGAATGGCTCTATGTTAAGACCTCTGATGTGTCCTGCTCTTCCCTAGACATTTTCTTGGGCATCTGTGACTAGTAAGAACCTTCCTCCCAGTGGGGCTGTTCCAGTGACGGGGACACCACCTCATGTGGTCAAAGTGCCACCTTCACAGGTAAGGATCTCAGTCTAGGACTTGGAGCAGATTTAGCTATGCTTTGGAAGTGACACCCAGCAGGGTTAGGGATTGGGGTGGGGGGAGCCAGCCTGGAGGAGGAGAGACTAGAAGCTGTTCACTGGAGCGGCCTCCTCGAGGACTCTGCAGACTGCTAATAGAGTAGCACTTGCCAGAAAGCAGGGGCGTTTTGGTATGTGTGAGGTTTTCTTTCTATGAGGTGTGCATGCAGGTCACTGTGTGTATGTAGAAGCCAGAGGCCAACTTCAGGCCTTGTTCCTTGGGAGCTGTGCACTTTGCTCTTTTGAGACAAGGTCTCCGTTGATTTGGAGCTTGCAGATTAAGTGTGATTGGCTCGCCAGTAAGCCTTAGGAGGCTGCCTGTCTTCACCTCCTCGGAGCCAGAATTGCTATTTTCTAGCTTAATGATTTTGTTTAAGAAAATTAACAGGAGGTGGGAGAGAGAGCTCAGCAGTTAAGAGCATTTGCTGCTCTTGCACGGGGCTGGGATTCCATTCCCAGCTTCCACCTGGTAGCTCACAACTGTCTGTGAACTCCTAGGTGATCCAGTGTCCTTTTCTGGCCGCACAGAGGATGCATGCATTTGGTACACAGACACTCACACAGGAACGTATAATTTTAAAATATTTTATTTTTATTGTATCGGTATAGATATTTTTGCCTGCAAGTTTGTTTGTGCATCATGTGCCTGTCTGACTAGCTAACAGCTATGAGCACCCACCATGTGGATGCTGGGAATCAAACTTGGGTCCTCAGGAAGAGCTACCAGTGTGCTCTTACCACTGTACCATTTCTCCTGCCCTACACAAACACACACACATACACACACTCACATTTTTAAGTTTTAAAAAAATGTGTGTGAGGGGGTATGGCTGGATTAATGAATGGTTCGGTGTTAAGAACTCTACTGCTCTTACAGAGCATCCAGAACCTACACCGTGGCTTACAACCGTATAACTACTCCAGTTCCAGGGGATCCAATGCTTTATAACAAAGGCTACACGTGGTGTACTGATGCATGCGAGCAAACCACTTACACACATAGGGTGAAAAATAACTGGTGAGCTGGTGGGATGGCACCTGCTACCAAGCCTGACAACCTGGGGTAGTTATGTGGGAACCCTGTGTCCGTGTGTGTGTGTGTGTGTGTGTGTGTGTGTGTGTGTCAGTGACAAGCACGTGTGCACATGCGCACACACACATGCACACTCATATACACAGAATGTAATTTAAATTTTTATTTATTTTTTTGGTTTTTCAAGACAGGTTTTCTTTATGTAGCCTTGGCTGTCCTGGACTTGCTTTGTAGACCAGGCTGGCCTCGAACTCACAGTGATCCACCTGCCTCTGCCTCCCGAGTGCTGGGATTAAAGGTATGGGCTACCACCGCCTGGCTAATTTTTAAAAATTTAAAAGAAAATTAACATCAGATGAGCTACTTTGGTTTCTCACAAAGGGTAATTAATTTGCAACCTTTTTTAGCCCCGTCCAGAATCGAAGCCTGATTCTCAGATTCCACCGCAAAGGCCTCAGAGGGATCAGCGAGTTCGAGAGCAACGGATCAATATCCCTCCGCAGAGGGGACCCCGGCCAAGTAAGCATTCTGGTGACTTCTCTAGCACTGGGTGGTTCTGAGTGAGAACTTACTCTGGGCGGGTTGGCGCGGTGGAAGGACTTGGTTTTGTGGAGGGAAACTGGTTTGTGAAGAGGGGTCCCTGAGAGTCTGTTTTGTCTCTGCAGTCCGTGAAGCTGGTGAGCCAGGAGATGTGGAACCTCGGCGGATGGTGAGGCACCCTGACAGTCACCAGCTCTTCATCGGGAACTTGCCACATGAGGTTGACAAGTCTGAACTGAAGGATTTTTTCCAAAGTAGGTGCTGTGAGTCTAATGTGGCCCTGAGTTCCTAGGCAGCGCCACCTACTGGAGGCACAAGTGTAGTGTCAGGTCTTCCAGTAACTTAATGGTCTGTTTAGTCCAGTGCATGACTGAACCTTTGCTTCCACAAATAGGGAGTTCTGGGCTGAGCATTCACTCCAAAATAACGATTGACATGATTGGCACTTCCTCTGAGCGTGACGCCAAGTAGAAAATTCCACCTTGACCTCATTGTCATGAGTTGTAGGCATTCTGCAGTGTTGTATAAAATTCCTTTACGGTGGTGTATAAGGAGCATGTAAGACATAATGCATTGTCTTTTAGACTTGAGTCCTTTCTCTAAGTTCCGAAAGCCAAAAACTACATAGCACGTAGTGCATCTAAGTAGCATTTGAGTGACGGCAGAGATGGCTTGGTGGTGCTTTTAACCTCTGAGCCATCTTTCCAGCCATATTTTGCATTTTAATATGACATCTTTGAAATAAAGTGTGCATTTTAAATTTATGGCCCATCTTTGCTTGGTGTAAAACTGAGTGTTGGGCAAGCTGAGTTTCAGCAAAGAAATTATGCGCCCTTTGCTCTTGCAGATTATGGGAACGTGGTAGAGCTGCGCATCAACAGTGGCGGGAAGTTACCCAACTTCGGTTTTGTTGTGTTTGATGATTCTGAGCCTGTTCAGAAAGTCCTTAACAACAGGGTAAGTAAATTTGCATTTCTTTCTTTGTGTGTGTGCTTTAAGATTTATTTTTATTTTATGTGCGTGCTGTTAGCCTACATGTGAGTATGCGTGCCAGGTGTGTGCAGTACCTTCAGAGGTGAGAAGAGCAGGAAACACCCCCTGGAACTGCAGTTAGCTATGTTGGTAACTCCAAGGCTGCTTGAAGCTGTGCTTGCAGGTGACACTTGGGGTGCTCTCTGCTTCTCTTCAACTTGCTGTGCTGAGAAAACTTTGCTGCACTCCCTGCAGTCTTTTGTGTGTATGCGTATGTGGTTCAGCACTAGCTCACCAAGTGTCACTTTCCATTCAGGAAGCCCTATTCAGTCTCTATCTGCTTGTCTCTAGAGTTTTATTTAATTTAGTTTCATGAAGTGTTTACTTGAGAGATACCAGGTATTTTGCCTGAGTGAGAAGTATGTGAGAAGGTTTTATCCCCAAAGCTGTGAAGGTTTTTTTTCCCCCTTTTTAACCTTTTTTTATGTTCGTTGGTGTTTTGCCTGCAAGTATGTCTATGTGAGTGTCAGATCTTGGAGTCATAGACAGGAGCTGCCGGTGGGTGCTGGGGTTTGAATCCTGGTCTGCCTGAAGAACAGTCTGTGCCCCTCACTGCTGAGCCAGCTCCCTGTGAAGGCACCTTTATGTCATTTTGTTTACCTAAAATTTGCTTTAGCTATTAGTGCACTGCGTTACATGCTTCAGGGTTGTTTTAATTGGCTTTTTCCTACTTCCTGCGCAGTTACCCACATATGCTGAGAACTAGTCGGTGGGAAGCTGCCTGCTCCACAGGGTGGCTTTGCTCACTTAAAAAAAACAAAAACAAATCTTTTATTTATTCACTTTGCATCCCTGATCGGAGCCCCTTCCCTCCTTCCTCCCAGTTCCACCCTGCCTTCTTCTTCCCGCACTCCCCCGTCTCTATTCCTCAGAAGAGGGGAGTGGGTCCCCATCCCCCTCCCCCTCCCCGCAGCTCATCAAGTTATGTCAGGACTGAGGGTTTCCTCTTTCCCTGGGGCCTGGCAAGGCAGTCCCATGGGGGGAGTGATCAGATAGCAGGCAACCGGGTCCACATCAGAGACAGCCCTGCTCCCCTTGCTAGAGGAGGCACCTGAAGCCTGAGCTGCCCATCAGCTACATCTGTGTAGGGGGCCTAGGTCCAATCCATGCATGGTCCTTGCTTGGTTGCCTCAGTCTCAGCACGCCCCTCTGAGCCCTGGTTAGTTGGCTCTGTTTGTCTTCTTGTGGAGCTCCTGCCCCCTCCAGGTCCTTTTCTTCCCCCCTTTCCCCCCCACTTTTCCACAAGACTCCCTACCCTTCGCCCAATGATTGGCGGTGAGTCTCAGCATCTGTTTAGAAGCCTCTCAGAGGACAACACAGCTAGGCTCCTGTCTGCAAGCATAGCAGAGCATTGTTGATAGCGTCAGGCTTCGCTCAGTTTTGATAATCATTGTCGGGGGCCAATCTGGTGTCTGCTTTCCTTGGTCCTCACACAGCCCATCATGTTCCGAGGAGCGGTCCGTCTGAATGTGGAGGAGAAGAAGACTCGAGCTGCCAGGGAAGGCGACCGCAGGGATAATCGCCTTCGGGGACCAGGAGGCCCCCGTGGTGGGCCAAGTGGTGGGATGCGAGGCCCTCCGCGGGGAGGCATGGTGCAGAAACCAGGCTTTGGCGTGGGCAGGGGAATTACAACTTCAAGGCAGTGAATTGCTCGGCCCAGATGTCCACACAGCACACAGCCCCGACTCCTGCAGAATGGTGAATTCCTTCAACCAGCCTTTGGTGTCTCGGAGTAGTCTATTATAAACTGCTTGAGTTTGTACAATTTTAATTTCGCTTGTGTTCATGGTGTGTGCTCCCCACCCCTTTCTCCTCCCCTGACCTTTTAGTCCTTCACTTCCAGTTTTCCGGAATGATACTTTAGGAGGAGTAGATTTTTAAAGAAGAGGAGAGACTGACCTTCCTGCTCACGCTGCATCTACTGACTGGAGGTCTAACAGCCATTCCCCAAAGGAGCGTGTCTCGGTTTTCACTGACAATGGATGTTCGTTTGTTGGGAGACACAGGATTTGATAAACATTTTGAAAGCAGGAAAAATCCATATTGTCCATCAAGAGTCACGACTTCTTTCTGGTGTGAAGAAATTGCCTTTTTGGCAACTGCCGCTGGGTCCCTGCTGGTGTGGCTAGCTGAATAAAATGCATTTCCAGAACTTTGTTCTTTTGACATGTGATTACCAAACAGTTCTAAACCTCCGTTTTTACCATTGGATTTTAACTTGTGATGTAGCCTGTCAGTGTCCAGGACACAGCTAAGGACTTGTGTTGAACTGTTAGAGTTTTTTGAGGTAGAGTTTTTCATGTTTTATTTGTATTTGTAAAAAAAAGAAAAAAAAAGAAAAAAGAAAAAGAAAAAAGAAAAAAAGAAAAAAGGAAAAAAGGACAAAAGGACAAAAATCCCCACAAGAAAACAACCCCCCAAATCTGATAACAAAACCAAGCAAAACTGTGCCTTCTATTTATCTGTGATTCCGGTCCTGGCGATTGTTTAAAGAAAGTAATAAAGATTCTAGATTTGTTTTCAGATTCAGAGTATGTGGGGGAACTGTAGAATTTTTTTTGATCACGTGTATGTTGTGTTGACATTGTTCTGCCTTATCCTAAAATCACGCCTCAGACTGGAAGGCTTTTGAGGAAGGTGCTTCTGTGGGGCCTCTGACCTCCGTGGCTGTGTGCCACACTCTACTCTGCTGTCTGTCTGGGCTCCTGACGGGGCCCTAAGAAGGATTTGGCTTGAATATTGGACTTGGCTAATGTGCTCCAGGCTCTGCATTTTTGTTTTTTGTTTTTGTTTTTGTTTTTTTCTTTAAATCATAGCCATATGGTAGATTTTCTATTTTGTTACGGTTCTCTTTTACTGATGGACATGCGGTGGGTGTTTCTTGGAAAAGGCCAATTTTTATTAAAATATTTCTGGAAGAAAACTTCATCTGGCAAGTAGACTGCTACAACTCACTTCACAGTGTTGTGTGTTGAGTGCTGTGTGTGAGATGGTGAAGGTTTTGTTTACACAAGCCTCCGTGGACAAGTTGTTACTCATCTATAGACGACCAGATTGCCACATTTAACTTCCTAATGTTCATTTGTGTGTATACATGCACATAATCACACAGGGGTGAACCGCAGCATGCTTGCTGCCAGTCCTTATGTCCCGCCGTGCTGAAGACAAGTCTCTATATAGGCCCAGGCTAACTGGCCCGTAAACCACAAGTTTCCGTGGATTCCTGTTTCTGCCTTGCATCCTGCTGTAAGAGCACAGGGCTTACAGACGTGCTGCCATGCCTGGCTCTCCTGTGTGCTCTGGGGATTAGAGTCAGCTCTTAGCCACAGAACTGTCCCCCCAGCCCCCTAACGTGTCTGTTTTTAGAACTGTCAAGATACATGTTCTGGTTTTGGTTTCAGAAAGGGTAGTTGGGATTAAAATGGTATGAGGTTATCAGTGCCTCACAGATCTAAATATGGCAGCAGCTACACATGAACCGAGGTAGCCAAGTCACATGACTGTTTTAGGTCAGTTTGAGTACTTCATTTGTTTCAGAAGACTGTACAGCATGTACTTCTGTAGTTTATGTTAAGCTCATGGTGACAAAAAAGACAACTGAGCAAGGCTTGGTGGCACACCCAGACAGGGTTTCTCTGTGTAGCCTTGGCTGTTGTGGACTTGCTTTATAGAGGCTGGCCTCGAACTCATAAATTTCTATCCCAACATTTAGGAGGCAGAAGCACATGAATGTATGAGGCTAACCTGCTCTACAATGCAAGTTCCAGTCCAGACAAGGTTGCACGGTGTGACTCTCAAAAAACAACAACAACAACAAAACAAACCAAAAAACAGAGCCAGAGGGCAGCCAGATTACTTCTGAGAAAACTTGAAGCAGTACATGTTGGCATAGGCCTGTATAGAGGCCTCAGGCACATTTCAAGTTCAAGGCTAGCCTGGCCTATGTAGTACTCTTTAAGTTTCAGTAACTTCAGGCCTTTCAGTGAGAAATGGTTTTCACAATTAAGTGCTAAGTCATGCTTAGTGCTAACCTGATGAGGTGAGGAAGTGTCACGGGAGCATGGCGCTGCCTCTCTTGTTCTCTGGCGACCTACAGTAGCAGAATGATCTGGGCTGCAGCCTGTGGGGGGGGGGTGCAGGGCCCAGAGGCAGGGTTGGGATACAAAAGGGAGCCCCATTCTCTTATGTCTCCCCTACTCCGTGTGTGTGTGTGTGTGTGTGTGTGTGTGTGTGTGTGTGTAGGGGTGTGCACTTGTGCATATAGGGGTGTTACAGTACACCCCTATTGCTTGTGGCTGGTTCTGCTTCAGGCCCACTGGGATTGGGGTGGGGTGTGCTTTGGAACAGCATGGGCCTTTGGATGGCAGCATGCGGATGTCAGTGACACCACGTGAAGCCTAAAGCTCAGCTTAGAGGTGTTTGTGGTCACAGAAGCACAGACTTTTTTTTCCAGAAGTGGCTAACCCCTCAGCCTTCTCAGATAAAATTAAGATTTGGTTTGTAGGGATGACTTAGTTCACTGTTATTGAGCTTAAGATCCAGGATCTGTGGTGAATATTTTAGCCAAGTGGGTTTTTATTTATGTGTACGTGTGTGCATATTTGTGTGAACATTTGTCGTGTGTGTGGGTGCCTGAGGACAGAGGTGCCATTAGCCCCTTGGAGCTGGAGTTACAGGTGAGTGAGCCCTCCTATGTAGCTGCTGGGAATTGAACTTTTATCCTGGAGGAGCGTTTGCTTTCATGGTGAGGTGGTATTCCTATGTTCTCCAGTCTCAACGGCTGCCATGGAGCAGTAGGAATTGGATAGTTAAAATAAGGGCATGTGGCACACTAATCCTGGTGCTCAGGAGGCCAAGGTGAGACAGCTGTGAGTTCAAAACCAACCTTGGGTACAAAGCAAAAAGCCTGGCTCAAGAATAATACAGCAAAACCAGGTGAGGCCACTTAGTTTTCATGCCTTGTGGATTATGGTCCAATAACAAGTTGAAGGGATGGCTGAAGCCAGAGTGAGCAGGACTTCCAGGAACAGCAGTGCTTCTGGCCAGGGTCTGCTGTGTGGAACCAGGAGCCCATCTCCCGCTGGGTATTCCTAAACTGGAATTGCTGCTGCACAGACCTGAGTTAAGGTGACATTCAGAGCACAATAGCGCCCCTGTTGAGTGAGAGCATTAGTTGCCCTCTACAGAACTGTCCCTCCCCCCTTTTTTAGAGGTGCACTTATTTTCTCCCAGCAAGCTGCATTTTGTGAGGGTGGGGAGATGTGTGGTCTGGGAAGTCACCCACTGTGGGTTTTTCTTTGCAAGCCCCTCTCACCCACTGTGGATTTTTCTTTGCAAGCCCCCCCCCCCTTTTTGGGGCTGGTTGTATGCTGAACACTAAAGCCAGCTGTTCTGAATTTGCCACGTAGATTGGCTTCCTCTTTAACACAGAGCCAGGCTCTACCTTGGTTTTTGAAATAAAACTCACTGGGGCTTGTTGGCCTGACTAAGGTAGGTCAGTGAGCGCCAGGGTTCTACCTACCTGTCTCCCCATGACACCCAGCTTTTATGGTCTGCAGATTTGAACTTAGGTCCTCAGGCTTGTGTGGCAAGCACTTTACACAGTGAGCAATTTCTCCAGAGACAGGGTTTCTCTGTGTCCTGGAATTAACTCTAGGCCAGGCTAGCTTCAAACTCAGATCCATCTGCCTCTGCTTCGCTTGACTCACTTGGGTGAGTCTTCAGCACGTGGAGTGATGACTCCCCATAATGCTCCTGGGTGTGCTGAGCCCTTAGCTTCATGTGCCTTCTCCCCGAATTTGCGCCCCTGTCCCCCAGCCCCACCTCTCTGTCTCGGCCAGTGTTCATCAAGACCTAGTTCACCGTTCAGCACTGTAAGTGAACAAATTCATCCCTCTTTCATTCTGTTTTGTCCCTCTTCGTGGTTCTGTCCGGGTCACCATCTTTTGTTGTTGTACCTTTTCTGTCCTTTTGTATTTTTTTTTCTCCCTGGATTTCTGAGAGATTGCATGCATTGAATCCGGGCGTAGAGATCCTTGTGAGGAGCCATGGGGGCACTGGGAACCGAACTCGTGTTGTCTGGGTCTCTGCTAGAACAAGCCATGTTTATAACCGATGAGCCATCTCCCCAGCCCCGTTCACCATCTTAATAAGCAGGGTCTTCCGGAAGGTCTCTGTCTTTCTCATGATTCAGCCTGGAGTTGGAATTACCTGTTTACCACTGTGTTAGGTTCAGCCTGGAGTTGGAATTACCTGTTTACCACTGTGTTAGGTTGTAACTTCTTCATCATTATCATCTTCTTTTGTTTTTTGTTTGTTTTGTTTTTTGAGACAGCGTTTCTCTATATAATAGCCCTGGCTGTCCTGGAACTCTCTTTGTAGACCAGGCTGGCCTCTAACTCAGAGCGATCTGCCTGCCTCTGTCTGCCTCCCAAAGTGTTGGGATTAACGCCTGGCCTAGGTTGTGACTTCTTAGGGAACTGAGAACTGACACTTAATTCCTGTATCCTTGAAGCCCCCGTGATGGCTGAGTCAGTGACTGGAGGTAGCCTTCAATCAATTTCAGGTTGTGTGACATTTCAGTAGAGGGAATTCTTGGGAAGCTGTGGGGGCGGGGCATGTGTGAGGAGGAAGTCCCTGGGCTAAGTATTTCTTCCTGGTTGTCCCTAGTCTGTTTTAGTCATGGTTTCTGCAGAACAAATGGTTTCTCATGAGCTCGCTACTGCTCAGGCTGCTCCACCCTGCTACGAGTACTCGGTTTTCCTGCTTCCCTGCATCCACTATTCAGTTAAGTCTCACCATGCTACCTCAACAGACTTCACATCTCACTCCTCCCACCTCCATCATTTCCTCTGGTCTTTGCCTCATTATTAAATCCATCTTCCTGAAACAGCCTCGGCCTTGTATCCCACACATGCGTTTTCTCTTGCCACTCCCATAGGCTGTAAGCCCTGTGTGGCAGGACCTGTGACTGAGTCACCTCTGTTAACCTCCACTGGTATCTACCAATAAATATTCTTGACTTGACTTCTCACTTCTCAATGTGAAGTGTTTCTCAGGTTATAAACAGATTTTTTTTTTCTGGGGTAAATGTAGGATTTCCGAAGTTCTCATAAAATCGGCTAAGTCTAACAATTAGGAGTTAACCACAGAAAATTTCAGAAAACTTTATTTTTTTTTCCATTAGAATTGGCATGGATATGAGTCTATGGATGGCTCAATAAATATATATTTTATATACAGCACAGAAATTTTACATTCCATCTTTAAACTGCAGAAATAGTTTTTTTTTTTTCAAGCCAAAACCAAACCAAATCAAAAATAACAAAACAAACCCTGTCATTAACTTTAATGACTTCATGCACAAAAGAGAAGGGGCCAGAGGGAATTGTTTGTTCAAGGTTGAATGTCCAATGAGAAGTAAAAATAGTACATTAAGGAAGCGGTTGCTTAGCACGCTGCTTAAGGTGAGAGCCAGACAGATCCTTAACTGCAGCTTTAAGGCCATACCTAGTTTATACATATATACAAAGAAGTTTCCATAGAAAACACACAGTTGCACTCTTTTCTGGGAAAGGATGAGGAACTTCTGCTAGAGTAATTCGGACCCAAGTTCCCAGGTCAGTTAATTAGAGCTGGCCCCGGATACAACCTGCTTTGGCTATGTGGCTTGTGGAAACCTCCCATCATGGATGACCAGGTGCGTTACAGCTTAGACCGCAGTGCCCAGCTAAGCACAGCTCTTGTATGCTTTGGGCTTAGACAGTGTAGGTATCTTACCTGGAGTGGACCCCACACCCACACTGGCACTGTGATAGGAAGGATGGCACAATGCCCTTCTGTTCTAGGGTTGCAGTGTCTGGGGAGCCAGTGTTCATGTCCAGGGAGCATTTCCTACCTGTTGTAAGACGCTGACTTTTTTTTTCCCCCTTGTGCATCATGACACATTTCAGTTGGAAGCTAACTTTTTAGGGGGAGGAGAAAAGGTACTGTAAAGTTATCCAAGTCATCTGGAGTTTGTACTGTCTAAAAACCAAGCCGGGGACCTTGTACGACAGGTTAGAGCTCTGTGCAGACACTAGAGGATGAACTGAGATGGTAGAGGGCAAGTCATTTGGAGGTGACTCCCAGGCCCACAGGAAGTCATTTGCTTTGGCAAGGTTTGGATGTGACTGAAGTGGCACACTGCTCCCAGGGGCAGAAGCTAGCCCATCTCAAGTTAGTGAATGTATCTCAAGTCCAGACGAGGAGCGAGAACTTACCCAGTCTGAGATAAACAAGGCAAGCGCAGCATTGCTCTTGAGCGTTGCAACCACCCAGGCATGTTGAAAGCCAGTCCAATCTGGTTTGGAAGCCCCATGGCTTGACTGAACAGTCACTTTAGTTTTATTAGTGCCACTCTTTGAATAGCACTGTCAAGTACTTGCATGGATCCCATCCGGGCTCTCATGATGTTGATCCTGACAAAACAAGAGGGCTTCAAAGTACTTATGGTTTTGTCTTGATGACTTGGCTTTTGAGAGGGTCCCGTTCTTCAACTCAGGCTATGTAGCTCAGGGTTAGATCTTTCTGCCTCAGCCTCCATGTGCTGTGATGACAGGAGGCATGCACCACCACAGCTGGCTGGCTGTCTTGGTCACTTTGTGATTCGCTTTGTCTATTCCAAGCCTTATGGCAACTGAAGACGTGTGTTTTTGTCCAGTTTTTCAAGTTTTCATTTTATGTTTTTGGAGGCCACCGAGGCCTCGGCTATGCCAGTCTTTTGTAAGGAGAACTCTGTTTATTTAAAAAAGAAAAAAAGAAAAGAAGGCATGCCCCCCCCACCCCTTCGTTGTTGGGAGTGTGCCTGTCAGCATGCAGTAGGCGTTGTATGTGTGTCCAGTATGAGGAAGAAGCCAAGGTGAGCCCCTTTGGAGTCCATCTTATTTATCTCATTTTAACTTGTTAGTGGTGATAATCGTGTCGTGGCTCCAGCACTAGAAGATGGACTCATCATGACATGAAATTGGATGGGTTCTAAATGCTGTGCAATTTAGCTCGTCCAACACTTGGCTTCATTGATAACCCTTCTGGCTAAACTGGTGTGCTGAAAGCGCGGTGTCTTTTAGTATGAGGTAGAAATGCATCTAACCCAGGGAGCATTAACATACTCAGCAGCTTGTGTAATGCCCTTCCCCTTTCACTTGCAAGACTTGGGGACAGTCGTTGGTGAAGGGAGATACTATGAACTACTCCCCCAAAACACCCGTTGTAAATTTGCCACAGGAAGGAAGGTAAGCTTTTGAGAAACAACAACAACAACAACACGCTGCTTTTCTGCGTATTTGCACCTGTGATGGTGTGACAGTGACACTATCTGGTTTCTGTTTGTATCTTCCCCTCCGTGGCATTTTTTCCTTGTCTGGTTTTGTGCCTGGAATAGATCATCTCTAGGTTGGGAGGTGATTTTTAGATGCAGCTAAGAATGAAAACAGCATGCTGGACTTCTTTTCCTCCACATTTGTCTTTCAGTTAGATCAACAACAAAGTGATGTCTGGACCACAAACTTGGCTCTAGGAACACCTTCAGTATACTGCTAGAGATGTGATTCAGTGGTAGAGCACTAGCCTTGCATGCCAAGGACTATGGGTTCAATCCCCAGCACCACACAGGGAAGACAGAAAGAAACCTAGGCCTTCACTGTCTACAGCATGCACTCCCATTAGCTAACTGGTTGAGGAAGACCTTTTTCAGTCACTCTCCATAGCAGGCTTTTTGCCGAACCACAGCTTTCATGGCCAGAGAGATGGCTTGGTCAGTAAAGGGCTTGCTGCAGAAGTGGGAGGACCTGAGTTTGGACTCCCAGACCCACGTAAAAGCCAGGCACAACAACCTCTCACCTCTGTACACATACATGTGCATGCACACACATACATCACACTTACATAAATAAACAAAGAAGCCTGATGTGCTCATGTCTAGCATAAACTCTTAGCACTAATGGTGTTAATCAATGCCCTTTAAGATGTGAGTTCCCAATGACTACTTTATACGCTCTCAAGATCAAGGAAAAGTGGGTTCTTCCTTGAGAAGTGCGGGAGAAGCTGAGCAGGCTGAGGGACACTGGGAGTCAGAGAGGAGATGGAATCTTCTTGCCTTGTCCTGACCAACTGCCTAATGAGACCTGATCTGTAACGTGTCCTTTAGTGTGCCTGATAGGCACAGACCCACTTCTCCTCACCTGCCTCCCACTTGCTACCCTTCATCTGAAAGAGCAAGCAGTGCTTACATGAGCCCGTCTGGATCTCAGATCTTGCTCAGGCTGCCCGACACTGCCCTGGCCCATCTGTCAGAACCTCACCTGTTTCTTATGTGACTACCCAGCTGGATTTCCAATACTCCATGGTCTGTGTGGCATCCTCCATCTCCCACGCTCTTATTTTGGAAGAGCTCCAACATGGCCTCCTACATTGTTTTATTTGGATGCTCAGCTTTCATAGCATGCCACTTCCAGACTTAACACATGCAGGGAGGGTAAAAAGAAAGTCATAGAAAAACTGGGAATACTTCTCTTTATAGTGTCGTATGTGGTTGCATTCTAGTCTTCGTTGTGGAACATGATAATATTAGAATATTCTTTGGTCCGGTTCGGCCAAGTTGCTTTGCCCAGACTGAAACATTCAAGGGCAAGTATGTAATTTTCATTTGGAGACCCACTGAGACTTGTCCTTCACTAGAGTCCTCGCTACCCAGAAGGGGTGATCTGGGGGCCCTCAGGACAGAAGATAATATGTCCCTGGGTAAATAATTTCTGTAGTTTGTGGGCTGAAGAGCCACAGCCAAGGCCAGGTGAGTCCTGGGAAATAGCAGAAGAGGCCTTGAGTCGGGGAGATGGGCTGCTTGGGGTGTTGTGCACATCGAGTCAGGATCAGGAATAATAGGACCCAGAGACAAGCATCTATTTAGTTCGTAGGGTTCTCCTTGTGTGGTGAGGGGGAGGTGACCATCCACATGTTTTCTCTTGTAATTCCATTTCTCCCTCTGATTTCTAGATCGTGGGTGAGACTGAAGAGCTACAGGACACCATTTCTTTACTGGAACCTTCGTCAGTATTTCCATTCCAGTCAGCTCTTATCTCCTGCTTGAGAGAAGTAGCTGGCTAACCGCCCCACAGGGGACAAACCACTTAACTGCTTAACAGGCAGATGAGACTACCAAATACTAAGGGGTTGCCATGGTCATTGTCTTTGGAATTTGAGCCCGAACATCCTATGCCCCCCAACCCCTTGAGGTGTCCCTGAGATGCTCTCAGCACCATCTCTGCCTTTCATCACCTCATCTCCCCCTGAATTATTCACAGCCACACCAGGTCTCACCCTGCTCAATTGCAAGTGAGAAGATGATGCTTATCTTTGGCTCCTGTGCCTTTCATTGGTCTTCATCTTGAGGAGACAGCAAAGGCATTCTCAGACTTTGAAAAGCCCCAGGAAAGGTCTTATTATTATTAACTGTTGAGATGGGTTCGTGGGTTTATATTGCTTATGACTATATTTTGAGACAAGGGAAAGTGAATATTGGCTTTTGATCAAGATCTTTGATCTCAAATCTAGTAAAAGATGTTACTCAGCAGCATTTGAGATACCTGGGATGCTAAAAGTTAATATTCAGGGATGCACTCTTGACGTGCAGCTATCAGATTCATTTTAGTGCAATATCTCATCTGTAGTCTGCATTTTACTGGCAAATACATGGTTATTTCATTTTGTCAATTTTATGCTTGTCAACAATTTGGGAAATAAGATTTCCTCCAAGATCATGGAAAATGAAATAATTTGTTGAAGGTTAAAAAACCCATATATGGGAGCTAGAGAGATGGCCCAGTGGTTAAGAGGACTGGCTGCTCTTTCAGAGGACTTGGGTTCAATTTCCAGCACTTGCATGGTGGCTCACAACTGCCTGTAACTCCAGTTCCAGAGGATTCAACATCCTCACACAGACATACATGCAGATAAAACACCAATGCACATGAAATATAAAGAAATAAATCATTATTTTTAAAAAAAAACCCACATACATTGAAGACCAGCCAGTCTAAAATGGACACAAGCCAGTCTAAACACTCAGTTCTCCCTCCTCTGTGTGACCAGGTTTTGTCTAGTTAAATTTAGCCACCATGACTTTCACTGTATCCTTTGGGCTCTTCGTCTTTAGTGGACGTTAAAGGAACTCTAGCCTCTGGAGTTCTATTGCTTAGGAAAACCATGGGTGGGTTTAGAGAGCTTCCATAGGGTGAAGAATGGGGCCCCTTTAGCCTTGGCTCTCCTGGACTCACTTTGTAGACCAGGCTGGCCTCGAACTCACAGCGATCTGCTTGCCTCTGCCTCCCGAGTGCTGGGATTAAAGACGTGCACCACCACGCCTGGCTGCCCCATTTCATTCTTCTGTCCTATAAGTACCCCAGCCTGCTACATTAGACCCTTCCTTCACAGGCTTTTCTTATTAACAAAGGCTTACCCTGTTGTCAGTCACTCATTCCCTTGTCTACCTCTCCTTTTCATTAAGCAGCCACGTGTCTTCCAACAGGGAGTTCCTTATTGCTCTTGGGATTTGGGCCTACTTGAGGGTGTCCTCTCTGTCACTGGGATGTTGGAGTACAGCAGACCAAACCTTTGCCAGGTTGTATGTTTTCTTAGCACAGAGTTCTCATGGTTGAGCCCTTAAAGCCAGGCACATTCATTTTTCTCTTGTCATAGACTTGTTACTGGTTTCTTAGAACTGGAGGAAAATAAGAAGGCCTTTGCTTCAGACGTCTGAAGTAGAAAAACAGAATCTGTACTCTATTTAAAGAATGTGCTTCCTTGTTGCTTGGGTGGAGACATTTTGGCCTGGTTGATTCAATGGGTAAAAGTCGAGTCATCTATTCACAGGCTTATTGGCCACGTATCAATCCAAGAAACATCCTGAGAAAGCCCAGCCTCGTCTGTCTGGGCAGAGCTAAGGGGGGGGAGTGGGTACAAAGTGCTGAAAATGTTCCTGAAATAGACATGGATAGCTTCCAGTGTGATGTTCATTGTTCTGGACTGGGCTTCCAGCTTGGCTGGGAAATGGATGTGACTCTCAGAACCCTGAAGAGGAGACACTCTGCTTGTCAGCTTCTCCAGAGGATGCAGCCGCTGTCCGGCTTGTGTTAGCCTCTTTGGTTTCAGCATGCTGCAATTAAGTAAATAGCCTAACTTGCACAGAAGACAGTTATCAGTGGCAGTACCATCTTGACTGCTGTGCCAGCCTGCCCTGCTTTCTAACATCATGGCACCTCGCAAGACACCATGTCTTTTTTATGATGCCCTTAAAGATACCCGCGCTGAGGAAATGAACCAGCCCTCTTGGTGCACTTCTGAAAGGGGTTACTTTCCTATTAATTGATGGTTTAGGAAAGGAAATAATTGGGGTAAAATGATAAACTTTCCTCTTTTTCTGGAGTTATTAGAAAACCCCCCACCCCGCAAACCCCATTCTCCACTGGAGCCTTTGCCAAGAAGGGATTTGCAGGTGTTAGGAAATCCTAGCAGAGGGCATAATAGAGCCATTTCTTTCTGATACTAGTGGGATCCTGCAAGCCAGCAGTGTAGGAAGCAGTTGGTGTCTCCTCCTGGCTCCTGGGATAAGCCTGCAGCTTCGGGAGGGAGTTGAAGTCATCCACTCCTCCGTGCCCCTTCCCAAGTCTCACACTATCCACGAACACCGGTCTGTACTGGTGAAGGGCTTGCAAAGCAGTAGCCATTCTCTGCACCGACATCCTATTTCCACATACTGAACCATCCGTCTTACACCTGTAGTCAACCCCAGGGCATAGAGCCCTTTGTGCTCAACCTAAAGGGGAAATTAAGAAAGCCTTGCCCTGTTCATCGGGGTCACCTGAAATCCTTGGCTTAAATGATCTAGTCCAAATTCCTTCCTTCTTTCCTTCCTACCTCCCTCTTTCTCCCCTCCCCCTCCCTTTCTCCTCTTTTCCTTCTCCTATCTCTTTCTTCCTCTCTTTTTGGGTTTTAATTAAAAGTGGTACAAAAGGAAAAGCAAAATGGCACATTTTCTGAGGAAGAGAAGCAACAGGACTCATGTGGGTCAGTGCGTGTACCTGCGCATAGGTCTACAGGCGTGTGGGTCAGTGCGTGTACCTGCGCATAGATCTACAGGCGTGTGGGTCAGTGCGTGTACCTGCGCATAGGTCTACAGGCATGTGGGTCAGTGCATGTACCTGCGCATGGGTCTACAGGGGTGTGGATCAGTGCGTGTACCTGTGCATAGGTCTACAGGCGTGTGGGTCAGTGTGTGTACCTGCGCATAGGTCTACAGGCGTGTGGGTCAGTGCGTGTACCTGCGCATAGGTCTACAGGTGTGCCTGGAGCCCTGAGAAATCAAAGCGATGGTAAGCTTTTAGTGGTGCAGAGTTCCTCAGTGTAAGCATAGACTCGTAGCAGGTAGAGCCAGGGAGAGTTCAAATGCTCCCCACTATATGTTCAGAGACACCAAAGCTCGGACATTTGCCCAACACCATTCTGTGTATTACTGCAGGCTTGATTCAGGTTCTATTTTTGCTTGTGGTCAGAAGGACTTCAGTAACACTCCTCCCTGGATCACAAAGACATGAGTCCATTGCTTGCTGGATTTGTCACCTAGGCCAGGCAGCTCATAATGGTCCATTCCAAAATGGTGACATGGAGGGCCTGGGCGCCCAAGTGAGGTTGGGTAAATGTTTCATTGGTTTCTCTGCCTCAGGGTGATTCCAGACGATTCCTCCGGAGGCCACTTTGGAAGGTGCTGGATGGTTTTGTGTGAGTGAGAGCCAGGACTCAGCACAGCTTCTGGTGTCTCCTGGTGCCTTTTGGAGTCTCCTGTGGCCCTCCGCTCACCTAGGCTTGAGTCGCTCTAAGTACGGCAAGGAGAGGGTTCTGTTGATTATTTTCTGTTACGAGTATTTATTACCTAAATACAGAGAATAAAGTGCCACTGGAAAGGACTAATTGTGGCCTCTCCTGAGATGCAGAGAACTCGAGTGGCAAGATTCCTTGTGCTGAGGAAGATGCTCTCAGCTGTGCACACTGGCACCTTCATCTCGGACCCTGATTATTCAAGGCCACTCTTACTTTTTCTGCTTTGAACATGTTTGTGGTGGGAAAAGGCCACCTCAGATGAGAGTCACCCAGTCACAGGACTCCCAGGGCTCAAGATTTCCCATGAACAAAGGTCCTGGGCCTCCCTCACCCAGAGCCCAAAAGGGCATTGTCTTTTTGGTTTGTACAGTCCCAAGAAGAGGGAAGGCATGGGCCAGTTGACCTTGGACCTGGTGGAATCCTCGATGTTTCAGTCTCATCCCATGGCTGCACAGTGCATTTTCATCACTCAGATCCCCTGCTCTTTGTCTTGGCTTTCTCTGTAGTAGACCCATGTAGGCCTTGGCCCGGATGCCACAGGGAAGGAAGGAAAACTCCCCAGGGAAAGTGCATGGTGAGGCTCAGGCAGGCACCATCTCTTCAGTCCACTCCTCCATCCTGCCCCTGAGCTCTCTAGCCCGAAGGATACAAACCAAACTCCAGGCTGATTGTCAGTGATCAAACCCCCGTTCTACCTATAACCCCGACCCAAGGCCAAGACAGTAAAGTGCTAGGACAGAAAATGCCAGTGTACTCGCCATGGTGTGCAGCAGTGCCTTTGCTCCAGGCTTCCTGCCTTCGCAGGTCCTATCCAGATCTGCCAGCAGGGTCCCTTTTCCCAACTCAGCGCATCTCAGTCCCTGTCGCTCTTCCCTGGAGTGCTCTGGCAAGTGTGGGATTATTCCGGCACTTCAGAGTTAGAAGGAAAGAGAAACGTTTGTCTCCCTTTCCTATGTGTTAAAGCTGTGCAAAGCATCTTTAAAATAAAAAGACTTATAAAAATATAATGGGGGTCATCCCCCTAAACTTTCCATGTTATGATATATGAAATGTCAAAATATAATGACTGGGCTTTCTAAATATCACCGTCTCTTCCCCCCACCCCCCAAAAAAAACCCCAGAATGCTCAGCAGCATTGGCACCGTCCCTTTCACCCTTTCACATCTTTGACCTCGACTCCCGCCTGGCAACGGGACCCGTTGCCCTGTTCACCTTCCCCATAGCACACCTACTTGCAGTTCCAAACAGATTCTCCAAAAAAATAGACATTTGGAAAAAAGTTCATGGGTTTACACTCAGTCTCTTCCCATATTATCTGTTGAGATTATTACTTTTTTTTTAAACAATAAAAAAGATTGCATATTGGTAATACAACGAGAAGACCATGGCGGCCATAGGGCTGGGCGCCAAGTTGGGCCAGCGTTGAAGCGCAGAAGCAAGAGGAAGCAAGCTTGGTACCCAGTGAGTTTCCTGGATTCTCCATCTGCGGGCTTCTTCTGTGGTCCTCCTCTTTAGTCACTTTCTCACCTTTATCCACCTCCACAACTCCTGCCTGTGTCACATGACCCTCTCAAAGCAGAGGCAGAATGGCTTTTTTGGCATGTGTCCACGGGTGTGTGTGTGTGTGTGTGTGTCAGTTTGAAGATAGACATTGGTAAGGGTGTGATGGGGCGGGGCACACATACCACAGCAAGCTGATTTGTGACCATTTCTACTCTGGGGAAAAAAAATTGTCCATTACTTTGGGGACTTTGAAAGTTTAAGCAGTTACTAGGCTGATTTAAGAGATGCATCTTTTGCTCTTGTGGGTTCGGCATTAATGTTAAGCATGGCTAGATGTCATATATTACACTGCTTTCCCGCTCTGGAGCAGGCAGCACTGACCTCCAAACAGGAAACCTCCCGTTCAACCCAATGGACTTGAATTTTGAAAGCTGTGATTTCCCGATCCCCCCCTCCCCAAGCCCCGCCCTCCCCCCTCATGGTCCTCAGTTGCTGTATTCAAAAAGGCCCTCCCACCTCTATGCCCTCGGAGGCCAGATGGATACTGCCACACCCTGAAAGCATCTATCTCTATAGTTGCTATTGCACTTGGTGGAGGGAGATGGGTGTGCGCTCTCCCTCTCTCTCTCCCCTTCTTCCCCTGGCTTCCAGCCTCTGTGCTCCTCCCACCACCCTCTCCCAAGCCCCTCCCCCCAGCCCCCACCCAAGAGCCTTCACTTGTTGTGGACGTCCTCTCTTCGGACAATCTTGTAGATGATCCAGTAGAACATGTTGAAGATCAGGAAGGCCATGGGGAAGCCAATGCGCGATATCTTGTCAATCTTCTTGGCTCTCTGGATGAAGAGTTTCCGCATCTCCTCTGGGGACTTGGATGGTGCAGGAGGGGGATTGGTAGTGTTGTTGTTGTTGGCGCCCTTGACGGAGATGCCATCCTTGGCCTGCAGACAGGCTGGGCCCATCCCATAGGCAGAGAAGTTGAAGCGGCCTTCCCCACCCTCATCATCCTGAAACAGATTAAGCATGGGGCTCTACTTAAAATAAGACAAGGGCTGGGCACCCTCCCTGCAAGGCACTCCCCCCTGGGAGGCCAGGCCATGCCAGCTGATCCTCCCTGTCTCTCAGGCTTTGCATCCCCAGTTTCTGGAGGCAGTCTGGCTGGCTGGGGAGTTGAGCCTTATAGAGGGGCGCCGCTCACGCGCTGAAACAGATGCAAGCCAGGGGATGGGAGTGGTCACGGGGTCTGAGGCCTGAGCCCTGTGCCAGGTTGTGGCTCTCTGTCATTTACTGACCAAGTGACCTCAGACAGGAAACTTCCTTCCTCGTGCCTGAGAATTATTTCAAGGTTTCTTCTCGAGGCTTTTTGACCTTTGGAGGTTGCATTGAGAAGGTGACTGAAGGCTGGCCCGGATTTTTGTTAGAGTTTTGGAGGATGGTGTGGCGACATCCCCTGCTTTGCCTCTGTTGTGGTCCTTCCCATCATCCCCACCCCGTGATGGCGTGGGAAGGAGCAGAGAGCCCCTGGCTTTCCTGTGTTACAAGCCAGGGAAACCACGGCTTCTTCTTGCCTCTTGTTCCCACACCATCACTTCCAACAGCCTTCCAGTTTCCATAGGCTTGTCAAAGGCCCTTTATCATTTGGCTTCAACTTACCTTTCCAGCCCCAGCCCAGCATCCCTGCCAGCTTTGTTGGACTTCTCCTATGTAAAATGCTGGAACCCCAATCCTGGCGGTCCCTCCCTTTTCCAGTCAGCTCCATCTTGCCCTGCTCAGTCCCCTATATACACCTGTAGTTCCAGAAAGGACTGAAAGGCCAATGTGTTTGGTTTGTTTTGTGTGTGTATGTGTGTGACATATATGTATGCTCATGTGTGTGCGTGTGTGCATGTGTGCGTGTGTGTGGACTTGTGAGGGTCAGAGGTTGATGTTAAGTATCTTCCCGGTTCCTTGTCTCCCAGTTGAACCCTGAGCTCACCAGTTCAGCAGGCCAGCTTGCTCCAGGTGTCCCCTGTGTCTGCCTCCCTTGAGCTGGGGGTCACAGGAAGGTTATGGAACCTGCCTGGCACTTAGGAGGTTGGTAGGATTCTGGTCCTAACCCTCAAACCACAACCACTTTAGTGGCTGAGCCAGCTCTGCAGGCCAAGGCCAGCGTTTTGGCTGCAGCTGAGCTAACAATTAATTCAGTTCGTAGTGCCGGCAAGGTTTACCAGCTCGGAATTGCCCTCCTGGACACTGAGAGCTTCCAGGAGAGGAATTCTGCTGACAAGAATAATAAGTTCTGCGCAGAAAGTGACACGCTAATCTTCCCATGCCTCCGCCGCCATAGGACGTGCCAGACTGGACGACCCAGACTCTCACTCTTCCTGCCCCAGTATCTCAGAACTTTCTAGTAGGCTGCCACTGACCTCAGGATAATTAAATTTTTCCAGTGCTAAAGAAGGCCTCGGATTCCCTGGAGTATGCACACCTGCTCCATCTTATTTCCGCCATTCTCTAGGTGACATTATTCTTCAGTCACCCTGAAACGTTCCCTTATGCTTGAGGATGTTGGAGCGTTTCCTTTTGGTTTAATTCTAGTCATTCTCTCGGCTATCTGCCCGCCCCCCCCAGGAAAGCTCTCACCCCACTGGGGGTCTAGTTCTTTTGCGGATGTTACCTCTCTTATTAAAGCAGCAGCTTTCAACCTGTAGGTTGTGACCCCCTTAGGGGGTGGCGTTGAATGACCGACCCTTCCACAGGGGTCACCTAAGACTATTGGAAAACACAGATTTTTATAACATGATTCATAGCCGTTGCAAAATTACAGCTATGAATTAGCAATGAAAATACTTTTATGGCTGGAGGTCACCACAACACGAGGGACAGTATAAAGGGCTGCAGCGTTAGGAAGGTTGAGACTCACTGTGTCAGAGAGTAAGGTTTGTGAGGGCATCCATGGTGCAGCCTGTCATCCCGGTGTTTGGGAGCAGAAGCAATGGGCTCAAGAGTTCTAGACAGCTTAGCGACACAGACGGAGGGCAGCTTGAAGCATATGAGGGCCTATTCCCTAAACCCAGCAGCACTCCAACATACAAAACTGCAAATGAAACAAACCCTGGGCATACAGACAAGAGTTTTTGGTGTAGAAGCACAAAACCTAATCAAATTATTTCTCCTAGTAAAGTTATTTCTTCAATAATTAAGATCTTCACCAGTTCCAGCCTCCTTAAATATTTTTCTTACATATATTTATTTTCTGTGCATGCATGTTCCCCGCCCCCCTCTCTCTGTCTCTGTCTTTCTCTCTCTTTCTCTGTCTTTCTCTCTATCCTTTTGGCTTTTTGAGACAGGGTCTGTGTTAGCCTTGGCTATCCTTTGACTCACTTTGTAGACCAGGCTGGCCTGGAACTCACAGAGATCCTCCTGCCTCTGCTTCCCAAGTGCTGGGATTAAAGATGTGAGCCACTACTGCCCAGCTCCATGGATGTTTTCCCTGCATGTATGTCTGTGTTCCAAGTGCATACAGTCCCTTCAGAGGCCAGAAAAGAGTGTCAGGTATCCTGAACTTTGAGTTATAGACAGTTGTGGGTGCTACCATTTGTGGGTGCTGAGAATGAAACCCAGGCCCTTTACAAGTCCTGGGTCCCCCACAAGTGCCCCTGATGTCTGATCCCACCCAGGCTCCTTTTACGTTTTTCTTCTTTGCATTCCGTTAGTTTGTCTAAGTGGGGTTGCAGTCTGCACTGGACACATGGCTAATGACCAGGAAGTTCACGATCGATGACTGCACCTGGTTCAGCGTTCAGGATGGAAGAAGGAGAATGTGGGCCATATGACGAGGGCAGACAGCGCAAAGCAAACACTGTCTGTGGCCTGGAAGGCGGTGGAGGCTCCAGACCAAGGCCAAGGGGTGGAGTGGGGGAAGCCAACACATTTCAGCACCTAGTGCCTGGCAGGGGACCTGGGTCTTTATGACATCTCAACATAAACTTGCCCTTCCTCTTAGGGGGTAGAGAATACAAGTGGATGTTTTCTTTTTTCTTTTTGTATGACCTTTATCACTATACAGCATAACACTTCAGTTCTGACAGCATTGGTGATGTAGGACACAGGTGTGTAAATGGTCTCTGAGCATCTGCAGCTCTAACTCAGAACTATGGCATGTAAAACCAAGAGCAACGCTCAGTGCTCTAAGAAGGAGCTAGGCTGGAGAGGTGGCTTAGTAGTTAAGCGCACTGGCTGTTCTTGCGGAGGACCTGGGTTCGATTCCCTGTACCTACCTAGTGGCTCACAACCGTCTCTAACTCCACTTCTAGAGGATTCAGTGCCCTCCCCCATTTTTTGGTCTTCTCCTCTGGCACCAGGCACACACACACACACACACATAGACAAAATACTCATAGGTATAAAATAAAAATAAATAAACTTTGAAAAAATGTAAAAAAGAATAAGGCAGGTATAGGCTGATGAGATTGTCTCAGGGGGTAAAGGTGCTTTCTCCTAAGCCTGAAAGCCTGAGTTTGAGCTGCTGGATGCACACAATAGGACAGAACAGATTCCTGTGAGTTGTCCTCTGATCTCCATATTTCTGCACATGCAGAGTGCACACGAGCACACACACCCACACAGTGTTCAAGGCCAGCCTAGGCAAGAGACTGTCTCAAAAAGCAAATAAATAAGAGGAAAAACTCAGAACGAGCACTGCAATAGATGAGCAGTGTCTCTTGTACATAACTAACTGTCTGTACACAAACAGGAGCACCACCACAACACTCATCCCCACTATATATAACGGGCGCTATTGGCATGGGAAACACCAAATTAGCGTTCCTAGACATTTTTGGAGAGTTATGCTCTACCTTCTGAATCTGTTACACACTGGCAGGGAAGAAGGTTTGGGCCCTTCTAGCTAGACAGCGGCCCCTTGTATCCTGGAGAAAAGAAAACGCTAGAGGAATGATGGGAAAGGCCTTGCTATTCCTATTACAGCCAGCAGGTGGCAGGACATGCATGCTCATCTGCCAAGAGATGCTTGGGGAGAGAGCAGGAAATTGGGACATAAGACTGTGCAATCCGCCTGTCCACCCAAGGGAGATGAAGTTCCTGCCGAGTCTAGGCCCCACAGACGCTTCCTAATGATCCTTCTAACAAGGCGGGCCAGGGACTTGGAAGGCTGGATGTTTTCTGCCCAGCAAATGAGGCAATATTTGAAAACATGGAAAAACAGTGGGAGTTGGGGAGCCTGGCCCAACTCATTGGCCGAGAGAAATCCAGGCCAGAGCTAGTTCCCCACCATTTCCCACCAGGAGCTTCTTACTCAAGGGAGGTTTCTGCAAATCTGCAGGTCTCCAGGGCAAGCCAAACCCAGATGCCAAGGGAAGGTCTTCCATATTGTGGGCCTGAGGAACCCTCTTTGGCTTCTGATACTGGGGCCAAGTGTAGAGCGCTTGTGAGCGAGGTCATGTTAATTCAGCTGTGCACAGGGGGAGTGATGGAGTGAGCTGCTGACTGTGCTGAGCTGGAGAGTGTGTGCTCTGCCCAAGGGCAGCTCCGTTGTGCAGACTGTGCAGGGGGAATGGGTCCTTAGCAAGTGCTTCAGGTGAAGCCGGAAGTTTATGGCTCAAGGTGACTTTAAATGTACTGTTCTTTCTTTAAAAAAATATGTATTTTACAAGTATGTGAGAATGCCTGCATGTATATATGTACCTAGTGTCCTCTAAGATGAGAAGAAAACATCAAATCTCATACTGGAGTTACCAGTGGTTGTGAGCTGACATGTGAATTCTCACAATCCACGCCTGCCGTCTGCAAGCGCAACCCGTGCTCTTAACCACCGAGCCAGCTCTGAAGCTGCTCCTTCTTGCCACTTCCTCCCCCTCTTTCTTTTTTCCTCTCTGCCTCTCTCTCCTTTCCTCCCCTCCTTTCCTTTCTTTTTCGATAGCCAAGGCTAGCCTTGAAATCTCCCTCGCAACAGTGATTTTTATTGGATTTACTTACAGAGCTGGGTGAGCGGTCACTCACAGGAGCGTGGGGGACCACAAAGCAGACACACTGGGAAGTCTTCACCCAGCCTAGAAGACAGCATCTCCGTAACTTCCCAGAGGGTCTTCCCTTCTTCACCTAACCTTTCCTAGCTTTTCACACTGAACGTTCTCCTGCTCCAGCTTTCAGAGGGCTGGGATTCCAATGGAGACTCTTTACCTCATTTTATTTTATTTTTATTTTTGAAGAAAAGTTTTAATGTAGCTCAAGCTTCCCTTGAACTTGATATAGCAGAGGATGATTTTGAACTTCTGATTCTCCAACCTCCGCCTCCAAGGGCTGGGGTTAGAGATGTGTGCGCAGGTCTGGATTGATGCAGCGCGAGGCACAGAACTGGGAGCTTCATGAATGCTAGGAGGAAATTCTACCAACAGAGACACATCTCCAGTCCTGATCTGTCTCTGTCTGTCTGTCTGTCTGTCTGTCTGTCTGTCTGTCTGTGTCTGTCTCTCTGTCTGTGTCTGTCTGTCTGTCTGTCTGTCTGTCTGTGTCTGTCTCTCTGTCTGTGTCTGTCTGTCTGTCTGTCTGTCTCCAGGGTCTTGTGCTGTAGCCCAGGCTGACCTTGAACCCCCCAATCCTCTGTCTCTGCTCATCTCCCCCGAGTGCTGGGATTACAAGTGTGCACTCCAGTGCCTACAGATGATTACTACTTCAAAGGAGGGGCTTGGTGTCCTAAAGGGCAGTAGGAAGCCTTCTAAGAAGTCCCATCTTGCCTGCCAAAATTTTCCCAGTGCAGCCATAGAAGGACCTTGCTGTCTGGACCCCCACAAGGGCATCCCCTGTCTCAGAAGAGTAGCCTCTGGTAGATTGCCAAGAGGTTAATCGAATCATGTTGCCAGTGTTTAAATAACATAGTAATAGGGAGCTGTGTGTGTGTGTGTGTGTGTGTGTGTGTGTGTGTGTGTGTAATAGTTTTCATCCTTTATGTCACGGACAAAATTTAAAGCTCCCTTGGAACCTCTGGCTTTGTCCTCAGTACAGTCCCCCCATCAAGGCAGTTTTTTTTGTAGATGATGAAGAAACAGAGGCCAGAGACAGGTCAGCTTGACATCGCATTGCAGAAAACAAGTAGCAGGCCTGTCCTAGGCTGTCATGTCTGTGGGGTGAAGCTGGTTGTCATCATGGGCATTTGCTTCTTGTGTCACACGACAATCCTTACAGCACCGTTGTTTACAGGAGGTTCCTTGTAACCCAACTAGGTCATTGTTCACGGTGTGTGTGTGTGTGTGTGTGTGTGTGTGTGTGTGTGTGTGTGTGTGTAAATGAAGCTTTTCAGGACTCTGTTGCCCCCGGGGACAGCCCAGTGAAGCAGGGATAAGCAGACTGTTTCGAGCGCGTCCACTGTGCACCTGCTGCCCCTGAGCTCGCCCGCCGTCCACCTGCTGCCCATCCCTAGGGTTCCTCCCAGAGGCCTACCTTGTGATGCCTCCGCTTCCTCCTAAATCGGAGCAGTTCCTTGTGTTGCCGAGACACGAAGTTGACAGCGGCATATTCCAGCAGGGCGGAGAACACGAAGAGCAGGCACACGGCCATCCAGATGTCAATGGCTTTCACGTAGGACACCTGGCGTGAGGGTGGGGGAAAGCACAGCGAGATGAGGAGAGGAAGATTTCCTGAAACGTTGCATGGTAGATTCCAGAAATGAGTTTTAGGCTGTGCACTAATCTTAACAGTGTGATGGCCTTTGCATCCACCCTGCTAATGATGTCATTCTTTCTCAACTGTATACAGTGTATGTACACTGCCCTTCTATCAGTCATTTAGTAGCTATGTGCACTATTGCAGCCAAAGCTCAATTTACTCCATAATGACCCCAAAGTACAAAAACAGTGATGTTGCTAATATAGACATGAAAAGAAAAGCCACTTAAAGCTTTTTTAAAGCAAAAACGCAAAGCTCTCAATTTAATACAGAAGGAAAAAAAATCCTTTGCTGACATTGCTAAGGTCTACATCAATAGCAAGTTTTTATTTAAAGAAAAATTTGATCTTATTTTTTTTTAATGATACATAGATGGGTATCTTGCCTGTGTGTATGTCTGTGCACTACATAAATGCAGTTCCTGAAAAGGCCAGAAGGCAGTGCAGGATTCCTTGGGACTGGAGTTACAGATAGTTATATAAGCTACCTTGTGGATGTTGGGAATTGAACCTGGATCCTGTAGAAAAGCAGACAGTGCTCCTAACCACCGAGCTATCTCTCCAGCCTAAGAATAAAATTTAAAAAGATTTATTTTTGAGTTATATGTGTCTGTGTGTATTTGCAAGTGAGTGTAGTATCTGCAGAGGGTAGATGAGGCCATCAGATCCTATGGAGCTGGAGTTACAGAGAGTTATGAGCTGCTCAGAGTGGTGCTGGGAAATGACCTTGGGTCCTCTGCAAGAACAGCAAGCATCCTTACCCACTGAGCAATCTGTCCAGCCCTGCAGCAGAACACAGCGTTTACAAGATTATGCTGTGTATAGGGGGGAAAAAAAACCAGGACATTTGGTACCATCTGTCACTTATGCACTCTCCAGAGAAAGAGTATAGTAGTGGCATGTCCCTAGATTCTGCTCCCTGTGGATAAGAGGACATTGCTGTGTTGAGTGGGGACACAGTAACTTTCTCCACTGCCCACTGGTCCTCACCTGGGATGTTTGAATGGACAGAGCAGAGGAGGACAGAGGAGCACACTGAACACTGGGAAGGATGTCAGGGAGAAGATAGGATGCTCACAAGAGAAGCAATGAGAGGAGGAGGATGCAGCTCTGTCGCCTTCAGTTTGTGGAGTGGAGCATCGTATCTAAGCCTGAGAGGATGCTGGACTGAGCATTGGCGTGAAACTAGTGTTTGCTCTTAGCAAACAGCACTGCCAGGACCCGTGGAAACTGTCCCTTAACGTAACCAGTGAGCGCACTGGCAGAAATCGCTACAGCCACATTGTCTAGAACTCTGTTGATTAGCGACCAAAGGCTTGTAGCAATCCTGTGAGAGTTCATTCAAGGAAAGCGGTTGATGGCTGAGAGATGACTCGGTGGGAAAGGGCACTTGCCGTCAAGCCCGATGACCTGAGTTCAAACCCCAGGCCTCCTATGGTGGAAGGAGAGAACCAGCTTCCTTAGCTTGTTCTCTGACCTTCACATGCGCCCTGTTGCTTACACGAGCCCGCCCCCCACCAAACAAACAAAAAAGTAGTAACAACAACCACCACCACCACCAACAACAACAACAGCAGCAGCAGCAGTAACAACAACAACAGCTGGATTTCAGAGAGAATAGCAAGTTTGTAACAGCTGGGCAGTGGTGGTGCAAACCTGTAATCCAGGCGCTTGAGATGTAGAGGCAGGTGGATCTCTCTGAGTTGGAGGCCAGCCTCGACTACAGTGCCTGGTCTTCCAGGATAGCTAGGTTTTAATAGAAAAACCCTGTCTCAGAAAACCAAATCAACTGACCAACCAAAAACCAGTATCATCTAGGTTTGAATGGTATTCAGTTCACACTCAGGTGTACAATTCAATGACGTTCATAACATCTGTACAGTTTCAGGCATTTGTTTATGTTTATTTCATGTGTATTAATGTTTTACCTGCACATATGTAAGTGCCTGGATTCCCTGGAACTGGTTGTGAGCTACTATGTGGGTACTGGGTACTGAGCCCTGGTCCTCTCCAAGAGCACTCGGGAGTCTTAACCACTGAGCAACCCCTCTAGCCCCTCACAGACAATTTTAGGAGACTTTTGCTACCTCAAAAAGAAAGCTTGTATTTTTTTTCTTTTTAAAATAGGATCTTGCTACGTAGACTAGGCTGGTCTGGAGTTCACAGAGACCCTGCCTCTGGCTCTCTAGTGCTGGGGTTAAGGTCATGTGTCACCATGCCTGTTGAAAGCTGGTGGCTATTACTTCCTCATGTCTCAACTTCCCCAACCCTGAAGATCAAGTGATCCACTTCCTGTTCCTGTGGCATCTCTGTTCTGAACATTCCAGAATTCCACTCTGGAATAACAATACAACACGTGTCCTTCCATGGCTGGCTTCTCCTACCTATAATATTTTTGAGGTTCATCTTACTGTTGTATGCAGCAGCAGCATTTATTTGTATTTAGTTTTAAAGATTTATCTTACATTTATTTACGTGAGTGTGTTTGTGTGTAGAGATGTTCCGGCCTGTGGAGGCCAGAAGAAGGCATCAGTTCCGCCTACAGCTGGAGTTACAGGTGGCTGTGCACTGCCCTACATGGGTGCTGGGAACTCAAGGCCCATCCTTGGCAAGAGAAGCAAGTGCTCTTAGCCACCGAGCTGTCTCTCTAGCCCCAGCAGTTTATTTTTATGTCTTAATAATATTCCATTGTGTGGATACACAGCGCTGTCTCTGTCTGTCCATTGGATGGCGGATTATCAATCATTTTGGCCTTTTGGTAGAAAGAAGAGCGATGCCATGAACCTCTATGCAGAGTTGCTGTGTGCTCGGGTTTTAATTCCCCTGCGGCTTTGGGTGATTTAACTTGCTCTGCTCCTACCCTACCTCCACCCCCCCTGTACCCCCCCATCTCCCCCCACCCCCCACTCCCGCCACAGTAGCCTTGAAAATCAACATCTGGAAAAGCATAGTAATAACCATCCATCAGGCAGCCACTGGAGTGGGCAGAGGAGTCTGCGCTGCTTCAAGCCATGCCCCGCCTTCCTCCTTTGACCTCACTGGCTGTTTGCTTAGTGCTCCTATTTGCAGCAGCCTGCCTTTATTTGACCTGGTTTGCAGAGAGGGTCCAGTGGGAAAAGTTTTCATTTGTATCGTTTTAATCTGGGGGACATTTGTCGAAAACAATTAGTGGAGATTGCTGTCGGAGGCACCGAGGCAAAACAACAGGTTAATCAAAAACACTGAAAAGGCCACTGGGGACAGAGCTCGGTAGTGGGGCCCCTGTGTGGGGAGCTCAAGGGCCTGGGTTCTAGCCTTCGCCATGGTAAGTGAAGAGTTCAGGAAAGGGAGCTGTGTGATGAGATGCCACAGCAGGCTAATCTGTGAGTGCCCAGGGAAAACCCAGGACTGCCCCCTAACCCCCAAGCGGGAAATGAAGGCCAAGGCCAACCTATCCACTGCCTGGATGATATTGGAAGATACCTGCATCCTAACAGACTCTCTCAGGAGGAGATGAGGACACTTATAGGATCTGCACAGTCCATACAAATCTCTGTCTGGTTTTGGCATTGCCACCAGGCTCAGGGAGCCCGGTCTTCAGTGGTTGACTTAACAGAGAATCCAAGGCTCATAGACCCAGTTCAGACCAAGTTAAGAACAAATGACAACAGGTTCTTGGGGTGGAATATGAATTCCAAAGCTTGCCCTGCTGTCGTGTGTGAAATGTGCAATTAGAGAGAAAAACAAACAAACAAACAAAACCCCCCAAAATCCCAACCCCTCCCCCAAGTCCCCAAAATAGAAAATAACTCTCCCACCAGAAAAATATGACCCTGTTAAAGGAAAAAAAGGTGGGAGGCAGAGGCAGGTGGATTAAAGTAAGTTCGAGGGTAGCCTGGTCTACAAAGTGAGTCTGGGACAGCCAAGGCTACACAGAGAAACCCTGATTTGGGAGCAGGAAAAAAAAAATGGCACCTGAAGAATCCAGATAGCAGACTTAACAGGGAGTTAATTATTTTATTTTATTTTTACTTATATATGTGTTATGTCTGTGTATGGATATGTGCAAAAGGGGCCAGAGGCAATGGATCCCCTGGGGGTGACCTCAAAGGAGAAGGAATTTAATGCAAGTCATCAGCAAGAGCAGTGAGTACTCTTAATCTTTAAGCCATCCTCTATCCTTTTATTTTATTTTATTTTATTTTTTAAGACAGGATACCACAGGTGGCCTTGAATTTGCTGTGTAGCTGAGGATGACTTTGTACTTCTGACGGTGCTGCCTCTGTCTCCTAAAGGCATGTGTGTCACTACCATGCTGGGTAGACAAAGATGTTAAATTATCTTAAACATATTCAAGTGACTGAAAGAAACCGTGTATGGGAAACCGAGCATGGCAGCACACAACTGTAGTCCCAGAACTAAGGAGACTGTGGGTGTAGGGTCACCACGTATTCAAGGACAGCCTGAGCTACAGAGTGGACTCTGTCTCAAGCAAAATAAAACAACAAAAAGAAACTAAAGGAAAAGTTGAGAGTACTCACTCACTAAACAGAACACATTAATAAGAAGATGAAAACTATAAGGAAACCAAATGAAAACTCTGAAGTTGAAAGTAAATAATCGAGATGAGGATTTCACCGACAGCGGTGAATGTGAGGCTAGAGAGGGACCAGCAGCCTTGAGATCATGAGTCTGAGGGGCGGAATGAGGGAAGAGGAGCAGAGCCGCAGAGACTCATGGGAAACTACCAAAGCCACCAACACATGAGGACCAGACCCTCAGAAGAGACAAAAAGAGGCAGAATATTTGATCATCTACCTACCCTGGTCCTATCATCCATATATTTATCAATCTATTAATAACATATCTATGTATATATAATTGTTCTTCTATAACTCCTTCCAACTGTCTACTTATCTGTCATCTATCTATCTATCTATCTATCTATCTATCTATCTATATCTAATTTATCTATTCATCATCGCTATCTTTCTGTCAGTCAGTCTATCCATCTACCACGTGCTCATTGGTTTTAATTTCTTTTTTTGTTTATGTGACAAATGCTCTGACCAAAAGCAGCTAGAAGAGGAAAAGGATTTATTTGGCTGATGCCTCGAGAACACATTTCATTATTGAGGGAAATCAGGGGAGGGATTCAGGTTCTTGAAGTAGAAACCGTGCTGCTTGCTAGCTTGCTCTCTACCACTTGTGCTCAGCCAGCTTTCTTACATAGCCCAGGACCACTCACCTAGAGATGGTGCTGCCCACAGTGGGCTGGGCCTTCTTATGTCAACTTATATCTTCTATCAATTGAGGCAATCTCTCCACTGACACACACACAGGCCAATGTGATCTGTGCAATCCTTCAGCTGAGACTCCCTTAGATGACTCTAGGTTGCATCAAGTTGACAGTTAATGGTAGCTAGGAGTATGTATGTATGTATGTATGTATGTATGTATGTATGTATGTATATCTTGCCTACATATGTCATTGATCTATGCTATGTTTCTACCTATGTATCTATGTATCTACCTATTTATCTCTGTATATAGATAAACAGAACAAATGTAGCAAAGTACTGAAAACTGGAGAATGTAGGTGAAGGTTATGGAGTATGTGTTGGATATTCCTTCAGTGTCCCTGTGTTAGAACAGAGTAATGTGTGTGTCCCTGACTGGAAACAGTGCATGAAAAAGTCTTGTTTTTGTTTTTTGTTTTTTGTTTTTTTATATTTTACAAACTGCATGCACATTCTATTTCCTGCCAATTCTTTGAAGGAGATGCCAAGAACCTAGATACTGTGGTCCAGACCACAACTTCTGGCAACAATGCCACACACTGCATGTATATGCATGGTGATACACTCTGTATGTTCTCCATGCGTGAGGCAGGGATGAGGGGTGGCAGAGACTTCTCCACTCTGGGGTTCAGTGCTCCCCAATGCTGCCACTCACCTTGGGTAGGGAGGCTCGGGAGCCAGAGCTCTGTGTGGTCATGGTGAGCACGGTGGTGATGCCCAGGCCCACACGAGCTGGTGCAGCATCCATGTTGATCCAGAAGGAGATCCAGGACAGGATGACAATGAGGAGGCTGGGGATGTACATCTGGATCAGGTAGTAGCCCATCTGCCGCTCCAGGTGGAACCGGGCCTCGATGCAGGTGAATTTACCTGCAAGAAGACAGAAAGGGAGGTGTGGAGCATGTGAGGGAGGAGCAGGGGGTATTAGGGTCAGCTTGGCTGGAGTGCTGGTCCAGACCCGTGCTGTCTGGGCTCACAGGCAAGTGCTTCGGTTGTCCTGTGCCTCAGTTTCCTCATGTAGGGTAAATAGGTTAGCCCAGTGGGCCAGCCACAGCCATGATTTTAGGCAAGTACAAGTAGAAATTTCCAGAAGAAGTCCATCTTCCCTGAACACGTACAGGCTCTGTTCCTGTTACCACACCCCAGACAACAGGTGAACATCTGTCTACACAGCATTTACATTGAGTTAGGCATCGTCCGTCAGTCTTCCTGAGATAGCGCATGCAGAAGGATGTGCTCAGGTCATATGCAAACACTGTTTCTCTATATCAAGGGAATGTGAACATCTTTGGATCTAGGTATCTGAGGGGGTTCCTGGAAACAACCTCCTGGGAATACTAAAAGATGACAGATAAAAATACATACTGAATGTAGCTACTCTTTTAAAAAATTACATTTATTTATTCATTTGTGGTGTGTGTTGGTGTGTGTGTGTGTGTGTGTGTGTGTGTGTGCGCACACAAGTGGACCTTGTGTGGAGGTCAGAGAAGAACTTTTGAGAGTGAGATTATCCTACCATTTGGGTCCTGAAGATGAACCCATGGTTGTCAGACGTGGTGACAAGCACCTTTGCCCTCTGAGTCCTCTTGCCAGGCCTCATATAGTAACTCTAATGGTTTTTGTAGGGGGAAATGAGATGATGCTCATGAAGAACTATAGCAATTTTCCCACATTGTGAATACTCAGTAACATCATTTCCCACCACCATCATCACCGTTATCACCACTTGTGTCATCGTAATTATCACCATAACTAACTTCATTATCACTAGCATCACCATTATAATTTCCAACATCATACTGGCATCAGCATTGTTACGATCTTCATCATCACCACCATCACCATCATTTTAATTATCTGCACCATCACTATCACTCTACCACCACCATTACCAGCATCATCATCACCATCATCACCACCACCACGACCACCATCATTGCTGTCAACATCATCATTATCATCACCATCACCATCATCACCATCACCATCATCACTATTTGTTTGCTAAAAGAGAGTTAAGTGGAGTTTCCAGACCCTTCTGCTCTGGTGTCCTCAAATGTGTCTTGACTCTTTCACGTCTTGTAAACCTTCTGTTTGATGACTTATGATGTCCAAATCCATACTCTTGGATGGACCTTCCTTCCTTCCTAAGCATTTCTCTTTCTCTTAGCTCTTAGGCTTAAAAACGGCTGAATTAACCCCAACTCTACTTAAGATTCTGTGCTGGGGTTGGAGAGATGGCTCAGCCGTCAAAGGCTAGGCTCACAACCAAAAATATACGAATCTGTGCTGGCTAGTCTTATGTCAACTTGACACACAAACTAGAGTTATCTGAGAAGAGGAAACCTCAGTTGAGGCCTCCATGAGATCCAGCTGTAAGGCATTTTCTTTAATTAGTGATTGATGGGGGCGGGCCTAGCCCATTGTGGGTGGGGCCATCCCTGGGCTGGTGATCCTGGGTTCTATAAGAGAGCAGGCTGAGCAAGCCAGGAAGCAGCACCCCTTCATGGTCTCTGCATCAGCTTCTGTCTCCAGGTTCCTGCCCTGTTTGAGTTCCCGTCCTTACTTCCTTCAAGGATGAGCAGTGCTGCGGAATGTAAGCCAAATAGAAACCCTTTCCTCCCAACCTGCTTTTTAGCCATGGTGGGCCTGACACAGACAAGTACTTTTCCATCTCATTTTTACATACGGTCTGTGGCAATCAAACTCACAGCCGGTGGGAGGGTAGGGCTTAAGAGAGGGGTTGGGCAAAGGGTGCAGACTCAGTTGTGCAAGATTACTAAGCTTTGGAGAACTTGTTAGGAGACAGCTGACCCGAGCCCAGCCGTCTCAGGAACATCTCTGTCTTACTGACACAGGGACAGGGCTCCAGAATGGACAAGGCTTGTCCTTCTTCAGATGTTTCATGTTTGTCTGTTAGACAGTAAAGATGTAAAGAGAGAAGTTGCTGGTACCCCATTAAGTGAGGCGCACAGGTCATAAATGTGTTGCCTTTCTTGATTTAAAACTTGCTCAGCCCTTCTTCCCTTATTCTAAATTCTGAGCCGAACTCCAAGAGGGGACCTGACTGCAAAAATCTGAGCCAAGGGTCCCCAAACCAGGTGACCTGGATAAGGCCCAGTCATCCAAGTTTACTTCCTGGCTCACCTCCTTTGGTCAAAATATGATTGGTCAATGTAACAACCCACACCATTTGCCTTGCTTTGTGCTCCCAGCCTTTAAAGAGGTTGTACAGTTTCACTTCCGGGTCACGGTTCAGACCCCCGAACTGGCCTCCTCCTTGCATGCACAGAAAATGATGCTTTCATTTTTAAATTACCACCCCAAACCCAGCAATCTGGTATTGTGATTCTGGTCCTGATCCATCTACAGAGTTCTTCAGCCCTCTGCCAAGAGGGTAGCTCCTAGGTGCATGGTGTGTACCCACCTGTGTGGGAGGTGCTTTGTATATTTCATTAGCTTGATTGTGGTATTTATCTTATAATAGATAGCAACCCACATCAAGGTAACCTCTTGGTGCATCTTCAGCTTATACACTATTAAATTTTATTAGTCAATTATACCCTAGGAAAGAGTGGAATAAAAAGGAAAATGCCGCATGCTGGTAACGGCTGTGGTTTGGGATAGCTGCTGTGGTTTTCGGACCCATGGTCAGTGGTTGCTCGTGGAGGCTATTGGGAGAACTGGTATATCTGAGTCAGCATGCTCAGGGGTGAAGTGCGTCTTCAGACAATTCAGAGATGTGACCCAGAAAGGTATAGCTGTCTCAGGCAGACTAGAGCCCAGGCTACCTGTCTCTCACAGGGATTTCTACTTACCGTGGCTACCCCTGGCTTTTCTCCTCCATGTCTTCCTTCTTGGACCTGTCATTGTCCTATAGCCAACAGGCCTTACCTCTGCTCAGCTGGGGCCAGACACAACCTCTTACCATTATGCTAGCCAGCCTGCGAGCTCTCTCGCCCCCTCCCGCAGTGCTCGCATGAGCTGGCTTCCCTTCTGAGATGGGGGCATGTGCGGTTTTCCCTGATCTAACCCCAGTTCCTTCCTGGATTCAGCCTCTCCCATCAAAGGATAGGCTAGTCATGGATGACAGAGAGTTGGACCCACCATTTGTGGTTCCCACTTCTCCACCTCCCATGGCTCGTAGAGAGTGAGCCCATGGTAGCCCATGGTTACTGATGACCAATCAGAACCATGGCCTCCCAACTCCCTCTTGCCTGGGTCCAAGACAAGCACTCTATTTGCTTCTTCCAACTCCCCTACTTGCTTCAGCAGTAGGACCCCTACCCGGAATAAAGACAGCTTTCGACAGCTTCTCCTGTCATTAGGTGTGGCCCGAGTTTAAGTTATCCCCAGGGCTTGCAGAAAGAGCATCTCAGTGACACTTTGTTTGTTTTGTTGTTGTTGGTTTTTTTTGGTTCATTCCAAATCTATCCCAGTACCCACTGAGTAACAAGCACAGACCCACACCATTCTGTGGCTGACTGAGCATCTGAAATGTGTTGGGGAGGGGGGATGGTCTGGTGTATTTTGATGCTAACTATTGCTTACTGTCTGACCCGCCTTTTGCTTAATAAAAAGCCATCCCACCTGTTCAGGGCAGGAGATAGGTGAGGCTAGGAGAGAGAGGAATTCTGGGAAAAAGAAAGACTGCCATGAGGAGAAAGGAGAGAGACCTGAAGGGAAGAGAGGAAGGCTGCCATGGGTTAGCTGGAGGAGAAGCACATGGCTGATGGTGTGGATGGAGAATCCGGCCCAGATGAACAACATTAGCAAGTATTTGGGATTATGGATGGGAGGTAGCTTGATAGAAGTTATTAGAAGCAGATGGCATGGGATTGAGGCAGGGATCTCATGCCTGCCCCCCCACCCCCCATGGGAGGCAGTTTAGAGGATTGATATCTGCCCTGCCCCAGGTTAACGAAGGCTATTTTAAAATATAACAAGTGTCTGTGTCTTGATTAATTGCTAGCCAGGCCTACAGATAATACATGTAATTTAAAAACCATAGAAATGCCCTGGGGTCCTGGGTAGCATCATGGCCACTTGCACCCACCTGTGTTGTAGTGCTTGGTGCAGTATCTCAGGTCCTTCTCTTCCTTCAGGATAAACTGAGGCAGGGTCAGTCCGTCTGCCACCTGCACAGCTCCCTGCTCCTGCCACTCAAAGATGAGGTCATTCATGGTGTATCCAACTGGGAGTGGGGGAGGGGGGGAAGCAGATCGGAAGAGGGAACAGTCAGCAAGGTCTCTCTGCCTTCCACTTAGGGTTGGAGTCTGGGCAGAGCCCCAGATAGTAGTGGAAGTCAGGGGACCCCATTGCCTTTTCTTCTCCACTCCCTCATAAAGGAGATGAAATTTGTGAAGTGTCTAAATTCCTTCCCCAGCCCTCCCATCTAGGTTTGTCCTGGAATCCTGCCCCTCAGCCCATGATGAAGGGTAACTGATGCCAGCAATTCGTGTACGTGCCACCATCCCACAAAGCTTCCTTTTTTGCTCTCTACAGGTTTTCCTCTGGGGAGTGGGTCGACCACCTGTGCTCTTGATGAGAACAGTAGGCAGGAGGAAATGGTGGCCCAATCAAGGCAATCAGATTTTTGCCCCAGGACCAACTCTTTTTAATTTTTTGAGGACGTGGTCTCATGTAGCCCAGGCCAGCTTCAAACTCACCATGTAGCTTCATTTGTCCTCAAACCCACAATCTTTGTGCCTCAGCCTTCTGTGGTGTATAGTACCTAGCTATTTCCTACCATGTGTGTGTGTGTGTGTGTATGTGTGGTGTAACATGTGTGTATGTGTTTATGTGGTCATGCGAACATGTGTGTGTAGGTCAGAAGCTGACATCGGATGTCTTCCTCAATTGCTCTCCACCTCATTTATTTTTGCATGCGTGTGTGTGCGTGCGTGCGTGCGTGCGTGTGTGTGTGTGTATGTATGCATGCTAGTGTGCCTGTGCATGCAGACCAGGCACATGCAAATCAGAGACCAGAGGTGTCAGATTTTCTTGGAGCTGGATTTTCAGGTGGTTGTGAGCTGACCAATGTTAATGCTGAGAACTGAACTTGGGTCCTCTGCAAGAGTGGCGTGAGTTCCTTAAAAAAAAAAACTTTTAAAAAAGAGTTTTAATTGTTTTTATTTTGTGTGCATTGGTGTTTTGTTTTCATGTATGTCTATGTGAGGGTGTTGAATCTCCAGGAACTGGAGTCACAGACAGCTGTGAGCTGCCATGTGGGGGCTGGGAATCGAACCTGGGTCCTCTGGAAGAACAGCCAGTGCTCCTAACTACTGAGCAACCTCTCCAGCGCCCACCGTACTGTTTTAGAACAAAGTCTCTCTCACTGAACATGGAGCTCATTGGTTCAGTTAAGTTGGAAGGCAAGTGAGATCCTGAGATCTGCCCATCTCTCCACCTCTAGCTGTGCCTGGCTTTTACAAAGGTGCTGGGGATCCAAAGTCATGTTCTGATGCTTTTGTGGCGGTCACTTTCCTGGTAGAGCCTTTTTCCCTCACCCCGTTTCTTGCTTCCAACAATACACCCCACTAGTTCCCCTGTGCTAGAGTGATGTGTGCAGTCAGTTGCCTGCTTCCCCTGAGCATCGTCAGACCATGATTTCCCTAGGGCATTTCTCTTCATCCCTGGCAGGCACATTCACAAGGGACTTGGCACAGTGCCTCCTCCTGGGAGGATGCAGCGGATGGCAAAGCCCGTGCCCCAACGAGACAGAGCAGGGGGAGATATTTCTAATGTATTTTTCTCAATGCAAGTCCCTCACTTGGCACTTTGAGTTATGAAAGTACTCTCCTGGGGTCCAATGGTTAGGGGGTTCCTGCCTGGCAATGGGTAAATAGGAGTCTGGGTCCTTAAAAAAAAGCAACATGATTCAGACTCACAGCTTTCCAGTTGCATGATACATGTCTGTACGTCCATCGGAAAATTCTTCAGGTCCATGGGGCAGGCCAGCGTCAGGGTGATTCTGGGAAGAGAAGGGACGTGGCTGATGTTGGGACTACAATCAGGGAGTCTGTGCCTTCATGCTTTCAACAGTTGAAATCATTGTTCCAGGGTGGGGACCAGTGACCAGGGGACCAGTGCTTAGAGAATAAAGTGTGTGTGCGCATCCAAACTCCTGGGATGGAAGAGGAGGGTCAGTGATAGGAAGGAGGTGGCCCAAAGTCACCAGTCAGAGGGACTTCTGGGTTTCTCTGGAGTCTTCTTGGATGCTAGAGACTTATTTTTAGCAGGTTACTGGGGTGCCAGGTGCTGCCCCCCCCAACAGCTTTTCTCTCAGGTAGATCCCAGGTTTTCCACCGAGTCCCCAGTCTTCCACATGGCTCCTGGCTGCTTCCAGTTACACACTGGGCCTGTCAGAAGTGAGTTCAGACCCCACCCCCTCATCCCCACATGCTGGCTGTTTCCATACAACTGACTCACATTTGTTAGTTCAGTCATCGACAGGAGGAAAACAGTGGGCCAGTTATTTATTTTGGGGGTGTTCATCCTTAAAAGGACTGCACTCCCAGAGGCAGAGGGAGCCCTTTTGTAACATGCCAGGCCTGGTAGCTCAGGCTGTGATACAACCTTGAAAGCCTTTGCTCACATCAGAGCACTGGCTGCACAGGAGAGAGGAGTGTTCTTTACCCAATGAAGCTCCCTCACCCACAGGCTGGGGACACACGTGTAAGAAAGGCTAGGCTGCAACTGTGTTAAAATCACATGGGTCTAGCTTTTGCATGCTGAATCTCTTGGCTCTGGGGTGGGCTGATATGCTGCTCCCCATCCCTGCTGTCCCCAGGCCAACCCCCCACTTCCTTGAGGTACCCAGTGGGAGATGTCTCCGTAGAACATAGCTACTGTCACCTCAGCCACACACCTGGCCCTTTGTGAAGCTCCCTTTCCAGCTCATGCCTCAGGTGTGTGGACTCATTCTTCTTTAAGGACAGAACAAACTCAGGAGTGGGATGGAGAGAAAGAGGGAAGTGGAGAGAGGCAGAGAAGGAGCGGGAGGAGTGACTGGAAAAAACGAGCCAGGCCCATTTCTGAGGATAAAAGCTCTGAAGTGGGGCAGCTGTCAGGCTGGGTTAATTTCCAGATGTTGAATGACCTTGGGACCATCACTTTCTGCTGACCTGTCCTTCTGTCAGGTTGCACTGGGACTTGGTTTTCAGGAGACATGAAACTGTCCTGGCAGCAGTGAATTCTAGGCAGAGGTGACCCTCCCTCTAGCAGCCCAGCAGGGCCTTGGTGGCTGACTCCCAGGCCCATGTCACTTTTTTTCATCTAGATGTGTCCGGCAGGGCAGACTCAATCAACAGAGCTGCCCCTCCGTGTGAGGGTTCCAAGTCCCTTCCCCATAGCCTGTGAGGAACTGAGCCTAGGCATCTCTGAGGGTCAGAATCAGGCCAGTCTCCTCCTTTTCCACCTTGCCACATCCTGGATATTTAAAGTTCTTTTCTGAATGGGAGGTAAGACTTCTCCCTCAGTGAGGAACTGAAGGTGTGAGGGGTGGCCATTTAGTACCCTGTAGCTCTTCTAAATCAGAACCCACCCATCCATTTTCATGTATTGATGTGCACACGGGAAGCAGTAGCGGTGGCCATTTTGATGCTCTGGAAATCCTGGGAAAGCTATGGCTCTTCTGACCCTCCCCAAGTCAGGGGACTCATACTAGTACCCCATCAGAACCTACTCACTGACAAGATTGGGCAAGTGTCCTAAATTTCCACACCCTCAGTTTTCTGATGTACATAACGGGGATTGTCAAACTCAGCTCATGAGTTATATAATGATATATAATAAAGGAAAGTGTTTTGTACAGTCTGTTTTCCAAGCTACCATTGGTTCGAGTGTTAGCCCATTTCTTTATTCCCATGATCCGTTGTCCTTGTGCTCCGGGGAAGATTAGGGACTAGGTGTGTGTGTGTGTGTGTGTGTGTGTGTGTGTGTGTGTGTGTGTGTGTGTGCGCATTAGGAGTGGGAGTCACAGGACATTCTGAAAGCTTAGCACCTAACCGCTGTCTACAGGATACAGCCAGGGAGAGGGAGGTCTTGATTCCCAAGGCTTAATGCAAGGGAAATGGGGTTCAAAGCGGGGTGTGTGTGTGTGTGTGTGTGTGTGTGTGTGTGTGTGTGTGTGTGTCAGCTGTGGCTTATCCTGTGCCCATTTACACGGTGGTTTCATTTACCACCAAGCTGCTGTGTCCTCTCAAGCTTTGCTCCTCTGCACTTGATACTGATGGTGTCTGTTGTTGAAACATAGGGCGACTTAGAGAGCACTTACCCTCAGGAGCCCTTCCCATCCTCTCTCCTGGCTTTCGATGAAGCACAGTCCTAGGATCTCCTGGCCACGTTGTTGGCTCCGGGACTCACCTGATGCTGTAGAGGACGTTGCCGTTGCGGGAGATTCTCAGCAGTTTGTTGTCGGTGGTGATCTCGTGGAAGTGGGCCCCCTTCTCGTTGGCAAAGAACAGGTCAGGTTTCCAGATGGAATCCAGCATGGACGGGTCGAGGTCCAGAGAGTCGTCAGGGTATTCATTGTAGGCCAGACGGGGGTCATTCCACTGCTGCCTCAGGAAGATGTTGACCCTATAGTCCTGCAGCCCGAGACAGCAGTGGGGGTCGGCGGGTCAGGGGGTCAGGCCCCGGGTTCCCGCTCTCAGGGCTCATGGGGCCCAAAGCCTATCCTGGAAAAGGCTGAGTGTGGCTGCATATCTGGACAAGTCTCCCCATCTGCAGCTAAGTATACACAAATCTGAACTTAAGAAGAAATGTTTTGCAGGGCGGTGGTGGCACATGCCTTTAATCCCAGCACTTGGGAGGCAGAGGCAGGCGGATTGCTGTGAGTTCGAGGCCAACCTGGTCTACAAAGCAAGTCCAGGACAGTCAAGGCTACACAGAGAAACCCTGTATCAAGCAAACAAACAAAAAGAAGAAGAAGAAGAAGAAGAAGAAGAAGAAGAAGAAGAAGAAGAAGAAGAAGAAGAAGAAGAAGAAGAAGAAGAAATGTTTTACTTTGAAGGAGTTTTAGCTTGGCATGGTGGCTCATGCCTGTAATTCCAGCACAGGCAGTTGTGGCAGCAGCACTGCCATGAATTTGAGGCCAGCCTGGGTTCCACAGCAAATACCAGATCAAGACTGCAGAGCATGGCTCTGACCTAAAACAACAGACAAACCCAAACCAAAACCAGATTAAAAATAAATTTCAAACATGTGAAAGATTAATGGTAAAAAACCATTTCCTTCTTTCCCTCGTTCTTTTTTCTCTCTGTGTATGCGACACAGACATGGTGGTCAGAGGACAATTTGTGGAGGTAACATCTCCTTCCACCACGGACGGGGCCTGGGGATTGAACTCAGTCCTTTATGTTGCACGGCAAGCACCTATACCTGCCGAGCCATCTCTCTAGTCTGTAGTTCTTAATCTTCCTGTTAACATTCTGTTATATTTACTTGCTACTTTTAGGTGAGGGGATTTTTATTTTATGTGTTTGGATGTGCGTATACATGTGCATGTGTGTACCATGTGTATGCCTGGTATCTGAAGAGACCAGAAGAATATTGTTGCACCCCCTCAACTCTTCTACCTTTTTCTTAAATATATACTTGTAGTTTATGTTCATTGGTGTTTTTCCTGCATGTGTGAGGGTGTCCAGAGTCCTGGAACTGGAGTTACAGAGAGCTGTGGGCTGCCACGTTGGTGCTGGGATTCAAACTCAGGTCCTGTGGAAGAGCAGCCAGTGCTCTCAACCAATGAGCCATCTTTCTAGCCCCTTCCTTTCCTTTTTTAAAAAAAAAAGACAGGATCTCTCTTGTGTAGTCTTGGCTGGTCTGGAACTCACTCTGTAGACCAGGCGGGCCTCGAACCCACAGATATCCACTTGCCTCTGCCTCCAGAGTTTTGGGATTAAAGATGTGTACTGACAGGTTCAGCTGTAAGTAAATCAGTGAGAAAAAAAGAAGTTCAGGGTCATTCATAGCTTCACAGTTGAGGTCACGTTGGGATACGGGAGGCTTATGCAGGAGCAATGCATCCCCCACTGAGCCTTGGCCAGTGGCTCTTCTCTCATAGAATTACTGAAAGGCCTTTTTATTTCCAACCACACCCAGGAAAGCTGTCAGGAAGCTGGGCAGATGAGGCTGAAGAATATTCCATAAAGGGCTGGAGAGATGGCTCAGAGGTTGAGAGCATTTGCTGCTCATCCAGAGGACCCAGGTTCAATTCCTCACAGCCATCTGTAGCTCCAGCTTCAGGGCAGTTTGACAGCCTCTTCTGGCTTCTACCCACTGCACATACCCCCGCACCCCACAAAAACACATTATAAAAACAAAATAAGACTTAAAAAAAGAAAAGTGTTTTAATTTTGCTGTAGCACCAGGGATAGAATTTGAGGTGCGTTTCTCTTTCCCAAGGCAGAAGGGCAGAGCATCGGTGTTGGACTCCCTAAAGGGCATCATCACTCTCCCAAAGATTAATGACTTCAAGTCTGACTTACGGTGCCAACCTTCAAGCAATAAAACACACACACACACACACACACACACACACACACACACACACACACACACACACACATACCTATAGCCAGGCATACACCCTCAACATGTACCCACCCACATACACCTCCACACGCACTTGAGATATTACTCTTTCCCTGTGGGTGCCATAAGAACGAGGCCACACTGTATTTTCTTTTTTTGAGGGGGGGGTGCTGTTTCTCAGTCCTCATTAGTCTTGACCAGTCACTGGCAGGGATGAACGAAAACAAATGATCTCCCCATGCTCAAACTGCACCCCCTGCCCTCCTGCCCCCCCCACCTCCCGTGTGCTTCATTCTGGTGGAAATATCGATAGTGTCATAAAACGTTCCTAAGCATTTTATAGGATTTTCCTGTAATTTAATTGCAGCCTGTCCCTCAAGCCCCATAGAAAGTGACATTTGGTCTCATAATCTCAGGCCTTATGAGTCCCATGATGGAGGCTAGGCCTGGATATTGTTGTTTTAAAATATGTCTCAAGCAGCTAAGATTATTTAAGAAAAAAAATACAAGCATTTCTTTCCTCCCTCCCTCCCTACCCCCCCCCCCTCTCTCTCTCTCTCTCTCTCTTTCTTTCTTTCTCTCTTTGTGTGTATGTGCAGCACAGACATGGTGTGGTCAGAGGACAACTTGTGGCGTTATCATCTCCTTCCACCATGTGGGTCCTGGGCATTGAACTCAGGCCCTTTAAGCTGGATGCCGAGCCATCTCTCTCACCAGAGATTGCCGCTCTTCCAGAGGACTCAGGTTCGGTTCTCAGCACCGATGTGGAAGCTCACAACCATCTTTAACTCCAGTTCCAGAGAACCTGACACCCTCTTCTAGCCCCCACCGGCACCACATACATGCACAGACCCACATGAGGTGAGATACCCATACATATCAAAGAAAAACATTCAACAAAATTCAAATGAACATTTGTCTAGTTTTTTAGTCTCTCCCCGTCTCTGTCTCACTCTTGCATGTGTTGCATGTGATGTGTGGCATGCACAAGCATGTGAGTAAAGATGTGAAGGTCAGAGGACAACTTTCAGGGGGTGATTCTTCCCTTCTACAGTGTAGGACTCTGGACTCGAACTCCAGGTTGTAAGGCTTAGTGGTAAGTGCCTTTACCCGCCGAGCCATCTCACCAATCCTGGAGGTTGGGTTTTGCTTTTCTTGCATTGGTAGTGGCATCTCTAAGGCTGGCCCCCTCCTCTCCTTCTCCCTTGGAGTTTGCACAGAGAGCATGTTAGGATGGATTCTGGAAAAGTCATCTGGGAGTGAGTGAACAGTCTATGAATGCTTGGGCATAAAAAGCCTCCAGTCCCCAAGCCCCAGCCGTACTTTTGACGTTCCTGCTGGTGACATGTCAAGACTGTTCATGTAGCTTCGAGGAAGAAAAGGAAGTGACATTTCTTAAAATGTTTTCCATACTGTCATACACATTTAATTCTCACAAAAGCTCTGAAAGCAAACACTCAGATTTGCACAGCAAGGTGGGGTGGGGTGAGAAACGGCCTTGGAAAGGCTGAGGGATGTGTTCAAGAACAGGGCTCATGGGTTGGGGAAATGTAAGGCTGGCATCACATTGACCCAGCCTTCTAGCAAACAGCTGACTTAGACGGAGGAAGTCCGTTCTTGCTTTGGATGCTCTGGCCCTTGTTGCCTGGCAAATTCTGTGAACATAACTAAAGCCCTGCCTCCTTTAGGAACTGGGTGCTCTAGGTACCCCTGGCTTTCTTGTTAAGTTCCCAGAAGAATGAAATCCTCAGAAACACCCATCTGAGTGCTTCCTTCCTGAGAGTGACTCCTCTCCCAAGGATGACTGGCAGCAATTGGAAAGGATGACGGTAAACTCGAGTTTTTCCTACATCATCTCTGCTACCCCTATTAGTCCTCTCTTACTTTCATGTCGTATTGTTTTCCTTCTGCAGAAATAGTGCATGTAAACAAATAGAAAGGTGCATCATTTGAAAGGAGGAAACAGGCCCCATAGGATCTCATTATAAAATGACTATCGAGAGTCAGAAAAAGAGACGTGGACAGCATAATGTAGGGTCCCCGATGCCTAGCTTCTCTGGCAGACAGGTTCCCAGACACTTTCTCAACCTGGGGTTTTCCTCCTGGGGCTGGTAAACAGCTGTGGGGGAGTGCAGCTCAGAAGAGATCAAAATAATGGTGTGATGGGCTGAAAGCCAAGGGCTGCACTTTGCTCGCTTTGTGTCTGACACATGTGGAGTCCGTGTTCAAGGTCGGTGGTCAGAGAGGCGGCAGTGGAATTCTCCAACCCAGGACTAGTTTCCAATCTCCGAGGCGGGGGCATTCGGAGGTGTAGTCCAACTACCTTCAGCATCAGCTCACTCGTCTTGCAAGACTTGAGATTCTCTGACGTTCTGATCTCTGATGACTGGGCAACCAGTTGCTTTGTTTATAAGGTCATGGAAAGACACTAACTCACCAATTTATCCTTCATCCATCCGTCCATCCCTCCATCCATCCATCCATCCATCCATGCTTGCATTCATTCAATATACTCTGAACATTTGAAGGTTTCCTATGTGTCCTTTATAGTTGGATTCCCCCCTTTCCTTTATGATGTCTAATTTAACCTTCTAGCATCTAATAAGCTCCTATAAATTCAGAATTGTGGTGAAATATGAAGTTCAAAATGTTTGAACAGGAATGATCTCAGAGCTCAAGAGAGTATGTTATTGGAAAAGAAATGTGGAAGGCAAGGGACTTGCTCAGTGTTATCAGAAGCAAGAGACATAGCAGTAAGGATGGATGGAAGAAGCAAACTCATGGTCCTTTAAAAAATATTTATTTTTATTGTATGTGCATTGGTGTTTTGCCTGCATGTATGTCTGTGTAAGGGTGTCAGACTTTGGAGTTACAGACAGTTGTGAGCTGCCATGTGGGTGCTGGGAATTGAACCCGGGTCCTTTGGAAGAACAGTCAGTGCTCTTAACCGCTGAGCCATCTCTCCAGCCCTCATGTTCCTTTTTATTTTCATTTTTTATGTGTAGGTCAGGTTGTCCTCAAACTTTCCATTCTCTTGCTCCAGCCTCTTGAATGCTGGATTGTAAGTGTATGCCACTGTACTTGACACATGCACCTTTTGAAAAACAATATGTTGTTACTTTTGGGGGGTATGTATGTGTTTATGTGTTTATATCCTACGGCATAGGTGTGGAGGTCAGACATCAACTTTTGAGAGTTGGACCTCTCCTCTTACATAAGTTCTGGGACTCTAACTCAGTTTGTGAGGCTTCGTGGCATTTGCCTTTACTAGCGGAGCCATCTTCCAGGCCCTTGGGCACATTTTAAAGTCAGCTTTTAGCTCTCAAGGACAGAGCTGAGTTTTCCTTTGCTAAACTCAAATTGACTTTTATTATGGATTGGGCTGAGTTGGATACAGGCAGGCAGGCAGACAGCAGGAGAAGCGGAAGCAGAAGGAGAAGCTGAAGCAGAAGCGGAAGGAGAAGCGGAAGCAGAAGCAGAAGCATTTTGCTTTCTGCACTTGGATAACTCAGATCATCCAGTGCACAAGGCAAAACATGGTCACAAATATTGACTATAGGGAGCTCAGGGTATGATGGCTCTTAGGATGTCCTAACAAACTATTTTCAGCCGCATTCTCCCAAACAGTAAGGCTTGCTTCCGGCAAGGTGAGATGAGAAGGTGGCACCTGAGACGTCCATTTCCGCTTGTCTTTCCTCCTGAAGCAGCTCTTGTACCCAGATAAGGATAGTAACTGCGCATGGTATCTGCTTAGCTGGGAAAGGAGCCAACGGTGCGTGAGGAAAAGAGGTGTGAACGCATAGAGCAGCCATGAGAATGGGGCCACAGCTTCAGGGTGTTTAAGATTAGAATGCGGGAGAGTCAGGGGTAAAAGGAATCTCACATAGAAACAACCCAGCACAGAGGCCTGTAGGCAGGGGCATTTGTGCTTACTCAAGCCAGCATAAGAACAGCGCCCCCTACCGAGGACCTCCTGTGTTACAGGCATTGTGTCAGCATGCTGCACAACTTGACTTTTTTTTTAAATCCCGAGAAGAACCCTGTGGGATAAGTATTTTCAACATGATTTAAAGAAAAGTGTGTGTATGTAATGGTGTATGTGTTTATGGCTGCATATGCGTGGTGGTTTGAATGGCAAACATCCCCCACAGGCTCAAGTGTTTGAACACCTGCTCCCCAGCGCTTGGTGCTTTCTGGGAAGATTATGGGACCTTTAGGAAGTGGGGCTCTTCTGGAGGAAGTGCGTCACTGGGCTTTGAGGGTTTATAGCCTGGCTTCACTTCCTAATTTCTATGCTGAATGTGGATGTCATGTTACCAGCCAGCTTCCTGCTCTTGCCACCATGCCTTCCCCACTGTGACAGAGTCCTTTAGCTCTAGAGCTGTGAGCCAAGATAACATTTTCTCCCATAAGCTGCTTCTTGTCAGGCTATTTTATCACAGTGACAGAAAAGAAAGTAATACAGTGTGTGTGCAAGTACAGTTGTGTGTGGAAATAACAGTGTGTGTGAAAGTGCAATTGTGTGTGGAATAACACTGTGTGTGTGAAAGTGCAGCTGTGCGTGGGAGTAATAAAGTGTATGTGCCAGTGCAACTATGTGTGGAAACAATATAGTGTGTGTGTCCAGCAACTGGGTGTGGAAGTCAGAGGGCAATACTGTGAGGATCCTCAGGTGTTATTCACCTTTTGTATTCTCTCCCTCTGTCTGTCTGCCTGTCTGTTTTTCTCTCTCTCCTCTGTCCCTCTGTCTTTCTTTCAGTCTTTGAGTCGGGGTCCCTCATTGGTCTGGAACTTACCAAGTAGGCTAGGCTGGCTTACCAGTGAGTCCTAGGGATCCACCTGGCTCTGGCACTGGCTCTGGCTTTTAAAATGTGTGTTCTAGGGACTGCACTCAGGACCAGGCTTGCAAGGCAAGCACTGTGTTGACTTAGCCATCTCCCCAGCCCTCAACCTGATTTCAAAGACAAAGCACTTTCAAGGATAAGGATGCTCAGATCAGAGGGTTGATGAAGAAAGGTTGAGGGGAGGAAGTGGCTGGAGTTTGAACCTAACTTGTCTGATGATATAAAAGTCGCTCTTTTATTAGACAAGAGAAAAAGTGCAAGGTATATGAAGTAGGAAGTTCGATTGTTCCTGTTTGCAGTTGATATGACTCTATACATGAAAAACCCAAGACTCCAACAAAGGCTATTGGAAGTGATAAATTAGTTCAGTCAAGTACCATGACACAAAATCAACATACCAAAGTCAGTAGCTTCTCTATGCGCTAATAATGAATTTGCTAAGAAAAAAAAATCAGGACAGCATCCTATTCAAAATAGCTACAAAATGAATAAAAAACAACCCCCCTTGGGAGCTGGGGAAATAACTCAGCAGATAGCTTGCCTAGCACACACCCAGCTCTGGGTTCCATTTTCAGTACCATATAAACCAGCTGTGGTGGGGCACACCTGTAACTCCAACACTGAGGAGCTGGAGACAGATCAAGCTTAGGGTTGGAGAAATGGCTCAGCAGTTCAGACCACTGGCTGCCCATGTAGAGGCTTCCCCAAGCCTGCATGGTGGGTGCGACTGTGACTCCAGTTACAGGGGAACTGATGCCCTCTTCTGACTTCCTAGGGCACTGCATGCATGCAGTACATAGACACACCTGTACAAATGCTCATACACATAAAATAAATAAATAAATAAAACCCCAAAGAATGCCAAGGTCATTTTTGGCTATGTATGGAGTGTGAGGACTGTCTAGGCTACATGAGACTTTGTCTTAAATATAACACCTGCCCCTATTCCAGTTCCAGGAATAAACTTAGCTAAAGTGAAAGAACTCTTCAGTGAAAATTACCCAACTTAAACCAATCTGAGGACACTGAAAGGCGGAGGAAGGCCATTCCACGTTCACAGATTGAAGGAACCATTGTTAAAAGACTCCTAACACACCGAGCGTTCACACATGAAATGCAACCTCCACTGGAACAACAGAGACATGCTTCACAGAGCTTTAAAAAAAAAATCCTAAAATTTATACGGAAGCACAAAAGCCCAAACAATCTTGAGTGGAAAGGAGAAAGCTGGAAAGGAACGGAGCCTGATTTCAGACATCCTGCCGAGCGATAGTTAAAAATGGTGTGATATTGGCACAAGAGCAGATGCTTAGATCCAGGAGGTAGAATAGAGTACCTGAAATAAACTCAGCATCTTCAGACAACTGCTTTTTAATGAAGGTGCCAAAAACATACACTGAAGAAAAGACAACTTCGCTGACAAATAGTGCAGGGAAGAACTGGACATCCTGCTGTAGAAAACTGAAATCTCACTGTCTGTTGCTCATTCTCTTAAAAAAATCATCTCAAAGTAGACAAGAGACCTTAATGTAAACCATAAAGCTTTTGAAACTACTTGAGGAAAACGTTGGAAAAATATGTTGAGATGGTGGCACGGGCTTTGGTTTTCTGGACAACTCCAAAAGCACAGGAATTAAGAGCAAGAATCGGCAAATTTAAATTAAAAAGCTTCTGCACAGCCAAGAAAAACTGTCAACAGAATGAGGAGACAGCCAGAGTCTGGGAAGTGCTCTTAACCACTGAGAAATCTCTCCAGCCCCCAAGATCTTTAAAAATCATCACCATTACTCCTAACAACAGGAGCAAGGCTGTCTCTGTCTCTGTTGCCTGCTTTTCAGACCCTTTCCTCCTACCGGGCTGCCTCATCTAGACTCGATAGGAAAGGCTGTGCCTAGTCTTATTGCAACTTTATATGCCAAGGCTGGCTGGTATCCACGGGAGGCCTACCCCTTTCTGAAGAGAAACAGAAGAAGAATGGATAGGCAGGGGGAGGTGGCAGGGAGGGGAGACTCAGAGGAGAGGAAGGAGGGGGAAACTTCCGTTGGAGGTTAAGTAAATAAATACATTAATTAATTAAAAAAAAACCATCCCATCATTTGCACACATGTTACTGCTAGAAAGAGCTGTGGAGACTTCAGTCTCAACTACATATTACACACGGTCTAGGGAAGCTAAATGGATTTCTCAGGATGCCTAGCAATTCCAGACTGGGGCAAGGCTTACATGATGTGACGGTTAGTGGTGGCTGTCAGCTGGATAGCGTCTAGCATCATTTGAGAGATGGGCCTTTGGATGTGCCTGTGGGGGCATCATCCTGATTGTGTTGAGTTGGGAAGGCCTGCCCACTGTGGGTGACACCATTTTCTGGGAAGGGGATCCTGGACCATATAGATGAAGAAAAGGAGTTGGACAACAGCATGCATTCACTGCTCTCTACTTCTTCCTCTGTTTAAAGTTATTTTTAATTATGTGTAAATGTGTGTGCCTGTGTATCTGTATCTGTACCGTGTATGTGCAGTTCCCATGGAGGCCAGGAGAGGGCGCCAGATCACATGGTACTGGAGTTACAGGTAGTTGTGAGCTGCCACGTGGGTGCTGAGAACTAATCCTGGGGTCTCCGTAAGACCAGTTAAGTTCTCTTAGCCACTGAGCCATTTCTGCAGCCCCCTTTCTGTTTCTTGACTGTGGCTGTATTTGTAACTAGCTACTTCAGGCTCTGAATGTCTTTATCCTCCCACTGTGGCAGAGTGCATTTTGCAATTGGGAGCCAGAATAGACCCTTTCTTCCTTAAGTTGTTTCTGTCAGAGTATTTTTTTTATCATAGCAACGAGAAAGTAACTAAGACACATGGTCATTTTCACTTTCACCTCACTTCTTTTCCTACTTTGTTTCGTGTAACTTTGGAAGTTGTCTCATGGTCAGGAGAACTTGGCAAAGCTGGGATTTGAACTCAGTAAATTGGTGCCACCCGAGCATTTAACCAAGCTTTCTCTGAGGTCATGACCCCTCAGTGCTGTCGGGTATGGCAAGGAAGTGTCATGGAGGGCAAAGGACAGGAAGCTTCTGTCCCAGCTCTCTCAGTGCCCACTCTCTGATTTGGCTGCAGGACCTCGCCCACTGTGTGCCCTTCCTCAAGTCCAGAGCTTGTGGTGCCCCTACCCTTTCCTGAGATCCCTTCATTGTTCTTCCTAGCTTCCATTCAAGAGTGTTAGAGGCCCATCTCACTGTTGCACCCTGTGCTGACCCTTTTCCAGATGCCCTATCTGAACCTTAACCTCCCCTAGGACATCACACTCACTGCTGGACACTTCCCCAGTTGGGTATCACACGCTCCGAGTTAGCTTTGCTGACAGGAGCCAACAGGGTGGTTTGGATAGGGTCCTCACTTGTCTTTGTGGATGGAAGAAAACCCCCCAGCATGACTCCAAAAATCATACAGTAATGCCTGACAGCATCTACTTTGATTGATGTTGAACCTTTAGAACTTTGTGTGAGTCGGGTCTCCAAATATTTTATCATCCAAGCATATGGGACCCCATGATACCCATTTCACAGGAAGGACACAAATTCGCTGGCTTAAAGAAGAGATCAATTTTCTTTTAAAAACATACTTGTCTGTGTGTATGTGTTTACATGTGTGTGAGCATATGTGTGCCAGAGCACACATGCAGATGGAAGAGGACCACTTGGGAGTTGAATCTCTCTACCACTTGGGCCCAGGGGATTGAACTCAGGTCATCAGGCTTATCTGTGGGTGCCTTGACCTACTGAGCCAGCTCACCGTCTCCAGGTCAGGCTCTCATCCGAAGCCACACAAGTGGTAAGCACTAGGCTGTATATATGAAGCCCAGGATGTTTGGATTTCAGTTTCACACTATTCTGATAATTGTATAATATACTTTGATCTCTTTTTCATAAAAGAAAAAAATGCCAGGTGTGGTGGCACACACCTTTAAACCCAGCATTTGGGCTACACAGTAAGACCTTCTCTCCAAAGCATTTTTTAAAAAAAAAAAGCCAACCTCCATCTACTTTATATTAAATCTATTTTCAATATTGATTATTATAGTAAAACATTTAAAGTGTTTTAAAATTAAATGTTTGCTGTTTAAATATTAAATGCTCTGTTCAATATTTTAGAATGTTACTCAATATAAAATGGGTGTAAATTAAAAAAATTCTATGTCAGAAATGAAGGAAGGAGTGGAGTAAATAGAGTCCATCAGGACCCTGCTGAGCTGTGTCACAGTGTGTGGTCATCCTTGTCAGGAGGACTCTGGTTTAGGAGATTGAAAATATGTGCAGAATGCCAGGTGTGGTGGTGCACGCCTTTAATCCCAGCACTAGGGAGGCAGAGGTAGGTGAATCGCTGAGTTTTAGGCCTGCCTAGTCTACAAAGCTAGATCCAGGACAGACAGGGCTACAGAGAAACCATGTCTTGAAACAAACAAACAAACAAACAAACAAACAAAAACAACAAAATAAAACAAAAGCAAAAAAAAAAAAAGAAAAAGAAAAAGAAAGAAAGAAAAGAAAAAGAAAATGTTGGTGGATTTGTACCTGGCTGTTGAAGGGTGCAAGCCAAAAGGTGGGTATTAACCTTGAAAGACAATCTGTGACCCACAGTGTCGAGAGGTGCCACTGGTGTACTTGGAAAGGAAATCCCTAAGGAGGCTGAATGGAGGCCGAGGAGGTTGTGCAGTAGGTAGGGTGCTTCACACAAATGGAGACTTGGGTCCCCAACATCCATGTAAAAGCCTGGCATTGAGTTATACATCTACAACCCCAAGGCTGGCGGAGTGGAAACAGGAGGATTCTGGGGACTCACTGGCCAGCAAGTCTATTTGAGACAGCAAGCCTGGAGTCAGGGAGAGACCCTGTCTCAGATTTAAAAAAAAAAAAAAAGTAGGAGAGGACTGGAGGAGGACACCTGGTTCTTGACTTCTGGATTGCACAGACACTCACACCTGTGAGCACACACCCATCCGCATGTGCGCCCATGGATGGACGCTGCCCACTCCCCAATGGCAGAATGGAGGTACTCAGCATTCTTCTCTTTCAGGAAGAAGGACCAAGACCAAAACCATATTTGCTTTTGTAAGGGCTGACACTTAAATTTAGCCAGGGAGAGGATGGCAGTGTAGAGAGGCAGCAACACCCTGATCTGTGACCCGTGGCTTCCCAGCAAGGAACTTGGAATCAGGAGGAAGCCACGGCTCAGGGCAGAAGTCAGAAGGTCTCCGGAAGCGGCTCCTAGCCATAGGGGGGAGTCCCACAGTCTTCAGCATTGAGGCAGGTTTAGCGAGCTTCTGGAGACCACGCAGCAGCATAGCCTCAGGGCATGGGCTCCTATAGTGTCTCGCCTCTCTCCCTTGGGCTTAATCTGCTATGTTCATCTTTAAAAGTGGAGTCACTACTTCAGTGCGCACTCCACTGTGGTAGCATCACTCCATTCCCACGGCTCCACCAGCATCCCACCATGCTCACAGACCATGCCAGCCAGGCTCAAGAGGCTAATTGTAACCCTGAAGCTAAGCTTACATGCTGCTGTGCGTTCCCATGGACAGGTGGTGGAGCCCAGCACTAACACCAGCCCGAGACGGTAGAGCGCATGCGTATCCAGGCTTTGACATCTGACTCAGCTAGCCACCGTCATCCCCAGCAGAGTTGCAAAAAACGATGCTCTCAGTCACTTGGAGCCCAGGCCCTTGTAGAACTCGCCGATCTCAGTAATTCTTTGTATTGTTACGAGACAAAATAATGTAGCTCAGGCTTGTCTCTAACTGGCTGTGTAGTTGAGGATAACCGTGGGCTTCTGTCCTTCTGCCTCTGCCCCTGAGCCCTGGGACTGCAGTTATGCACCACCATCGCTGGCTTATGTGGTGCTGGAGATGGAAGCTGGGCCTTCAGACACTTCATCAACTGAGCTCTAGCTGAGTTACTCTTGGGGGAATCTCATTAGTGAGGTGACCCACAACCAAAGCCTGAGTACCGCAGTACCCTCCCTAGGACAGAATCTCTAGAGAAGCTTCTTCATAGAGCTAGGAGGTATGGCTGTCCCACAAATGCTCAGCTATTGATGCAAAGACTGAAAAAACACGCTGAGCCTGGAAACAGGGAGGTACTACCCGAACGCAAGGAAGATCTAGTGACCGCCGCCAAACACAGGATCTAGTTAGTGCCGTGAAAGGAAAGGGCGTCACTGGAATGCCCGGAATGGGATTCAAAATGACGATCTCAGGGAAATGCAGTGGTGTGAGAGGGAACAGAGATAGGTGATGTGACCAACCCAGGAAGCTAATTCAGCGTCTGGGAGACGGTAAGAGAAAGCCAGCAAAGAGGAAGTGATTGTGAAGAAAAGAACTGGGCGCAATCTGCGCTCTGAGAGATTCCATCAGTAAGATGAAAATGTGACTGAACACACAGCAGACCCAACATATCAGAACCAAGAAAAGAGAAAAAAAAAAAAGAAAAGACAGGACTTATGAGACAAAAATTAGCAAACAGAAATTTGCATCATGGACATTCCGGCATAAGAAGGCTGTTTAATGCAAGACCGGCTGAAGCTGGCCAGATCTTGGGAGACGGGTGGGTGGACTTCTAGATCCACGAAGCTCGAAAGTCTATATATAAGGGGCTGGAGATACGGGTTAAAGGTTGAGTGCATGCTGTTCTCCCAGAGGACCAGAGTACAGTTCATAGCCCCAATGTCAGTTGGCTTGCTACTGACTGTAACTCAAGTTCCAGGGGCTCCAATGCCTCTGGCCTCTGAAGGTTATTTGTGCTCATATGCACAGACCCACACAAGGACAGGCACACATACATGTAATTAAAATAATAAAAAAAACTTGGGGGGAATATGTAGGGAGACGGATAAGAGGCTGAGAGCATTGGCTGTTCCTCCAGAGGACTTGGGCTTAATTCCCAGCACCAAAATGGCAGCTCACCATCTTTAGTAACTCCAGTCAGAGGGGATCTTACAATTTTTTCTAGTTTCTACCACAGTGGTTCTCAACCTTCCTAATGCTCCAGTCCTTTAACACTGTTCCTCATGTTGTGGTTACTCCCAACCATAAAATTATTTTGGTTCCTACTTATTAACTGTGATATTGCTACTATTATAAATCATAATGTAAATGCCTGTGTTTCCCAATGGTCTTGGATGACCCTTGTGAAAAGGTCATTCAGTATCAAAAGGGGGTCACAAGGCACAGGTTGAGAACCCCTGCTCTGTGAGAGTCAGGCATGCGCATTGTGCACAGATGTACCCGCAGGCAAAACACAATGCACAGAAGATAAAGTGAAAAAGAAGCTTTAAAAGTCTCCAGATGAGATGGCACTGAGAATAAAGGTACTTAAAGCCAAGCCTGACACCAGAGTTTGATTCTAGGAGCCACACAGTGGAAGGAAAAATTGACTGCTGCAAGTTGTCATCTGACCATCACAGGAATGTGGTGGGGCTCTGCCCTTTCCCACAAACAACAAACAAACGAATGAAACTAGACACAACCCCCCCCCCCTGCCCCCCCCCCCGACCAAATGCTCTTTCTGGGCTACTCTAGCAAAGACTGTCAACATGTCAGACAAAGCCGGATGTGGCGGCACACACCTATAGTCCCAACCCTCGGGAGGCAGACCAATCTGGTCTACATATTTTACAGTTCTGTTGCCTACCTGGTGAGGCTCTGTCTCAAAAATTCAGATAAAGAATTCTATAAGTAGTAAAAGAGCAGCATCAAGTGTCAGGAAATCCCCATTAGACTAAACATACATTTCTTTGAAAGTTGGAAGAGAATGGGATGATGTGTTCAGAATAGAAAAGAAAGCCACTCTCTTCGAGTCAGAATAATAACTGAGCAGACTTGGTGAGACCCAGCCTCAGCCATCCATAGCCATCGTGGGTACTCTTAATGATTGTATACATAATTTTTTTTCTCTAGAAAGGGTCTCATGTAGCCCAGACTGGCCTCAAGCTCACTGTGTAGCTGATGATGACCTTGAGCTATTGATGCTCCTGCCTCCACTCCCAGAGTGCAGGCCTTATGTGCAATCAGCTGCTGCATCTGATTTTATGTGGGGCAGGGGATTGAATCCAAGGCTTCGTGCACACTAGACGAGCACTTTACCAAGGGAGCTGCTCCCTCAGCCCCTTAGGCATGTGTTTTAATTTAATAAGTAGAACCCGGTTGTATTGTAGAGCACCTCATTTACAGGATGCTTTTGTAGATATGTTGGAATAATTCTGTAGTACAAGAAAAGGAAGGTCATGGAGCAGGGATTTGGCAGTTAGTGATGTGGTGTCATCTGAGCGTCAGGATCTCCATGCCCCGATGGGTACTGACTTTTGAATGTTCACAGTGAGTGTGTACATGTTCATGTGTGTGGATGCATGTACATATACACATATGTGCCTGTGCCTGAGGTTGGCATCTTGTGTCTTCTTTGGTTGCTCTTCACCTTATTTTTATTTATTTATTTATTTTGAGACAAGGTCTCTTACTGGGACTCAGAACTTCCCAACTAGCTGGCTAAGAAAGCCCAGGGATCCTCCTGTCTCCACCCACACAGCACTGGGATAATAGGTGAGGCCTGCTCATCTTTTTATGTGGGTGCTGGGGATTGGAATTCAAGTCAGCACCACGAGCATCTTACCTACTGTCTTTAGTTTTAAGAATCTATTTACTTATTTCCATGTGTATGTGTGTGTGCTTTGCATAAGTTCATGTGCATCACATGTGTACCCTCGTGTTCACTGAGCCCAGAAAAGGGCATAGGATCCCCTGGAACTGGAGTTGCGGGCAGCTGTGAGATGCCATGTGGGCATTGGGAATTGAACATGAGTCCTTTGGAAGAGTAGTCTGTGTCGTTAACCATTTAGTCAACTCTCCTTGTCACTGGAAAAGGGCTACTAGGTGGTCAGGGAAGATGTATTTTAGATCTCTTTCTAGCTTGGATGGGATTCCTCTTTGTTTCTTTCTTTGTTTCTTTTTTTTGAGACAAGGTTTCTCTATGTAACAGCCTTGGCTGTCCTAGACTTGCTTTGTAGACCAGGGTGGCCTGGAACTCACAGGGATCTGTCTACCTCTGCCTCCTGAGTGCTGGGATTAAAGGCGTGCACCACCATGCCCAGCTTTTCTTCCTTCCTTTCTTCCTTCCTTTCTTCCTTTCTTTCTTTCTTCTTCTTTTTTGAGACGCATTTCTCTGTGTCACCCTGGCTGCCCTGGACTTACTACTTTGTAGACCAGGCTGGTCTAGAACTCACAGAGATCAGCCTGCCTCTGCCTCCTGAGTGCTCCACCACGCCTGGCTGGATAGGATTTCTAAGACAGTTTATTTCTCTTTATCCTGGTTTTGTGATTGCCAGAAGTAACAGTTGCTTAAGCATTAGTGTGCAGGCAGTGGCAAGAGAGTTCCTGCGTGAGCATGTGAGCAAGCCCACTGCCTTTGTGAGAATACAAGCAACCTCCATTGTAAACTGGAATGGCTTGGCAATATAGTCTCTCCACTTCTATTTTAAATTATGGTTGATCCAATGCTATCTGAATCTAGTCAGACAGAGAGGATTGTACTCTGGGCTGTCACAAACTCCTGGCTGTGGCATCCTCCTCAGTGGTGAATGGAAGGACAACTATGAGGAAATGCTCCCAAGACTGCCCACAGACTCATTTTTGCCCCCTGTTGCAGAATCTAATTTGCTCTGCCTTCTCTTAGTCATCGCTGGAGTGTTGAGAGCCTCTGTAAATGCAAAGGATGCACTGTATTTGGAAAACATTGGAAAGATGTTACTTGTTTCCATGTGAGTTTTCACAAACTCCATGTCATCCTAGTTAGAAGTGGAAGGGATTTTTATAGGCTTCAAATGTGGATTGAGGTTCATTGGGAGGAAGGATGGACTCCATCAAAATGTGTTATGGGAGTGTTGAAGGATATCACAGCGAAATCCAATATATATACAATCAACATGTAGCAATAACTTTCACTATAGAGCAAGACAACACAGTGCAAAGCACCATGCTTGTGTGTTGGACTCCACCATGGCAATGCACCCCAGATGATGGGCCTTGGATACTTTGAAGGAGAAATTGCAGTGGTATAAGGCCTTTATCAGTGATGTGTTGTAGCAAGACTTTCAAAAGGTTCTGGACCATTGAGACAAGGTACGTGAGCAGATGTCTTTTTGTTTTGTTTTGTTTTGTTTTTGAGACAAGGTTTCTTTGTGTAGTCTTGGCTGTCCTGGACTCACTTGTAGACCAGGCTGGCCTCGAACTCACAGTGATCCACCTGCCTCTGTTTCCCAAGTGCTGGGATTACAGGCGTGCGCCACCACACCTGGCTCGAGCGGATGTCTTTATACCTTTAACTGAGAAGTGTCATTGAGTGACTCCGGGAAGCGAATCACTTGGAGTTACACATACAGGTGGATTTGTGTTGTAACTTCTCCATTGACCCAGTGGTCCGAGATACTTTGTGCATCTACGTGGCCCTGGGATATGGTTTTCTTCCCCCTGGAGTTGGCACTGGGTGAAGGTCTCAAGTTCATTGACTAAAAGAGCTCAGTGACAGCCTCACTAAGGACTCCATGACTACCACGGCCCATATCTCCCATATGCCAGAGGTACTTGCAGAACTACAAGGCCTGCAGGATTTCCCAGAACATCTACCTGTTGACCGCCTCTTCCAACCCCTTCCCCAACAGTAAAGAGGTTGAACGCCTTAGAATCGCATAGCCCTTCCTTTCCACTGTCTCTCACTGACTGAGTAAGTAAGTGCCCTAGGGACCATAGTTACATCCTCTCTGTAGAGCCTCTAAAGCACTCTAGAGGTCTTGCCTCCAACTTGCATTTTGCGCCTGACTTTATGCTTTACCCTATTTTGTCACTTTGTGAGCTTTGACCGCCCTTCCTCTTACTTTAATTCCTTTTCCTAGATATTTGTATCTGGGTCATTTGTATTGCCATAATGAATGGACTGCTTAAAAAAACAAAACAAAACAATACAGTGCATATGGAAGCGAAAATGGCTGGCAGAATCAAGAAAACCTTGTAAGAGAACAACAGAGGGACCCTGCCAGACATGACAAAGGGTTTTACGGTGACCGAGGTGTGGCATTGGTGTAGGGGACAGGACAGGAGAAGGAAATGGACAGAGATGTGAGGCTAGAAATTGTGTAGATAGAATTCAATTTAGGAGAAAGACAGTATTTCGAAATAGTGAGAAGAAACGGTGCCGGGTGTGGTAGCACACAGCTTTGATCTCAGCAGCGGGGAAGGTAGAGGGAGGGGCGGGTCTATCTGAGTTCAAAGCCAGGCTGGGCTTACGTAGTGAGTTCCAGGCCAGTCATGGCTGCATAGTGAGACCCTGGGTCCAAATGAAAACTAAAACCAAACCAAAGCAAACCAGTGGCTACTTTAAAAATGGAGTTAGAACAAGTTGTAGCCCACACCTGTAATCCTGAGGTGGCGGTGGGGGGAGAACAGGGGCTTAAGGCCATCCCAGTTACGTAAGGAGTTAGAGAGCAGCCAAAGATACCCGAGACCCTGTTTCCTGTTTCAAAAAAAAAAAAAAAAAAAAAAAAAAAAAAAAAAAGAACCACAGCACAAAACAAACACCTGAGGTGTAGAAGTACTTGCTACTCAACCATAGAAAGACAAGAGTTAAACAACCAAAAAAAAAAAAAAAACAACAACAACAAAAAACAAAAAACTTCACAGAAAAATAGACAAAGTGGATTAGAGAGTTGCAGATGTCAAAAACAAAACAAAACAAAACAAAAACAAAAACAAAAAACAAAAAATCCCCAAAAACCAAAAACTCAAACCTAACCAAAACAAAACAAACCAAAACAAAAAATCCAAGAAAGGACTCTAAGGCTCTTGTTAGTAACAGCATTCAATACTGCGCAAGCGTGAGGACCTGATTTTGAGTCCCCAACACCTGCATCAGAAGCCAGGTGTGGCCATGTACTTCTGTGACCCTGGTCCTCTTGCCGGTGGAATCAAGAAACTCCCTGGGGCTTACTGGCCAGCCTTGTTGAAAAAATGGTGAGCTCCAGTTCAGTGAGAGACCTTATCTCAAAAGTATAAGATAGAGAGTGAGAGATGAGGGCACCCAATGTCACCCTCTGGTCTTTGGGAATGTATGCATGAACACACACACACACACACACACACACACACACACACACACACACACCTGTGTAGTATTCAAAACGCCCAATCAATATACATAATGAGCCTCACACTTGCCAAGAACTGAAAGTAAAAATGTCATAGTATTCTGGAGTGTGTGGGCTGGAAGGGGGTTGCCTCTGCCCTCCTTGACAAACATGGTCTGTGTCCTGTGGGTCACCCTGAGAGAAGTGCATCAGCCTGCCCTTGGTTCTGCTCTGAACAGAATATTTCCTTGGGCTTCTTCAGTGGGTTGTCCCCAGAGTCATCATCTGTTTTTCCCTTAGGTACGCTGGGCTTGGTGTGCTGCGGCTGGGTTTCCACTTTGCATCCATCTATTTACACATTTATGTATGTATATATGTGTGTGTGTGTAATTATGCCCTTTCTTACAGAGCTGGCTCATTTCCATAAACTGGTGGTCCAGCCCCTGATTTAATTAATCAATCAATTAATCAATTAATATGTAAACGTAGAGGCTGTTAACCTCAGGTGTTGTTCCCCAGACTCAATCTACATTTTTTTTTTTTTTTTGTCTAATGGCTCAGGGCCCACTGATTAGGTCTTGCTGGCTGTCAACAAGCTCCAGGGACCTGCCTGTCTCCACCTCCACTGCATTGCCATTACAAGTGTGTGCTACTAACATGGCCAGACTTTAAAGTGGGCTTTGGGGACTGATTTCAGGTCCTCATGTGGTGTGGCAAACACTTTTTATCAACTGAGCCAGATTCTCCCTAGCCCAGTAGTCTTTTGAATGTATGCCATACCTCCTTGACCCCGTAAGGACAAGTTTCTTTGCAAAGGAACAGATTCAGGTCCTTTTGCCCCATGAAGAGCTCAGGGGTTTTCCAAGTCTACAGTGGGAGGGACAGATCAGGATTTGTGAATGTTGAGGATGCAGCAACAGCTGGGCTTGGTGGACAGTGCATCTGCTTTGGCTTATTCATTTAACAGAATGACTGAGTTTCTGCAGCTGCGTTGCTGTGTTGGCTCCGGAGGTTGGTCACTTCAGGAAACAAGACCGGACTTCAGCCAGCTGTGAACTTCCATTACAGTCCGGGGAGGGACAAGCAAACAGAGTGGTGTAGCCCTAAGTGTGGCTGTGGGAACTGTAGCAGAGTAGAGACTTGACTCCAGGGAGGGGGGCCTCCTGGAGGTGCTCAGCTGGCTTTGAACTTGCTATGTAGCCAAGGATGACCTTGAATTTAATAATCTTCCTGCCTCCATCTCCTGAGTGTTGACATTAGAGGCATGCTCTAGCACACAGTTTATGTGGTAAAGGGGGGTAAAATCCAGGGCCTTCTGCATGCTACATGGGCACTGTGCCAATTACATCATATCTCCAGCCCCACATACAAAGCTTTCTGCTCCATAGACAGTCACGATGTAACTGTAGAAAGGAGAAACAGTATTTCCTACTATCATTTCTGAGCCGGCATATTTCAACTCGGTATCTTTGTGTTGCACTCTGTTGGAATGTTTGATTTTGCAAATTGCTGTTTAGACTGCTGAGCTGAGTTTCATAAAAAAAAAAAAATAATTGAATGTGTTTTGGCTTGGGATTTGGACAGAATTTCCAGCAATTTCTGAAAATGTCTTTAAACACACACCTGCCAGTTTTGACTGTATCGATGTGATGTGTGTAGATGCTTTTGGCACTGATGATTCTGAATCAAAATATTGACCGACTCTGTGTCAAGAAGTATCTGGTCAGGATTACATTCATGGGTCTGGGAGAGAGTGATTTCTTTGTGAACGTGAGGAACTAAGTTAGAACTGCCCAGCATTTACATTAAAAAAAATTGTGAAAGGCTGGTGTGGTAGTATACACCTTTAATCCGTGCACACAAAGGCAGAAGCAGACAGCTATTGATGGGTTCAAGGCCAGCCTGGACTACATAGGAAGGCCCAGCATAAGACATTCCAGGCCAGCTAGAGATGCACAGTAAGACCCTGTTTTTTGTTTTTTTAAGCTGAGCAAGGCTATGAACAATTGAACCCTTAGCATCAGTGGGCCAGAGACATGAAAATGCCAGGAATTTGATGGCCAGGCAGCCTGCCCAAATGGCAAGCTAAAGACCCCATCTCAAGGCAGTAAAGCAGAGAGAGAGATGAGAGAGATATTCTCAATGTCCTTTTTTGGTCTCATGATGGTGCTCACCCCTACACACAGAGGCACACACATATACACAAACACACACAGGCACATACCTAAACACATACAGGCACTCACAGGCACACACACGTGCACACACACACACACACACACACACATACACACACACACAAATACACAGAGGCACACACATATATACACACACACACATACACATGCAGACACAGGCACAGGCACACATGGCACACATGCGCTCGTGTGTGTGTGCACACACACACACACACAGGCATTTTAATTTACTTATGTAAAAGCAAACTAAGCATATCTATTGCTTTAGTTAATAAATAGTAAAATTATATATATATATTAAAGAATTGTCTTAAAATAAATTTCCTTGATTTTCAATAAATATTTGTGTATTTATTTTATGTATTTTAAAGAAGATTTATTTATTTATTATGTATGCAATGTTCTGCCTGCATGTGTGCCTGCCTGCCAGAAGAGTGCAACAGATCTCATTATAGATGGTTGTGAGCCACCACGTGGCTGCTGGGAATTGAACTCAGGATCTCTGGAAGAGCAGTCAGTGCTCTTAACCTCTAAGCCATCTCTCCAGCCCTATTTTATATATTTATATACTTGAGATGATGTAAAAATTTATTGGACACAAAAGGATTCTGAGTAGAGAAAAATGTAGGAAGCTTTGATAGAAAAGATGCAGAGGTGGGTGACAGTGTGTTGGGGATATGAGGTGGCAGTGTATGTTGGGGGAGGGGCTCCCTGAATCTCACTCTACTACAACTTGACCTCAGGCTGTTTTATTTATTTATTTTTCTCACAGGCTGGATCACTCCCTCCATATGAGTAGAGCTGATTTACGTTTTGTTTCGTGTGACTGAGAAAAACTTTTAAACTGTCATTTCACACATTTGGGACTGCTAATATTATATCTACTCCTCACAGAAATGGGGAAAAAAATGAAATAATGCTGGCAGAATAAGATTATCCCTAAGTCTGTGAGTCAGAGATGATTACTATTAACATTTGCTAATCTTTGTCTTGTGTTTCCCCAGCCCAGAACAATTGATTTATTTAAAACCCTATCCTATAGAACTTTAAAAACATTAAACAGAGGGCAAATAACACAACTGGCCCCGTACATCACTTCAGCACCTATACCCAGCATCTTCTCCATCAATTTGAAAGTCATTAGTAGCTTTTCACTTTTATGGATTTATTTTTGAGACCAGGTCATCCTGTGTAGCCCAGTGTGGTGGTTTTGAAAGAGTATGGTCCCCATAGGCTCAGAGGGAGTGGCACTACTAAAGGGGGTTGTCTTGTTGGGGTAGATGTGGCATTGTTGGAGGAAGTGTGTCACTGGGGTGAGCTCTGGGGTCTCAGAAGCTCAAGCCAGGCCCAGCGTACCATTCTCTTCCTCCTGCCTGCCCATCTGCATGGAGAACTCTCGGCTCCTCCTGTTGGCCTGCATGTTGCTATGGCTCCGGCCATGACGATAATGAACTAAACCTCTGAAACTGTGAGTCAGCCCCAGTTAAATGTTTTCTTTATAAGAGTCCCCGTGGTCCCGGCTGGAGAGATGGCTCAGCAGTTAAAAGCACTGGCTGCTCTTCCAGAGGTCCAGAGTTCAATTCCCAGCAACCACACGGTGGCTCACAACTATCTGTAATATGATCTGATGCCCTCTTCTGGCATGGGGATGTACATGTAGATAGAGCACTCGTATACATAAAATAAATAAATCTAAAAATAACCGAAGAGTTACCATGGTCACAGTGTCTCTTCATAGCAACAGAAGCGCTAACTAAGACACCTACACGGCCTTTAAGCCATTATTCCCTGCTTCTGTTTCCTGAGAATTACAGCCTGCTGTCATTACAGGTGTGCACCTCCACAGCCTGGCACGCCACATTTTCTTTTAATCTAAATGCTTACCCTGTTTGGTGTGTGTGTGTGTGTGTGTATGTATGTGTGTGCATGTGTGTATATGTGTGTGTGTATGGCTGTGTATATGTGTGTGTATGTGTGTGTGTGTGTGTGTGTGTGTGTGTGTGTGTGTGTGTGTGTATGTGTGTGTGTATTCAGGTAGGTGTACATGTATGCATGTGCGGAGACCGGAAGTCAACCCTGGTGTTGTCCCTTAGGAGCCATCCATCTTATTTGGTTTGTTTCTCAAGACGGGATTTCTCTGTGTAGTCTTTGTTGTCCTGGACTCACTTTGGAGACCAGGTTGGCCTTGAACTTACAGTGATCCACCTGCCAGTGCTGGGATTAGAAGCTTATGCCACCACAACATATTAAAATTTTTAAATTTTTTAAAATATTTTTTTTAATATGGATTCTGGGGTTAGACTCAGGTCTTCATCCTTGAGTGACACTTTACTGACTGATTCATCTCCTCAGTCTTGCTGTTTAATTTTTAAAACTTTTTTTGGTGACTTTGTTTTTGCTTCTGTTTTGAGACAAGGTCTAGCTGGAACTCACTGTGTAGGCCAGGCTAGCCTCAAACTCACAGAGATCCTCCTGCTTCTGTCTCCTGAGCCTAGGATGAAAGGCATGAGCCGCCACACACAGCCTCTATTGTGACATTTTCACACACACAGATATAATGGACTTTTAATTGTAATTACCCTTATTGTACTCTATAATTCTGAAGGTTTGTCCTGTACTCACCTTGCTAGCAGCTTAACCCTCTTCAGATGTTAAACTTTTACCTGAAGCATTGAATTCGACAGGAAACAAAACAAAACAAAACAAAATGAGAGCCTCCAGGAGACCCAACAAAAAACACCTGATTCTGTGGCTCCTTGGGAGGAAACATGGGGCAGGGGAGACACAGTCCCAGGGCAGAGACATCCACTGCAGAAACAGAGGTTGCTGTAAGGGACTCACCATGGTTGTCTCAGCGATGGATCCGAAGCTGTTGATAAAGATGTTGCAACTCACGTTCACAGGAGGACCTGTCAATCAAGAGAGAGTCCCCACTGAGTCTCAGGCTGGAGAGATACTAAGGTCAAGGACAGAGCTCCCCAGAGGGCCAAGGAGCCCCCTGCTTGTTATCCACCCCACCCCTAAGTGCCTGGGATCCCCAGCTTGCATTTAGCATCTCTGCCAGGCTTGGCTCCCCAGATCCCAGGGAAGGGGCAGGTACACCTCACCGGAGGCTGAGCCAAGCTGTACCTTCATTAACACAGGGTGATGCATCATCCTGCCATCTGGCTGAAATCCCTTCCCCAAGCCCCATTGGTGCCTTCTAATTTGTGTCTGAGATATATTTATGGCTACAACATTTGGAGGCCATCTCGGGAATTGCAAGGAACAGCAAGTTCTTTGCCTTGAACTTATGAACTGAAAATGAAGGGGTGATGGTGGGAATTACCAGGTGGGGGAGGGGGGGGGGAGGGGGGGAAGCCTGATGGACAGTCCACATGCCTTTGTTAAATACTTTGTGAACAAGTTTCCACCCCGCCCCCCCTCCCCCCCAAGCCCTGTTATGCCCTAGAAGAAAGGAAAGGAATGCAACTGCCTTGGTACTTGTTTTGGAAGGTTTCTGAAGCTGGGAACCTTCGTCTCACACTGTGAGCGCAGCAGTTGCCCGCCTCGGAGCCGCCCCAGTGAGACCTTGAATAGCACGGATCTCACCGTAACCTCCCAACAGCTCTGTGAGAAGGCTGCCTGTCACCCGCAGCACTGTGCAGAGTTAGGAAGCTGAGGGTCAGAGATGCCAAATTACTCATCTCTGGCCTCACTGCTGGAGAATGGTGGAGCCAGGGTTCCAGTTCTGACTGGCCTGAGTCTTGATGGCTGTACCATCGGAGACAGGTTGAGAGGAAGGAAGAAGCAGGCCTATGCAGCCAGGGGCAGAACCCAGAATCAGTGTGTGCGTGTGTGCGTGTACGCGCGAGTATGCACATGCCTGTGAGCGCATTGTCGTTATTTCTTAGGTACCACCCACCTTGCTTTTCTCAGACAGGCTTCCTCACTGTATTAGTTACTTCTCTGTTGCTTTGATGAAACACCATAACCAAAAACCAACTTTTGGATGAAAGAGTTTATTTAGGCTTATGGTTCCAGACGGATAAGTAGATTATGGCAGATGGGCGTGGCATCAAGGCAGGAGCAGGAAGCCAAGAAATCACATCTTTAGCCTCAGGCATGAAGCAGAAATAGACACACACACACACACACACACACACACGAGAGAGAGAGAGAGAGAGAGAGAGAGAGAGAGAGAGAGAGAGAGAGAGAGAGAGCACTAGAAGTAGGGCGCGGCTATATATTCTCAAAGACAGCCCCAGCCCCCTCTAGCAAGGCTCCGCCTCCTATATCCCCCCAAGCAGCGCCACCAACCATGCCAAAGCCTATTGGGGCATTTGTCATTCAAACCACTACAGTAGGCTAGGCTAGCTGGCCAGGAAGTTGCAAGGATCACCAATCTTTATCTCCTAGCACTAGAATTATACAACTGTTTTTTACTTGGGCGCTGGGGATTGAACTCAGGTCCTTATGCTTGTAAGGCTGTTACTTTACCAATTGAGTTATCTATCTACCTTGCTTTCCCCACCCCCATTTTATGAGACTGGTTGGTATGGAACTCACTATAGTGATTCTCCCCCTCAGCCTTCTGAGGCTGGGATTTCCAGAAGTATGCTATCCTGCCTGGCAGAATCTGGAAGATTAAACCCTAACTTCATATAAGCAAGCTTCAGTGAAACAGCTAGGGAGGGGCGTAGGACCACAAGCAAGAAGCATCAAAGAAGGAGAGGTCATCTGAGAAAGGGTCTGAAGACTAACTAAGACAGGAAGACCTCAAGAGAGGAGCTGACCTTGATCTGACCTTGAAGGTGCTTAAGGCTTGGATACATCATAGACTTTTACTCGGGTTGTAATCTGGGAATGCCTTCAGGGCTCTTCTCTTGTTGTCCCCAGGAGGTGCTGGGGTAGGAAGAGCACAAATGTCCCCTCCTCTCAAAGGAGCAAGAGGGCTTTCCAGTCTCTCTGGGCTCACTAGGTGCAGTCGAGCCAGGACTGGAACCAAAGTTTTCGGATTGTGGAAAGAAGAGAGTGGCTGGCTGTGTGGCTTCCGGTACCCACTCCAGCGTGCCCATCTTCAGAAAGGAAGCCCACAGCTTGTACAAAAACTTAGCTAAGATCCCCTCTCTTCAAGGCCTCAGGGAGGGACAGAGCCTTTTATGGACACAAGAGGTTACAGTGAGACAGTGGGTGGGAAGTCCCAAGGAAGGATGAGGTATTTCTCATTAGAAGGCCCCTCTCCTCCTCTTTCTATTTCCCCTCCTCCTTTCCCTTGTTACCTAGTGCCGAGGATGGACCTCAGGACCTAGCCCAGGCTAGACAAGAGCTCTGTCACTGAGGTGTTCCCCCCTCCTACCCACTGTGTTGAAAGTGAGTCTGTCTCTGGCCTCCTGGGACATGTACCTTTCTTTATCAGATGAACCAATTTATAAGAAGAAGGGAAGTGTGTGTGTGTGTGTGTGTGTGTGTGTGTGTGTGTGTGCACTTTTAGAGACTATTATGTGTGAAGGATGGACAGTTGAAGGGTAAGGGAAGGGTGGTAAAAGTAAAGAAATGCTCAGGGGACAGCCTGAGTGGAGGCAGAAACTAGTGGGAGAAACTAGGTGGCCTGTCATAGCTCTACTGGCTTGGCATCCTCTCAGGGAAGCTATCCTGTGGCCTAGATTATGGGCTAGTAGGACGGGGAGTTTTTTTCTGTCACGTCACCAATTGCTTTCCAGACTCGTGTGTGGCCCGAGGCCATCTGAAAAGTATCTATCGTAGAGTCCATGAGGTATGCTGGCTCATGTCTGTAAATCTTAATGCCCAAGAGGCTGGTACAGGAAGTCCGAGGCCAGCATGGGATACAGAATGAGACTGCTGTCTTCTTTTTTATTTAATTAATTTATTCAGATTACAACTTGGTTGTTATCTCATCACTTGTATCCTCCCATTCCTCCCTCCCTCCAGCTTTCACCCTATTCCCCTCCCCTAGGTCTAAGACAGATGGGGACCTCTCCCCCACTATATGGTCATAGGCTATCAAGGTTCATCTTGGTAGCCTGCTTATTCTTTCTTTGAGGAGACTACTGTCTTAAAAAGCCAAAACTAGAGCCGGGCATGGTGAAGTGCACCTTTAATCCCAGCACTCGGGAGGCAGAGGCAGAGGCAGGTGCATCACTGTGAGCTCGAGGCCAGCCTGGTCTACAGAGTGAGTCCATCCAGGACAGCCAAGGCTACACAGAGAAACCCTGTCTCGAAAACACAAAAAACGAAAACAAAGACAAAAGAGCCCA